>NC_060128.1:41213667-42413667 GCF_021461395.2 Schistocerca americana
CCCCTCCTCTCGTGGACAACATGCTGCTGGTGGTGTGTCATTTCCACCATAAGCCCACTTGATGAGCAAATAAAAATTGCACCCTTGTAGTGCGATCACCTTGCTGTGAGATAACAAAGATTTCCTACAAGATGGAATTGAAATGCTACGTTCTCGTGTGAACTTGAACGAACGTTCTCTAAAACACTAGAAAACCTGAGTACACACCAATAGAAGAACAAGTTGTTCTCTTCTGCTTGCCCCCACCCCCACCACCCTCTGTCGTGGACAACATGCTTCTGTTGGTGTGTCATTTCCACCAAATCCCACTTGATGGGCAAATAAAAATAGCAGCCTTGTAGTGCAATCACCCTATTGTCAGAAAACAAAGATTTACTACACGTTGGAGATAAAATGCTACGTTCTTATATGATCTTCAACGAACATTCTTTAAAACACTATAAAGCCTGAGTACAATCCAATAGAAGAACTTCTTGTCCTCTTCCGCTCGGCTCCCCGCCCTCCCCCCCATCACCCGCTCTCATTACCAACATGCTGGTGGTGGTGTGTCATTTCCACCAAAAGCCCACTTCATGGGCAAATAAAAATTGCAGCCTTGTAGTGCGATCACCCTGCTATGAGAAAACAAAGATTTACTACACGTTGGAGATTAAATGCTATGTTCTTATGTGATCTTCAACGAACATTCTTTAAAACACTATAAAGCCTGAGTACATACCGATAGAAGAACAACTTGTCCTCTGCCGCTCACCCCACCCCCCACCCTCTGTCATTTACAACAAGCTGATGGTGGTGTGTCATTTCCACCAAAAGCCCACTTTATGGGCAAATAAAAATTGCAGCCTTGTAGTGCGAGCACCTTGCTGTGAGATAACTAAGATTTACTACAAGTTGGAATTAGAATGCTTCGTTCTCATGTGAACTTGAACGAACTTTCTCTAAAACACTAGAAAGCCTGAGTACATACCAATAGAAGAACAACTTGTCCTCTTCTGCTCGCCCCCCCCCCCCCCCTTCACCGCCCTCTCGTGGACAACATGCTGCTGGTGGTGTGTCATTTCCACCAAAAGCCCACTTGATGGGCAAATAAAAATTGCAGTCTTGTAGTGCGATCACCCTGCTGTGAGATAACAAAGATTCTCTACGCGTTGGAAATGAAATGCTTCGTTCTTATATGAACTTGAATGAACATTCTTTAAAACATTATAAACCCTGAGTACATACCAATAGAAGAACAACTTGTCCTCTTCCATTCGCCACCCCCCCACGCCCCCTCTCGTGGACAACATGCTGCTGGTGGTGTGTCATTTCCACCTAAAGCCCACTTGATGGGCAAATAAAAATTGCAGCCTTGTTGTGCGATCACCCTACTGTGAGAAAACAAAGATTTACTACACATTGCAAATAAAATGCTACGTTCTTATATGAACTTAAAGGAACATTCATTAAAACACTATAAAGGCTGAGTACATACCACTTGAAGAACAACTTGTCCTCTTCCGTTGCCCCTCCCACCCCCCACGCTCTCTCATGGACAACATGCTGGTGGTGGTGTGTCATTTCCACCAAAAGCCCACTTGATGGGCAAATAAAAATAGCAACCTTGTAGTGCGGTCACCCTGCTGTGAGAAAACAAAGATTTACTACACTTTGGAAATAAAATGCTACGTTCTTATATGAACTTGAACGAACATTCTTTAAAACACTATAAAGCCTGAGTACATACCAATATAAGAACAACTTGCTCTCTTCCGCTCGCCCCACCCCCCACCCTCTGTCATGTACAACAAGCTGCTGGTGGTGTGTCATTTCCACCAAAAGCCCACTTTATGGGCAAATAAAAATTGCAGCCTTGTAGTGCGATCACCTTGCTGTGAGATAACAAAGATTTACTACAAGTTGGAATTAGAATGCTACGTTCTCATGTGAACTTGAACGAACTTTCTCTAAAACACTAAAAAGCCTGAGTACATACCAATAGAAGAACACCTTGTCCTCTTCCGCTAGCCCCACCCCTCCCCCACCCACTCTCGTGGACAAAAAGCTGCTGGTGGTGTGTCATCCCCACCAAAAGCCCACTTGATGGGCAAATAAAGAATTGCAGCCTTGTAGTGCAATCACCCTGCTGTGAGAAATCAAAGATTTTCTACACTTTGGAAATAAAATGCTACGTTCTTATATGAACTAGAACGAACATTCTTTAAAACACTATATCGCCTGAGTACATACCAATAGAAGAAGAAATTGTCCTCTTCCGCCCTCCTCCCCCCCCCCCTTTCTCGTGGATAACATGCTGCTGGTGGTGTGTCATTTCCATCAAATATTCACTTGATGGGCAGATAAAAATTTCAGCCTTGTAGTGCGATCACCCTGCTTTGAGAAAGCAAAGATTTACTACGCTTTGGAAATAAAATGCTACGTTCTTATATGAACTCGAACGAACATTCTTTAACGCACTATAAAGCCTGAGTACATACAAATAGAAGAACAACTTGTCCTCTTCTGCTCGCCACCCCCCCCCCCCCCCTCTCTCATGGAAAACATGCTGCTGGTGGTGTGTCATTTTCACCAAAAGCCAACTTGATGGGCAAATAAAAATTGCGCCCTTGTGGTGCGATCACCCTGCTGTGAGAAAACGAATACTTACTACACTTTGGAAATGAAATGCTACGTTATTATATGAACTTGAACGACCATTCTTTAAAAGACTATAAAGCCTGAGTACATACCAATAGAAGAACAACTTCTCCTCTTCCGCACCCCCCCCCCCCCCCCCCCCCCGCCCACTCCCCCCACCCTCTCTCCTGGACAACATGCAGCTGGTGGTGTGTCATTACCACCAAAAGCCCACTTGATGGGCAAATAAAAATTGCAGCCTTGTAGTGTGATCACCCTGTTGTGAGAAAACAAAGATTTACCACAATTTGGGAATAAAATGCTACGTTCTTATATGAACTTGAACGAACGTTATGTAACACTCTATAAAGCATGAGTACATACCAATAGAAGAACAACTTGCCCTCTTCCGTTCACCCCACCACACCCACCCCACTGTCGTGGACAACATGCTGCTGGTGGTGTGTCATATCCACCAAAAGCCCACTTGATGGGCAAATAAAAATTGCAGCCTTGTAGTGTGATCACCCTGTTGTGAGAAAACAAAGATTTACCACAATTTGGGAATAAAATGCTACGTTCTTATATGAACTTGAACGAACATTCCTTAAAACACTATAAAGCCTGAGTACATACCAATAGAAGAACAACTTGCCCTCTTCCGTTCGCCCCACCCCCTCCCACCCCCCCTGTCGTTGACAACATGCTGCTGGTGGTGTGTCATTTCCACCAAAAGCCCACTTTATGGGCAAATAAAAATTGCAGACTTGTAGTGTGATCACCCTCCTGTGAGAAAACAAAGATTTACTACAATATATAAATAAAATGCTACGTTCTTATATGAACTTGAACGAACATTCCTTAAAACACTATAAATCCAATAGAAGAACAACTTGCCCTCTTCCGTTCGCCCCACGCCCTCCCACCACCCCTGTCGTGGACAACATGCTGCTGGTGGTGTGTCATATCCACCAAAAGCCCACTTGATGGGCAAATAAAAATGGCAGCCTTGTAGTGCGATCACCCTGATGTGAGAAAACTAAGATTTACTACACTTTGGAAATAAAATGCTACGTTATTATATGAACTTGGACGAACATTCTTTAAAACTCTATAAGCGTGAGTACATACCAATAGAAAAACAACTTGTCCTCTTCCGCTCGCCCCCCCCCCCCCCCCCTCCTCTCTCGAGGACAACATGCTGCTGGTGGTGTGACATTTCCACCAAAGTCCCACTTGATGGGCAAATAAAAATTGCAGCTTTGTAGTGCTATCACCATGCTGTGAGAAAACAAAGATTTACTACTCTTTGGAAATAAAATGCTACGTTATTATATGAACTTGAACGAACGTTTTTTAACACACTATAAGGCATGAGTACATACCAATAGAAGAACAACTTGTCCTCTTAAGCTCGCCCCCCCCCCCCCCTTTCTAGGACAACATGCTGCTGGTGGTGTGTCATTTTTACCAAAAGCCAACTTGATGGGCAAATAAAAATTGCAGCCTTGTAGTGCAATCGCCCTGCTGTGAGAAAACAAATACTTACTGCACTTTGGAAATAAAATGCTACGTTCTTATAAACAATTTGTCCTCTTCCGCTCGTCACCCCCCCCACCACCCCACCCCGCGCCATATCTCGTGGACAACATGCTGCTGGTGGTGTGTCATTTCCACCAAAAGCCCACTTGATGGGCAAATGAAAATTGCAGCCTTGTATTGCGATCACCCTTCTGTGGGAAAACAAAGATTTACTACACTTTGGAAATAAATTGCTACGTTCGTGTATGAACTTGAACGAACATTCCTTAAAACACTATAAAGCCTGAGTACATACCAATAGAAGAACAACTTGCCCTGTTCCGTTCACCCCACCACACCCACCCCACTGTCGTGGACAACATGCTGCTGGTGGTGTGTCATATCCACCAAAAGCCCACTTGATGGGCAAATAAAAATTGCAGCCTTGTAGTGTGATCACCCTGTTGTGAGAAAATAAAGATTTACTACAATTTGGGAATAAAATGCTACGTTCTTATATGAACTTGAACGAACATTCCTTAAAACACTATAAAGCCTGAGTACATATTACTAGCGGAACAACTTGCCCTCTTCCCTTCGCCCCATCCGCTCCCACCCCCCCTGTCGTGGACAACTTGCTGCTGGTGGTGTGTCATATCCACCAAAAGACCACTTGATGGGCAAATAAAAATTGCAGCCTTGTAATGCGATCACCCTGATGTGAGAAATTCAAGGTTTACTACACTTTTGAAATAAAATGCTACGTTATTATATGAACTTGAACGACATTCTTTAAAACACCATAAAGCCTGAGTACATACCAATAGAAGAACAACTTGTCCTCTTCCGCTTGCTCCCCCGCCCCATCACCTCTCGTGGTCAACATGCTGCTGGTGGTGTGTCATTTCCACCAAAAGCCCACTTGATGGGCAAATGAATATTGCAGCCTTGTATTGCGATCACCCTTCTGTGGGAAGACAAAGATTTACTGTACTTTGGAAATAAAATGCTACGTTCATGTATGAACTTGAACGAACATTCTTTAAAACACTATAAAGCCTGAGTACATACCAATAGAAGAACAACTTGCCCTGTTCCATTCGCGCCACCCCCCCCTGTCGTGGACAACATGCTGCTGGTGGTGTGTCATATCCATCAAAATCCCACTTGATGGGCAAATAAAAATTGCAGCCTTGTAGTGCGATCAGCCTGATGTGAGAAAACCAACATTTACTACACTGTGGATAAAAATGCTACGTTATTATATGAACTTGAACGAACATTCTTTAAAACACTATAAAGCCTGAGTACATACCAAAAGAAGAACTTCTTGCCCTCTTCCGTTCGCCCCAACCCCTCCCACCCCCCCTGTCATGGACAACTTGCTGCTGGTGGTGTGTCATATCCACCAAAAGACCACTTGATGGGCAAATGAAAATTGCAGCCTTGTATTGCGATCACCCTTCTGTGGGTAAACATGGATTTACTACACTTTGGAAATAAAATGCTACGTTCTTATATGAATGTGAACGAACATTCTTTAAAACACTATAAAGCCTGAGTACATACCAATAGAAGAACAACTTGCCCTCTTCCGTTCGCCCCACCCCCTCCCACACCCACTGCCGTGGACAACATGCTGCTGGTGGTGTGTCATATCCACCAAAAGCCCACTTGATGGGCAAATAAAAATTGCAGCTTTGTAGTGCGATCACCCTGATGTCAGAAAACCAAGATTTACTACACTATGGAAACAAAATGCTACGTTATTATATGAACTAGAACTAACATTCTTTAAAACACCATAAAGCCTGAGTACATACCAATAGAAGAACTACTTGCCCTCTTCCGTTCGCCCAACCCCCTCCAACCCCCCCTGTCGTGGACAACATGCTGCTGGTGGTGTGTCATTTCCAACAAAAGCCCAAATGATAGGCAAATGAAAATTGCAGCCTTGTATTGTGATCACCCTTCTGTGGGAAAACAAAGATTTACCACACTTTGGAAATAAAATGCTACGCTATTATATGAACTTGAACGAACATTCTTTAAAACACTATAAAGCCTGAGTACATACCAATAGAAGAACAACTTGCCCTCTTCCGTTCGCCCCACCCCCTCTCACCCCCCCTGTCGTGGACAACATTCTGCTGGTGGTGTGTCATATCCACCAAAAGCCCACTTGATGGGCAAATGAAAATTGCAGCCTTGTATTGCGATCACCCTTCTGTGGGAAAACAAAGATTTACTACACTCTGGAAATAAAATGCTACGTTATTATATGAACTTGAACCAACATTCTTTAAAACACTACAAAGCCTGAGTACATACCAATAGAAGAACTACATGCCCTCTTTCGTTCGCCCCACCCCCTCCCACCCCCCCTGTCGTGGACAAAATGCTGCTGGTGGTGTGTCTTATCCACCAAAAGCCCACTTGATGGGCAAATAAAAATTGCAGCCTTGTAGTGCGATCACCCCGATGTGAGAAAACCAAGATTTACTACACTTTGGAAATAAAATGCTACGTTATTATATGAACTTGAACGAACGTTCTTTAAAACACTATAAAGCCTGAGTACATACCAATAGAAGAACAACTTGCCCTCTTCCGTTCGCCCCACCCCCTCCCACCCCCCCTGTCGTGGACAACATGCTGCTGGTGGTGTGTCATATCCACCAAAAGCCCACTTGATGGGCAAATAGAACTTGCAGCCTTGTAGTGCGATCACCCTGATGTGAGAAAACCAAGATTTACTACACATTGGGAATAAAATGCTACGTTATTATATGAACTTGAACGAACATTCTTTAAAACGCCATAAAGCCTGAGTACATACCAATAGAAGTACAACTTGTCCTCTTCCGCTTGCTCAACCCCCATCATCTCTTGTGGACAACATGCTGCTGGTGGTGTGTCATCTCCACCAAAGGCCCACTTGATGGGCAAATGAAAATTGCAGCCTTGTATTGCGATCACCCTTCTGTGGGAAAACAAAGATTTACTACACTTTGAAAACAAAATGCTACGTTCTTATATGAACTTGAACGAACATTCTTTAAAACACTATAAAGCCTGTGTACATACCAATTGAAGAACAACTTGCCCTCTTCCGTTCGCCCCAACACCTCCCACCCTCCCTGTCATGGACAACATGCTGCTGGTGGTGTGTCATTTCCACCAAAAGCCCACTTGATGGGAAAATGAAAATTGCGGCCATGTATTGCGATCACCCTTTTGTGGGAAAACAAAGAATTACTACACTTTGGAAATAAAATGCTACGTTATTATATGAACTTGAACGAACATTCTTTAAAACGCCATAAAGCCTGAGTACGTACCAATAGAAGAACAACTTCTCCACTTCCGCTTGCCCCACCCCCATCATCTCTCGTGGACAACATGCTGCTGGTGGTGTGTCATTTCCATGATAAGCCCACTTGATGGGCAAATGAAAATTGCAGCCTTGTATTGCGATCTCCCTTCTGTGGGAAAACAAAGATTTACTACACTTTGGAAATAAAATGCTACGTTCTTATATGAAATTGAACGAACATTCTTTAAAACACTATGAAGCCTGGGTACATACCAATAGAAGAACAACTTGCCCTCTTGCGTTCGCCCCACCCCCTCCCACCCCCCCTGTCGTGGACAACATGCTGCTGGTGGTGTGTCTTATCCACCAAAAGCCCACTTGATGGGAAAATGAAAATTGCAACCTTGTATTGCGATCACCCTTCAATGGGAAAACAAAGATTTACTACACTTTGGAAATAAAATGCTACGTTATTATATGAACTTGAACGAACATTCTTTAAAACACTATAAAGCATGATTACATACCAATAGAAGAGCAACTTGCCGTCCTCCGTTCGCCCCACCCCCTCCCACCCCCCCTGTCGTGGACAAAATGCTGCTGGTGGTGTGTCATATCCACCAAAAGCCCACTTGATGGGCAAATAAAAATTGCAGCCTTGTAGTGCGATCACCCTGATGTGCGAAAACCAAGATTTACTACACTTTGGAAATAAAATGCTACGTTATTATATGAACTTGAATGAACGTTCTTTAAAACACTATAAAGCCTGAGTACATACCAATAGAAGAACAACGTGCCCTCGTCCGTTTGTCCCACCCCCTCCCACCCCCCCTGTCGTGGACTACATGCTGCTGGTGGTGTGTCATATCCACCAAAAGCCCACTTGATGGGGAAAAGAAAATTGCAGCCTTGTATTGCGATCACCCTTGTGTTGGAAAACAAAGATTTACTACACTTTGGAAAGAAATTGCTACGTTCGTTAATGAACTTGAACGAACATTCTTTAAAACATTATAAAGCCTGAGTACATACCAATAGAAGAACAACTTGCCCTCTTCCATTCGCACCACCCCCTCCCACCCCCCCTTGTCGTGGACAACATGCTGCTGGTGGTGTGTCATATTAACCAAAAGCCCACTTGATGGGCAAATAGAACTTGCAGACTTGTAGTGCGATCACCCTGATGTGAGAAAACCAAGATTTACTACACTTTGGAAATAAAATGCTACGTTATTATATGGACTTGAATGAACATTCCTTAAAACACCATGAAGCCTGAGTACATACCAATAGAAGAACAAATTGTCTTCTTCCGCTTCCCCCCCCCCCTCCCCCCCCCCCCCAATCACCTCTTGTGGACAACTTGCTGCTGGTGGTGTGTCATATCCACCAAAAGCCCACTTGATGGGCAAATAAAAATTGCAGTATTGTATTGCGATCACCCTTCTGTGGGAAAACTAAGATTTACTACACTTTGGAAATAAAATGCTACATTCTTATATGAACTTGAACGAACATTCTTTAAAACACTATAAAGCCCGAGTACATACCAATAGAAGAACTACTTGCCCTCTTCCGTTCGCCCCACCCCCACCCTACCCCTTGTTGTGGACAACATGCTGCTGGTGGTGTGTCATATCCACCAAAACCCCTGATGATGGGCAAATAAAAATTGCAGCTTTGTAGTGCGATCACCCTGATGTGAGAAAACCAAGATTTACTACACTTTGCAAATAAAATGCTACATTATTATATGAACTTGAACGAACATTCTTTAAAACACTATAAAGTCTGAGTACATACCAATAGAAGAACAACTTGTCCTCTTCCGCTTGCTACCCCCCCCCATCATCTCTCGTGGACAACATGCTGCTGGTGGTGTGTCATTTCCACCAAAAGCCCACTTGATGGGCAAATAAAAATTGCAGCCTTGTATTGCGAACACCCTTCTGTGGGAAAACAAAGATTTACTACACTTTGGAAATAAAATGCTACGTTCTTGTATGAACTTGAACGAACATTCTTTAAAACACTATAAAGCCTGAGTACATACCAATAGAAGAACTACTTGCCCTCTTCCGTTCGCCCCAACCCCTCCCACCCCACCTGTCATGGACAACATGCTGCTGGTGGTGTGTCATATCCACCAAAAGCCCACTTGATGGGCAAATGAAAATTGCAGCCTTGTATTGCGATCACCCTTCTGTGGGTAAACATGGATTTACTACACTTTGGAAATAAAATGCTACGTTCTTATATGAACGTGAACGAACATTCTTTAAAACACTATAAAGCCTGAGTACATACCAATAGAAGAAGAACTTGCCCTCTTCCGTTCGCCCCACCCCCTCCCACCACCACTGTCGTGGACAACATGCTGCTGGTGGTGTGTCATATCCACCAAAAGCCCACTTGATGGGCAAATAAAAATTGCAGCTTTGTAGTGCGATCACCCTGATGTCAGAAAACCAAGATTTACCACACTTTGGAAATAAAATGCTACATTCTTATATGAACTTGCACGAACATTCTTTCAAACACTATAAAGCCTGAGTACATACCAATAGAAGAACTACTTGCCCTCTTCCGTTCGCCCCAACCCCTCCCACCCCCCCTGTCATGGACAACATGCTGGTGGTGGTGTGTCTTATCCACCAAAAGCCCACTTGATGGGCAAATAAAAATTGCAGCCTTGTCGTGCGACCACCCCGATGTGAGAAAACCAAGATTTACTACACTTTGGAAATAAAATGCTACGTTATTATATGAACTTGAACGAACGTTCTTTAAAACACTATAAAGCCTGAGTACATACCAATAGAAGAACAACTTGCCCTCTTCCGTTCGCCCCACCCCCTCCCACCCCCCCTGTCGTGGACAACATGCTGCAGGTGGTGTGTCATATCCACCAAAAGCCCACTTGATGGGCAAATAGAACTTGCAGCCTTGTAGTGCGATCACCCTGATGTGAGAAAAGCAAGATTTACTACACATTGGAAATAAAATGCTACGTTATTATATGAACTTGAACGAACAATCTTTAAAACGCCATAAAGCCTGTGTACATACCAATAGAAGAACAACTTGTCCTCTTCCGCTTGCTCAACCCCCATCATCTCTTGTGGACAACATGCTGCTGGTGGTGTGTCATCTCCACCAAAAGCCCACTTGATGGGCAAATGAAAATTGCAGCCTTGTATTGCGATCTCCCTTCTGTGGGAAAACAAAGATTTACTACACTTTGGAAATAAAATGCTACGTTCTTATATGAAATTGAACGAACATTCTTTAAAACACTATGAAGCCTGGGTACATACCAATAGAAGAACAACTTGCCCTCTTGCGTTCGCCCCACCCCCTCCCACCCCCCCTGTCGTGGACAACATGCTGCTGGTGGTGTGTCATATCCACCACAAGCCCACTTGATGGGGAAATAAAAATTGCAGCCTTGTAGTGCGATCACCCTGATGTGCGATAACCAAGATTTACTACACTTTGGAAATAAAATGCTACGTTATTATATGAACTTGAACGAACGATCTTTAAAACACTATAAAGCCTGAGTACATACCAATATAAGAACAACTTGCCCTCGTCCGTTTGCCCCACCCCCTCCCACCCCCCTGTCGTGGACAACATGCTGCTGGTGGTGTGTCATATCCACCAAAAGCCCACTTGATGGGCAAAAGAAAATTGCAGCCTTGTATTGCGATCACCCTTGTGTTGGAAAACAAAGATTTACTACACTTAGGAAATAAATTGCTACGTTAGTATATGAACTTGAACAAACATTCTTTAAAACACTATAAAGCCTGAGTACATACCAATAGAAGAACAACTTGCCCTCTTCCGTTCGCCCCACCCCCTCCCACCCCCCCCTGTCATGGACAACATGCTGCTGGTGGTGTGTCATATCCACCAAAAGCCCATTTGATGGGCAAATAGAACTTGCAGCCTTGTAGTGCGATCACCCTGATGTGAGAAAACCAAGATTTACTACACTTTGGAAATAAAATGCTACGTTATTATATGGACTTGAATGAACATTCCTTAAAACACCATGAAGCATGAGTACATACCAATAGAAGAACAACTTGTCCTCTTCCGCTTGCTCCCCCCCCCCCCCCCCCCCCCATCATCTCTCGTGGACAACATGCTGCTGGTGGTGTGTCATTTCCACCAAAAGCCCACTTGATGGGCAAATGAAAATTGCAGCCTTGTATTGCGTTCACCCTTCCGTGGGAAATCCAAGATTTACTACACTTAGGAAATAAAATGCTACGTTCTTATATGAACTTGAACGAACATTTTTTAAAACACTATAAAGCCTGAGTCCATACCAATAGAAAAGCAACTTTCCCTCTTCCGTTCGCCCCACCCCCTCCCTCACCCCCTGTCGTGGACAACATGCTGCTGGTGGTGTGTCATATCCACCAAAAGCCCAATTGATGGGCAAATAAAAACTGCAGCCTTGTAGTGCGATCACCCGGATGTGAGAAAACCAAGAATTACCATACTTTGGTAATAAAATGCTATGTTATTGTATGAACTTGAACGAACATTCTTTAAAACACCATAAAGCCTGAGTACATACCAATAGAACAACAAATTGTCTTCTTCCGCTTGCTCCCCCCCCCCCCCCCATCACCTCTCGTGGACAACTTGCTGCTGGTGGTGTGTCATTTCCACCAAAAGCCCACTTGATGGGCAAATGAAAATTGCAGCCTTGTATTGCAATCACCCTTCTGTGGGAAAACAAAGATTTACTACACTTTGGAAATAAAATGCTACGTTCTTATATGAACTTGAACGAACATTCTTTAAAACACTATAAAGTCTGAGTACTTACCAATAGAAGAACATCTTGCCCTCTTCCTTTCGCCCCACCCCGTCCCATTCCCCCTGTCGTATACAACATGCTGCTGCTGGTGTGTCATATCCACCAAAAGACCACTTGATGGGCAAATAAAAATTGCAGCCTTGTAGTGTGATCACCCTGATGTGAGAAAACCAAGATTTACTACACTTTGGAAATAATTTGCTACATTCTTATATGAACTTGAAAGAATATTCTTTAAAACACAATAAAGCCTGAGTACATACCATTAGAAGAACAACTTGCCCTCTTCCGTTCGCCCCACCCCCTTCCACCCCCCCTGTCGTGGACAACATGCTGCTGGTGGTGTGTCATTTCCACCAAAAGCCCACTTGATGGGCAAATGAAAATTGCAGGCTTGTATTGCGATCACCCTTCTGTGGGAAAACAAAGATTTACTACACTTTGGAAGTAAAATGCTATGTTCTTATATGAACTTGAACGAACATTCTTTAAAACACTATAAATCCTGAGTACTTATCAATAGAAGAACAACTTGCCCTCTTCCGTTCGCTCCACCCCCTCCCACCCCCCCCCTGTCGTGGACATCGTGCTGCTGGTGGTGTGTCATATCCACCAAAAGCCCACTTGATGGGCAAATAAACATTACAGCCTTGTAGTGCGATCACTCTGATGTGAGGAAACCAAGATTTACTATGCTGTGGAAATAAAATGCTACGTTATTACATGAACTTGAACGAACATCCTTTAAAACACTATAAAGCCTGAGTACATACCAATAGAAGAACAACTTGCCCTCTTCCGTTCGCCCCCCCCCCTCCCTCCCCCCCCCCCCCCCCCCTGTCGTGGACAACATGCTGCTGGTGGTGTGTCATTTCCACCAAAAGCCCACTTGATGGGCAAATGAAAGTTGCAGCCTTGTATTGCGTTCACGCTTCTGTGGGAAATCCAAGATTTACTACACTTTCGAAATAAAATGCTACGTTCTTATATGAACTTGAACGAACATTCTTTAAAACACTATAAAGTCTGAGTACTTACCAATAGAAGAACATCTTGCCCTCTTCCTTTCGCCCCACCCCCTCCCACCCCCCCTGTCGTATACAACATGCTGCTGCTGGTGTGTCATATCCACCAAAAGCCCACTTGATGGGCAAATAAAAATTGCAGCCTTGTAGTGTGATCACCCTGATGTGAGAAAACCAAGATTTACTACACTTTGGAAATAAATTGCTACATTCTTATATGAACTTGAAAGAATATTCTTTAAAACACAATAAAGCCTGAGTACATACCATTAGAAGAACAACTTGCCCTCTTCCGTTCGCCCCACCCCCTTCCACCCCCCCCTGTCGTGGACAACATGCTGCTGGTGGTGTGTCATTTCCACCAAAAGCCCACTTGATGGGCAAATGAAAATTGCAGGCTTGTATTGCGAACACCCTTCTGTGGGAAAACAAAGATTTACTACACTTTGGAAGTAAAATGCTATGTTCTTATATGAACTTGAACGAACATTCTTTAAAACACTATAAAGCCTGAGTACTTATCAATAGAAGAACAACTTGCCCTCTTCCGTTCGCCCCACCCCCTCCCACCCCCCCCCTGTCGTGGACATCGTGCTGCTGGTGGTGTGTCATATCCACCAAAAGCCCACTTGATGGGCAAATAAACATTACAGCCTTGTAGTGCGATCACTCTGATGTGAGGAAACCAAGATTTACTATGCTGTGGAAATAAAATGCTACGTTATTATATGAACTTGAACGAACATCCTTTAAAACACTATAAAGCCTGAGTACATACCAATAGAAGAACAACTTGCCCTCTTCCGTTCGCCACCCCTCCCACGCCCCCTCTCGAGGACGACATGCTGCTGGTGGTGTGTCATTTCCACCAAAAGCCCACTTGATGGGCAAATAAAAATTGCAGCCTTGTAATGCGATCACCCTGCTGTGAGAAAACAAAGATTTACTACACATTGCAAATAAAATGCTACGTTCTTATGTGAACTTAAAGGAACATTCATTAAAACACTATAAAACCTGAGTACATATCATTAGAAGAACAATGTGTCGTCTTCCATTCGCCCCCCTCCCCCCCCCCCCCCCCCCCCCTCCTCTCGTGGACAACATGCTGCTGGTGGTGTGTCATTTCCACCATACGCCCACTTGATGAGCAAATAAAAATTGCACCCTTGTAGTGCGATCACCTTGCTGTGAGATAACAAAGATTTCCTACAAGATGGAATTGAAATGCTACGTTCTCGTGTGAACTTGAACGAACGTTCTCTAAAACACTAGAAAACCTGAGTACACACCAATAGAAGAACAAGTTGTTCTCTTCTGCTTGCCCCCACCCCCACCACCCTCTGTCGTGGACAACATGCTTCTGTTGGTGTGTCATTTCCACCAAATCCCACTTGATGGGCAAATAAAAATAGCAGCCTTGTAGTGCAATGACCCTATTGTCAGAAAACAAAGATTTACTACACGTTGGAGATAAAATGCTACGTTCTTATATGATCTTCAACGAACATTCTTTAAAACACTATAAAGCCTGAGTACAATCCAATAGAAGAACTTCTTGTCCTCTTCCGCTCGGCTCCCCGCCCTCCCCCCCATCACCCGCTCTCATTACCAACATGCTGGTGGTGGTGTGTCATTTCCACCAAAAGCCCACTTCATGGGCAAATAAAAATTGCAGCCTTGTAGTGCGATCACCCTGCTATGAGAAAACAAAGATTTACTACACGTTGGAGATTAAATGCTATGTTCTTATGTGATCTTCAATGAACATTCTTTAAAACACTATAAAGCCTGAGTACATACCGATAGAAGAACAACTTGTCCTCTGCCGCTCACCCCACCCCCCACCCTCTGTCATGTACAACAAGCTGCTGGTGGTGTGTCATTTCCACCAAAAGCCCACTTGATGGGATAATAAAAATTGCAGCTTTGTAGTGCGATCAACCTGCCGTGAGAAAAGAAAGATATACTACACTATGGAAATAAAATGCTACATTCTTTTATGAATTAGAATGAACATATTTTAAAACACTATAAAGCCTGAGTACATACCAATAGAAGAACAACTTGTCCTCTTCCGTTGCCCCTCCCACCCCCCACGCTCTCTCATGGACAACATGCTGGTGGTGGTGTGTCATTTCCACCAAAAGCCCACTTTATGGGCAAATAAAAATAGCAACCTTGTAGTGCGGTCACCCTGCTGTGAGAAAACAAAGATTTACTACACTTTGGAAATAAAATGCTACGTTCTTATATGAACTTGAACGAACATTCTTTAAAACACTATAAAGCCTGAGTACATACCAATATAAGAACAACTTGCTCTCTTCCGCTCGCCCCACCCCCCACCCTCTGTCATGTACAACAAGCTGCTGGTGGTGTGTCAATTCCACCAAAAGCCCACTTTATGGGCAAATAAAAATTGCAGCCTTGTAGTGCGATCACCTTGCTGTGAGATAACAAAGATTTACTACAAGTTGGAATTAGAATGCTACGTTCTCATGTGAACTTGAACGAACTTTCTCTAAAACACTAAAAAGCCTGAGTACATACCAATAGAAGAACAACTTGTCCTCTTCCGTTCGCCACCCCCCCCCCCCCTCTCGTGGACAACATGCTGCTGGTGGTGTGTCATTTCCACCAAAAGCCCACTTGCTGGCAAATAAAAATTGCAGCCTTGTAGTGCTATCACCCTGCTAAGAGAAAACAAAGATTTACTACACATTGCAAATAAAATGCTACGTTCTTATATGAACTTAAACGAACATTCATTAAAACACTATAAAGCCTGAGTACATAACATTAGAAGAACAATGTGTCCACTTCCGTTCGCCCCCCTCCCCCAGACCCCTCCTCTCGTGGACAACATGATGCTGGTGGTGTGTCATATCCACCAAAAGCTCACTCGATGGGCAAATAAAAATTGCAGCCTTGTAGTGCGATCACCCTGCTGTGAGAAAACAAAGATTTACTACACTTTGGAAATAAAATGCTACATTCTTATATGAACTTGAACGAACATTCTTTAAAACTCTACAAAAACTGTGTGCATACCAATAGAAGATTAACTTGTCTTCTTCCGCTTGCTCCCACCCCCCCCCCCCCTCCCCCACAACTTCTCTAGTGGAAAACATGCTGCTGGTGGTGTGTCATTTCCACCAAAAGCCCACTTGATGGGCAGATAAAAATTTCAGCCTTGTAGTGCGATCACCCTGCTTTGAGAAAGCAAAGATTTACTACGCTTTGGAAATAAAATGTTACGTTCTTATATGAACTTGAAGGAACATTCTTTAAAACACTATAAAGCCTGAGTACATACAAATAGAAGAAAAACTTGTCCTCTTTCTCTCGCCCCCCCCCCCCCCCCCCCTCACCCTCTCTCGTGGACAACATGCTGCTGGTGGTGTGTCATTTCCACCAAAAGCCCAATTGATGGACAAATAAAAACTGCAGCCTTGTACTGCGAACACCCTGCTGTGAGAAAACAAATATTCACCACACTTTAAAAATAATATGCTACGTTCTTAAATGAACTTGAACAAACAATCTTTAAAACATTACAAAACCTGAGTACATACCAATAGAAGAACACCTTGTCCTCTTCCGCTAGCCCCACCCCTCCCCCACCCACTCTCGTGGACAAAAAGCTGCTGGTGGTGTGTCATCCCCACCAAAAGCCCACTTGATGGGCAAATAAAGAATTGCAGCCTTGTAGTGCGATCACCCTGCTGTGAGAAATCAAAGATTTTCTACACTTTGGAAATAAAATGCTAGGTTCTTATATGAACTAGAACGAACATTCTTTAAAACACTATATCGCCTGAGTACATACCAATAGAAGAAGAAATTGTCCTCTTCCGCCCTCCTCCCCCCCCCCCCCCCTTTCTCGAGGACAACATGCTGCTGGTGGTGTGTCATTTCCACCAAAAGCCCACTTGATGGGCAAATAAAAGTTGCAGCCTTGTAGTGCGATCACCCTGCTGTGAGAAAACAAATATTTACTACACTTTGGAAATAAATTGCTACGTTCTTATATGAAGTTGAACGAACATTTCTTAAAACACTATAAAGTCTGAGTACATACAAATAGAACAACAACTTGTCCTCTTCTGCTCGCCACCCCCCCCCCCCCCCCCCCCCTCTCTCATGGAAAACATGCTGCTGGTGGTGAGTCATTTTCACCAAAAGCCAACTTGATGGGCAAATAAAAATTGCGCCCTTGTGGTGCGATCACCCTGCTGTGAGAAAACGAATACTTACTACACTTTGGAAATAAAATGCTACGTTCTTATAAACAATTTGTCCTCTTCCGCTCGCCCCCCCCCCCGCACCCCTCCGACAACGATATCTCGTGTACAACATGGTGCTGGTGGTGTGTCATTTCCATAAAAAGCCCACTTGATGGGCAAATAAAAATTGCGGCCTTGTAGTGCGATCACCCTGCTGTGAGAAAACAAAGATTTACTACACTTTGGAAATGAAATGCTACGTTATTATATGAACTTGAACGACCATTCTTTAAAAGACTATAAAGCCTGAGTACATACCAATAGAAGAACAACTTCTCCTCTTCCGCACCCCCCCCCCCCCCCTGCCCACCCCCCCCACCCTCTCTCCTGGACAACATGCAGCTGGTGGTGTGTCATTACCACCAAAAGCCCACTTGATGGGCAAATAAAAATTGCAGCCTTGTAGTGTGATCACCCTGTTGTGAGAAAACAAAGATTTACCACAATTTGGGAATAAAATGCTACGTTCTTATATGAACTTGAACGAACGTTATGTAACACTCTATAAAGCATGAGTACATACCAATAGAAGAACAACTTGCCCTCTTCCGTTCACCCCACCACACCCACCCCACTGTCGTGGACAACATGCTGCTGGTGGTGTGTCATATCCACCAAAAGCCCACTTGATGGGCAAATAAAAATTGCAGCCTTGTAGTGTGATCACCCTGTTGTGAGAAAACAAAGATTTACCACAATTTGGGAATAAAATGCTACGTTCTTATATGAACTTGAACGAACATTCCTTAAAACACTATAAAGCCTGAATACATACCAATAGAAGAACAACTTGCCCTCTTCCGTTCGCCCCACCCCCTCCCACCCCCCCTGTCGTGGACAACATGCTGCTGGTGGTGTGTCATTTCCACCAAAAGCCCACTTTATGGGCAAATAAAAATTGCAGACTTGTAGTGTGATCACCCTCCTGTGAGAAAACAAAGATTTACTACAATATATAAATAAAATGCTACGTTCTTATATGAACTTGAACGAACATTCCTTAAAACACTATAAATCCAATAGAAGAACAACTTGCCCTCTTCCGTTCGCCCCACGCCCTCCCACCACCCCTGTCGTGGACAACATGCTGCTGGTGGTGTGTCATATCCACCAAAAGCCCACTTGATGGGCAAATAAAAATGGCAGCCTTGTAGTGCGATCACCCTGATGTGAGAAAACTAAGATTTACTACACTTTGGAAATAAAATGCTACGTTATTATATGAACTTGGACGAACATTCTTTAAAACTCTATAAGCGTGAGTACATACCAATAGAAAAACAACTTGTCCTCTTCCGCTCGCCCCCCCCCCCCCCTCCTCTCTCGAGGACAACATGCTGCTGGTGGTGTGACATTTCCACCAAAGTCCCACTTGATGGGCAAATAAAAATTGCAGCTTTGTAGTGCTATCACCATGCTGTGAGAAAACAAAGATTTACTACACTTTGGAAATAAAATGCTACGTTATTATATGAACTTGAACGAACCTTTTTTAACACACTATAAGGCATGAGTACATACCAATAGAAGAACAATTTGTCCTCGTAAGCTCGCCCCCCCCCCCCCCCCTTTCTAGGACAACATGCTGCTGGTGGTGTGTCATTTTTACCAAAAGCCAACTTGATGGGCAAATAAAAATTGCAGCCTTGTAGTGCAATCGCCCTGCCTTGAGAAAACAAATACTTACTGCACTTTGGAAATAAAATGCTACGTTCTTATAAACAATTTGTCCTCTTCCGCTCGTCACCCCCCCCACCACCCCACCCCGCGCCATATCTCGTGGACAACATGCTGCTGGTGGTGTGTCATTTCCACATGAAGCCCATAAAGATTTACTAAACTTTGGAAATAAAATGCTACGTTCTTATATGAACTTCAACGAACATTCTTTATAACACTATAAGCGTGACTACATACCAATAGAAGAACAACTTGTCCTCCTCCGCTCCCCCCCCCCCCCCCCACCCACCCTCTTTCGCGGACAACATGCTGCTGGTGGTGTGTCAACTCCACCAAAAGCCAACTTGATGGGGAAATAAAAATTACAGCCTTGTAGTGCGACCAGCCTGCTGTGAGAAAACTAAGATTTACTACACTTTTGAAATAAAATGGTACGTTCTTTTATGAACTGGAACGAACATTCTTTAAAACACTATAAAGCATGAGTGTATACCAATAGAAGAACAAATTGTCCTCTGCCGCCGCCCCCCCCCCCCCCCCCCCGCCCACCTTCCCGCATTCCCGCGCCTATTCTTTCTAGTGGACAACATGCTGCTCGTGGTGTGTCATTTCCACCATAAGCCCACTCGATGGGCAAATAAAAATTGCAGCCTTGTAGTGCGATCGCCCTGCTGTGAGAAAAAAAAGATTTACTACACATTGGAAATAAAATGCTACATTCTTTTATGAACTTGAACAAACATTCTTTAAAACACTATAAGGCCTGAGTACATACTAATAGAAGGACAACTTGTCCACTTCCGCTCGCCCCCCCCACCCCGCTCCCCCCACCCATCCCGCGCCATATCTCGTGGACAGCATAATGCTGGAGGTGTGCCATTTCCACAAAAAGCCCACTAAGTGGGCAAATAATAATTGCAGCCTTGTAGTGCGATCACCCTGCTGTGAGAAAAAAAAAATTTACTACACTGTGGAAATAAAATGCTACGTTATTGTATGAACTTGAACGAACAATCTTTAACACACTATAATGCCTGAGTACATACCAATAGAAGAACAACTTGTCCTCTTCCGCTCGCCCCCCCCCCCCCCCCTTCCGCCCTCTCTCGTAAACAACATACTGCTGGTGGTGTGTCATTTCCACCAAAAGCCCGCTTGATGGGCAAATAAAAATTGCAGCCCAGCCTTGTATTGCGATCACCCTTCTGTGGAAAAACAAAGATTTACTACACTTTGGAAATAAAATGCTACGTTCTTATATGAACTTGAACGAACACTCTTTAAAACACTATAAAGCCTGAGTACATACCAATAGAAGAACAACTTGCCCTCTTTCCGTTCGCCCCACCCCCTCCCTGCCCCCACTGTCGTGGACAACAATCTGCTCGTGGTGTGTCATTTCCACGAAAAGCCCACTTGATGGGCAAATAAAAATTGCAGCCTTGTATTGCGATCACCCTTCTGTGGGAAAACAAAAATTTACTACACTTTGGAAATAAAATGCTACGTTCTCATATGAACTTGAACAAACATTCTGTAAAACACCATAAAGCCTGAGTACATACCAATAGAAGAACAACTTGTCTTCTTCCGCTTGCTCCCCCGCCCCATCATCTCTCGTGGTCAACATGATGCTGCTTGTGTGTCATTTCCACCAAAAGCCCACTTGATGGGCAAATAAAAATTGCAGCCTTGTAGTGCGATCACCCTGATGTGAGAAAACCAAGATATACTACACTTTGGATAAAAATGCTACGTTATTATATGAACTTGAACGAACATTCTTTAAAACACCATAAAGCCTGAGTACATACCAATAGAAGAACAACTTGTCCTCTTCCGCTTGCTCCCCCCCCATCATCTCTCATGGACAACATGCTGCTGGTGGTGTGTCAATTCCACAAAAGCCCACATGATGGGCAAATGAAAATTGCAGCCTTGTATTGCGATCACCCTTCTGTGGGAAAACATAGATTTACTACACTTTGGAAATAAAATGCTACGTTCTTATATGAACTTGAACGAACATTTCTTAAAACACTATAAAGTCTGAGTACATACAAATAGAAGAACAACTTGCCCTCTTCCGTTTGCCCCACCCCCTCCCACCGCCCCTCTCGTGGACAACATGCTGCTGGTGGTGTGTCATATCCACCAAAAGCCCACTTGATGGGCAAATAAAAATTGCAGCCTTGTAGTGTGATCACCCTGTTGTGAGAAAACAAAGATTTACTACAATTTGGGAATAAAATGCTACGTTCTTATATGAACTTGAACGAACATTCCTTAAAACACTATAAAGTCAGGGTACATACCAATAGAAGAACAACTTGTCCTCTTCCGCTTGCTCCCCCCCCCCCCCCCATCATCTCTCGTGGACAACATGCTGCTGGTGGTGTGTCATTTCCACCAAAAGCCCACTTGATGGGCAAATGAAAATTGCAGCCTTGTATTGCGATCACCCTTCTGTGGGAAAACAAAGATTTACTACACTTTGGAAATAAATTGCTACGTTCGTGTATGAACTTGAACGAACATTCCTTAAAACACTATAAAGCCTGAGTACATACCAATAGAAGAACAACTTGCCCTGTTCCGTTCACCCCACCACACCCACCCCACTGTCGTGGACAACATGCTGCTGGTGGTGTGTCATATCCACCAAAATCCCACTTGATGGGCAAATAAAAATTGCAGCCTTGTAGTGTGATCACCCTGTTGTGAGAAAATAAAGATTTACTACAATTTGGGAATAAAATGCTACGTTCTTATATGAACTTGAACGAACATTCCTTAAAACACTATAAAGCCTGAGTACATATTACTAGCGGAACAACTTGCCCTCTTCCCTTCGTCCCATCCGCTCCCACCCCCCCTGTCGTGGACAACTTGCTGCTGGTGGTGTGTCATATCCACCAAAAGACCACTTGATGGGCAAATAAAAATTGCAGCCTTGTAATGCGATCACCCTGATGTGAGAAATTCAAGATTTACTACACTTTAGAAATAAAATGCTACGTTATTATATGAACTTGAACGACATTCTTTAAAACACTATAAAGCCTGAGTACATACCAATAGAAGAACAACTTGCACTGTTCCATTCGCGCCACCCCCCCTGTCGTGGACAACATGCTGCTGGTGGTGTGTCATATCCATCAAAATCCCACTTGATGGGCAAATAAAAATTGCAGCCTTGTAGTGCGATCAGCCTGATGTGAGAAAACCAACATTTACTACACTGTGGATAAAAATGCTACGTTATTATATGAACTTGAATGAACATTCTTTAAAACACTATAAAGCCTGAGTACATACCAAAAGAAGAACTTCTTGCCCTCTTCCGTTCGCCCCAACCCCTCCCACCCCCCCTGTCATGGACAACTTGCTGCTGGTGGTGTGTCATATCCACCAAAAGACCACTTGATGGGCAAATGAAAATTGCAGCCTTGTATTGCGATCACCCTTCTGTGGGTAAACATGGATTTACTACACTTTGGAAATAAAATGCTACGTTCTTATATGAATGTGAACGAACATTCTTTAAAACACTATAAAGCCTGAGTACATACCAATAGAAGAACAACTTGCCCTCTTCCGTTCGCCCCACCCCCTCCCACACCCACTGCCGTGGACAACATGCTGCTGGTGGTGTGTCATATCCACCAAAAGCCCACTTGATGGGCAAATAAAAATTGCAGCTTTGTAGTGCGATCACCCTGATGTCAGAAAACCAAGATTTACTACACTATGGAAACAAAATGCTACGTTATTATATGAACTAGAACTAACATTCTTTAAAACACCATAAAGCCTGAGTACATACCAATAGAAGAACTACTTGCCCTCTTCCGTTCGCCCAACCCCCTCCAACCCCCCCTGTCGTGGACAACATGCTGCTGGTGGTGTGTCATTTCCAACAAAAGCCCAAATGATAGGCAAATGAAAATTGCAGCCTTGTATTGTGATCACCCTTCTGTGGGAAAACAAAGATTTACCACACTTTGGAAATAAAATGCTACGCTATTATATGAACTTGAACGAACATTCTTTAAAACACAATAAAGCCTGAGTACATACCAATAGAAGAACAACTTGCCCTCTTCCGTTCGCCCCACCCCCTCTCACCCCCCCTGTCGTGGACAACATTCTGCTGGTGGTATGTCATATCCACCAAAAGCCCACTTGATGGGCAAATGAAAATTGCAGCCTTGTATTGCGATCACCCTTCTGTGGGAAAACAAAGATTTACTACACTCTGGAAATAAAATGCTACGTTATTATATGAACTTGAACCAACATTCTTTAAAACACTACAAAGCCTGAGTACATACCAATAGAAGAACAACTTGCCCTCTTCCGTTCGCCCCACCCCCTCCCACCCCCCCTGTCGTGGACAACATGCTGCTGGTGGTGTGTCATATCCACCAAAAGCCCACTTGATGGGCAAATAGAACTTGCAGCCTTGTAGTGCGATCACCCTGATGTGAGAAAACCAAGATTTACTACACATTGGGAATAAAATGCTACGTTATTATATGAACTTGAACGAACATTCTTTAAAACGCCATAAAGCCTGAGTACATACCAATAGAAGAACAACTTGTCCTCTTCCGCTTGCTCAACCCCCATCATCTCTTGTGGACAACATGCTGCTGGTGGTGTGTCATCTCCACCAAAAGCCCACTTGATGGGCAAATGAAAATTGCAGCCTTGTATTGCGATCACCCTTCTGTGGGAAAACAAAGATTTACTACACTTTGAAAACAAAATGCTACGTTCTTATATGAACTTGAACGAACATTCTTTAAAACACTATAAAGCCTGTGTACATACCAATTGAAGAACAACTTGCCCTCTTCCGTTCGCCCCAACACCTCCCACCCTCCCTGTCATGGACAACATGCTGCTGGTGGTGTGTCATTTCCACCAAAAGCCCACTTGATGGGCAAATGAAAATTGCGGCCATGTATTGCGATCACCCTTTTGTGGGAAAACAAAGAATTACTACACTTTGGAAATAAAATGCTACGTTATTATATGAACTTGAACGAACATTCTTTAAAACACTATAAAGCCTGAGTACATACCAATAGAAGAACAACTTGTCCTCTTCCGTTCGCCCCACCCCCTCCCACCACCCCTGTCGTGGTCAACGTGCTGCTGGTGGTGTGTCATATCCACCAAAAGCCTACTTGATGGGCAAATAAAAATTGTAGCCTTGTAGTGCGATCACCCTGATGTGAGAAAACCAAGATTTGCTACACTTTGGAAATAAAATGCTTTGTTATTATATGAACTTGAACGAACATTCTTTAAAACGCCATAAAGCCTGAGTACGTACCAATAGAAGAACAACTTCTCCACTTCCGCTTGCCCCACCCCCATCATCTCTCGTGGACAACATGCTGCTGGTGGTGTGTCATTTCCATGATAAGCCCACTTGATGGGCAAATGAAAATTGCAGCCTTGTATTGCGATCTCCCTTCTGTGGGAAAACAAAGATTTACTACACTTTGGAAATAAAATGCTACGTTCTTATATGAAATTGAACGAACATTCTTTAAAACACTATGAAGCCTGGGTACATACCAATAGAAGAACAACTTGCCCTCTTGCGTTCGCCCCACCCCCTCCCACCCCCCCTGTCGTGGACAACATGCTGCTGGTGGTGTGTCTTATCCACCAAAAGCCCACTTGATGGGCAAATGAAAATTGCAACCTTGTATTGCGATCACCCTTCAATGGGAAAACAAAGATTTACTACACTTTGGAAATAAAATGCTACGTTATTATATGAACTTGAACGAACATTCTTTAAAACACTATAAAGCATGATTACATACCAATAGAAGAGCAACTTGCCGTCCTCCGTTCGCCCCACCCCCTCCCAACCCCCCTGTCGTGGACAAAATGCTGCTGGTGGTGTGTCATATCCACCAAAAGCCCACTTGATGGGCAAATAAAAATTGCAGCCTTGTAGTGCGATCACCCTGATGTGCGAAAACCAAGATTTACTACACTTTGGAAATAAAATGCTACGTTATTATATGAACTTGAATGAACGTTCTTTAAAACACTATAAAGCCTGAGTACATACCAATAGAAGAACAACGTGCCCTCGTCCGTTTGTCCCACCCCCTCCCACCCCCCCTGTCGTGGACTACATGCTGCTGGTGGTGTGTCATATCCACCAAAAGCCCACTTGATGGGGAAAAGAAAATTGCAGCCTTGTATTGCGATCACCCTTGTGTTGGAAAACAAAGATTTACTACACTTTGGAAATAAATTGCTACGTTCGTTAATGAACTTGAACGAACATTCTTTAAAACATTATAAAGCCTGAGTACATACCAATAGAAGAACAACTTGCCCTCTTCCTTTCGCACCACCCCCTCCCACCCCCCCTGTCGTGGACAACATGCTGCTGGTGGTGTGTCATATTAACCAAAAGCCCACTTGATGGGCAAATAGAACCTGCAGACTTGTAGTGCGATCACCCTGATGTGAGAAAACCAAGATTTACTACACTTTGGAAATAAAATGCTACGTTATTATATGGACTTGAATGAACATTCCTTAAAACACCATGAAGCCTGAGTACATACTAATAGAAGAACAAATTGTCTTCTTCCGCTTCCCCCCCCCCTCCCCCCCCAATCACCTCTTGTGGACAACTTGCTGCTGGTGGTGTGTCATATCCACCAAAAGCCCACTTGATGGGCAAATAAAAATTGCAGTATTGTATTGCGATCACCCTTCTGTGGGAAAACTAAGATTTACTACACTTTGGAAATAAAATGCTACATTCTTATATGAACTTGAACGAACATTCTTTAAAACACTATAAAGCCCGAGTACATACCAATAGAAGAACTACTTGCCCTCTTCCGTTCTCCCCACCCCCACCCTACCCCTTGTTGTGGACAACATGCTGCTGGTGGTGTGTCATATCCACCAAAACCCCTGATGATGGGCAAATAAAAATTGCAGCTTTGTAGTGCGATCACCCTGATGTGAGAAAACCAAGATTTACTACACTTTGCAAATAAAATGCTACATTATTATATGAACTTGAACGAACATTCTTTAAAACACTATAAAGTCTGAGTACATACCAATAGAAGAACAACTTGTCCTCTTCCGCTTGCTACCCCCCCCCCCATCATCTCTCGTGGACAACATGCTGCTTTTGGTGTGTCATTTCCACCAAAAGCCCACTTGATGGGCAAATAAAAATTGCAGCCTTGTATTGCGAACACCCTTCTGTGGGAAAACAAAGATTTACTACACTTTGGAAATAAAATGCTACGTTCTTGTATGAACTTGAACGAACATTCTTTAAAACACTATAAAGCCTGAGTACATACCAATAGAAGAACTACTTGCCCTCTTCCGTTCGCCCCAACCCCTCCCACCCCCCCTGTCATGTACAACATGCTGCTGGTGGTGTGTCATATCCACCAAAAGCCCACTTGATGGGCAAATGAAAATTGCAGCCTTGTATTGCGATCACCCTTCTGTGGGTAAACATGGATTTACTACACTTTGGAAATAAAATGCTACGTTCTTATATGAACGTGAACGAACATTCTTTAAAACACTATAAAGCCTGAGTACATACCAATAGAAGAAGAACTTGCCCTCTTCCGTTCGCCCCACCCCCTCCCACCACCACTGTCGTGGACAACATGCTGCTGGTGGTGTGTCATATCCACCAAAAGCCCACTTGATGGGCAAATAAAAATTGCAGCTTTGTAGTGCGATCACCCTGATGTCAGAAAACCAAGATTTACCACACTTTGGAAATAAAATGCTACATTCTTATATGAACTTGCACGAACATTCTTTAAAACACTATAAAGCCTGAGTACATACCAATAGAAGAACTACTTGCCCTCTTCCGTTCGCCCCAACCCCTCCCACCCCCCCCTGTCATGGACAACATGCTGGTGGTGGTGTGTCTTATCCACCAAAAGCCCACTTGATGGGCAAATAAAAATTGCAGCCTTGTCGTGCGACCACCCCGATGTGAGAAAACCAAGATTTACTACACTTTGGAAATAAAATGCTACATTATTATATGAACTTGAACGAACGTTCTTTAAAACACTATAAAGCCTGAGTACATACCAATAGAAGAACAACTTGCCCTCTTCCGTTCGCCCCACCCCCTCCCACCCCCCCTGTCGTGGACAACATGCTGCAGGTGGTGTGTCATATCCACCAAAAGCCCACTTGATGGGCAAATAGAACTTGCAGCCTTGTAGTGCGATCACCCTGATGTGAGAAAAGCAAGATTTACTACACATTGGAAATAAAATGCTACGTTATTATATGAACTTGAACGAACAATCTTTAAAACGCCATAAAGCCTGTGTACATACCAATAGAAGAACAACTTGTCCTCTTCCGCTTGCTCAACCCCCATCATCTCTTGTGGACAACATGCTGCTGGTGGTGTGTCATCTCCACCAAAAGCCCACTTGATGGGCAAATGAAAATTGCAGCCTTGTATTGCGATCTCCCTTCTGTGGGAAAACAAAGATTTACTACACTTTGGAAATAAAATGCTACGTTCTTATATGAAATTGAACGAACATTCTTTAAAACACTATGAAGCCTGGGTACATACCAATAGAAGAACAACTTGCCCTCTTGCGTTCGCCCCACCCCCTTCCACCCCCCCTGTCGTGGACAACATGTTGCTGGTGGTGTGTCTTATCAACCAAAAGCCCACTTGATGGGCAAATGAAAATTGCAGCCTTGTATTGCGATCACCCTTCAATGGGAAAACAAAGATTTACTACACTTTGAAAATAAAATGCTACGTTATTATATGAACTTGAACGAACATTCTTTAAAACACTAATAAGCATGAGTACATACCAATAGAAGAGCAACTTGCCCTCCTCCGTTCGCCCCACCCCCTCCCACCCCCCCCTGTCGTGGACAACATGCTGCTGGTGGTGTGTCATATCCACCACAAGCCACTTGATGGGGAAATAAAAATTGCAGCCTTGTAGTGCGATCACCCTGATGTGCGATAACCAAGATTTACTACACTTTGGAAATAAAATGCTACGTTATTATATGAACTTGAACGAACAATCTTTAAAACACTATAAAGCCTGAGTACATACCAATATAAGAACAACTTGCCCTCGTCCGTTTGCCCCACCCCCTCCCACCCCCCTGTCGTGGACAACATGCTGCTGGTGGTGTGTCATATCCACCAAAAGCCCACTTGATGGGCAAAAGAAAATTGCAGCCTTGTATTGCGATCACCCTTGTGTTGGAAAACAAAGATTTACTACACTTAGGAAATAAATTGCTACGTTAGTATATGAACTTGAACAAACATTCTTTAAAACACTATAAAGCCTGAGTACATACCAATAGAAGAACAACTTGCCCTCTTCCGTTCGCCCCACCCCCTCCCACCCCCTCCTGTCATGGACAACATGCTGCTGTTGGTGTGTCATATCCACCAAAAGCCCATTTGATGGGCAAATAGAACTTGCAGCCTTGTAGTGCGATCACCCTGATGTGAGAAAACCAAGATTTACTACACTTTGGAAATAAAATGCTACATTATTATATGGACTTGAATGAACATTCCTTAAAACACCATGAAGCATGAGTACATACCAATAAAAGAACAACTTGTCCTCTTCCGCTTGCTCCCCCCCCCCATCATCTCTCGTGGACAACATGCTGCTGGTGGTGTGTCATTTCCACCAAAAGCCCACTTGATGGGCAAATGAAAATTGCAGCCTTGTATTGCGTTCACCCTTCCGTGGGAAATCCAAGATTTACTACACTTAGGAAATAAAATGCTACGTTCTTATATGAACTTGAACGAACATTTTTTAAAACACTATAAAGCCTGAGTCCATACCAATAGAAAAGCAACTTTCCCTCTTCCGTTCGCCCCACCCCCTCCCTCACCCCCTGTCGTGGACAACATGCTGCTGGTGGTGTGTCATATCCACCAAAAGCCCAATTGATGGGCAAATAAAAACTGCAGCCTTGTAGTGCGATCACCCGGATGTGAGAAAACCAAGAATTACTATACTTTGGTAATAAAATGCTATGTTATTGTATGAACTTGAACGAACATTCTTTAAAACACCATAAAGCCTGAGTACATACCAATAGAACAACAAATTGTCTTCTTCCGCTTGCTCCCCCCCCCATCACCTCTCGTGGACAACTTGCTGCTGGTGGTGTGTCATTTCCACCAAAAGCCCACTTGATGGGCAAATGAAAATTGCAGCCTTGTATTGCAATCACCCTTCTGTGGGAAAACAAAGATTTACTACACTTTGGAAATAAAATGCTACGTTCTTATATGAACTTGAACGAACATTCTTTAAAACACTATAAAGTCTGAGTACTTACCAATAGAAGAACATCTTGCCCTCTTCCTTTCGCCCCACCCCCTCCCACCCCCCCTGTCGTATACAACATGCTGCTGCTGGTGTGTCATATCCACCAAAAGCCCACTTGATGGGCAAATAAAAATTGCAGCCTTGTAGTGTGATCACCCTGATGTGAGAAAACCAAGATTTACTACACTTTGGAAATAAATTGCTACATTCTTATATGAACTTGAAAGAATATGCTTTAAAACACAATAAAGCCTGAGTACATACCATTAGAAGAACAACTTGCCCTCTTCCGTTCGCCCCACCCCCTTCCACCCCCCCTGTCGTGGACAACATGCTGCTGGTGGTGTGTCATTTCCACCAAAAGCCCACTTGATGGGCAAATGAAAATTGCAGGCTTGTATTGCGATCACCCTTCTGTGGGAAAACAAAGATTTACTACACTTTGGAAGTAAAATGCTATGTTCTTATATGAACTTGAACGAACATTCTTTAAAACACTATAAAGCCTGAGTACTTATCAATAGAAGAACAACTTGCCCTCTTCCGTTCGCTCCACCCCCTCCCACCCCCCCCTGTCGTGGACATCGTGCTGCTGGTGGTGTGTCATATCCACCAAAAGCCCACTTGATGGGCAAATAAACATTACAGCCTTGTAGTGCGATCACTCTGATGTGAGGAAACCAAGATTTACTATGCTGTGGAAATAAAATGCTACGTTATTATATGAACTTGAACGAACATCCTTTAAAACACTATAAAGCCTGAGTACATACCAATAGAAGAACAACTTGCCCTCTTCCGTTCGCCCCCCCCCTCCCTCCCTCCCCCCCCCCCCCCCCCCCCTGTCGTGGACAACATGCTGCTGGTGGTGTGTCATTTCCACCAAAAGCCCACTTGATGGGCAAATGAAAGTTGCAGCCTTGTATTGCGTTCACGCTTCTGTGGGAAATCCAAGATTTACTACACTTTCGAAATAAAATGCTACGTTCTTATATGAACTTGAACGAACATTCTTTAAAACACTATAAAGTCTGAGTACTTACCAATAGAAGAACATCTTGCCCTCTTCCTTTCGCCCCACCCCCTCCCACCCCCCCTGTCGTATACAACATGCTGCTGCTGGTGTGTCATATCCACCAAAAGCCCACTTGATGGGCAAATAAAAATTGCAGCCTTGTAGTGTGATCACCCTGATGTGAGAAAACCAAGATTTACTACACTTTGGAAATAAATTGCTACGTTATTATATGAACTTGATCGAACATTCTTTAAAACACCATAAAGCTTGAGTACATACCAATAGAAGAACAAATTGTCTTCTTCCGCTTGCTCCCCCCCCCCCCCCCCCCATCACTTCTCGTTGACAACTTGCTGCTGGTGGTGTGTCATTTCCACCAAAAGCCCACTTGATGGGCAAATGAAAATTGCAGCCTTGTATTGCGATCACCCTTCTGTGGGAAAACAGAGATTTACTACACTTTGGAAATAAAATGCTGCGTTCTTATATGAACTTCAACGAACATTCTTTAAAACACTATAAAGCCTGAGTACTTACCAATAGAAGAACAACTTGCCCTCTTCCGCTCGCCCCACCCCCTCCCACCCCCCCTGTCGTGGACAACATGCTGCTGCTGTTGTGTCATATCCACCAAAAGCCCACTTGATGGGCAACTAAAAATTGCAGCCTTGTAGTGCGATCACCCTGATGTGAGAAAACCAAGATTTACTACACTTTGGAAATGAAATGCTACGTTATTATATGAACTTGAACGAACATTCTTTAAAACACAATAAAGCCTGTGTACATACCAATAGAAGAACAACTTGCCCTCTTCCGTTCGCCCCACCTCCTCCCACCCCCCCTGTCGTGGACAACATGCTGCTGGTGGTGTGTCATTTCCACCAAAAGCCCACTTGATGGGCAAGTTAAAATTGCAGCCTTGTAGTGCGATCACTCTGATGTGAGAAAACCAAGATTTACTATGCTTTGGAAATAAAATGCTAGGTTATTATATGAACTTGAACGAACCTTGTTTAAAACACTATTAAGCCTGAGTACATACCAATAGAAGAACAACTTGCCCTCTTCCGTTCACCCCACCTTCTCCCACCCCCCCTGTCGTGGACAACATGCTGCTGGTGGTGTGTCATTTCCACCAAAACCCCACTTGATGGGCAAATAAAAATTGCAGCCTTGTATTACGATCACCCTTCTGTGGGAAAACAAAGATTTACTACACTTTGGAAATAAAATGCTTTGTTCTTATATGAACTTGAATGAACATTCTTTAAAACACTATAAAGCCTGAGTACATACCTATAGAAGAACAACTTTCCCTCTTCCGTTCGCCCCACCCCCTCCCACTCCCCCTGTCGTGGACAACTTGCTGCTGGTGGAGTGTCATTTCCACCAAAAGCCCACTTGATGGGCAAATGAAAATTGCAGCCTTGTATTGCGATCACCCTTCTGTGGGAAAACAAAGATTTACTACACTTTGGAAAAAAAATGCTACGTTCTTATATGAACTTGAACGAAAATTCTTTAAAACACTATAAAGCCTGAGTACATACCAATAGAAGAACAACTTGCCCTCTTCCGTTCGCCCCACCCCCTCCCTCCCCCCCAGTCGTGGACAACATGCTGCTAGTGGAGTGTCATTTCCACCATAAGCCCACTTGATGGGCAAATAAAAATTGCAGCCTTGTATTGCGATCACCCTTCTGTGGAAAAACAAAGATTTACTACACTTTGGAAATAAAATGCTACGTTCTTATATGAACTTGAACAAACGTTCTTTAAAACACTATAAAGCCTGAGTACATACCAATAGAAGAGCAACTTGCCCTCTTCCGTTCGCCCAACCCCCTCCCACTCCCCTGTCGTGGACAACTTGCTGCTGGTGGAGTGTCATTTCCACCAATAGCCCACTTCATGGGCAAATAAAAATTGCAGCCATGTATTGCGATCACCCTTCTGTGGAAAAACAAAGATTTACTACACTTTGGAAATAAAATGCTACGTTCTTATATAAACTTGAACGAACATTCATTAAAACATTATAAAGCCTGAGTCCATACCAATAGATGAGCAACTTTCCCTCTTCCGTTGCCCTACCCCCTCCCTCCCCCGCCAGTCGTGGACAACATGCTGCTGGTTGAGTGTCATTTCCACCAAAAGCCCACTTGATGGGCAAATAAAAATTGCAGCCTTGTATTGCGATCACCATTCTGTGGGAAAACAAAGATTTACTACACTTTGGAAATAAAATGGTACGTTCTTATATGAACTTGAACGAACATTCTTTAAAACACTATAAAGCCTGAGTACATACCATAGAAGAACAACTTGCCCTCTTCCGTTCGCCCCACCCTCTCCCACTCCCCCTGTCGTGGACAACTTGCTGCTGGTGGAGTGTCATATCCACCAAAAGCCCACTTGATGGGCAAATAAAAATTGCAGCCTTGTAGTGCGATCACCCTGATGTGAGAAAACCAAGATTTACTATACGTTGGAAATAAAATGATACGTTATTATATGAACTTTAATGAACATTCTTTAAAACACCATAAAGCCTAAGTACATACCAATAGAAGAGCAACTTGTCCTCTTCCGCTTGCTCCCCCCCCCCCCCCATCACCTCTCAAGGACAACTCGCTGCTGGTGGTGTGTCATTTCCACCAAAAGCCCACTTGATGGGCAAATGAAAATTGCAGCCTTGTATTGCGATCACCCTTCCGTGGGAAAACAAAGATTTACTACACTTTGGAATTAAAATGCTACGTTCTTATATGAAATCGAACGAACATTCTTTAAAACACTATAAAGCGTGAGTACTTACCAATAGAAGAACAACTTGCCCTCTCCCGTTCGCCCCACCCCCTCCCACCCCCCCTGTCGTGGAAAACATGCTGCTGCTGGTGTGTCATATCCATCAAAATCCCACTTGATGGGCAAAAAAAAATTGCAGCCTTGTAATGCGATCACCCTGATGTGAGAAAACCAAGATTTACTACACTTTGCAAATAAAATGCTACGTTATTATATGAACTTGAACGAATATTCTTTGAAACATCATAAAGCCTGAGTACATACCAATAGAAGAACAACTTGTCCTCTTCCGCTTGCTCCCCCCCCATCACCTCTCGTGGACAACTTTCTGCTGGTGGTGTGTCATTTCCACCAAAAGCCCACTTGATGAGCGAATGAAAATTGCAGCCTTGTATTGCGATCACCCTTCTGTGGGAAAACAAAGATTTACTACACTTTGGTAATAAAATGCTACGTTCTTATATGAACTTGAACGAACTTTCTTTAAAACACAATAAAGCCTGAGTACATACTAATAGAAGAACAACTTACCCTCTTCCGTTCGCCCTACCCCTCCCACCCCCATTGTCGTGGACAACATGCTGCTGGTGGTGTGTCATTTCCACTAAAAGCCCACTTGATGGGCAAATAAAAATTGCAGCCTTGTTTTGCGATCACCCTTCTGTGGGAAAACTAAAATTTACTACACTTTGGAAATAAAATGCTACGTTCTTATATGAATTTGAACAAACATTCTTTAAAACACTATAAAACCTGAGTACATACCATTAGAAGGACAACTTGCTCTCTTCCGTTCGCCCCACCCCCTCCCACCCCCCCTGTCGTGGACAATATGCTGTTGGAGGTGTGTCATTTCCACCAAAAGCCCACTTGATGGGCAAATGAAAATTGCAGCCTTGTTTTGCGATCACCCTTCTGTGGGAAAACTAAAATTTACTACACTTTGGAAATAAAATGCTAAGTTCTTATATGGACTTGAACGAACATTCTTTAAAACACTATAAAACCTGAGTACATACCATTAGAAGGACAACTTGCCCTCTTCCGTTCGCCCCACCCCCTCCCACCCCCCCTGTCGTGGACAATATGCTGCTGGAGGTGTGTCATTTCCACCAAAAGCCCACTTGATGGGCAAATGAAAATTGCAGCCTTGTATTGCGATCACCCTTCTGTGGGAAAACAAAGATTTACTACACTTTGTAAATAAAATGCTACGTTCTTATATGAACTTGAACGAACATTCTTTAAAACACTATAAAGCCTGAGTACATACCAATAGAAGAACAACTTGCCCTCTTCCGTTCGCCCCACCCCCACCTACCCCCCCTGTCGTGTACAACATGCTGCTGGTGGTGTGTAATTTTCACCAAAAGCCCACTTCATGGGCAAATGAAAATTGCAGTCTTGTATTGCGATCACCCTTCTGTGGGAAAACAAAGATTTATTACACTTTGGAAAAACAATGCTACGTTCTTTTATGAACTTGAACGAACATTCTTTAAAACACTATAAAGCCTGAGTACATACCAATAGAAGAACAACTTGCCCTCTTCCGATCGCCCCCCCCCTCCAACCCCCCCTGTCGTGGACAACATGCTGCTGGTGGTGTGTCATATCCACCAAAAGCCCACTTGATGGGCAAATGAAAATTGCAGCCTTTTAGTGCGATCACCCTGATATGAGAAAACCAAGATTTTCTACACTTTGGAAATAAAATGCTACTTTATTATATGAGCTTGAACGAACCTTCTTTAAAACACTATAAAGCCTGAGTACATACCAACAGAAGAACAACTAGCCCTCTTCCGATCGCCCCCCCCCTCCAACCCCCCCTGTCGTGGACAACATGCTGCTGGTGGTATGTCATACCAACCAAAAGCCCACTTTATAGGCAAATGAAAATTGCAGCCTTGTATTACGATTACCCTTCTGTGAGAAAACCAAGATTTACTACACTTCGGAAATAAAATGCTACGTCCTTATATGAACTTGAACGAACATTCTTTAAATCACTATAAAGCCTGAGTACATACCAATAGAAGAACAACTTGCCCTCTTCCGTTCGCCCCACCCCCTCCAACCCCCCCTGTCGTGGGCAACATGCTGCTGGTGGTGTGTCATTTCCACCAAAAGCCCACTAAGTGGGCAAATGAAAATTTCAGTCTCGTATTGCAATCACCCTTCTGTGGGAAAACCCAGATTTATTACACTTTGGAAATAAAATGCTACGTTCTTATATGAACTTGAAGAAACATTCTTTAAAACACTCAAAAGCCTGAGACATACCAATAGAAGAACAACTTGCCCACTTCCGTTCGCCCCACCCCCTCCCACCCCCCTGTCGTGGACAACATGCTGCTGGTGGTGTGTCATTTCTACAAAAGCCCACTTGATGGGCAAATGAAAATTGCATCCTTGTATTGCGATCACCCTTCTGTGGGAAAACAAAGATTGACTACACTTTGGAAATAAAATGCTAAGTTATTATATGAACTTGAACGAACATTCTTTAAAACACTATGAAGCCTGAGTACATACCAACAGAAGAACAACTTGCCCTCTTCCGTTCGCCCCACCCCTTCCAACCCCCCCTGTCGTGGCCAACATGCTGCTGGTGGTGTGTCATTTCCACCAAAAGCCCACTAAGTGGGCAAATGAAAATTGCAGTCTTGTATTGCGATCACCCTTCTGTGGGAAAACCAAGATTTTCTACACTTTGGAAATAAAATGCTACGTTATTATATGATCTTGAACGAACATTCTTTAAAACACTATAAAGCCTCTGAGTACATAGCAATAGAAGAACAACTTGCCCTCTTCCGTTCGCCCCCCCCCCCCTCCCACCCCCCCCCACCCCCCACGTCGTGGACAACATGCTGCTGGTGGTGTGTCATTTCCAACAAAAGCCCACTTGATGGGCAAATGAAAATTGCAGTCCTGTATTGCAATCACCCTTCTGTGGGAAAACCAAGACTTACTACACTTTGGAAATAAAATGCTACGTTCTTATATGAACTTGAACGAACATTCTTTAAAACACTATAAAGCCTGAGTACATACCAATAGAAGAACAACTTTGCCTCTTCCGTTCGCCCCACCCCGTCCCACCCCCGCCTGCTGTGGACAACATGCTGCTGGTGGTGTGTCATTTCCACCAAAAGCCCACTTGATGGGCAAATAAAAATTGCAGCCTTGTATTGCTATCACCCTTCTGTGAGAAAACCAAGATTTACTACACTTTGGAAATAAAATGCTACGTTCTTATATGTACTTGAACGAACATTCTTTAAAACACTATAAAGCCCGAGTACATACCAATAGAAGAACAACTTGCCCTCTTCCGTTCGCCCCACCCCGTCCCACCCCCCCTGTCGTGGACAACATGCTGCTGGTGGTATGTCATATCAACCAAAAGCGCACTTGATGGGCAAATGAAAATTGCAGACTTGTATGGCGATCACCCTTCTGTGGGAAAACACAGATTTATTACACTTTGGAAATTAAATGCTATGTTCTTATTTGAACTGGAACGAACATTCTTTAAAACACTATAAAGCCTGAGTACATACCAATAGAAGAACAACTTGCCCCCTTCCGTTCGCCCACCCCCTCCCACCCCCACTGTCGTGGACAGCATGCTGCTGGTGGTGTGTCATATCCACCAAAAGCCCACTTGATGGGCAAATGAAAATTGCAGCCCTGTAGTGCGATCACCCTGATGTGAGAAAACCAAGATTTACTACACTTTGGAAATAAAATGCTACGTTATTATTTGAACTTGATCGAACATTCTTTAAAACACCATAACGCCTGAGTACGTACCAATAGAAGAACAACTTGTCCTCTTCCGCTTGCTCCCCCCCCCCCCCCCCCCCCACCACCCCATCATCTCTCGTGGACAACATGCTGCTGGTGGTGTGTCATTTCCACCAAAAACCACTTGATGGGCAAATGAAAATTGCAGCCTTGTATTGCGTTCACCCTTCTGTGGGAAAACTAAGATTTACTACACTTTGGAAATAAAATGCTACGTACTAATATGAGCTTGAACAAACATTCTTTAAAACACTATAAAGCCTGAGTACATACCAATAGAAGAAAAACTTGCCCTCTTCCGTTTGCCCCACCCCCTTCCAGCCCCCCTGTCGTGGACAACATGCTGCTGGTGGTGTGTCATTTCCAACAAAAGCCCACTTGATGGGCAAATGAAAATTGCAGTCTTGTATTGCAATCAACCTTCTGTGGGAAAACCAATATTTACTACACTTTGGAAAAAAATGCTACGTTCTTATATGAACTTGAACGAGCATTCTTTAAAACACTATAAGGCCTGAGTACATACCAATAGAAGAACAACTTGCCCTCTTCCGTTCGCCCCACCCCCTCCCACCCACATTGTCGTGGACTTTATGCTGCGTGTGGTGTGTCATTTCCAACAAAAGCCCACTTGATGGGCAAATGAAAATTGCAGTCTTGTATTGCGATCACCCTTCTCTGGGAAAACAAAGATTTACTACACTTTGGAAATAAAATGCTATGTTCTTATTTGAACTGGAACGAACATTCTTTAAAACACTATAAAGCCTGAGTACATACCAATAGAAGAACAACTTGCCCTCTTCCGTTCGCGCCACCCTTTCCCACCCCCCCTGTCGTGGACAACATGCTGGTGGTGGTGTGTCATTTCCACCAAAAGACCACTTGATGGGCAAATAAAAATTGCAGCCTTGTATTGCGATCACCCTTCTGTGGGAAAACAAAGATTTACTACACTTTGGAAATAAAATGCTACGTTCTTATATGAACTTGAATGAACATCGTTTAAAACACTATAAAGCCTGAGTACATACCAATAGAAGAACAACTTGCCCTCTTCCATTCGCCCCACCCCCTCCCACCCCCCCTGTCGTGGACAACATGCTGCTGGTGGTGTGTCATATCCACCAAAAGCCCACTTGATGGGCAAATGAAAATTGCAGCCTTGTATTGCGATCACCCTTCTCTGGGAAAACAAAGATTTACTACACTTTGGAAATAAAATGCTACGTTCTTATATGAACTTGAACGAACATTCTTTAAAACACTATAAAGCCTGAGTACATACCAATAGAAGAACAACTTGCCCTCTTCCGTTCGCCCCACCTCCTCCCACCCCCCCTGTCGTGGACAACATGCTGCTGGTGGTGTGTCATATCCACCAAAAGCCCACTTGATGGGCAAATGAAAATTGCAGCCTTGTATTGCGATCACCCTTCTGTGGGAAAACCAAGATTTACTACACTTTGGAAATAAAATGCTACGTTCTTTTATGAACTTGAACGGACATTCTTTAAAACACTATAAAGCCTGTGTACATACCAATAGAAGAACAACTTGTCCTCTTCCTCTTGCTCCCCCCCCCCCCCCCGTCATCTCTCGTGGACAACATGCTGCTGGTGGTGTGTCATAACCTCCAAAAGCCCACTTGATGGGCAAATAAAAATTGCAGCCTTGTATTGCGATCACCCTTCTTTGGGAAAACCAAGATTTACTACACTTTGGAAGTAAAATGCTACGTTCTTTTATAAACTTGAACGGACATTCTTTAAAACACTATAAAGCCTGAGTACATACCAATAGAAGAACAACTTGCCCTCTTCCGTTCGCCATACCCCCTCCCACCCCCCCCTGTCGTGGACAACATGCTGCTGGTGGTGTGTCATTTCCAGCAAAAGCCCACTTGATGGGCAAATGAAAACTGCAGCCTTGTATTGCGATCACGCTTGTGTGGGAAAACAAAGATTTACCACATTTTGGAAATAAAATGCTATGTTCTTATATGAACTTGAACGAACATTCTTTAAAACACTATAAAGCCTGAGTACATACCAATAGAAGAAGAACTTGCCCTCTTCCGTTAGCCATACCCCCTCCCACCCCCCCTGTCGTGGACAACATGCTGCTGGTGGTGTGTCATTTCCAACAAAAGCCCACTTGATGGGCAAATGAAAATTGCAGTCTTGTATTGCAATCACCCTTCTGTGGGAAAACCAATATTTACTACACTTTGGAAATAAAATGCTACGTTCTTATATGAACTTGAACGGACATTCTTTAAAACACTATAAAGCCTGTGTACATACCAATAGAAGAACAACTTGTCCTCTTCCTCTTGCTCCCCCCCCCCCCATCATCTCCCGTGGACAACATGCTGCTGGTGGTGTGTCATATCCACCAAAAGCCCACTTGATGGGCAAATGAAAATTGCAGCCTTGTATTGCGATCACCCTTCTGTGGGAAAACAAAGATTTACTACACTTTGGAAATAAAATGCTACGTTCTTATATGAACTATAACGAACATTCTTTAAAACACCATAAAGCCGGAGTACATACCAATAGAAGAACAACTTGCCTCTTCCGTTCGCCCCAGCCCTTACATCCCCCCTGTCGTGGACAACATGCTGCTGGTGGTGTGTCATATCCACCAAAAGCCCACTTGATGGGCAAATAAAAATTGCAGCCTTGTAGTGCGATCACCCTGATGTGAGAAAACCAAGATTGATTACACTTTGGAAATAAAATGCTAAGTTATTTTATGAACTTGAACGAACATTCTTTAAAACACTATAAAGCCTGAGTACATACCAATAGAAGAACAACTTGCCCTCTTCCGTTCGTCCCACCCCCTCCAACCCCCTCTGTCGTGGACAACATGCTGCTGGTGGTGTGTCATATCCACCAAAAGCCCACTTGATTTGCAAATGAAAACTGCAGCCTTGTATTGCGATCACGCTTGTGTGGGAAAACAAAGATTTACCACATTTTGGAAATAAAATGCTATGTTCTTATATGAACTTGAACGAACATTCTTTAAAACACTATAAAGCCTGAGTACATACCAATAGAAGAACAACTTGCCCTCTTCCATTAGCCATACCCCCTCCCACCCCCCCTGTCGTGGACAACATGCTGCTGGTGGTGTGTCATTTCCACCAAAAGCCCACTAAGTGGGCAAATGAAAATTGCAGTCTTGTATTGCGATCACCCTTCTGTGGGAAAACCAAGATTTTCTACACTTTGGAAATAAAATGCTACGTTATTATATGCACTTGAACAAGCATTCTTTAAAACACTATAAAGCCTGAGTACATACCAATAGAAGAACAACTTGCCCTCTTCCGTTCGCCCCACCCCCTCCCACCCCCCCTGTCGTGGACAACATGCTGCGTGTGGTGTGTCATTTCCAACAAAAGCCCACTTGATGGGCAAACGAAAATTGCAGTCTTGTATTGCAATCACCCTTCTGTGGGAAAACAAAGATTTACTTCACTTTGGAAATAAAATGCTACGTTCTTATATGAACTTGAACGAACATTCTTTAAAACACTATAAAGCCTGAGTACATACCAATAGAAGAACAACTTGCCCTCTTCCGTTCGCCCCACCTCGTCCCACCCCCCCTGTCGTGGACAACATGCTGCTGGTGGTGTGTCATTTCCACCAAAAGCCCACTTCATGGGCAAATAAAAATTGCAGCCTTGTATTGCTATCACCCTTCTGTGAGAAAACCAAGATTTACTACACTTTGGAAATAAAATGCTACGTTCTTATGTGAACTTGATCGAACATTCTTTAAAACACTATAAAGCCTGAGTACATACCAATAGAAGAACAACTTGCCCTCTTCCGTTCGCCCCACCCCCTCCCACCTTCCCTGTCGTGGACAACATGCTGCTGGTGGTGTGTCATATCCACCAAAAGCCCACTTGATGGGCAAATGAAAATTGCAGCCTTGTATTGCGATCACCCTTCTGTGGGAAAACCAAGATTTACTACACTTTGGAAATAAAATGCTACATTCTTTTATGAACTTGAACGGACATTCTTTAAAACACTATAAAGCCTGAGTACATACCAATAGAAGAACAACTTGTCCTCTTCCTCTTGCTCCCCCCCCATCATCTCTCGTGGACAACATGCTACTGGTGGTGTGTCATAACCACCAAAAGCCCACTTGATGGGCAAATAAAAATTGCAGCCTTGTAGTGCGATCACCCTGATGTGAGAAAACCAAGATTGATTACACTTTGAAAATAAAATGCTACGTTATTTTATGAAATTGAACGAACATTCTTTAAAACACTATAAAGCCTGAGTACATACCAATAGAAGAACAACTTGCCCTCTTCCGTTTGCCCCACCCCCTCCCGCTCCCCCTGTCGTGGACAAAATGCTGCTGGTGGTGTGTCATTTCCACCAAAAGCCCACTAAGTGGGCAAATGAAAATTGCAGTCTTGTATTGCGATCACCCTTCTGTGGGAAAACCAAGATTTTCTACACTTTGGAAATAAAATGCTACGTTATTATATGAACTTGAACGAGCATTCTTTGAAACACTATAAAGCCTGAGTACATACCAATAGAAGAACAACTTGCCGTCTTCCGTTCGCCCGACCCCCTCCCACCCCCCCCTGTCGTGGACAACATGCTGCTGGTGGTGTGTCATTTCCACCAAAAGCCCACTTGATGGGCAAATAAAAATTGCAGCCTTGTATTACGATCACCCTTCTGTGAGAAAACCAAGATTTACTACACTTTGGAAATAAAATGCTACGTTCTTATATGAACTTGATAGAACATTCTTTAAAACACTATAAAGCCTGAGTACATACCAATAGAAGAACAACTTGCCCTCTTCCGTTCGCCCCACCTCCTCCCTCCCCCCCTGTCGTGGACAACATGCTGCTGGTGGTATGTCATATCCACCAAAAGCCCACTTGATGGGCAAATGAAAATTGCAGACTTGTATGGCGATCACCCTTCTGTGGGAAAACAAAGATTTACTACACTTTGGAAATAAAATGCTATGTTCTTATTTGAACTGGAACGAACATTCTTTAAAACACTATAAAGCCTGAGTACATACCAATAGAAGAACAACTTGCCCTCTTCCGTTCGCGCCACCCCCTTCCCACCCCCCCCTGTCGTGGACAACATGCTGGTGGTGGTGTGTCATTTCCACCAAAAGACCACTTGATGGGCAAATAAAAATTGCAGCCTTGTATTGCGATCACCCTTCTGTGGGAAAACAAAGATTTACTACACTTTGGAAATAAAATGCTACGTTCTTATATGAACTAGAACGAACATTCATTAAAACACTATAAAGCCTGAGTACATACCAATAGAAGAACTACTTGTCCTCTTCCTCTTGCTCCCCCCCCCATCATCTCTCGTGGACAACATGCTGCTGGTGGTGTGTCATAACCACCAAAAGCCCACTTGATGGGCAAATAAAAATTGCAGCCTTGTATTGCGATCACCCTTCTGTGGGAAAACCAAGATTTACTACACTTTGGAAATAAAATGCTACGTTCATTTATGAACTTGAACGGACATTCTTTAAAACACTATAAAGCCTGAGTACATACCAATATAAGAACAACTTGCCCTCTTCCGTTCGCCCCACCCCCTCCCACCCCCCCTGTCGTGGACAACATGCTGCTGGTGGTGTGTCATTTCCAGCAAAAGCCCACTTGATGGGCAAATGAAAACTGCAGCCTTGTATTGCGATCACGCTTCTGTGGGAAAACAACGATTTACCACACGTTGGAAATAAAATGCTATGTTCTTATATGAACTTGAACGAACATTCTTTAAAACACTATAAAGCCTGAGTACATACCAATAGAAGAACAACTTGCCCTCTTCCGTTCGCCATACCCCTCCCAGCCCCCCTGTCATGGACAACATCCTGCTGGTGGTGTGTCATTTCCAACAAAAGCCCACTTGATGGGCAAATGAAAATTGCAGTCTTGTATTGCAATCACCCTTCTGTGGGAAAACCAATATTTACTACACTTTTGAAATAAAATGCTACGTTCTTATATGAACTTGAACGAACATTCTTTAAAACACTATAAAGCCTGAGTACATACCAATAGAAGAACAACTTGCCCTCTTCCGTTCGCCATACACCCTCCCACCCCCACTGTCGTGGACAACATGCTGCTGGTGGTGTGTCATTTCCAACAAAAGCCCACTTGATGGGCAAATGAAAATTTCAGTCTTGTATTGCAATCACCCTTCTGTGGGAAAACCAATATTTACTACACTTTGGAAATAAAATGCTACGTTCTTATATGAACTTGAACGAACATTCTTTGAAACACTATAAAGCCTGAGTACATACCAATAGAAGAACAACTTGCCCCCTTCCGTTCGCCCCACCCCCCTCCCACCCCCCCTGTCGTGGACAACATGCTGCTGGTGGTGTGTCATATCCACCAAAAGCCCACTTGATGGGCAAATGAAAATTGCAGCCTTGTATTGCGATCATCCTTCTGTGGGAAAACAAAGATTTACTACACTTTGGAAATAAAATGATAGTTCTTATATGAACTATAATGAACATTCTTTACAACACCATAAAGCCGGAATACATACCAATAGAAGAACAACTTGCCCTCTTTCCGTTCGCCCTAGCCCCTTCCATCCCCCCTGTCGTGGACAACATGCTGCTGGTGGTGTGTCATATTCACCAAAAGCCCACTTGATGGGCAAATGAATATTGCAGCCTTGTAGTGCGATCACCCTGATGTGAGAAAACCAAGATTGATTACACTTTGGAAATAAAATGCTACGTTATTATATTAACATGAACGAACATTCTTTAAAACACTATAAAGCCTGAGTACATACCAATAGAGGAACAACTTGCCCTCTTCCGTTTGCCCCACGCCCTCCCACCCCCCCTGTCATGGACAATATGCTGCTGGTGGTGTGTCATTTCCACCAAAAGCCCACTAAGTGGGAAAATGAATATTGCAGTCTTGTATTGCAATCACCCTTCTGTGGGAAAACCAAGATTTTCTACACTTTGGAAATAAAATGCTACGTTATTATATGAACTTGAACGAACATTCTTTAAAACACTATAAAGCCTGAGTACATACCAATAGAAGAACAACTTGCCCTCTTCCGTTCGCCCCACCCCCTCCCACCCCCCCCTGTCGTGGACAACATGCTGCTGGTGGTGTGTCATTTCCAACAAAAGCCCACTTGATATGCAAATGAAAATTGCAGTCTTGTATTTGAATCACCCTTCTGTGGGAAAACCAAGATTTACTACACTTTGGAATTAAATGCTACGTTCTTATATGAACTTGAACGAACATTCTTTAAAACACTATAAAGCCTGAGTACATACCAATAGAAGAACAACTTGCCCTCTTCCGTTCGCCCCACCCCCCGTCCCACCGCCCCTGTCGTGGAACAACATGCTGCTGGTGGTGTGTCATTTCCACCAAAAGCCCACTTGATAGGCAAATAAAAGTTGCAGCCTTGTATTGCTATCACCCTTCTGTGAGAAAACCAAGATTTACTACACTTTGGAAATAAAATGCTACGTTCTTATATGAACTTGAACGAACATTCTTTAAAACACTATAAAGCCTGAGTACATACCAATAGCAGAACAACTTGCCCTCTTCCGTTCGCCCCACCCCCTCCCACCCCCCCCTGTCGTGGACAACATGCTGCTGGTGGTATGTCATATCCACCAAAAGCCCACTTGATGGGCAAATGAAAATTGCAGACTTGTATGGAGATCACCCTTCTGTGGGAAAACCAATATTTACTACACATTGGAAATAAAATGCTACGTTCTTATATGAACTTGAACGAACATTCTTTAAAACACTATAAAGCCTGAGTACATACAAATAGATGAACAACTTGCCCTCTTCCGTTCGCCCCACCCCGTCCCACCCCCCCTGTCGTGGACAACATGCTGGTGGTGGTATGTCATATCCACCAAAAGCGCACTTGATGGGCAAATGAAAATTGCAGACTTGTATGGCGATCACCCTTCCGTGGGAAAACAAAGATTTACTACACTTTGGAAATAAAATGCTATGATCTTATTTGAACTGGAACGAACATTCTTTAAAACACTATAAAGCCTGAGTACATACCAATAGAAGAACAACTTGCCCGCCTCCGTTCGCCCACCCCCCTCCCACCCGTACTGTCATGGACAACATTCTGCTGCTGGTGTGTCATATCCACCAAGAACCCACTTGATGGGCAAATAAAATTTGCAGCCTTGTAGTGCGATCACCCTGATGTGAGCAAACCAAGATATACTACACTTTGGAAATAAAATGCTACATTATTATATGAATTTGAACGAACATTCTTTAAGACACCATAAAGCCTGAGTACATACCATTAGAAGAACAACTTGTCCTCTTCCGCTTGCTCCCCCCCACATCATCTCTCGTGCACAACATGCTGCTGGTGGTGTGTCATTTCCACCAAAAGCCCACATGATGGGCAAATGAAAATTGCAGCCTTGTATTGCCATCACCCTTCTGTGGGAAAACAAAGATTTACTACACTTTGGAGATAAAATGCAACGATCTTATATGAACTTCACCGAACATTCTTTAAAACACTATAAAGCCTGAGTACATACCAATAGAAAACAACTTGCCCTCTTCCGTTCGCCCCACCCCCTCCCACCCCCCTGTCGTGGACAACATGCTGCTGGTGGTGTGTCTTATCCACCAAAAGCCCACTTGATGGGCAAATAAAAATTGCTGCCTTGTAGTGCGATCACCTAATGTGAGAAAACCAAGATTTACTACACTTTGGAAATAAAATGCTACGTAATTATTTGAACTTGATCGAACATTCTTTAAAACACCATAATGCCTGAGTTCGTACCAATAAAAGAACAACTTGTCCTCTTCCGCTTGCTCCCCCCCCCCCCCCCCCCCCCCCCCCATCATCTCTCGTGGACAACATGCTGCTGGTGGTGTGTTATTTCCACCAAAAACCACTTGATGGGCAAATGAAAATTGCAGCCTTGTATTGCGTTCACCCTTCTGTGGGAAAACTAAGATTTACTACACTTTGGAAATAAAATGCTACGTACTTATATGAGCTTGAAGAAACATTATTTAAAACACTATAAAGCCTGAGTACATACCAATAGAAGAAAAACGTGCCCTCTTCCGTTTGCCCCACCCCCTTCCAGCCCCCCTGTAGTGGACAACATGCTGGTAGTGGTGTGTCATATCCACCAAAAGCCCACTTGATTTGCAAATGAAAATTGCAGCCTGGTATTGCGATCACCCTTCTGTGGGAAAACAAAGATTTACGACACTTTGGAAATAAAATGCTACGTTCTTATATGAACTTGAAAGAACATTCTTTAAAACACTATAAAGCCTGAGTACATACCAATAGAAGAACAACTTGCCCTCTTCCGTTCGTCCCACCCCCTCGAACACCCTCTGTCGTGGACAACATGCTGCTGGTGGTGTGTCATATCCACCAAAAGCCCACTTGATGGGCAAATGAAAATTGCAGACTTGTATGGCGATCACCCTTCTGTGGGAAAACAAAGATTTACTACACTTTGGAAATAAAATGCTATGTTCTTATATGAACTTGAACAAACATTCCTTAAAACACTATAAAGCCTGAGTACATACCAATAGAAGAACAACTTGCCCTCTTCCGTTCGCCCCACCCCCTCCCGCCCCCACTGTCGTGGACAACATGCTGCTGGTGGTGTGTCATTTCCACCAAAAACCCACTTGATGGACAAATAAAAATTGCAGCATTGCAGTGCGATCACCCTGATGTGAGCAAACCAAGATTTACTACACTTTGGAAATAAAATGCTACGTTATTATATGAACTTGAATGAACATTCTTTAAGACACTATAAAGCCTGAGTACATACCAATAGAAGAACAACTTGTCCTCTTCCGCTTGCTCCCCCCCCCCCCCATCATCTCTCGTGGACAAGATGCTGCTGGTGGTGTGTCATATCCACCAAAAGCCCACTTGATGGGCAAATGAAAATTGCAGCCTTGTATTGCGATCACCCTTCTGTGGGAAAACAAAGATTTACTACACTTTGGAAATAAAATGCTACGTTCTTATATGAACTTGAACGAACATTCTTTAAAACACTATAATGCTGAGTACATACCAATAGAAGAACAACTTGCCCTCTTCCGTTCGCTCCAACCCCTCCCAATCCTACTGTCGTGGACAACATGCTGCTGGTGGTTTGTCATATCCACCAAAAGCCCACTTGATGGGCAAATAAAAATTGTAGCCTTGTATTGCGATCACCCTTCTGTGGGAAAACAAAGATTTACTACACTTTGGAAATAAAATGCTACATTCCTATATGAACTTCAACGAACATTCTTTAAAACACTACAAAGCCTGAGTACATACCAATAGAAGAACAACTTGCCCTCTTCCGTTCGCCCCACCCCTTTCCACCCCCCCTGTCGTGGACAACATGCTGGTGGTGGTGTGTCATTTCCACCAAAAGACCACTTAATGGGTAAATAAATATTGCAGCCTTGTATTGTGATCACCCTTCTGTGGGAAAACAAAGATTTGCTACACTTTGGAAATAAAATGCTACGTTCTTATATGAACTTGAATGAACATCCTTTAAAACACTATAAAGCCTGAGTACATACCAATAGAAGAACAACTTGCCCTCTTCCATTCGCCCCACCCCCTCCCACCCCCCCTGTCGTGGACAACATGCTGCTGGTGGTGTGTCATATCCACCAAAAGCCCACTTGATGGGCAAATGAAAATTGCAGCCTTGTATTGCGATCACCCTTCTGTGGGAAAACAAAGATTTACTACACTTTGGAAATAAAATGCTACGTTCTTATATGAACTTGAACGAACATTCTTTAAAACACTATAAAGCGTGAGTACATACCAATAGAAGAACAACTTGCCCTCTTCCGTTCGCCCCACCCCCTCCCACTCTCCCTGATGTGGACAACATGCTGCTGGTGGTGTGTCATATCCACCAAAAGCCCACTTGATGGGCAAATGAAAATTGCAGCCTTGTATTGCGATCACCCTTCTGTGGGAAAACAAAGATTTACTACACTTTGGAAATAAAATGCTACGTTCTTATATGAACTTGAACGAACATTCATTAAAACACTATAAAGCCTGAGTACATACCAATAGAAGAACAACTTGTCCTCTTCCTCTTGCTCCCCCCCCATCATCTCTCGTGGACAACATGCTGCTGTTGGTGTGTCATAACCACCAAAAGCCCACTTGATGAGCAAATAAAAATTGCAGCCTTTTATTGCGATCACCCTTCTGTGGGAAAACCAAGATTTACTACACTTTGGAAATAAAATGCTACGTTCTTTTATGAACTTGAACGGACATTCTTATAACACTATAAAGCCTGAGTACATACCAATAGAAGAACAACTTGCCCTCTTCCGTTTGCCATACCCCCTCCCACCCCCCCTGTCGTGGACAACATGCTGCTGGTGGTGTGTCATTTCCAACAAAAGCCCACTTGATGGGCAATTGAAAATTGCAGTCTTGTATTGCAATCACCCTTCTGTGGGAAAACCTATATTTACTACACTTTGGAAATAAAGTGCTACGTTCTTATATGAACTTGAACGAACATTCTTTAAAACACTATAAAGCCTGAGTACATACCAATAGAAGAACAACTTGCCCTCTTCCGTTCGCCCCAGCCCCTTCCATCCCCCCTGTCGTGGACAACATGCTGCTGGTGGTGTGTCATATCCACCAAAAGCCCACTTGATGGGCAAATAAAAATTGCAGCCTTGTAGTGCGATCACCCTGATGTGAGAAAACCAAGATTGATTACACTTTGGAAATAAAATGCTACGTTATTTTATGAACTTGAACGAACATTCTTCAACACACTATAAAGCCTGAGTACATACCAATAGAAGAACAACTTGCCCTCTTCCGTTTGCCCCACCCCCTCCCACCCCCCCTGTCGTGGACAACATGCTGCTGGTGGTGTGTCATTTCCACCAAAAGCCCACTAAGTGGGCAAATGAAAATTGCAGTCTTGTATTGCGATCACCCTTCTGTGGGAAAACCAAGATTTTCTACACTTTGGAAATAAAATGCTACGTTATTATATGAACTTGAACAAAAATTCTTTAAAACACTATAAAGCCTGAGTACATACCAATAGAAGAACAACTTGCCCCCTTCCGTTCGCCCCACCCCCTCCCACCCCCCCTGTCGTGGACAACATGCTGCTGGTGGTGTGTCATTTCCAACAAAAGCCCACTTGATGGACAAATGAAAATTGCCGTCTTGTATTGCAATCACCGTTCTGTGGGAACACCAAGATTACTACACTTTGGAAATGAAATGCTACGTTTTTATATGAACTTGAACGAACATTCTTTAAAACACTATAAAGCCTGAGTACATACCAATAGAAGAACAACTTGCCCTCTTCCGTTCGCCCCACCCCGTCCCACCCCCCCTGTCGTGGACAACATGCTGCTGGTGGTGTGTCATTTCCACCAAAAGCCCACTTGATGGGCAAATAAAAATAGCAGCCTTGTATTGCTATCACCCTTCTGTGAGAATACCAAGATTTACTACACTTTGGAAATAAAATGCTACGTTCTTATATGAACTTGATCGAACATTCTTTAAAACACTATAAAGCCTGAGTACATACCAATAGAAGAACAACTTGCCCTCTTCCGTTCCCCCCACCCCCTCCCACCCCCCCTGTCGTGGACAACATGCTGGAGGTGGTATGTCATATCCACCAAAAGCCCACTTGATGGGCAAATGAGAATTGCAGACTTGTATGGCGATCACCCTTCTGTGGGAAAACAAAGATTTACTACACTTTGGAAATAAAATGCTATGTTCTTATTTGAACTGGAACGAACATTCTTTAAAACACTATAAAGCCTGAGTACATACCAATAGAAGTACAACTTGCCCTCTTCCGTTCGCGCCACCCCTTCCCACCCCCCCTGTCGTGGACAACATGCTGGTGGTGGTGTGTCATTTCCACCAAAAAACCACTTGATGGGCAAATAAAAATTGCAGCCTTGTATTGCGATCACCCTTCTGTGGGAAAACAAAGATTTACTACACTTTGGAAATAAAATGCTACGTTCTTATATGATTTTGAATGAACATCCTTTGAAACACGATAAAGCCTGAGTACATACCAATAGAAGAACAAACTGCCCTCTTCCGTTCGCCCCACCCCCTCCCACCCCCCCTGTCGTGGACAACATGCTGCTAGTGGTGTGTCATATCCACCAAAGCCCACTTGATGGGCAAATGAAAATTGCAGCCTTGTATTGCGATCACCCTTCTGTGGGAAAACAAAGATTTACTACACTTTGGAAATAAAATGCTACGTTCTTATATGAACTATAACGAACATTCTTTAAAACACCATAAAGCCGGAGTACATACCAATAGAAGAACAACTTGCCCTCTTCCGTTCGCCCCAGCTCCTTCCATCCCCCCTGTCGTGGACAACATGCTGCTGGTGGTGTGTCATATCCACCAAAAGCCCACTTGATGGGCAAATAAAAATTGCAGCCTTGTAGTGCGATCACCCTGATGTGAGAAAACCAAGATTGATTACACTTTGGAAATGAAATGCTACGTTGTTATATGAACTTGAACGAATATTCTTTAAAACACTATAAAGCCTGAGTACATACCAATAGAAGAACAACTTGCCCTCTTCCGTTTGCCCCACCCCCTCCCTCCCCCATGTCGTGGACAACATGCTGATGGTGGTCTGTCATTTCCACCAAAAGCCCACTAAGTGGGCAAATGAAAATTGCAGTCTTGTATTGCGATCACCCTTCCGTGGGAAAACCAAGATTTTCTACACTTTGGAAATAAAATGCTACGTTATTATATGAACTTGAACGAACATTCTTTAAAACACTATAATGCCTCAGTACATAACAATAGAAGAACAACTTGCCCTCTTCCGTTCGCCCCACCCCCTCCCACCCCCCCTGTCGTGGACAACATGCAGGTGGTGGTGTGTCATTTCCACCACAAGACCACTTGATGGGCAAATAAAAATTGCAGCCTTGTATTGCGATCACCCTTCTGTGGGAAAACAAAGATTTGCTACACTTTGGAAATAAAATGCTACGTTCTTATATGAACTATAACGAACATTCTTTAAAACACCATAAAGCCGGAGTACATACCAATAGAAGAACAACTTGCCCTCTTCCGTTCGCCCCAGCCCCTTCCATCCCCCCTGTCGTGGACAACATGCTGCTGGTTGTGTGTCATATCCACCAAAAGCCCACTTGATGGGCAAAAAAAATTGCAGCCTTGTAGTGCGATCACCCTGATGTGAGAAAACCAAGATTGATTACACTTTGGAAATAAAATGCTACGTTATTTTATGAACTTGAACGAACATTCTTTAACACACTATAAAGCCTGAGTACATACCAATAGAAGAACAACTTGCCCTCTTCCGTTTGCCCCACCCCCTACAACCCCCCCTGTCATGGACAACATGCTGCTGGTGGTGTGTCATTTCCACCAAAAGCCCACTAAGTGGGCAAATGAAAATTGCAGTCTTGTATTGCGATCACCCTTCTGTGGGAAAACCAAGATTTTCTACACTTTGGAAATAAAATGCTACGTTATTATATGAACTTGAACAAAAATTCTTTAAAACACTATAAAGCCTGAGTACATACCAATAGAAGAACAACTTGCCCTCTTCCGTTCGCCCCACCCCCTCCCACCCCCCCCTGTCGTGGACATCATGCTGCTGGTGGTGTGTCATTTCCAACAAAAGCCCACTTGATGGACAAATGAAAATTGCCGTCTTGTATTGCAATCACGCTTCTGTGGGAAAACCAAGATTACTACACTTTGGAAATGAAATGCTACGTTCTTATATGAACTTGAACGAACATTCTTTAAAACACTATAAAGCCTGAGTACATACCAATAGAAGAACAACTTGCCCTCTTCCGTTCGCCCCACCCCGTCCCACCCCCCCTGTCGTGGACAACATGCTGCTGGTGGTGTGTCATTTCCACCAAAAGCCCACTTGATGGGCAAATAAAAATAGCAGCCTTGTATTGCTATCACGCTTCTGTGAGAAAACCAAGATTTACTACACTTTGGAAATAAAATGCTACGTTCTTATATGAACTTGATCGAACATTCTTTAAAACACTATAAAGCCTGAGTACATACCAATAGAAGAACAACTTGCCCTCTTCCGTTCGCCCCACCCCCTCCCACCCCCCCTGTCGTGGACAACATGCTGGAGGTGGTATGTCATATCCACCAAAAGCCCACTTGATGGGCAAATGAGAATTGCAGACTTGTATGGCGATCACCCTTCTGTGGGAAAACAAAGATTTACTACACTTTGGAAATAAAATGCTATGTTCTTATTTGAACTGGAACGAACATTCTTTAAAACACTATAAAGCCTGAGTACATACCAATAGAAGAACAACTTGCCCTCTTCCGTTCGCGCCACCCCTTCCCACCCCCCCTGTCGTGGACAACATGCTGGTGGTGGTGTGTCATTTCCACCAAAAGACCACTTGATGGGCAAATAAAAATTGCAGCCTTGTATTGCGATCTCCCTTCTGTGGGAAAACAAAGATTTACTACACTTTGGAAATAAAATGCTACGTTCTTATATGATTTTGAATGAACATCCTTTGAAACACGATAAAGCCTGGGTACATACCAATAGAAGAACAAACTGCCCTCTTCCGTTCGCCTTACTCCCTCCCACCCCCCCTGTCGTGGACAACATGCTGCTAGTGGTGTGTCATATCCACCAAAAGCCCACTTGATGGGCAAATGAAAATTGCAGCCTTGTATTGCGATCACCCTTCTGTGGGAAAACAAAGATTTACTACACTTTGGAAATAAAATGCTACGTTCTTATATGAACTATAACAAACATTCTTTAAAACACCATAAAGCCGGAGTACATACCAATAGAAGAACAACTTGCCCTCTTCCGTTCGCCCCAGCCCCTTCCATCCCCCCTGTCGTGGACAACATGCTGCTGGTTGTGTGTCATATCCACCAAAAGCCCACTTGATGGGCAAATAAAAATTGCAGCCTTGTAGTGCGATCACCCTGATGTGAGAAAACCAAGATTGATTAAACTTTGGAAATGAAATGCTACGTTGTTATATGAACTTGAACGAATATTCTTTAAAACACTATAAAGCCTGAGTACATACCAATAGAAGAACAACTTGCCCTCTTCTGTTTGCCCCACCCCCTCCCTCCCCCCTGTCGTGGACAACATGCTGATGGTGGTGTGTCATTTCCACCAAAAGCCCACTAAGTGGGCAAATGAAAATTGCAGTCTTGTATTGCGTTCACCCTTCTGTGGGAAAACCAAGATTTTCTACACTTTGGAAATAAAATGCTACGTTATTATATGAACTTGAACGAACATTCTTTAAAACACTATAATGCCTCAATACATAACAATAGAAGAACAACTTGCCCTCTTCCGTTCGCCCCACCCCCTCCCACCCCCCCCTGTCGTGGAAAACATGCTGCTGGTGGTGTGTCATTTCCAACAAAAGCCCACTTGATGGGCAAATGAAAATTGCAGTCTTGTATTGCAATCACCCTTCTGTGGGAAAACCAAGATTTACTACACTTTGGAAGTAAAATGCTACGTTCTTATATGAACTTGAACGAACATTCTTTAAAACACTATAAAGGCTGAGTACATACCAATAGAAGAACAACTTGCCCTCATCCGTTCGCCCCACCCCGTCCCACCCCCCCTGTCATGGACAACATGCTGCTGGTGGTGTGTCATTTCCACCAAAAGCCAACTAGATGGGCAAATAAAAGTTGCAGCCTTGTATTGCTATCACCCTTCTGTGAGAAAACGAAGATTTACTACACTTTGGAAATAAAATGCTATGTTCTTATATGAACTTGAACGAACATTCTTTAAAACACTATAAAGCCTGAGTACATACCAATAGAAGAACAACTTGCCCTCTTCCGTTCGCCCCACCCCCTCCCACCCCCCCTGTCGTGGACAACATGCAGCTGGTGGTATGTCATATCCAGTTGATGGGCAAATGAAAATTGCAGACTTGTATGGCGATCACCCTTCAGTGGGAAAACAAAGATTTACTACACTTTGGAAATAAAATGCTATGTTCTTATTTGAATTGGAACGAACATTCATTAAAACACTATAAAGCCTGAGTACATACCAATAGAAGAACAACATGCCCTCTTCCGTTCGCGCCACCCCTTCCCACCCCCCCTGTTGTGGACAACATGCTGGTGGTGGTGTGTCATTGCCACCAAAAGACCACTTGATGGGCAAATGAAAATTGCAGCCTTGTATAGCGATCACCCTTCTGTGGGCAAACAATGATTTACTACACTTTGGAAATAAAATGCTACGTTCTTATATGAACTTGAACGAACATTCTTTAAAACGCTATAAAGCCTGAGTACATACCAATAGAAGAACAACTTGCCCTCTTCCGTTCGCTCCACCCCCTCCCACCCCTCCTGTCGTGGACAACATGCTGCTGGTGGTATGTCATATCCACCAAAAGCCCACTTGATGGGCAAATGAAAATTGCAGCCTTGTAATGCGATCACCCTTCTGTGGGAAAACAAAGATTTACTACACTTTGGAAATAAAATGCTACGTTCTTATATGAACTTGAACGAACATTCTTTAAAACACTATAAAGCCTGAGTACATACCAATAGAAGAACAACTTGCCCTCTTCCATTCGCTCCACCCCCTCCCCCCCCCCCCCCCCCCCCCTGTCGTGGACAACATGCTGCTGGTGGTATGTCATATCCACCAAAAGCCCACTTGATGGGCAAATAAAAATTGCAGCCTTGTATTGCGATCACCCTTCTGTGGGAAAACAAAGATTCACTACACTTTGGAAATAAAATGCTATGTTCTTATTTGAACTTGAACGAACATTCTTTAAAACATTATAAAGCCTGAGTACATACCAATAGAAGAACAACTTGCCCTCTTCCGTTCACGCCACTCCTTCCCACCCCCCCTGTCGTGGAAAACATGCTCGTGGTGGTGTGTCATTTCCACCAAAAGACCACTTGATGGGCAAATAAATATTGCAGCCTTGTATTGCGATCACCCTTCTGTGGGAAAACAAAGATTTACTACAGATTGGAAATAAAATGCTACGTTCTTATATGAACTTGAACGAACATTCATTAAAACACTATAAAGCCTGAGTACATACCAATAGAAGAACAACTTGCCCTCTTCTGTTCGCCCCACCCCCTCCCACCCCCCCTGTCGTGGACAAAATCCTGCTGGTGGTGTGTCATTTCCAGCAAAAGTCCACATGATGGGCAAATGAAAACTGCAGCCTTGTATTGCGATCACGCTTCTGTGGGAAAACAAAGATTTACCACATTTTGGAAATAAAATGCTATGTTCTTATATGAACTTGAACGAACATTCTTTAAAACACTATAAAGCCTGAGTACATACCAATAGAAGAACAACTTGCCCTCTTCCGTTCGCCATACCCCCTCCCACCCCCCCTGTCGTGGACAACATGCTGCTGGTGGTGTGTCATTTCCAACAAAAGCCCACTTGATGGGCAAATGAAAATTGCAGTCTTGTATTGCAATCACCCTTCTGTGGGAAAACCAATATTTACTACACTTTGGAAACAAAATGCTACGTTCTTATATGAACTTGAACGAACATTCTTTAAAACACTATAAAGCCTGAGTACATACCAATAGAAGAACAACTTGCCCTCTTCCGTTCGCCATACCCCCTCCCACTTCCCCTGTCGTGGACAACATGCTGCTGGTGGTGTGTCATTTCCAACAAAAGCCCACTTGATGGGCAAATGAAAATTGCAGTCTTGTATTGCAATCACCCTTCTGTGGGAAAACGAAGATTTACTACACTTTGGAAATAAAATGCTACAATCTTTTATGAACTTGAACGGACATTCTTTAAAACACTATAAAGCCTGAGTACATACCAGTAGAAGAACAACTTGCCCTCTTCCGCTTGCTCCCTCCCCCCATCACCTCTCATGGACAACATGCTGCTGGTGGTGTGTCATAACCACCAAAAGCCCACTTGATGGGCAAATAAAAATTGCAGCCTTGTATTGCTATCACCCTTCTGTGGGAAAACCAAGATTTACTACACTTTGGAAATAAAATGCTACGTTCTTTTATGAACTTGAACGGACATTCTTTAAAACACTATAAAGCCTGAGTACATACCAATAGAAGAACAACTTGCCCTCTTCCGTTCGCCCCACCCCCTCCCACCCCCCTGTCGTGGACAACATGCTGCTGGTGGTATGTCATATCCACCAAAAGCCCACTTGATGGGCAAATGAAAATTGCAGCCCTGTAATGCGATCACCCTTCTGTGGGAAAACAAAGATTTACTACACTTTGGAAATAAAATGCTACGTTCTTATATGAACTTGAACGAACATTCTTTAAAACACTATAAAGCCTGAGTACATACCAATAGAAGAACAACTTGTCCTCTTCCGTTCGCCATACCCCCTCCCACCCCCCCCCCCCCTGTCGTGGACAACATGCTGCTGGTGGTGTGTCATAACCACCAAAAGCCCTCTTGATGGGCAAATAAAAATTGCAGCATTGTATTGCGATCACCCTTCTGTGGGAAAACAAAGATTTACTACACTTTGGAAATAAAATGCTATGTTCTTATTTGAATTGGAACGAACATTCATTAAAACACTATAAAGCCTGAGTACATACCAATAGAAGAACAACATGCCCTCTTCCGTTCGCGCCACCCCTTCCCACCCCCCCTGTTGTGGACAACATGCTGGTGGTGGTGTGTCATTTCCACCAAAAGACCACTTGATGGGCAAATAAAAATTGCAGTCTTGTATTGCGATCACCCTTCTGTGGGAAAACAAAGATTTACTACACTTTGGAAATAAAATGCTACGTTCTTATATGAACTTGAACGAACATTCTTTAAAACACTATAAAGCCTGAGTACATACCAATAGAAGAACAACTTGCCCTCTTCAGTTCGCTCCACCCCCTCCACCCCTCCCCGTCGTGGACAACATGCTGCTGGTGGAGAGTCATATCCACCAAAAGCCCACTTCATGGGCAAATGAAAAATGCAGTCTTATATTGCAATCACCCTTCTGTGGGAAAACCAATATTTACTACACTTTGGAAATAAAATGCTACGTTCTTATATGAACTTGAACGAACATTCTTTAAAACACTATAAAGCCGGAGTACATACCAATAGAAGAATAACTTGCCCTCTTCCGTTCGCCATAGTCCCTCCCACCCCCCCTGTCATGGACAATATGCTGCTGGTGGTGTGTCATTTCCAACAAAATCCCACTTGTTGGGCAAGTGAAAATTGCAGTCTTGTATTGCAATCACCCTTCTGTGGGAAAACCAATATTTACTACACTTTGGAAATAAAATGCTACGTAATTATATGAACTTGAACGAACATTCTTTAAAACACTATGAAGCCTGAGTACATGCCAATAGAAGAACAACTTGTCCTCTCCCACTTGCTCCCCCCCCATCATCTGTCGTGGACAACATGCTGCTTGTGGTGTGTCACAACCACCGAAAGCCCACTTGATGAGCAAATAAAAATTGCAGCATTGTATTGCGATCACCCTTCTGTGGGAAAACCAAGATTTACTACACTTTGGAAATAAAATGCTACAATCTTTTATGAACTTGAACGGACATTCTTTAAAACACTATAAAGCCTGAGTACATACCAGTAGAAGAACAACTTGCCCTCTTCCGCTTGCTCCCCCCCCCATCATCTCTCGTGGACAACATGCTGCTAGTGGTGTGTCATAACCACCAAAAGCCCACTTGATGGGCAAATAAAAATTGCAGCCTTGTATTGCGATCACCCTTCTGTGGGAAAACCAATATTTACTACACTTTGGAAATAAAATGCTACGTTATAATATGAACTTGAACGAACATTCTTTAAAACACTATAAAGCCTGAGTACATACCAATAGAAGAACAACTTGTCCTCTTCCGCTTGCTCCCCCCCCCCATCATCTCTCGTGGACAACATGCTGCTGGTGGTGTGTCATAACCACCAAAAGCCCACTTGATGGGCAAATGATAATTGCAGTCTTGTATTGCAATCACCCTTCTGTGGGAAAACCAATACTTACTACACTTTGGAAATAAAATGCTACGTTCTTTTATGAACTTGAACGGACATTCTTTAAAACACTATAAAGCCTGAGTACATACCAATAGAAGAACAACTTGCCCTCTTCCGTTCGCCCCACCCCCTCCCAACCCCCCTGTTGTGGACAACATGCTGGTGGTGGTGTGTCATTTACAGCAAAAGCCCACTTGCTGGGCAAATAAAAATTGCATCCTTGTATTGCGATCACCCTTCTGTGGGAAAACGAAGATTTACTACACTATGGAATCAAAATGCTATGTTCTTTTATGAACTTGAACGGACATTCTTTAAAACACTATAAAGCCTGAGTACATACCAATAGAAGAACAACTTGCCCTCTTCCGCTTGCTCCCCTCCTATCATCTCTCGTGGACAACATGCTGCTGGTGGTGTGTAATAACCACCAAAAGCCCACTTGATGGGCAAATAAAAATTGCAGCCTTCTAGTGCGATCACCCTTCTGTGGGAAAACCAAGATTTACTACACTTTGGAAATAAAATGCTACATTCTTTTATGAACTTGAACAGACATTCTTTAAAACACTATAAAGCCTGAGTACATACCGATAGAAGAACAACTTGCCCTCTTCCGTTCGCCATACCCCCTCCCACCCCCCATGTCGTGGACAACATGCTGCTGGTGGTGTGTCATTTCCAGCAAAAGCCAACTTGATCGGCAAATGAAAATTGCAGCCTTGTATTGCAATCACCCTTCTGTGGGAAAACCAATATTTACTACACTTTGGAAATAAAATGCTACGTTCTTATATGAACTTGAACGAACATTCTTTAAAACACTATAAAGCCTGAGTACATACCAATAGAAGAACAACTTGCCCTCTTCTGTTCGCCATACCCCCTCCCACCCCCCCCTGTCGTGGACAACATGCTGCTGGTGGTGTGTCATTTCCAACAAAAGCCCACTTGATGGGCAAACCAAAATTGCAGTCTTGTATTGCAATCACACTTCTGTGGGAAAACCAATATTTACTACACTTTGGAAATAAAATGCTACGTTCTTATATGAACCTGAACGAACATTCTTTAAAACACTATAAAGCCTGTGTACATACCAATAGAAGAACAACTTGCCCTCTTCCGTTCGCCATACCCCCTCCCACCCCCCCTGTCGTGGACAACATGCTGCTGGTGGTGTGTCATTTCCAACAAAAGCCCACTTGGTGGGCAAATGAAAATTGCAGTCTTGTATTGCAATCACCCTTCTGTGGGAAAACCAATATTTACTACACTTTGGAAATAAAATGCTACGTTCTTATATGAACTTGAACGAACATTCTTTAAAACACTATAAAGCCTGAGTACATACCAATAGAAGAACAACTTGCCCTCTTCCGTTCGCCATACCCCCTCCCACCCCCCATGTCGTGGACAACATGCTGCTGGTGGTGTGTCATTTCCAACAAAAGCCCACTTGATGGGCAAATGAAAATTGCAGTCTTGTATTGCAATCACCCTTCTGTGGGAAATCCAATATTTACTGCACTTTGGAAATAAAATGCTACGTTCTTATATGAACCTGAACGAACATTCTTTAAAACACTTTAAAGCCTGTGTACATACCAATAGAAGAACAACTTGCCCTCTTCCGTTCGCCATACCCCTCCCACCCCCCCTGTCGTGGACAACATGCTGCTGGTGGTGTGTCATTTCCAACAAAAGCCCACTTGATGGGCAAATGAAAATTGCAGTCTTGTATTGCAATCACCCTTCTGTGGGAAAACCAATATTTACTACACTTTGGAAATAATATGCTACGTTATTATATGAACCTGAACGAACATTCTTTAAAACACTATAAAGCCTGAGTACATACCAATAGAAGAACAACTTGCCCTCTTCCGTTCGCCATACCCCCTCCCACCCCCCCTGTCGTGGACAACATGCTGCTGGTGGTGTGTCATTTCCAACAAAAGCCCACTTGATGGCCAAATGAAAATTGCAGTCTTGTATTGCAATCACCCTTCTGTGGGAAAACCAATATTTACTACACTTTGGAAATAAATTGCTACGTTCTTATATGAACTTGAACGAACATTCTTTAAAACACTATAAATCCTGAGTACATACCAATAGAAGACCGACTTGCCCTCTTCTGTTCGCCATACCCCCTCCCACCCCCCCTGTCGTGGACAACATGCTGCTGGTGGTGTGTCATTTCCAACAAAAGCCCTCTTGATGGGCAAATGAAAATTGCAGTCTTGTATTGCAATCACCCTTCTGTGGGAAAACCAATATTTACTACACTTTGGAAATAAAATGCTACGTTCTTATATGAACTTGAACGTACATTCTTTAAAACACTATAAAGCCTGAGTACATACCAATAGAAGAACAACTTGCCCTCTTCCGTTCGCCATACCCCCTCCCACCCCCCCTGTCGTGGACAACATGCTGCTGGTGGTGTGTCATTTCCAACAAAAGCCCACTTGATGGGCAAATGAAAATTGCAGTCTTGTATTGCAATCACCCTTCTGTGGGAAAACCAAAATTTACTACACTTTGGAAATAAAATGCTACGTTCTTATATGAACTTGAACGAACATTCTTTAAAACACTTTAAATCCTGAGTACATACCAATAGAAGAACAACTTGCCCTCTTCTGTTCGCCATACCCCCTCCCACCCCCCATGTCGTGCACAACATGCTGCTGGTGGTGTGTCATTTCCAGCAAAAGCCCACTTGATGGGCAAATGAAAATTGCAGTCTTGTATTGCAATCACCCTTCTGTGGGAAAACCAATATTTACTACACTTTGGAAATAAAATGCTACGTTCTTATATGAACTTGAACGAACATTCTTTAAAACACTATAAAGCCTGAGTACATACCAATAGAAGAACAACTTGCCCTCTTCTGTTCGCCATACCCCCTCCCACCCCCCCTGTCGTGGACAACATGCTGCTGGTGGTGTGTCATTTCCAACAAAAGCCCACTTGATGGGCAAATGAAAATTGCAGTCTTGTATTGCAATCACCCTTCTGTGGGAAAACCAATATTTACTACACTTTGGAAATAAAATGCTACGTTCTTATATGAACCTGAACGAACATTCTTTAAAACACTATAAAGCCTGAGTACATACCAATAGAAGAACAACTTGCCCTCTTCCGTTCGCCATACCCCCTCCCACCCCCCCTGTCGTGGACAACATGCTGCTGGTGGTGTGTCATTTCCAACAAAAGCCCACTTGATGGGCAAATGAAAATTGCAGTCTTGTATTGCAATCACCCTTCTGTGGGAAAACCAATATTTACTACACTTTGGAAATAAAATGCTACGTTCTTATATGAACTTGAACGAACATTCTTTAAAACACTATAAATCCTGAGTACATACCAGTAGAAGAACAACTTGCCCTCTTCTGTTCGCCATACCCCCTCCCACCCCCCCTGTCGTGGACAACATGCTGCTGGTGGTGTGTCATTTCCAACAATAGCCCACTTGATGGGCAAATGAAAATTGCAGTCTTGTATTGCAATCACCCTTCTGTGGGAAAACCAATATTTACTACACTTTGGAAATAAAATGCTACGTTCTTATATGAACTTGAACGTACATTCTTTAAAACACTATAAAGCCTGAGTACATACAAATAGAAGAACAACTTGCCCTCTTCCGTTGGCCATACCCCCTCCCACCCCCCCTGTCGTGGACAACATGCTACTGGTGGTGTGTCATTTCCAACAAAAGCCCACTTGATGGGCAAATGAAAATTGCAGTCTTGTATTGCAATCACCCTTCTGTGGGAAAACCAATATTTACTACACTTTGGAAATAAAATGCTACGATCTTATATGAACTTGAACGAACATTCTTTAAAACACTATAAAGCCTGAGTACATACCAATAGAAGAACAACTTGCCCTCTTCTGTTCGCCATACCCCCTCCCACCCCCCCTGTCGTGGACAACATGCTGCTGGTGGTGTGTCATTTCCAACAAAAGCCCACTTGATGGGCAAATGAAAATTGCAGTCTTGTATTGCAATCACCCTTCTGTGGGAAAACCAATATTTACTACACTTTGGAAATAAAATGCTACGTTCTTATATGAACCTGAACGAACGTTCTTTAAAACACTATAAAGCCTGAGTACATACCAATAGAAGAACAACTTGCCCTCTACCGTTCGCCATACCCCCTCCCACCCCCCCTGTCGTGGACAACATGCTGCTGGTGGTGTGTCATTTCCAACAAAAGCCCACTTGATGGGCAAATGAAAATTGCAGTCTTGTATTGCAATCACCCTTCTGTGGGAAAACCAATATTTACTACACTTTGGAAATAAAATGCTACGTTCTTATATGAACTTGAACGAACATTCTTTAAAACACTATAAATCCTGAGTACATACCAGTAGAAGAACAACTTGCCGTCTTCTGTTCGCCATACCCCCTCCCACCCCCCCTGTCGTGGACAACATGCTGCTGGTGGTGTGTCATTTCCAACAATAGCCCACTTGATGGGCAAATGAAAATTGCAGTCTTGTATTGCAATCACCCTTCTGTGGGAAAACCAATATTTACTACACTTTGGAAATAAAATGCTACGTTCTTATATGAACTTGAACGTACATTCTTTAAAACACTATAAAGCCTGAGTACATATCAATAGAAGAACAACTTGCCCTCTTCCGTTCGCCATACCCCCTCCCACCCCCCCTGTCGTGGACAACATGCTGCTGGTGGTGTGTCATTTCCAACAAAAGCCCACTTGATGGGGAAATGAAAATTGCAGTCTTGTATTGCAATCACCCTTCTGTGGGAAAACCAATATTTACTACACTTTGGAAATAAAATGCTACGTTCTTATATGAACCTGAACGAACATTCTTTAAAACACTATAAAGCCTGAGTACATACCAATAGAAGAACAACTTGCCCTCTTCCGTTCGCCATACCCCCTCCCACCCCCCCTGTCGTGGACAACATGCTGCTGGTGGTGTGTCATTTCCAACAAAAGCCCACTTGATGGGCAAATGAAAATTGCAGTCTTGTATTGCAATCACCCTTCTGTGGGAAAACCAATATTTACTACACTTTGGAAATAAAATGCTACGTTCTTATATGAACCTGAACGAACATTGTTTAAAACACTATAAAGCCTGAGTACATACCAATAGAAGAACAACTTGCCCTCTTCCGTTCGCCTTCCCCCCTCCCTCCCCCGCTGTCGTGGACAACATACTGCTGGTGGTGTGTCATTTCCAACAAAAGCCCACTTGATGGGCAAATGAAGATTGCAGTCTTGTATTGCAATCACCCTTCTGTGGGAAAACCAATATTTACTACACTTTGGAAATAAAATGCTACGTTCTTATTTGAACCTGAACGAACATTCTTTAAAACACCATAAAGCCTGAGTACATACCAATAGATGAACATCTTGCCCTCTTCCGTTCGCCATACCCTCTTCCACCCCCCCTGTCGTGGACAATATGCTGGTGGTGGTGTGTCATTTCCACCAAAAGACCACTTGATGGGCAAATAAAAATTGCAGCCTTGTATTGCGATCACCCTTCTGTGGGAAAACAAAGATTTACTACACTTTGGAAATAAAATGCTACGATCTTATATGAACTTGAACGAACATTCTTTAAAACACTATAAAGCCTGAGTACATACCAATAGAAGAACAACTTGCCCTCTTCCGTTCGCCCCACCCCCTCCCACCCCCCCTGTCGTGGACAACATGCTGCTGGAGGTGTGTCATTTACAGCAAAAGCCCACTTGATGGGCAAATGAAAATTGCAGTCTTGTATTGCAATCACCCTTTTGTGGGAAAACAAATATTTACTACACTTTGGAAGTAAAATGCTACGTTCTTATATGAACTTGAACGAACATTCTTTAAAACACTATAAAGACTGATTACATACCAATAGAAGAACAACTTGCCCTCTTCCGCTTGCTCCCCCACCATCATCTCTCGTGGACAACATGCTGCTGGTGGTGTGTAATAACCACCAAAAGCCCACTTGATGGGCAAATAAAAATTGCAGCCTTGTATTGCGATCACCCTTCTGTGGGAAAACCAAGATTTACTACACTTTGGTAATAAAATGCTACGTTCTTTTATGAACTTGAACGGACATTCTTTAAAACACTATAAAGCCTGAGTACATACCAATAGAAGAACAACTTGCCCTCTTCCGTTCGCCATACCCCCTCCCACCCCCCCTGTCGTGGACAACATGCTGCTGGTGGTGTGTCATTTCCAACAAAAGCCCACTTGATGGGCAAATGAAAATTGCAGTCTTGTATTGCAGTCACCCTTCTGTGGGAAAACCAATATTTACTACACTTTGGTAATAAAATGCTACGTTCTTATATGAACTTGAACGAACATTCTTTAAAACACTATAAAGCCTGAGTACATAGCAATAGAAGAACAACTTGCCCTCTTCCGTTCGCCCCACCCCCTCCCACCCCCCCTGTCGTGGACAACATGCTGCTGGTGGTGTGTCATTTACAGCAAAAGCCCACTTGATGGGCAAATGAAATTTGCAGTCTTGTATTGCAATCACCCTTCTGTGGGAAAACCAATATTTACTACACTTTGGAAATAAAATGCTACGTTCTTATATGAACTTGAACGAACATTCTTTAAAACACTATAAAGCCTGAGTACATACCAATAGAAGAACAACTTGCCCTCTTCCGTTCGCCCCACCCCCTCCCACCCCCCCTGTCGTGGACAACATGCTGCTGGTGGTGTGTCATTTACAGCAAAAGCCCACTTGATGGGCAAATGAAAATTGCAGTCTTGTATTGCAATCACCCTTCTGTGGGAAAACCAATATTTACTACACTTTGGAAATAAAATGCTACGTTCTTATATGAACTTGAATGAACATTCTTTAAAACACTATAAAGCCTGAGTACATACCAATAAAAGAACAACTTGCCCTTTTCCGCTTGCTCCCCCCCCCCATCATCTCTCGTGGACAAAATGCTGCTGGTGGTGTGTAATAACCACCAAAAGCCCACTTGATGGGCAAATAAAAATTGCAGCCTTGTATTGCGATCACCCTTCTGTGGGAAAACCAAGATTTACTACACTTTGGAAATAAAATGCTACGTTCTTTTATGAACTTGAACGGACATTCTTTAAAACACTATAAAGCCTGAGTACATACTAATAGAAGAACAACTTGCCCTCTTCCGTTCGCCATACCCCCTCCCACCCCCCTTGTCGTGGACAACATGCTGCTGGTGGTGTGTCATTTCCAACAAAAGCCCACTTGATGGGCAAATAAAAATTGCAGCCTTGTATTGCGATCACCCTTCTGTGGGAAAACCAAGATTTACAACACTTTGGAAATAAAATGCTACGTTCTTATATGAACTTGAACGAACATTTCTTAAAACACTATAAAGCCCGAGTACATACCAATAGAAGAACAACTTGCCCTTTTCCGTTCCCCATACCCCCTCCCACCCCCCCTGTCATGGACAACATGCTGCTGGTGGAGTGTCATTTACAACAAAAGCCCACTTGATGGGCAAATAAAAATTGCAGCATTGTATTGCGATCACCCTTCTGTGGGAAAACCAAGATTTACTACACTTTGGAAATAAAATGCTACGTTCTTATATGAACTTGAACGAACATTCTTTAAAACACTATAAAGCCTGAGTACATACCAATAGAAGAACAACTTGCCCTCTTCCGTTCGCCATACCCCCTCCCACCCCCCCTGTCGTGGACAACATGGTGCTGGTGGTGTGTCATTTCCAACAAAAGCCCACTTGATGCGCAAATGAAAATTGCAGTCTTGTATTGCAATCACCCTTCTGTGGGAAAACCAATATTTACTACACTTTGGAAATAAAATGCTACGTTCTTATATGAACTTGAACGAACATTCTTTAAAACACTATAAAGCCTGAGTACATACCAATAGAAGAACAACTTGCCCTCTTCCGCTTGCTCCCCCCCCCCCCCCCCCCCATCATCTCTCGTGGACAACATGCTGCTGGTGGTGTGTCATTACCACCAAAAGCCCACTTGATGGGCAAATAAAAATTGCAGCCTTGTATTGCGATCACCCTTCTGTGGGAAAACCAAGATTTACTACACTTCGGAAATAAAAAGCTACGTTCTTTTATGAACTTGAACGGACATTCTTTAAAACACTATAAAGCCTGAGTACATACCAATAGAAGAACAACTCTCCCTCTTCCGTTCGCCCCACCCCCTTCCACCCCCCCTGTCATGGACAACATTCTGCTGGTGGTGTGTCATTTACAGCAAAAGCCCACTTGATGGGCAAATGAAAATTGCAGCCTTGTATTGCGATCACCCTTCTGTGGGAAAACCAAGATTTACTACACTTTGGAAATAAAATGCTACGTTCTTTTATGAACTTGAACGGACATTCTTTAAAACACTATAAAGCCTGAGTACATACCAATAGAAGAACAACTTGCCCTCTCACGTTCGCCATACCCCCTCCCACCCCCCCTGTCGTGGACAACATGCTGCTGGTGGTGTGTCATTTCCAACAAAAGCCCACTTGATGGCCAAATGAAAATTGCAGTCTTGTATTGCAATCACCCTTCTGTGGGAAAACCAATATTAACTACACTTTGGAATTAAAATGCTACGTACTTATATGAACCTGAACGAACATTCTTTAAAACACTATAAAGCCTGAGTACATACCAATAGAAGAACAACTTGCCCTCTTCCGTTCGCCATACCCCCTCCCACCCTCCCTGTCGTGGACAACATGCTGCTGGTGGTGTGTCATTTCCAACAAAAGCCCACTTGATGGGCAAATGAAAATTGCAGTCTTGTATTGCAATCACCCTTCTGTGGGAAAACGAATATTTACTACACTTTGGAAATAAAATGCTACGTTCCTATATGAACTTGAACGAACATTCTTTAAAACACTATAAAGCCTGAGTACATACCAATAGAAGAACAACTTGCCCTCATCCGTTCGCCATACCCCCTCCCACCCCCCCTGTCGTGGACAACATGCTGCTGGTGGTGTGTCATTTCCAACAAAAGCCCACTTGATGGGCAAATGAAAATTGCAGTCTTGTATTGCAATCACCCTTCTGTGGGAAAACCAATATTTACTACACTTTGGAAATAAAATGCTACGTTCTTATATGAACCTGAACGAACATTCTTTAAAACACTATAAAGCCTGAGTACATACCAATAGAAGAACAACTTGCCCTCTTCCGTTCGCCATACCCCCTCCCACCCCCCCTGTCGTGGACAACATGCTGCTGGTGGTGTGTCATTTCCAACAAAAGCCCACTTGATGGCCAAATGAAAATTGCAGTCTTGTATTGCAATCACCCTTCTGTGGGAAAACCAATATTTACTACACTTTGGAAATAAAATGCTATGTTCTTATATGAACCTGAACGAACATTCTTTAAAACACTATAAAGCCTGAGTACATACCAATAGAAGAACAACTTGCCCTCTTCCGTTCGCCATACCCCCTCCCACACCCCCTGTCGTGGACAACATGCTGCTGGTGGTGTGTCATTTCCAACAAAAGCCCACTTGATGGGCAAATGAAAATTGCAGTCTTGTATTGCAATCACCCTTCTGTGGGAAAACCAATATTTACTACACTTTGGAAATAAAATGCTACGTTCTTATATGAACCTGAACGAACATTCTTTAAAACACTATAAAGCCTGAGTGCATACCAATAGAAGAACAACTTGCCCTCTTCTGTTCGCCATACCCCCTCCCACCCTCCCTGTCGTGGACAACATACTGCTGGTGGTGTGTCATTTCCAACAAAAGCCCACTTGATGCGCAAATGAAAATTGCAGTCTTGTATTGCAATCACCCTTCTCTGGGAAAACCAATATTTACTTCACTTTGGAAATAAAATGCTACGTTCTTATATGAACCTGAACGAACATTCTTTAAAACACTATAAAGCCTGAGTACATACCAATAGAAGAACAACTTGCCCTCTTCCGTTCGCCATACCCCCTCCCACCCCCCTTTCGTGGACAACATGCTGCTGGTGGTGTGTCATTTCCAACAAAAGCCCACTTGATGGGCAAATGAAAATTGCAGTCTTGTATTGCAATCAGCCTTCTGTGGGAAAACCAAGATTTACTACACTTTGGAAATAAAATGCTACGTTCTTTTATGAACTAGAACGGACATTCTTTAAAACACTATAAAGCCTGAGTACATACCAATAGAAGAACAACATGCCCTCTTACGTTCGCCATACCCCCTCCCACCCCCCCCTGTCGTGGACAACATGCTGCTGGTGGTGTGTCATTTCCAACAAAAGCCCACTTGATGGGCAAATGAAAATTGCAGTCTTGTATTGCAATCACCCTTCTGTGGGAAAACCAATATTTACTACACTTTGGAAATAAAATGCTACGTACTTATATGAACTTGAACGAACATTCTTTAAAACACTGTAAAGCCTGAGTACATACCAATAGAAGAACAACTTGCCCTCTTCCGTTCGCCATACCCCCTCCCACCCCCCCTGTCGTGGACAACATGCTGCTGGTGGTGTGTCATTTCCAACAAAAGCCTACTTGATGGGCAAATGAAAATTGCAGTCTTGTATTGCAATCACCCTTCTGTGGGAAAACCAATATTTACTACACTTTGGAAATAAAATGCTACGTTCTTATATGAACTTGAACAAACATTCTTTAAAACACTATAAAGCCTGAGTACATATCAATAGAAGAACAACTTGCCCTCTTCCGTTCGCCATACCCCCTCCCACCCCCCCTGTCGTGGACAACATGCTGCTGGTGGTGTGTCATTTCCAACAAAAGCCCACTTGATGGGCAAATGAAAATTGCAGTCTTGTATTGCAATCACCCTTCTGTGGGAAAATCAATATTTACTACACTTTGGAAATAAAATGCTACGTTCTTATACGAATTTGAACGAACATTCCTTAAAACACTATACAGCCTGCGTACTTACCAATAGAAGAACAACTTGCCCTCTTCCGTTCGCCATACCCCCTCCCACCCCCCCTGTCGTGGACAACATGCTGCTGGTGGTGTGTCATTTCCAACAAAAGCCCACTTGATGGACAAATGAAAATTGCAGTCTTGTATTGCAATCACCCTTCTGTGGGAAAACCAATATTTACTACACTTTGGAAATAAAATGCTACGTTCTTATATGAACTTGAACGAACATTCTTTAAAACAGTATAAAGCCTGAGTACATACCAATAGAAGAACAACTTGCCCTCTTCCGTTCGCCATACCCCCTCCCACCACCCCTGTCGTGGACAACATGCTGCTTGTGTTGTGTCATTTCCAACAAAAGCCCACTTGATGGGCAAATGAAAATTGCAGTCTTGTATTGCAATCACACTTCTGTGGGAAAACCAATATTTACTACAATTTGGAAATAAAATGCTACGTTCTTATATGAACTTGAATGAACATTCTTTAAAACACTATAAAGCCTGAGTACATACCAATAGAAGAACAACTTGTCCTCTTCCGCTTGCTCCCCCCCCCCATCATCTCTCGTGGACAACATGCTGCTGGTTGTGTGTCATAACCACCAAAAGCCCACTTGATGGGCAAATAAAAATTGCAGCCTTGTATTGCGATCACCCTTCTGTGGCAAAACCAAGATTTACTACACTTTGGAAATAAAAAGCTACGTTCTTTTATGAACTTGAACGGACATTCTTTAAAACACTATAAAGGCTGAGTACATACCAATACAAGAACAACTTGCCCTCTTCCGTTCGCCCCACCCCCTCCCACCCCCCCTGTCATGGACAACATGCTGCTGGTGGTGTGTCATTTACAGCAAAAGCCCACTTGATGGGCAAATGAAAATTGCAGTCTTGTATTGCAATCACCCTTTTGTGGGAAAACCAATATTTACTACACTTTGGAAATAAAATGCTACGTTCTTATATGAACTTGAACGAACATTCTTTAAAACACTATAAAGCCTGTGTACATACCAATAGAAGAACAACTTGCCCTTTTCCGCTTGCTCCCCCCCCCCCCCCGCCCCCCCCCCCCCATCATCTCACGTGGACAACATGCTGCTGGTGGTGTGTCATTACCACCAAAAGCCCCCTTGATGGGCAAATGAAAATTGCAGTCTTGTATTGCAATCACCCTTCTGTGGGAAAACCAATATTTACTCCACTTTGAAAATAAAATGCTACGTTCTTATATGAACTTGAACGAACATTCTTTAAAACACTACAAAGCCTGAGTACATACCAGTAGAAGAAGAACTTGCCCTCTTCCGTTCGCCCCACCCCCTCCCACCCCCCCCTGTTGTGGACATCATGCTGCTGGTGGTATGTCATATCCACCAAAAGCCCACTTGATGGGCAAATGAAAATTGCAGACTTGTATGGCGATCACCCTTCTGTGGGAAAACAAAGATTTACTACACTTTGGTAATAAAACGCTATGTTCTTATATGAACTTGAACGAACATTCTTTAAAACACTATAAAGCCTGAGTACATACCAATAGAAGAACAACTTGCCCTCTTCCGTTCGCCATACCCCCTCCCACCCCCCCCTGTCGTGGACAACATGCTGCTGGTGGTGTGTTATTTCCAACAAAAGCCCACTTGATGGGCAAATGAAAATTGCAGTCTTGTATTGCAATCACCCTTCTGTGGGAAAACCAAGATTTACTACACTTTGGAAATAAAATGCTACGTTCTTATATGAACTTGAACGAACATTCTTTAAAACACTATAAAGCCTGAGTACATACCAATAGAAGAACAACTTGCCCTCTTCCGTTCGCCCCACCCCCTCCCACCCCCCCTGTTGTCGACAACATGCTGCTGGTGGTATGTCATATCCACCAAAAGCCCACTTGATGGGCAAATGAAAATTGCAGACTTGTATGGCGATCACCCTTCTGTGGGAAAACAAAGATTTACTACACTTTGGAAATAAAATGCTACGTTCTTATATGAACTTGAACGAACATTCTTTAAAACACTATAAAGCCTGAGTACATACCAATAGAAGAACAACTTGCCCTCTTCCGTTCGCCATACCCCCTCCCACCCCCCCTGTCGCGGACAACATGCTGCTGGTGGTGTGTCATTTCCAACAAAGGCCCACTTGATGGGCAAATGAAAATTGCAGTCTAGTATTGCAATCACCCTTCTATGGGAAAACCAATATTTACTACACTTTGGAAAAAAAATGCTACGTTCTTATATGAACTTGAACGAACATTCTTTAAAACACTATAAAGCCTGAGTACATACCGATAGAAGAACAACTTGCCCTCTGCCATTCGCCCCACCCCCTCCCGCCCCCCTGTTGTGGACAACATGCTGCTGGTGGTATGTCATATCCACCAAAAGCCCACTTGATGGGCAAATGAAAACTGCAGACTTGTATGGCGATCATCCTTCTGTGGGAAAACAAAGATTTACTACACTTTGGAAATAAAATGCTATGTTCTTATATGAACTTGAACGAACATTCTTTAAAACACTATAAAGCCTGAGTACATACCAATAGAAGAACAACTTTCCCTCTTCCGTTCGCCATACCCCCTCCCCCCCCCCCCCCCCCCCCCCCCCTGTCATGGACAACATGCTGCTGGTGGTGTGTCATTTCCAACAAAAGCCCACTTGATGGGCAAATGAAAATTGCAGTCTTGTATTGCAATCACCCATCTGTGGGAAAACCAAGATTTACTACACTTTGGAAATAAAATGCTACGTTCTTATATGAACTTGAACGAACATTCTTTAAAACACTATAAAGCCTGAGTACATACCAATAGAAGAACAACTTGCCCTCTTCCGTTCGCCATACCCCCTCCCAACCCCCCTGTCGTGGACAACATGCTGCTGGTGGTGTGTCATTTCCAACAAAAGCCCACTTGATGGGCAAATGAAAATTGCAGTCTTGTATTGCAAACACCCTTCTGTGGGAAAACCAAGATTTACTACACTTTGGAAATAAAATGCTACGTTCTTATATGAACTTGAACGAACATTCTTTAAAACACTATAAAGCCTGAGTACATACCAATAGAAGAACAACTTGCCCTCTTCCGTTCGCCCCACCCCCTCCCACCCCCCCTGTTGTCGACAACATGCTGCTGGTGGTATGTCATATCCACCAAAAGCCCACTTGATGGGCAAATGAAAATTGCAGATATGTATGGCGATCACCCTTCTGTGGGAAAACAGAGATTTACTACAATTTGGAAATAAAATGCTACGTTCTTATATGAAATTGAGCGAACATTCTTTAAAACACTATAAAGCCTGAGTACATACCAATAGAAGAACAACTTGCCCTCTTCCGTTCGCCATACCCCCTCCCTCCCCCCTGTCGTGGACAACATGCTGCTGGTGGTGTCTCATTTCCAACAAAAGCCCACTTGATGGGCAAATGAAAATTGCAGTCATGTATTGCAATCACCCTTCTGTGGGAAAACCAATATTTACTACACTTTGGAAATAAAATGCTACGTTCTTATATGAACTTGAACGAACATTCTTTAAAACACTATAAAGCCTCAGTACATACCAATAGAAGAACAACTTGCCCTCTTCCGATCGGGCCACCCCCTCCCGCCCCCCTGTTGTGGACAACATGCTGCTGGTGGTGTGTCATTTCCAACATAAGCCCACTTGATGGGCAAATGAAAATTGCCGTCTTGTATTGCAATCAGCCTTCTGTGGGAAAACCAATATTTACTACACTTTGGAAATAAAATGCTACGTTCTTATATGAACTAGAACGTACATTCTAAAAAACACTATAAACCCTGAGTACATACCAATAGAAGAACAACTTGCCCTCTTCCGTTCGCCCCACCCCCTCCCACCCCCCCTGTCGTGGACAACATGCTGCTGGTGGTGTGTCATTTCCAACAAAAGCTCACATGATGGGCAAATGAAAATTGCAGTCTTGTATTGCAATCACCCTTCTGTGGGAAAACCAATATTTACTTCACTTTGGAAATAAAATGCTACGTCCTTATATGAACTTGAACGAACATTCTTTAAAACACTATAAAGCCAGAGTACATACCAATAGAAGAACAACTTGCCGTCTTCCGTTCGCCCCACCCCCCCTGTTGTCGACAACATGCTGCTGGTGGTATGTCATATCCACCAAAAGCCCACTTGATGGGCAAATGAAAATTGCAGACTTGTATGGCGATCACCCTTCTGTGGGAAAACAAAGATTTACTACACTTTGGAAATAAAATGCTACGTTCTTATATGAACTTAAACGAACATTCTTTAAAACACTATAAAGCCTGAGTACATACCAATAGAAGAACAACTTGCCCTCTTCTGTTCGCCATACCCCCTCCCACCCCCCCTGTCGTGGACAACCTGCTGCTGGTGGTGTGTCATTTCCAACAAAAGCCCACTTGATGGGCAAATGAAAATTGCAGTCTTGTATTGCAATAACCCTTCTGTGGGAAAACGAATATTTACTACACTTTGGAAATAAAATGCTACGTTCTTATATGAACTTGAACGAACATTCTTTAAAACACTATAAAGCCTGAGTGCATACCAATAGAAGAACAACTTGCCCTCTTCCGTTCGCCATACCCCCTCCCACCCCCCCTGTCGTGGACAACATGCTGTTGGTGGTATGTCATTTCCAACAAAAGCCCACTTGATGGGCAAATGAAAATTGCAGTCTTGTATTGCAACCACCCTTCTGTGGGAAAACCAATATTTACTACACTTTGGAAATAAAATGCTATGTTCTTATATGAACTTGAACGAACATTTTTTAAAACACTATAAAGCCTGAGTACATACCAATAGAAGAACAACTTGCCCTCTTCCGTTCGCCATACCCCCTCCCACCCCCACTGTCGTGGACAACATGCTGCTGGTGGTGTGTCATTTCCAACAAAAGCCCACTTGATGGGCAAATGAAAATTGCAGTCTTGTATTGCAATCACCCTTCTGTGGGAAAAGCAATATTTACTACACTTTGGAAATAAAATGATATGTTCTTATATGAACTTGAACGAACATTCTTTAAAACACTATAAAGCCTGAGTACATACCAATAGAAGAACAACTTGCCCTCTTCCGTTCGCCATACCCCCTCCCACCCCCCCTGTCGTGGACAACATGCTGCTGGTGGTGTGTCATTTCCAACAAAAGCCCACTTGATGTGCAAATGAAAATTGCAGTCTTGAATTGCAATCACCCTTCTGTGGGAAAACCAATATTTACTACACTTTGGAAATAAAATGCTATGTTCTTTTATGAACTTGAACGAACATTCTTTAAAACACTATAAAGCCTGAGTACATACCAATAGAAGAACAACTTGCCCTCTTCCGTTCGCCATACCCCCTCCCACCCCCCCTGTCGTGGACAACATGCTGCTGGTGGTGTGTCATTTCCAACAAAGGCCCACTTGATGGGCAAATGAAAATTGCAGTCTTGTATTGCAATCACCCTTCTGTGGGAAAACCAAGATTTACTACACTTTGGAAATAAAATTCTACGTTCTTATATGAACTTGAACGAACATCCTTTAAAACACTATAAAGCCTGAGTACATACCAAAAGAAGAACAACTTGTCCTCTTCCGCTTGCTCCCCCCCCCATCATCTCTCGTAGACAACATGCTGCTGGTGGTGTGTCATAACCACCAAAAGCCCACTTGATGGGCAAATAAAAATTGCAGCCTTGTATTGCAATCACCCTTCTGTGGGAAAACCAAGATTTACAACACTTTGGAAATAAAATGCTACATTCTTTTATGAACTTGAACGGACATTCTTTAATACACTATAAAGCCTGAGTACATACCAATAGAAGAACAACTTGCCCTCTTCCGCTTGCTCCCCACCCATCATCTCTTGTGGACAACATGCTGCTGGTGGTGTGTCATAACCACCAAAAGCCCACTTGATGGGCAAATAAAAATTGCTGCCTTGTATTGCGATCATCCTTCTGTGGGAAAACCAAGATTTACTACACTTTGGAAATAAAATGCTACGTTCTTTTATGAACTTGAACGGACATTCTTTAAAACACTATAAAGACTGAGTACATACCAATAGAAGAACAACTTGCTCTCTTCCGTTCGCCCCACCCCCTCCCACCCCCCCTGTCGTGGACAACATGCTGCTGGTGGTGTGTCATTTCCAACAAAAGCCCACTTGATGGGCAAATGAAAACTGCAGCCTTGTATTGGGATATTGCTTCCGTGGGAAAACAAAGATTTACCACATGTTGGAAATAAAATGCTACGTTATTATATGAAATTGAACGAACATTCTTTAAAACACTATAAAGCCTGAGTACATACCAATAGAAGAACAACTTGCCCTCTTCCGTTCGCCATACCCCCTCCCACCCCCCCTGTCGTGGACAACATGCTGCTGGTGGTGTGTCATTTCCAACAGAAAACCACTTGATGGGCAAATGAAAATTGCAGTCTTGTATTGCAATCACCCTTCTGTGGGAAAACCAAGATTTACTACACTTTGGAAATAAAATGCTACGTTCTAATATGAACTTGAACGAACATTCATTAAAACACTATAAAGCCTGAGAACATACCAATAGAAGAACAACTTGCCCTCTTCCGTTCGCCATACCCCCTCCCACCCCCCCTGTCGTGGACAACATGCTGCTGGTGGTGTGTCATTTCCAACAAAAGCCCACTTGATGGGCAAATGAAAATTGCAGTCTTGTATTGCAATCACCCTTCTGTGGGAAAACCAATATTTACTACACTTTGGAAATAATACGCTACGTTCTTATATGAACTTGAACGAACATTCTTTAAAACACTATAAAGCCTGAGTACATACCAATAGAAGAACAACTTGCCCTCTTCCGTTCGCCATACCCCCTCCCATCCCCCCCTGTCGTGGACAACATGCTGCTGGTGGTGTGTCATTTCCAACAAAAGCCCACTTGATGGGCAAATGAAAATTGCAGTCTTGTATTGCAATCACCCTTCTGTGGGAAAACCAATATTTACTACACTTTGGAAATAAAATGCTACGTTCTCATATGAACTTGAACGAACATTCTTTAAAACACGATAAAGCCTGAGTACATACCAATAGAAGAACAACTTGCCCTCTTCCGTTCGCCCCACCTCCTCCCACCCCCCTTGTTGTGGACAACATGCTGCTGGTGGTATGTCATATCCACCAAAAGCCCACTTGATGGGCAAATGAAAATTGCAGACTTGTATGGCGATCACCCTTCTGTGGGAAAACAAAGATTTACTACACTTTGGAAATAAAATGCTATGTTCTTATATGAACTTGAACGAACATTCTTTAAAGCACTATAAAGCCTGAGTACATACCAATAGAAGAACAACTTGCCCCCTTCCGTTAGCCATACCCCCTCCCACCCCCCCTGTCGTGGACAACATGCTGCTGGTGGTGTGTCATTTCCAACAAAAGCCCACTTGATGGGCAAATGAAAATAGCAGTCTTGTATTGCAATCACCCTTCTGTGGGAAAACCAATATTTACTACACTTTGCAAATAAAATGCTACATTCTTATATACACTTGAACGAATATTCTTTAAAACACTATAAAGCCTGAGTACATACCAATAGAAGAACAACTTGCCCTCTTCCGTTCGCCATACACCCTCCCACCCCCCCTGTCGTGGACAACATGCTGCTGGTGGTGTGTCATTTCCAACAAAAGCCCACTTGATGGGCAAATGAAAATTGCAGTCTTGTATTGCAATCACCCTTCTGTGGGAAAACCAATATTTACTACACTTTGGAAATAAAATGCTACGTTCTTATATGAACTTGAACGAACATGCTTTAAAACACTATAAAGCCTGAGTACATACCAATAGAACAACAACTTGTCCTCTTCCGTTTGCCCCACCCCCTCCCACCCCCCTGTTGTGGACAACATGCTGCTGGTGGTATGTCATATCCACCAAAAGCCCACTTGATGGGCAAATGAAACTTGCAGACTTGTATGGCGATCAGCCTTCTGTGGGAAAACCAATATTTACTACACTTTGGAAATAAAATGCTACGTTCTTATATGAACTTGAACGAACATTCTTTAAAACACTATAAAGCCTGAGTACATACCAATAGAAGAACAACTTGCCCTCTTCCGTTCGCCATACCCCCTCCCCACCTTCCTGTCGCGGACAACATGCTGCTGGTGGAGTGTCATTTCCAACAAAAGCCCACTTGATGGGCAAATGAAAATTGCAGTCTTGTATTGCAATCACCCTTCTGTGGGAAAACCAATATTTACTACACTTTGGAAATAAAATGCTACGTTCTTATATGAACTTGAACGAACATGCTTTAAAACACTATAAACCCTGAGTACATACCAATAGAAGAACAACTTGCCCTCTTCCGTTTGCCCCACCCCCTCCCACCCCCCTGTTGTGGACAACATGCTGCAGGTGGTATGTCATATCCACCAAAAGCCCACTTGATGGGCAAATGAAAATTGCAGACTTGTATGGCGATCACCCTTCTGTGGGAAAACCAATATTTACTACACTTTGGAAATAAAATGCTACGTTCTTATATGAACTTGAACGAACATTCTTTAAAACACTATAAAGCCTGAGTACATACCAATAGAAGAACAACTTGCCCTCTTCCGTTCGCCCCACCCCCTCCCACCCCCCCTGTTGTGGACAACATGCTGCTGGTGGTATGTCACATCCACCAAAAGCCAACTTGATGGGCAAATGAAAGTTGCAGACTTGTATGGCGATCAACCTTCTGTGGGAAAACAAAGATTTACTACACTTTGGAAATAAAATGCTACGTTCTTATATGAACTTCAACGAACATTCTTTAAAACACTATAAAGCCTGAGTACATACCAATAGAAGAACAACTTGTCCTCTTCCTTTCGCCATACCCACTCCCACCCCCCCTGTCGTGGACAACATGCTGCTGGTGGTGTGTCATTTCCAACAAAAGCCCACTTGATGGGCAAATGAAAATTGCAGTCTTGTATTGCAATAACCCTTCTGTGGGAAAACCAATATTTACTACACTTTGGAAATAAAATGCTACGATCTTATATGAACTTGAACGAACATTCTTTAAAACACTATAAAGCCTGAGTACATACCAATAGAAGAACAACTTGCCCTCTTCCGTTCGCCCCACCCCCTCCCACACCCCCTGTTGTGGACAACATGCTGCTGGTGGTATGTCATATCCAACAAAAGCCCACTTGATGAGCAAATGAAAATTGCAGACTAGTATGGCGATCACCCTTCTGTGGGAAAACAAAGATTTACTACACTTTGGAAATAAAATGCTACGTTCTTATATGAACTTGAACGAACATTCTTTAAAACACTATAAAGCGTGAGTACATGCCAATAGAAGAACAACTTGCCCTCTTCTGTTCGCCATACCCCCTCCCAGTCCCCCTGTCGTGGACAAAATGCTGCCGGTCGTGTGTCATTTCCAACAAAAGCCCACTTGATGGGCAAATGAAAATTGCAGTCTTGTATTGCAATCACCCTTCTGTGGGAAAACCAATATTTACTACACTTTGGAAATAAAATGCTACGTTCTTATATGAACTTGAACGAACATTCTTTAAAACACTATAAAGCCTGAGTACATACCAATAGAAGAACAACTTGCCCTTTTCCGTTCGCCCCACCCCCTCCCACCCCCCCTGTTGTGGACAACATGCTGCTGGTGAAATGTCATATCCACCAAAAGCCCACTTGATGGGCAAATGAAAATTGCAGTCTTGTATTGCAACCACCTTTCTGTGGGGAAAAACCAATATTTACTACACTTTGGAAATAAAATGCTACGTTCTTATATGAACTTGAACGAACATTCTTTAAAACACTATAAAGCCTGAGTACATACCAATAGAAGAACAACTTGCCCTCTTCCGTTCGCCATACACCCTCCCACCCCCCCTGTCGTGGACAACATGCTGCTGGTGGTGTGTCATTTCCAACAAAAGCCCACTTGATGGGCAAATGAAAATTGCAGTCTTGTATTGCAATCACCCTTCTGTGGGAAAACCAATATTTACTACACTTTGGAAATAAAATGCTACGTTCTTATATGAACTTGAACGAACATGCTTTAAAACACTATAAAGCCTGAGTACATACCAATAGAACAACAACTTGTCCTCTTCCGTTTGCCCCACCCCCTCCCACCCCCCTGTTGTGGACAACATGCCGCTGGTGGTATGTCATATCCACCAAAAGCCCACTTGATGGGCAAATGAAACTTGCAGACTTGTATGGCGATCAGCCTTCTGTGGGAAAACCAATATTTACTACACTTTGGAAATAAAATGCTACGTTCTTATATGAACTTGAACGAACATTCTTTAAAACACTATAAAGCCTGAGTACATACCAATAGAAGAACAACTTGCCCTCTTCCGTTCGCCATACCCCCTCCCCCCCTTACTGTCGCGGACAACATGCTGCTGGTGGTGTGTCATTTCCAACAAAAGCCCACTTGATGGGCAAATGAAAATTGCAGTCTTGTATTGCAATCACCCTTCTGTGGGAAAACCAATATTTACTACACTTTGGAAATAAAATGCTACGTTCTTATATGAACTTGAACGAACATGCTTTAAAACACTATAAACCCTGAGTACATACCAATAGAAGAACAACTTGCCCTCTTCCGTTTGCCCCACCCCCTCCCACCCCCCTGTTGTGGACAACATGCTGCAGGTGGTATGTCATATCCACCAAAAGCCCACTTGATGTGCAAATGAAAATTGCAGACTTGTATGGCGATCACCCTTCTGTGGGAAAACCAATATTTACTACACTTTGGAAATAAAATGCTACGTTCTTATATGAACTTGAACGAACATTCTTTAAAACACTATAAAGCCTGAGTACATACCAATAGAAGAACAACTTGCCCTCTTCCGTTCGCCATACCCCCTCCCACCCCCCCCCCTGTCGTGGACAACATGCTGCTGGTGGTGTGTCATGTCCAACAAAAGCCCACTTGATGGGCTAATGAAAATTGCAGTCTTGTATTGCAATCACACTTCTGTGGGAAAACCAATATTTACTATACTTTGGAAATCAAATGCTACGTTCTTATATGAACTTGAACGAACATTCTTTAAAACACTATAAAGCCTGAGTACATACCAATAGAAGAACAACTTGCCCTCTTCCGTTCGCCCCACCCCCTCCCACCCCCCCTGTTGTGGACAACATGCTGCTGGTGGTATGTCACATCCACCAAAAGCCAACTTGATGGGCAAATGAAAGTTGCAGACTTGTATGGCGATCAACCTTCTGTGGGAAAACAAAGATTTACTACACTTTGGAAATAAAATGCTACGTTCTTATATGAACTTCAACGAACATCCTTTAAAACACTATAAAGCCTGAGTACATACCAATAGAAGAACAACTTCTCCTCTTCCTTTCGCCATACCCACTCCCACCCCCCCTGTCGTGGACAACATGCTGCTGGTGGTGTGTCATTTCCAACAAAAGCCCACTTGATGGGCAAATGAAAATTGCAGTCTTGTATTGCAATAACCCTTCTGTGGGAAAACCAATATTTACTACACTTTGGAAATAAAATGCTACGATCTTATATGAACTTGAACGAACATTCTTTAAAACACTATAAAGCCTGAGTACATACCAATAGAAGAACAACTTGCCCTCTTCCGTTCGCCCCACCCCCTCCCACACCCCCTGTTGTAGACAACATGCTGCTGGTGGTATGTCATATCCAACAAAAGCCCACTTGATGAGCAAATGAAAATTGCAGACTAGTATGGCGATCACCCTTCTGTGGGAAAACAAAGATTTACTACACTTTGGAAATAAAATGCTACGTTCTTATATGAACTTGAACGAACATTCTTTAAAACACTATAAAGCCTGAGTACATGCCAATAGAAGAACAACTTGCCCTCTTCTGTTCGCCATACCCCCTCCCAGTCCCCCTGTCGTGGACAAAATGCTGCCGGTCGTGTGTCATTTCCAACAAAAGCCCACTTGATGGGCAAATGAAAATTGCAGTCTTGTATTGCAATCACCCTTCTGTGGGAAAACCAATATTTACTACACTTTGGAAATAAAATGCTACGTTCTTATATGAACTTGAACGAACATGCTTTAAAACACTATAAACCCTGAGTACATACCAATAGAAGAACAACTTGCCCTCTTCCGTTTGCCCCACCCCCTCCCACCCCCCTGTTGTGGACAACATGCTGCAGGTGGTATGTCATATCCACCAAAAGCCCACTTGATGGGCAAATGAAAATTGCAGACTTGTATGGCGATCACCCTTCTGTGGGAAAACCAATATTTACTACACTTTGGAAATAAAATGCTACGTTCTTATATGAACTTGAACGAACATTCTTTAAAACACTATAAAGCCTGAGTACATACCAATAGAAGAACAACTTGCCCTCTTCCGTTCGCCATACCCCCTCCCACCCCCCCCCCCTGTCGTGGACAACATGCTGCTGGTGGTGTGTCATGTCCAACAAAAGCCCACTTGATGGGCTAATGAAAATTGCAGTCTTGTATTGCAATCACACTTCTGTGGGAAAACCAATATTTACTATACTTTGGAAATCAAATGCTACGTTCTTATATGAACTTGAACGAACATTCTTTAAAACACTATAAAGCCTGAGTACATACCAATAGAAGAACAACTTGCCCTCTTCCGTTCGCCCCACCCCCTCCCACCCCCCCTGTTGTGGACAACATGCTGCTGGTGGTATGTCACATCCACCAAAAGCCAACTTGATGGGCAAATGAAAGTTGCAGACTTGTATGGCGATCAACCTTCTGTGGGAAAACAAAGATTTACTACACTTTGGAAATAAAATGCTACGTTCTTATATGAACTTCAACGAACATTCTTTAAAACACTATAAAGCCTGAGTACATACCAATAGAAGAACAACTTGTCCTCTTCCTTTCGCCATACCCACTCCCACCCCCCCTGTCGTGGACAACATGCTGCTGGTGGTGTGTCATTTCCAACAAAAGCCCACTTGATGGGCAAATGAAAATTGCAGTCTTGTATTGCAATAACCCTTCTGTGGGAAAACCAATATTTACTACACTTTGGAAATAAAATGCTACGATCTTATATGAACTTGAACGAACATTCTTTAAAACACTATAAAGCCTGAGTACATACCAATAGAAGAACAACTTGCCCTCTTCCGTTCGCCCCACCCCCTCCCACACCCCCTGTTGTGGACAACATGCTGCTGGTGGTATGTCATATCCAACAAAAGCCCACTTGATGAGCAAATGAAAATTGCAGACTAGTATGGCGATCACCCTTCTGTGGGAAAACAAAGATTTACTACACTTTGGAAATAAAATGCTACGTTCTTATATGAACTTGAACGAACATTCTTTAAAACACTATAAAGCCTGAGTACATGCCAATAGAAGAACAACTTGCCCTCTTCTGTTCGCCATACCCCCTCCCAGTCCCCCTGTCGTGGACAAAATGCTGCCGGTCGTGTGTCATTTCCAACAAAAGCCCACTTGATGGGCAAATGAAAATTGCAGTCTTGTATTGCAATCACCCTTCTGTGGGAAAACCAATATTTACTACACTTTGGAAATAAAATGCTACGTTCTTATATGAACTTGAACGAACATTCTTTAAAACACTATAAAGCCTGAGTACATACCAATAGAAGAACAACTTGCCCTTTTCCGTTCGCCCCACCCCCTCCCACCCCCCCTGTTGTGGACAACATGCTGCTGGTGGTATGTCATATCCACCAAAAGCCCACTTGATGGGCAAATGAAAATTGCAGTCTTGTATTGCAACCACCTTTCTGTGGGGAAAAACCAATATTTACTACACTTTGGAAATAAAATGCTACGTTCTTATATGAACTTGAACGAACATTCTTTAAAACACTATAAAGCCTGAGTACATACCAATAGAAGAACAACTTGCCCTCTTCCGTTCGCCATACACCCTCCCACCCCCCCTGTCGTGGACAACATGCTGCTGGTGGTGTGTCATTTCCAACAAAAGCCCACTTGATGGGCAAATGAAAATTGCAGTCTTGTATTGCAATCACCCTTCTGTGGGAAAACCAATATTTACTACACTTTGGAAATAAAATGCTACGTTCTTATATGAACTTGAACGAACATGCTTTAAAACACTATAAAGCCTGAGTACATACCAATAGAACAACAACTTGTCCTCTTCCGTTTGCCCCACCCCCTCCCACCCCCCTGTTGTGGACAACATGCTGCTGGTGGTATGTCATATCCACCAAAAGCCCACTTGATGGGCAAATGAAACTTGCAGACTTGTATGGCGATCAGCCTTCTGTGGGAAAACCAATATTTACTACACTTTGGAAATAAAATGCTACGTTCTTATATGAACTTGAACGAACATTCTTTAAAACACTATAAAGCCTGAGTACATACCAATAGAAGAACAACTTGCCCTCTTCCGTTCGCCATACCCCCTCCCCCCCTTCCTGTCGCGGACAACATGCTGCTGGTGGTGTGTCATTTCCAACAAAAGCCCACTTGATGGGCAAATGAAAATTGCAGTCTTGTATTGCAATCACCCTTCTGTGGGAAAACCAATATTTACTACACTTTGGAAATAAAATGCTACGTTCTTATATGAACTTGAACGAACATGCTTTAAAACACTATAAACCCTGAGTACATACCAATAGAAGAACAACTTGCCCTCTTCCGTTTGCCCCACCCCCTCCCACCCCCCTGTTGTGGACAACATGCTGCAGGTGGTATGTCATATCCACCAAAAGCCCACTTGATGGGCAAATGAAAATTGCAGACTTGTATGGCGATCACCCTTCTGTGGGAAAACCAATATTTACTACACTTTGGAAATAAAATGCTACGTTCTTATATGAACTTGAACGAACATTCTTTAAAACACTATAAAGCCTGAGTACATACCAATAGAAGAACAACTTGCCCTCTTCCGTTCGCCATACCCCCTCCCACCCCCCCCCTGTCGTGGACAACATGCTGCTGGTGGTGTGTCATGTCCAACAAAAGCCCACTTGATGGGCTAATGAAAATTGCAGTCTTGTATTGCAATCACACTTCTGTGGGAAAACCAATATTTACTATACTTTGGAAATCAAATGCTACGTTCTTATATGAACTTGAACGAACATTCTTTAAAACACTATAAAGCCTGAGTACATACCAATAGAAGAACAACTTGCCCTCTTCCGTTCGCCCCACCCCCTCCCACCCCCCCTGTTGTGGACAACATGCTGCTGGTGGTATGTCACATCCACCAAAAGCCAACTTGATGGGCAAATGAAAGTTGCAGACTTGTATGGCGATCAACCTTCTGTGGGAAAACAAAGATTTACTACACTTTGGAAATAAAATGCTACGTTCTTATATGAACTTCAACGAACATCCTTTAAAACACTATAAAGCCTGAGTACATACCAATAGAAGAACAACTTCTCCTCTTCCTTTCGCCATACCCACTCCCACCCCCCCTGTCGTGGACAACATGCTGCTGGTGGTGTGTCATTTCCAACAAAAGCCCACTTGATGGGCAAATGAAAATTGCAGTCTTGTATTGCAATAACCCTTCTGTGGGAAAACCAATATTTACTACACTTTGGAAATAAAATGCTACGATCTTATATGAACTTGAACGAACATTCTTTAAAACACTATAAAGCCTGAGTACATACCAATAGAAGAACAACTTGCCCTCTTCCGTTCGCCCCACCCCCTCCCACACCCCCTGTTGTAGACAACATGCTGCTGGTGGTATGTCATATCCAACAAAAGCCCACTTGATGAGCAAATGAAAATTGCAGACTAGTATGGCGATCACCCTTCTGTGGGAAAACAAAGATTTACTACACTTTGGAAATAAAATGCTACGTTCTTATATGAACTTGAACGAACATTCTTTAAAACACTATAAAGCCTGAGTACATGCCAATAGAAGAACAACTTGCCCTCTTCTGTTCGCCATACCCCCTCCCAGTCCCCCTGTCGTGGACAAAATGCTGCCGGTCGTGTGTCATTTCCAACAAAAGCCCACTTGATGGGCAAATGAAAATTGCAGTCTTGTATGGCGATCACCCTTCTGTGGGGAAAAACCAATATTTACTACACTTTGGAAATAAAATGCTACGTTCTTATATGAACTTGAACGAACATTCTTTAAAACACTATAAAGCCTGAGTACATACCAATAGAAGAACAACTTGCCCTTTTCCGTTCGCCCCACCCCCTCCCACCCCCCCTGTTGTGGACAACATGCTGCTGGTGGTATGTCATATCCACCAAAAGCCCACTTGATGGGCAAATGAAAATTGCAGTCTTGTATTGCAACCACCCTTCTGTGGGGAAAAACCAATATTTACTACACTTTGGAAATAAAATGCTACGTTCTTATATGAACTTGAACGAACATTCTTTAAAACACTATAAAGCCTGAGTACATACCAACAGAAGAACAACTTGCCCTCTTCCGTTCGCCATACCCCCTCCCACCCCCCCTGTCGTGGACAACATGCTGCCGGTGGTGTGTCATTTCCAACAAAAGCCCACTTGATGGGCAAATGAAAATTGCAGTCTTGTATGGCGATCACCCTTCTGTGGGAAAACCAATATTTACTACACTTTGGAAATAAAATGCTACGTTCTTATATGAACTTGAACGAACATTCTTTAAAACACTATAAAGCCTGAGTACATACCAATAGAAGAACAACTTGCCCTCTTCCGTTTGCCATACCCCCTCCCACCCCCTCTGTCGTGGACAACATGCTGCTGGTGGTGTGTCATTTCCAACAAAAGCCCACTTGATGGGCAATGAAAATTGCAGTCTTGTATTGCAATCACCCTTCTGTGGGAAAACCAATATTTCCTACACTTTGGAAATAAAATGCTACGTTCTTATATGAACTTGAACGAACATTCTTTAAAACACTATAAAGCCTGAGTACATACCAATAGAGGAACAACTTCCCCTCTTCCGTTCGCCATACCCCCTCCCACCCCCCCCTGTCGTGGACAACATGCTGCTGGTGGTGTGTCATTTCCAACAAAAGCCCACTTGATGGGCAAATGAAAATTGCAGTCTTGTATTGCAATCACCCTTCTGTGGGAAAACCAATATATACTACACTTTGGAAATAAAATGCTACGTTCTTATATGAACTTGAACGAACATTCTTTAAAACACTATAAAGCCTGAGTACATACCAATAGAAGAACAACTTGCCCTCTTCCGTTCGCCATACCCCCTCCCACCCCCCCTGTCGTGGACAACATGCTCCTGGTGGTGTGTCATTTCCAACAAAAGCCCACTTGATGGGCAAATGAAAATTGCAGTCTTGTATTGCAATCACCCTTCTGTGGGAAAACCAATATTTACTACACTTTGGAAATAAAATGCTACGTTCTTATATGAACTTGAACGAACATGCTTTAAAACACTATAAAGCCTGAGTACATACCAATAGTAGAACAACTTGCCCTCTTCCATTCGCACCACCCCCTCCCACCCCCCTGTCGTGGACAACATGCTGCTGGTGGTGTGTCATTTCCAACAAAAGCCCACTTGATGGGCAAATGAAAATTGCAGACTTGTATTGCAATCACCCTTCTGTGGGAAAACCAATATTTACTACACTTAGGAAATAAAATGCTACGTTCTTATATGAACTTGAACGAACATTCTTTAAAACACTATAAAGCCTGAGTACATACCAATAGAAGAACAACTTGCCCTCTTCCGTTCGCCATACCCCCTCCCACCCCCCCTGTTGTGGACAACATGCTGCTGGTGGTATGTCATATCCACCAAAAGCCCACTTGATGGGCAAATGGAAATTGCAGACTTGTGTGGCGATCACCCTTCTGTGGGAAAACCAATATTTACTACACTTTGGAAATAAAATGCTACGTTCTTATATGAACTTGATCGAACATTCTTTAAAACACTATAAAGCCTGAGTACATACCAATAGACGAACAACTTGCCCTCTTCCGTTCGCCATACCCCCTCCAACCCCCCCTGTCGTGGACAACATGCTGCTGGTGGTGTGTCATTTCCAACATAAGCCCACTTGATGGGTAAATGAAAATTGCAGTCTTGTATTGCAATCACCCTTCTGTGGGAAAACCAATATTTACTACACTTTGGAAATAAAATGCTACGTTCTCATATGAACTTGAACGAACATTCTTTTAAACACTATAAAGCCTGAGTACATACCAATAGAAGAACAACTTGCCCTCTTCCGTTCGCCCCACCCCCTCCCACCCCCCCTGTTGTGGACAACATGCTGCTGGTGGTATGTCATATCCACCAAAAGCCCACTTGATGGGCAAATTAAAATTGCTGACTTGTAGTGCGATCACCCTTCTGTGGGAAAACAAAGATTTACTACACTTTGGAAATAAAATGCTATGTTCTTATATGAACTTGAACGAACATTCTTTAAAAGACTATAAAGCCTGAGTACATACCAATAGAAGAACAACTTGCTCTCTTCCGTTCGCCCCACCCCCTCCCACCCCCCCTGTCATAGACAACATTCTGCTGGTGGTGTGTCATTTCCAACAAAAGCCCACTTGATGGGCAAATGAAAATTGCAGTCTTGTATTGCAATCACCCTTCTGTGGGAAAACCAATATTTACAACACTTTGGAAATAAAATGCTACATTCTTATAAACACTTGAACGAACATTCTTTAAAACACCATAAAGCCTGAGTACATACCAATAGAAGAACAACTTGCCCTCTTCCGTTCGCCATACCCCCTCCTACCCCCCCTGTCGTGGACAACATGCTGCTGGTGGTGTGTCATTTCCAACAAAAGCCCACTTGATGGGCAAATGAAAATTGCAGACTTGTATTGCAATCACCCTTCTGTGGGAAAACCAATATTTACTACACTTTGGAAATAAAATGCTACGTTTATATATGAACTTGAACGAACATTCTTTAAAACACTATAAAGCCTGAGTACATACCAATAGAAGAACAACTTGCCCTCTTCCGTTCGCCATACCCCCTCCCACCCCCCCTGTTGTGGACAACATGCTGCTGGTGGTATGTCATATCCACCAAAAGCCCACTTGATGGGCAAATGAAAATTGCAGACTTGTATGGCGATCACCCTTCTGTGGGAAAACCAATATTTACTACACTTTGGAAATAAAATGCTACGTTCTTATATGAACTTGAACGAACATTCTGTAAAACACTATAAAGCCTGAGTACATACCAATAGACGAACAACTTGCCCTCTTCCGTTCGCCATACCCCCTCCAACCCCCCTTGTCGTGGACAACATGCTGCTGGTGGTATGTCATATCCACCAAAAGCCCACTTGATGGGCAAATGAAAATTGCTGACTTGTATGGCGATCACCCTTCTGTGGGAAAACAAAGATTTACTACACTTTGGAAATAAAATGCTATGTTCTTATATGAACTTGAACGAACATTCTTTAAAACACTATAAAGCCTGAGTACATACCAATAGAAGAACAACTTGCCCTCTTCCGTTCGCCATACCCTCTCCCACACCCCCTGTCGTGGACAACATGCTGGTGGTGGTGTGTCATTTCCAACAAAAGCCCACTTGATGGGCAAATAAAAATTGCAGTCTTGTATTGCAATCACCCTGCTGTGGGAAAACCAATATTTACTACACTTTGGAAATAAAATGCTACGTTCTTATATGAACTTCAACGAACATTCTTTAAAACAGTATAAAGCCTGAGTACATACCAATAGAAGAACAACTTGCCCTCTTCCGTTCGCCCCACCCCCTCCCACCCCCCCTGTTGTGGCAACATGCTGCTGGTGGTATGTCATATCCACCAAAAGCCCACTTGATGGGCAAATGAAAATTGCAGACTTGTATGGCGATCACCCCTCTGTGGGAAAACCAATATTTACTACACTTTGGAAATAAAATGCTACGTTCTTATATGAACTTGAATGAACATTCTTTAAAACACTATAAAGCCTGAGTACATACCAATAGAAGAACAACTTGCCCTCTTCCGTTCGCCATACCCCCTCCCACCCCCCCTTTCGTGGACAACATGCTGCTGGTGGTGTGTCATTTCCAACAAAAGCCCACTTGATGGGCAAATGAAAATTGCAGTCTTGTATTGCAATCACCCTTCTGTGGGAAAACCAATATTTACTACACTTTGGAAATAAAATGCTACGTTCTTATATGAACTTGAACGAACATTCTTTAAAACACTATAAAGCCTGAGTACATACCAATAGAAGAACAACTTGCCCTCTTCCGTTCGCCATACCGCCTCCCACCCCCCCCTGTCGTGGACAACATGCTGCTGGTGGTGTGTCATTTCCAACAAAAGCCCACTTGATGGGCAAATGAAAATTGCAGTCTTGTATTGCAATCACCCTTTTGTGGGAAAACCAATATTTACTACACTTTGGAAATAAAATGCTACGTTCTCATATGAACTTGAACAAACATTCTTTAAAACACTATAAAGCCTGAGTACATACCAATAGAAGAACAACTTGCCCTCTTCCGTTCGCCATACCCCCTCCCACCCCCCCTGTCGTGGACAACATGCTGCTGGTGGTGTGTCATTTCCAACAAAAGCCCACTTGATGGGCAAATGATAATTGCAGTCTTGTATTGCAATCACCCTTCTGTGGGAAAACCAATATTTACTACACTTTGGAAATAAAATGCTACGTTCTTATATGAACTTGAACGAACATTCTTTAAAACACTATAAAGCCGGAGTACATACCAATAGAAGAACAACTTGCCCTCTTCCGTTCACCCCACCCCCTCCCACCCCCCCTGTTGTGGACAAGATGCTGCTGGTGGTATGTCATATCCACCAAAAGCCCACTTGATGGGCAAATGAAAATTGCAGACTTGTATGGCGATCACCCTTCTGTGGGAAAACCAATATTTACTACACTTTGGAAATAAAATGCTACGTTCTTATATGAACTAGAACGAACATTCTTTAAAACACTATAAAGCCTGAGTACATACCAATAGAAGAACAACTTCCCTCTTCCGTTCGCCATACCCCCTACCACCCCCCCTGTCGTGGACAACATGCTGCTGGTGGTGTGTCATTTCCAATCAAAGCCCACTTGATGGGCAAATGAAAATTGAAGTCTTGTATAGCAATCACCCTCTTGTGGGAAAACCAATATTTACTACACTTTGGAAATAAAATGCTACGTTCTTATATGTACTTGAACGAACATTCTTTAAAACACTATAAAGCCTTTGTACATACCAATAGAAGAACAACTTGCCCGCTTCCGTTCGCCATACCACCTCCCACCCCCCCTGTCGTGGACAACATGCTGCTGGTGGTGTGTCATTTCCAACAAAAGCCCACTTGATGGGCAAATGAAAATTGCAGTCTTGTATTGCAATCACCCTTCTGTGGGAAAACCAATATTTACAACACTTTGGAAATAAAATGCTACGTTCTTATATGAACTTTAACGAACATTCTTTAAAACACTATAAAGCCTGAGTACATACCAGTAGAAGAACAACTTGCCCTCTTCCATTCGCCATACCAACTCCCACCCCCCCTGTCGTGGACAACATGCTGCTGGTGGTGTGTCATTTCCAACAAAAGCCCACTTGATGGGCAAATGAAAATTGCTGTCTTGTATTGCAATCACCCTTCTGTGGGAAAACCAATATTTACTACACTTTGGAAATAAAATGCTACGTTCTTATATGAACTTGAACGAACATTCTTTAAAACACTATAAAGCCTGAGTACATACCAATAGTAGAACAATTTGCCGTCTTCCGTTCGCCCCACCCTCTCCCACCCCCCCTGTTGTGGACAACATGCTGCTGGTGGTATGTCATATCCACCAAAAGCCCACTTGATGGGCAAATGAAAATTGCAGACTTGTATGGCGATCACCCTTCTGTGGGAAAACCAGTATTTACTTCACTTTGGAAATAAAATGCTACGTTCTTATATGAACTTGAACGAACATTCTCTAAAACACTATAATGCCTGAGTACATACCAATAGAAGAACAACTTGCCCTCTTCCGTTCGCCATACCCCCTCCCGCCCCTCCTGTCGTGGACAACATGCTGCTGGTGGTGTGTCATTTCCAACAAAAGCCCACTTGATGGGCAAATGAAAATTGCAGTCTTGTATTGCAATCACCCTTCTGTGGGAAAACCAATATTTACTACACTTTGGAAATAAAATGCTACGATCTTATATGAACTTGAACGAACATTCTTTAAAACGCTATAAAGCCTGAGTACATACCAATAGAAGAACAACTTGCCCTCTTCCGTTCGCCCCACACCCTCCCACACCCCCTGTTGTGGACAACATGCTGCTGGTGGTATGTCATATCCACCAAAAGCCCACTTGATGGGCAAATGAAAATTGCATACTTGTATGGCAATCACCCATCTGTGGGAAATCAAAGATTTACTACACTTTGGAAATAAAATGCAACGTTCTTATATGAACTTGAATGAACATTCTTTAAAACACTATAAAGCCCGAGTACATACCAATAGAAGAACAACTTGCCCTCTTCCGTTAGCCATACGCCCTCCCACCCCCCCTGTCGTGGACAACATGCTGCCGGTGGTGTGTCATTTCCAACAAAAGCCCACTTGATGGGCAAATGAAAATTGCAGTCTTGTATTGCAATCACCCTTCTGTGGGAAAACCAATATTCACAACACTTTGGAAATAAAATGCTACGTTCTTATATGAACTTGAACCAACATTCTTTAAAACACTATAAAGCCTGAGTACATACCAATAGAAGAACAACTTGCCCTTTTCCGTTCGCCCCACCCCCTCCCACCCCCCGTGTTGTGGACAACTTGCTGCTGGTGGTATGTCATATCCACCAAAAGCCCACTTGATGGGCAAATGAAAATTGCAGTCTTGTATTGCAATCACCCTTCTGTGGGAAAACCAATATTTACTACACTTTGGAAATAAAATGCTATGTTCCTATATGAACTTGAACGAACATTCTTTAAAACACTATAAAGCCTGAGTACATACCAATAGAAGAACAACTTGCCCTCTTCCGTTCGCCCCACCCCCTCCCACCCCCCCTGTTGTGGACAACATGCTGCTGGTGGTGTGTCATATCCACCAAAAGCCCACTTGATAGGCAAATGAAAATTGCAGACTTGTATGGCGATCACCCTTCTGTGGGAAAACAAAGATTTACTACACTTTGGAAATAAAATGCTAAGTTCTTATATGAACTTGAACGAACATTCTTTAAAACACTATAAAGCCTGAGTACATACCAATAGAAGAACAACTTGCCCTCTTCCGTTCGCCATACCCCCTCCCACCCCCCCTGTCGTGGACAACATGCTGCCGGTGGTGTGTCATTTCCAACAAAAGCCCACTTGATGGGCAAATGAAAATTGCAGTCTTGTATTGCAATCACCCTTCTGTGGGAAAACCAATATTTACTACACATTGGAAATAAAATGCTACGTTCTTATATGAACTTGAACGAACATTCTTTAAAACACTATAAAGCCTGAGTATATACCAATAAAGGAACAACTTCCCCTCTTCCGTTCGCCATACCCCATCCCACCCCCCCCTGTCGTGGACAACATGCTGCTGGTGGTGTGTCATTTCCAACAAAAGCCCACTTGATGGGCAAATGAAAATTGCAGTCTTGTATTGAAATCACCCTTCTGTGGGAAAACCAATATATACTACACTTTGGAAATAAAATACTACGTTCCTATATGAACTTGAACGAACATTCTTTAAAACACTATAAAGCCTGAGTACATACCAATAGAAGAACAACTTGCCCTCTTCCGTTCGCCCCACCCCCTCCCACCCCCCCTGTTGTGGACAACATGCTGCTGGTGGTGTGTCATATCCACCAAAAGCCCACTTGATGGGCAAATGAAAATTGCAGACTTGTATGGCGATCACTCTTCTGTGGGAAAACCAATATTTACTACACTTTGGAAATAAAATGCTACAATCTTATATGAACTTGAACGAACATTCTTTAAAACACTATAAAGCCTGAGTACATACCAACAGAAGAACAACTTGCGCTCTTCCGTTCTCCATACCCCCTCCCACCCCCCCTGTCGTGGACAACATGCTGCTGGTGGTGTGTAATTTCCAACAAAAGCCCACTTGATGGGCAAACGAAAATTGCAGTCTTGTATTGCAATCACCCTTCTGTGGGAAAACCAATATTTACTACACTTTGGAAATAAAATGCTACGTTCTTATATGATCTTGAACGAACATTCTTTAAAACACTATAAAGCCTGAGTACATACCAATAGAAGAACAACTTGCCCTCTTCCGTTCGCCATACCCCTCCCACCCCCCCTGTCGTGGACAACATGCTTCTGGTGGTGTGTCATTTCCAACAAAAGCCCACTTGATGGGCAAATGAAAGTTGCAGTCTTGTATTGCAATCACTCTTCTGTGGGAAAACCAATATTTACTACACTTTGGAAATAAAATGCTACGTTCTTATATGAACTTGAACGAACATTCTTTAAAACACTATAAAGCCTGAGTACATACCAATAGAAGAACAACTTGCCCTCTTCCGTTCGCCATACCCCCTCCCAGCCCCCCTGTCGTGGACAACATGCTGGTGGTGGTTTGTCATTTCAGACAAAAGCCCATTTGATGGGCAAATGAAAATTGCAGTCTTGTATTGCAATCACCCTTCTGTGGGAAAACCAATATTTACTACACTTTGGAAAAAAAATGCTACGTTCTTATATGAACTTGAACGAACATGCTTTAAAACACTATAAAGCCTGAGTACATACCAATAGAAGAACAACTTGCCCTCTTCCGTTTGCCCCACCCCCTCCCACCCCCCTGTTGTGGACAACATGCTGCTGGTGGTATGTCATATCCACCAAAAGCCCACTTGATGGGCAAATGAAACTTGCAGACTTGTATGGCGATCACCCTTCTGTGGGAAAACCAATATTTACTACACTTTGGAAATAAAATGCTACGTTCTTATATGAACTTGAACGAACATTCTTTAAAACACTATAAAGCCTGAGTACATACCAATAGAATAATAACTTGCCCTCTTCCGTTCGCCATACCCCCTGCCACCCTTCCTGTCGTGGACAACATGCTGCTGGTGGTGTGTCATATCCACCAAAAGCCCACTTGATGGGCAAATGAAAATTGCAGACTTGTATGGCGATCACTCTTCTGTGGGAAAACCAATATTTACTACACTTTGGAAATAAAATGCTACGATCCTATATGAACTTGAACGAACATTCTTTAAAACACTATAAAGCCTGAGTACATTCCAATAGAAGAACAACTTGCCCTCTTCCGTTCGCCATACCCCCTCCCACCCCCCCTGTCGTGGACAACATGCTGCTGGTGGTGTGTAATTTCCAACAAAAGCCCACTTGATGGGCAAATGAAAATTGCAGTCTTGTATTGCAATCACCCTTCTGTGGGAAAACCAATATTTACTACACTTTGGAAATAAAATGCTACGTTCTTATATGATATTGAACGAACATTCTTTAAAACACTATAAAGCCTGAGTACATACCAATAGACGAACAACTTGCCCTCTTCCATTCGCCATACCCCTCCCACCCCCCCTGTCGTGGACAACATGCTTCTGGTGGTGTGTCATTTCCAACAAAAGCCCACTTGATGGGCAAATGAAAATTGCAGTCTTGTATTGCAATCTCCCTTCTGTGGGAAAACCAATATTTACTACACTTTGGAAATAAAATGCTACGTTCTTATATGTACTTGAACGAACATTCTTTAAAACACTATAAAGCCTGAGTACATACCAATAGAAGAACAACTTGCCCTCTTCCGTTCGCCATACCCCCTCCCAATCCCCCTGTCGTGGACAACATGCTGCTGGTGGTGTGTCATTTCCAACAAAAGCCCACTTGATGGGCAAATGAAAATTGCAGTCTTGTATTGCAATCACCCTTCTGTGGGAAAACCAATATTTACTACACTTTGAAAATAAAATGCTACGTTCTCATATGAACTTGAACGAACATTCTTTAAAACACGATAAAGCCTGAGTACATACCAATAGAAGAACAACTTGCCCTCTTCCGTTCGCCCCACCCCCTCCCACCCCCCTTGTTGTGGACAACATGCTGCTGGTGGTATGTCATATCCACCCAAAGCCCACTTGATGGGCAAATGAAAATTGCAGACTTGTATGGCGATCACCCTTCTGTGGGAAAACAAAGATTTACTACACTTTGGAAATAAAATGCTATGTTCTTATATGAACTTGAACGAACATTCTTTAAAACAATATAAAGCCTGAGTACATACCAATAGAAGAACAACTTGCACTCTTCCGTTCGCCCCACCCCCTCCCACCCCCCCTGTCGTGGACAACATGCTGCTGGTGGTGTGTCATTTCCAACAAAAGCCCACTTGATGGGCAAATGAAAATTGCAGTCTTGTATTGCAATCACCCTTCTGTGGGAAAATCCAATATTTACTACACTTTGCAAATAAAATGCTACATTCTTATATACACTTGAACGAACATTCTTTAAAACACTATAAAGCCTGAGTATATACCAATAGAAGAACAACTTGCCCTCTTCCGTTCGCCATACCCCCTCCCACCCCCCCTGTCGTGGACAACATGCTGCTGGTGGTGTGTCATTTCCAACAAAGGCCCACTTGATGGGCAAATGAAAATTGCAGTCTTGTATTGCAATCACCCTTCTGTGGGAAAACCAATATTTACTACACTTTGGAAAAAAAATGCTACGTTCTTATATGAACTTAAACGAACATGCTTTAAAACACTATAAAGCCTGAGTACATACCAATAGAAGAACAACTTGCCCTCTTCCGTTCGCCATACACCCTCCCACCCCCCCTGTCGTGGACAACATGCTGCCGGTGGTGTGTCATTTCAAACAAAAGCCCACTTGATGGGCAAATGAAAATTGCAGTCTTGTATTGCAATCACCCTTCTGTGGGAAAACCAATATTTACTACACTTTGGAAATAATACGCTACGTTCTTATATGAACTTGAACGAACATTCTTTAAAACACTATAAAGCCTGAGTACATACCAATAGAAGAACAACTTGCCCTTTTCCGTTCGCCCCACCCCCTCCCACCCCCCCCCCCCCCCCTGTTGTGGACAACATGCTGCTCGTGGTATGTCATATCCACCAAAAGCCCACTTGATGGGCAAATGAAAATTGCAGTCTTGTATTGCAACCACCCTTCTGTGGGAAAACCAATATTTACTACACTTTGGAAATAAAATGCTACGTTCTTATATGAACTTGAACGAACATTCTTTAAAACACTATAAAGCCTGAGTACATACCAATAGAAGAACAACTTGCCCTCTTCCGTTCGCCCCACCCCCTCCCACCCCCCCTGTTGTGGACAACATGCTGCTGGTGGTATGTCATATCCACCAAAAGCCCACTTCATAGGCAAATGAAAATTGCTGACTTGTATGGCGATCACCCTTCTGTGGGAAAACAAAGATTTACTACACTTTGGAAATAAAATGCTACGTTCTTATATGAACTTGAACGAACATGCTTTAAAACACTATAAAGCCTGAGTACATACCAATAGAAGAACAACTTGCCCTCTTCCGTTCGCACCACCCCCTCCCACCACCCCTGTCGTGGACAACATGCTGCTGGTGGTGTGTCATTTCCAACAAAAGCCCACTTGATGGGCAAATGAAAATTGCAGACTTGTATTGCAATCACCCTTCTGTGGGAGAACCAATATTTACTACACTTTGGAAATAAAATGCTACGTTCTTATATGAACTTGAACAAACATTCTTTAAAACACTATAAAGCCTGAGTACATACCAATAGAAGAACAACTTGCCCTCTTCCGTTCGCCATACCGCCTCCCACCCCCCCTGTTGTGGACAACATGCTGCTGGTGGTATGTCATATCCACCAAAAGCCCATTTGATGGGCAAATGAAAATTGCAGACTTGTGTGGCGATCACCCTTCTGTGGGAAAACCAATATTTACTACACTTTGGAAATAAAATGCTACGTTCTTATATGAACTTGAACGAACATTCCTTAAAACACTATAAAGCCCGAGTACATACCAATAGACGAACAACTTGCCCTCTTCCGTTCGCCATACCCCCTCCCACCCCCCCTGTCGTGGACAACATGCTGCTGGTGGTGTGTCATTTCCAACAAATGCCCACTTGATGGGGAAATGAAAATTGCAGTCTTGTATTGCAATCACCCTTCTGTGGGAAAACCAATATTTACTACACTTTGGAAATAAAATGCTACGTTCTCATATGAACTTGAACGAACATTCTTTAAAACACTATAAAGCCTGAGTACATACCAATAGAAGAACAACTTGCCCTCTTCCGTTCGCCCCACCCCCTCCCACCCCCCCTGTTGTGGACAACATGCTGCTGGTGGTATGTCATATCCACCAAAAGCCCACTTGATGGGCAAATGAAAATTGCAGACTTGTATAGCGATCACCCTTCTGTGGGAAAACAAAGATTTACTACACTTTGGAAATAAAATGCTATGTTCTTATATGAACTTGAACGAACATTCTTTAAAACACTATAAAGCCTGAGTACATACCAATAGAAGAACAACTTGCCCTCTTCCGTTCGCCCCACCCCCTCCCACCCTCCTGTCGTGGACAACATGCTTCTGGTGGTGTGTCATTTCCAACAAAAGCCCACTTGATGGGCAAATGAAAATTGCACTCTTGTATTGCAATCACCCTTCTGTGGGAAAACCAATATTTACTACACTTTGGAAATAAAATGCTACATTCTTATATACACTTGAACGAACATTCTTTAAAACACTATAAAGCCTGTGTACATACCAATAGAAGAACAACTTGCCCTCTTCCGTTCGCCATACCCCCTCCCACCCCCCCTGTCGTGGACAACATGCTGCTGGTGGTGTGTCATTTCCAACAAAAGCCCACATGATGGGCAAATGAAAATTGCAGACTTGTATGGCGATCACCCTTCTGTGGGAAAACCAATATTTACTACACTTTGGAAATAAAATGCTACGTTCTTATATGAACTTGAACGAACATTCTTTAAAACACTATAAAGCCTGAGTACATACCAATAGAAGAACAACTTGCCCTCTTCCGTTCGCCATACCCCCTCCCACCCCCCCTGTCGTGGACAACATGCTGCTGGTGGTGTGTCATTTCCAACAAAAGCTCACTTGATGGGCAAATGAAAATTGCAGTCTTGTATTGCAATCACCCTTCTGTGGGAAAACCAATATTTACTACACTTTGGAAATAAAATGCTACATTCTTATATGAACTTGAACGAACATTCATTAAAACACTATAAAGCCTGAGTACATACCAATAGAAGAACAACTTGCCCTCTTCCGTTCGCCATACCCCCTCCCACCCCCCCCTATCGTGGACAACATGCTGCTGGTGGTGTGTCATTTCCAACAAAAGCCCACTTGATGGGCAAATGAAAATTGCTGTCTTGTATTGCAATCACCCTTCTGTGGGAAAACCAATATTTACTACACTTTGGAAATAAAATGCTACGTTCTCATATGAACTTGAACAAACATTCTTTAAAACACTATAAAGCCTGAGTACATACCAATAGAAGAACAACTTGCCCTCTTCCGTTCGCCCCTCCCCCCCCTCCCGCGCCCCCTGTTGTGGACAACATGCTGCTGGTGGTAAGTCATATCCACCAAAAGCCCACTTGATGGGCAAATGAAAATTGCAGTCTTGTATTGCAATCACCCTTCTGTGGGAAAACCAATATTTACTACACTTTGGAAATAAAATGCTACGTTCTTATATGAACTTGAACAAACATTCTTTAAAACACTATAAAGCCTGAGTACATACCAATAGAAGAACAACTTGCCCTATTCCGTTCGCCGCACCCCCCCCCCCCCCCCACCTCCCTTGTTTTGGACAACATGCTGGTGGTGGTATGTCATATCCACCAAAAGCCCACTTGACGGGCAAATGAAAATTGCAGACTTGTATGGCGATCACCCTTCTGTGGGAAAACAAAGATTTACTACACTCTGGAAATAAAATGCTATGTTCTTATATGAACTTGAACGAACATTCTTTAAAACACTATAAAGCCTGAGTACATACCACTAGAAGATCAACTTGCCCTCTTCCATTCGCCATACCCCCTCCCACCCCCCCTGTCGTGGAGAACATGCTGCTGGTGGTGTCTCATTTCCAACAAAAGCCCACTTGATGGGCAAATGAAAATTGCAGTCTTGTATTGCAATCACCCTTCTGTGGGAAAACCAATATTTACTACAATTTGGAAATAAAATGCTACGTTATTATATGAACTTGAACGAACTTTCTTTAAAACACTATAAAGCCCGAGTACATACCAATAGAAGAGCAACTTGCCCTCTTCCGTTCGCCCCACCCTCTCCAACCCCCCCTGTTGTGGACAACATGCTGCTGGTGGTATGTCATATCCACCAAAAGTCCACTTGATGGGCAAATGAAAACTGCAGCCTTGTATTGCGATCACCCTTCTGTGGGAAAACAAAGATTTACCACATTTTGGAAATAAAATGCTACGTTCTTATATGAACTTGAACGAACATTCTTTAAAACACTATAAAGCCTGAGTACATACCAATAGAAGAACAACTCGCCCGCTTCTGTTCGCCCCACCCCCTCCCGCCCCCCCTGTCGCGGATAACATGCTGCTGGTGGTGTGTCATTTCCAGCAAAAGCCCACTTGATGGGCAAATAAAAACTACAGCCTTGTATTGCGATCACCCTTCTGTGGGAAGACAAATATTTACTACACTTTGGAAATAAAATGCTACGTTCTTATATGAACTTGAACGAACATTCTTTAAAACACTATAAAACCTGAGTACATACCAATAGAAGAACAACTTGCCCTCTTCAGTTCGCCATACCCCCTCCCACCCCCCCTGTCGTGGACAACATGCTGCTGGTGGTGTGTCATTTCCAACAAAAGCCCACTTGTTGGGCAAATGAAAATTGCAGTCTTGTATTGCAATCACCCTTCTGTGGGAAAACCAATATTTACTACACTTTGAAAAAAAAATGCTACGGCCTTATATGAACTTGAACGAACATTCTTTAAATTACGATAAAGCCTGAGTACATACCAACAGAAGAACAACTTGCCCTCTTCCGTTCGCCATACCCCCTCCCACCCCCCCTGCCGTGGACAAAATGCTGCTGGTGGTGTGTCATATCCACCAAAAACCCACTTGATGGGCAAATGAAAATTGCAGCCTTGTATTGCGATCATCCTTCTGTGGGAAAACAAAGTTTTACTACACTTTGGAAATAAAATGCTATGTTCTTATATGAACTTGAACGAACATTCCTTAAAACACTATAAAGCCTCAGTACATACCAATAGAAGAACAACTTGCCCTCTTCCGTTCGCCCCACACCCTCCCACCCGGCCTGTTGTGGACAACATGCTGCTGGTGGTGTGTCATTTCCACCAAAAGACCACTTGATGGGCAAATAAAAATTGCAGCCTTGTATTGCGATCACCCTTTTGTGGGAAAACAAAGATTTACTACACTTTGGAAATAAAATGCTACGATCTTATATGAACTTGTACGATCATCCTTTAAAACACTATAAAGCCTGAGTACATTCCAATAGAAGAACAACTTGCCCTCTTCCGTTCACACCACCCCCTCCCACCCTCTTTGTCGTGGACAACATGCTGCTGGTGGTGTGTCATATCCACCGAAAGCCCACTTGATGGGCAAATGAAAATTGCAGCCTTGTATTGCGATCACCCTTCAGTGGGAAAACAAAGATTTACTACACTTTGGAAATAAAATGCTACGTTCTTATATGAACTTGATTGAACGTTCTTTAAAACACTATAAAGCCTGAGTACATTCCAATAGAAGAACAAGATGTCCTCTTCTGCTTGCTCCCCCCCCCCCCCCCCCCCCCTTCATCTCTCGTGGACAACATGCTGCTGGTGGTGTGTCATAACCACCAAAAGCCCACTTTATGGGCAAATAAAAATTGCAGCCTTGTATTGCGATCACCCTTCTGTGGGAAAACAAAGATTTACTACACTTTAAAAATAAAATGCTACGTTCTTATATGAACTTGAATGAACATTCTTGAAAACACTATAAAGCCTGAGTACATACCAATAGAAGAACAACTTGCCCTCTTCCGTTCGCCCCACCCCCTCCCACCACCCCTGTCATGGACAACATGCTGCTGGTGGTGTGTCATATCCACCTAAAGCCCACTTGATGGGCAAATAAAACTTGCAGCTTTGTAGTGCGATCACCCTTCTGTGGGAAAACCAATATTTACTACACTTTGGAAATAAAATGCTATGTTCTTATATGAACTTGAACGAACATTCTTTAAAACACTATAAAGCCTGAGTACATACCAATAGAAGAACAACTTGCCCTCTTCCGTTCGCCCCACTCTTTCCCACCCCCTCTGTGGTGGACAACATGCTGCTGGTGGTGTGTCATTTCCACCAAAAGCCACTTGATGGGCAAATAAAAATTGCAGCCTTGTATTGCAATCACCCTTCTGTGAGAAAACCAAAATTTACTGCACATTGGAAATAAAATGCCATGGTCTTATATGAACTTGAACGAACATTCTTTAAAACACTATAAAGCCTGAGTACGTACGAATAGAAGAACAACTTGCCCTCTTCCATTCGCCCCACCCCCTTCCACCCTCCCTGTCGTGGACAACATGCTGCTGGTAGTGTGTCGTATCCACCAAAAGCCCACTTGATGGGCAAATGAAAATTGCAGCCTTGTATTGCGATCACCCTTCTGTGGGAAAACAAAGATTTACTACACTTTGGAAATAAAAAGCTACGTTCTTATATGAACTTGAACGAACCTTCTTTAAAACACTATAAAGCCTGAGTACATACCAATAGAAGAACAAGTTGTCCTCTTCCGCTTGCTCCCCCCCCATCATCTCTCGTGGACAACATGCTGCTGGTGGTGTGTCATATCCACCAAAAGCCCACTTGATGGGCAAATAAAAATTGCAGCCTTGTATTGCGATCACCCTTCTGTGGGAAAACAAAGATTTAGTACACTTTGGAAATAAAATGCTACGTTATTATATGAACTTGAACGAACATTCTTTAAAACACTATAAAGCCTGAGTACATACTAATAGAAGAACAACTTGCCCTCTTCCGTTCGCCCCACCCCCTCCCCCCCCCTGTCGTGGACAACATGCTGCTGGTGGTGTGTCATATCCACCAAAAGCCCACTTGATGGGCAAATGAAAATTGCAGACTTGTATGGCGATCACCCTTCTGTGGGAAAACAACGATTTACTACACTTTGGAAATAAAATGCTACGTTCTTATATGAACTTGAACGAACATTCTTTAAAACACTATAAAGCCTGAGTACTTACCAACAGAAGAACAACTTGCCGTCTTCCGTTCGCCCCACCCACTCCCATCCCCCCTGTTGTGGACAACATGCTGCTGGTGGAGTGTTATATCTACCAAAAGCCCACTTGATGGGCAAATGAAAAGTGCAGCCTTGTATTGCGATCACCCTTCTGTGGGAAAACAAAGATTAACTACACTTTGGAAATAAAATGCTACGTTCTTATATGAACTTGAACGAACTTTCTTTAAAACACTATAAAGCCTGAGTACATACCAATGGAAGAACAACTTGCCCTCTTACGTTCACCCCACCCTCTCCCACCCCCAATATCGTCGACAACATTCTGCTGGTGGTGTGTCATTTCCACCAAAAGCCCACTTGATGGGCAAATGAAAATTGCAGCCTTGTATTGCTATCACCCTTGTGTGGGAAAACAAAGATTAACTACACTTTGGAAATAAAATGATACGTTCTTATATGAACTTGAACGAACATTCTTTAAAACACTATAAAGCCTGAGTACATACCAGTAGAAGAACAACTAGCCCTCTTCTGTTCGCCCCACCCCCTCTCACCCCCCCTGTCGTGGACAACATGCTGCTGGTGCTGTATCATATCCACCAAATGCCCACTTGATGGGCAAATGAAAATTGCAGCCTTGTATTGCGATCACCCTCCTGTGGGAAAACAAAGATTTACTACACTTTGGAAATAAAATGCTACGTTCTTAAATGAACTAAACGAACATTCTTTAAAACACTACAAAGCCTGAGTACATACCAATAGAAGAACAACTTGTCCTCTTCCGCTTGCGCCCTCCGCATCATCTCTCGTGGACAACATGCTGCTGGTGGTGTGTCATATCCACCAAAAGCCCACTTGATGGGCAAATAGAAATTGCAGCCTTGTATTGCGATCACACTTCTGTGGGATACAAAGATCTACTACACTTTGGAAACAAAATGCTACGTTCTTATATGAACTTGAACGAACATTCTCTAAAACACTATAAAGCCTGAGTACATACCAATAGCAGAACATCTTGCCCTCTTCCGTTCACCCCACCCCCTCCCACCCCCCCTGTCGTGGACACCATGCTACTGGTGGTGTGTCATATCCACCAAAAGCCCACTTGATGGGCAAATAAAAATTGCAGCCTTGTAGTGCGATCACCCTGATGTGAGAAAACCAAGATTTACTACACTTTGGACATAAAATGCTACGTTATTATATGAACTTGAACGAACATTCTTTAAAACACCATAAAGCCTGAGTACATACCAATAGAAGAACAAGTTGTCCTCCTCCGCTTGCTCCCCCCCATCATCTTTCGTGGACAACATGCTGCTGGTGGTGTGTCATTTCCAACAAAAGCCCACTTGATGGGCAAATATAAATTGCAGCCTTGTATTGCGATCACCCTTCTGTGGGAAAACAAAGATTTACTACACTTTGGAAATAAAATGCTACATTCTTATATGAACTTGAACAAACATTCTTTAAAACACTATAAAGCCTGAGTACATACAAATAGAAGAACAACTTGACCTCTTCTGTTTGCCCCACCCCCTCCCAGCCCCCCTGTCGTGGACAACATGCTGCTGGTGGTGTGTCATATCCACCAGAAGCCCACATGATGGGCAAATGATATTTGCAGCCTTGATTTTGCGACCACCCTTGTATGGGAAAACAAAGATTTACTACACTTTGGAAATAAAATGCTACGTTCATGTATGAACTTGAACGAACATTCTTTAAAACACTATAAAGCCTGAGTACATACCAATAGAAGAACAACTTGCCCTCTTCCGTTCGCCCCACCCCCTCCCACCCCCCCTGTCGTGGACAACATGCTGCTGGTGGTGTGTCATATCCACCAAAAGCCCACTTGATGGGCAAATGAAAATTGCAGACTTGTATGGCGATCACCCTTCTGTGGGAAAACAACGATTTACTACACTTTGGAAATAAAATGCTACGTTCTTATATGAACTTGAACGAACATTCTTTAAAACACTACAAAGCCTGAGTACTTACCAACAGAAGAACAACTTGCCGTCTTCCGTTCGCCCCACCCACTCCCATCCCCCCTGTTGTGGACAACATGCTGCTGGTGGAGTGTTATATCTACCAAAAGCCCACTTGATGGGCAAATGAAAAGTGCAGCCTTGTATTGCGATCACCCTTCTGTGGGAATACAAAGATTTACTACACTTTGGAAATAAAATGCTATGTTCTTATATGAACTCGAACGAACATTCTTTAAAACACTATAAAGCCTGAGTACATACCAATAGAAGAACAACTTGCCCTCTTCCGTTCGCCCCACCACCTCCCACCCCCCCTGTCGTGGACAACATGCTGTTGGTGGTGTGTCATTTCCACCAGAAGCTGATTTGATGGGCAAATGACATTTGCAGCCTTGTATTGCGATTACCCTTCTGTGGGAAAACAAAGATTAACTACACTTTGGAAATAAAATGCTACGTTCTCATATGAACTTGAATGAACATTCTTTAAAACACTATAAAGCCTGAGTACATACCAGTAGAAGAACAACTAGCCCTCTTCTGTTCGCCCCACCCCCTCCCACCCCCCCTGTCGTGGACAACATGCTGCTGGTGCTGTATCACATCCACCAAATGCCCACTTGATGGGCAAATGAAAATTGCAGTCTTGTATTGCGATCACCCTCCTGTGGGAAAACAAAGATTTACTACACTTTGGAAATAAAATGCTACGTTCTTAAATGAACTAAACGAACATTCTTTAAAACACTATAGAGCCAGAGTACATACCAATAGAAGAACAACTTGTCCTCTTCCGCTTGCGCCCTCCCCATCATCTCTCGTGGACAACATGCTGCTGGTGGTGTGTCATATCCACCAAAAGCCCACTTGATGGGCAAATAGAAATTGCAGCCTTGTATTGCGATCACCCTTCTGTGGGATACAAAGATCTACTACACTTTGGAAATAAAATGCTACGTTCTTATATGAACTTGAACGAACATTCTCTAAAACACTATAAAGCCTGAGTACATACCAATAGCAGAACATCTTGCCCTCTTCCGTTCACCCCACTCCCTCCCACCCCCCCCCCCTGTCGTGGACACCATGCTACTGGTGGTGTGTCATAACCACCAAAAGCCCACTTGATGGGCAAATAAAAATTGCAGCCTTGTAGTGCGATCACCCTGATGTGAGAAAACCAAGATTTACTACACTTTGGACATAAAATGCTACGTTATTATATGAACTTGAACGAACATTCTTTAAAACACCATAAAGCCTGAGTACATACCAATAGAAGAACAAGTTGTCCTCCTCCGCTTGCTCCCCCCCATCATCTCTCGTGGACAACATGCTGCTGGTGGTGTGTCATTCCCAACAAAAGCCCACTTGATGGGCAAATGAAAATTTTAGCCTTGTATTGCGATCACCCTTCTGTGGGAAAACAAAGATTTACTACACTTTGGAAATAAAATGCTACATTCTTATATGAACTTGAACAAACATTCTTTAAAACACTATAAAGCCTGAGTACATACAAATAGAAGAACAACTTGACCTCTTCTGTTTGCCCCACCCCCTCCCAGCCCCCCTGTCGTGGACAACATGCTGCTGGTGGTGTGTCATATCCACCAGAAGCCCACATGATGGGCAAATGATATTTGCAGCCTTGATTTTGCGACCACCCTTGTATGGGAAAACAAAGATTTACTACACTTTGGAAATAAAATGCTACGTTCTTATATGAACTTGCACAAACATTCTTTAAAAACACTATAAAGCCTTAGTACATACCAATAGAAGAACAACTTGCCCTCTTCTGTTTGCCCCACCCCCTCCCAGCCCCCCTGTCATGGACAATATGCTGCTGGTGGTGTATCATATACACCAAAAGCACATTTGATGGGCAAATGAAAATTGCAGCCTTGTATTGCGATCACCCTTCTGTGGGAAAATAAAGATTTACTACACTTTGGAAATAAAATGCTACGTTCTTATATGAACTTGAAGGAACATTCTTTAAAACACTATAAAGCCTGAGTACATACCAATAGAAGAACAACTTGCCCTCTTCCGTTCGCCCCACCCCCTCCCACCCCCCCTCTCGTGGACAACACGCTGCTGGTGGTGTGTCATTTCCACCAAAAGACCACTTGATGGGCAAATGAAAATTGCAGCCTTGTATAGCGATCACCCTTCTGTGGGAAAACAAAGTTTTGCTACACTTAGGAAATAAAATGCTACGTTCTTATATGAACTTGAACGAACATTCTTTAAAACACTATAAAGCCTGAGTACATACCAATAGAAGAACAACTTGCCCTCTTCCGTTCGCTCCACCCCCTCCCACCCCCCCTGTCGTGGACAACATGCTGCTGGTGGTGTGTCACTTCCACCAAAAGCCCACTTGATGGGCAAATGAAAATTGCAGCCTTGTATTGCGATCACCCTTCTGTGGGAAAACAAATGTTTGCTACACTTAGGAAATAAAATGATACGTTCTTATATGAACTTGAATGAACATTCTATAAAACACAATAAAGCCTGACTACATACAAATAGAAGAACAACTTGCCCTCTTCCGTTCGCCCCACCCCCTCCCACCCCCCCTGTCGTGGAGAACATGCTGCTGGTGGTGTGTCATATCCACCAAAAGCCCACTTGATGGGCAATTGAAAATTGCAGCCTTGTATTGCGATCACCCTTCTGTGGGAAAACAAAGTTTTGCTACACTTAGGAAATAAAATGATACGTTCTTATATGAACTTGAATGAACATTCTATAAAACACAATAAAGCCTGACTACATACAAATAGAAGAACAACTTGCCCTCTTCCGTTCGCCCCACACCCTCCCACCCCCCCTGTCGTGGGCAACATGATGCTGGTGGTGTGTCATTTCCACCAAAAGCCTACTAAGTGGGCAAATGAAAATTGCAGTCTTGTATTGCGATCACTCTTTTGTGGGAAAACCAAGATTTACTACACTTTGGAAATAAAATGCTACGTTATTATATGAACTTGAACGAACATTCTTTAAAACACTATAAAGCCTGAGTACATACCAATAGAAGAACAACTTGCCCTCTTCCATTCGCCCCACCCCCTCCAACCCCCCTGTCGTGGACAACATGCTGCTCGTGGTGTGTCATATCCACCAAAAGCCCACTTGATGGGCAAATGAAAATTGCAGCCTTGTATTGCGATCACCCTTCTTTGGGAAAACAAAGATTTACTACACTTTGGAAATAAAATGTACATTATTATATGAACTTAACAAACATTCTTTGAAACACTATAAGGCCTGAGTACATACCAATAGAAGAACAACTTGCCCTCTTCCCTTCGCCCCACCCCCTCCCTCCCCCCCTGTCGTGGACAACATGCTGCTGGTGGTATGTCAAATCCACCAAAAGCCCACCTGATGGGCAAAAGTAAATTGTAGCCTTGTATGGCGATCACCCTTCTGTGGGAAAACAAAGATTTACTACACTTTGGAAGTAAAAAGCTACGTTCTTACATGAACTTGAACGAACATTCTTTAAAACACTACAAAGCCTGAGTACATACCAATAGAAGAACAACTTGCCCGCTTCCGTTCGCCCCACTCCCTCCCACCCCCCCTGTCATCGACAACATGCTGCTGCTGGTGTGTCATATCCACCAAAAGCCCACTTGATGGGCAAATAAAAATTGCAGCCTTGTAGTGCGATCAACCTGATGTGAGCAAACCAACACTTACTACACTTTTGAAATAAAATGCTACGTTATTGAATGAATTTGAACGAACATTCTTTAAGACACCATAAAGCCTGAGTACATACCAATAGAAGAACAACTTGTCCTCTTCCGCTTGCTCCCCCTCCATCATCTCTCGTGGACAAAATGCTGCTGGTGGTGTGTCATTTCCACCAAAAGCCCACTTGATGGGCAAATGAAAATTGCAGCCTTGTAGTGCGCTCACCCTTCTGTGAGAAAACCAAGACTTACTACACTTTGGAAATAAAATGTACGTTAATATATGAACTTAACAAACATTCTTTAAAACACTATAAGGCCTGAGTACATACCAATAGAAGAACAACTTGCCCTTTTCCGTTCGGCCCACCACCTCCCACCCCACCTGTCGTGGACAACATGATGCTGGAGGTGTGTCATTTCCACCAAAAGCCCACTAAGTGGGCAAATGGAAATTGCAGTCTTGTATTGCGATCACCCTTCTTTGGAAAAACAAAGATTTACTACACTTTGGAAATAAAATGTACATTATTATATGAACTTAACAAACATTCTTTGAAACACTATAAGGCCTGAGTACATACCAACAGAAGAACAACTTGCCCTCTTCCATTCTCCCCACCCCCTCCCACCCCCCCTGTCGTGGACAAAATAATGCTGGTGGTGTGTCATTTCCACCAAAAGCCCACTAAGTTGGCATATGAAAATTGCAGTCTTGTATTGCAATCACTCTTCTGCGGGAAAACCATGATTTACCACACTTCGGAAATAAAATGCTACATTATTATATGAACTTGAACGAACATTCTTTAAAACACTATAAAGCCTGGGTACATACCAATAGAAGAACAACTTGCCCTCTTCCATTCGCCCCACCCCCTCCCACCCCCCCTGTCGTGGACAACATGCTGCCGGTGGTATGTCATATCCACCAAAAGACCACTTGATGGGCAAATGAAAATTGCAGCATTGTATGGCGATCACCCTTCTGTGGGAAAACAAAGATTTACTACACTTTGGAAATAAAATGCTATGTTCTTATATGAATTTGAACGAACATTCTTTAAAACACTATAAAGGCTGAGTACATACCAATAGAAGAATAACTTGCCCGTTTCCGTTCGCCCCACTCCCTCCCACCCCCCCTGTCATGGACAACATGCTTCTGCTGGTGTGTCATATCCACCAAACGCCCACTTGATGGGCAAATAAAAATTGCAGCCTTGTAGTGCGATCACCCTGATGTGAGCAAACCAAGATTTACTACTTTTTGGAAATAAAATGCTACGTTATTATATGACCTTGAAAGAACATTCTTTAAAACACCATAAAGCCTGAGTACATACCAATAGAAGAACAACTTGTCCTCTTCCGCTTGCTCCCCCCCCATCATCTCTCGTGGACAAAATGCTGCTGGTGGTGTGTCATATCCACCAAAAGCCCACTTGATGGGCAAATGAAAATTGCAGTCTTGTATTGCGATCACCCTTCTGTGGGAAAACCAAGATTTACTACACTTTGGAAATAAAATGCTACGTTCTTATATGAAATTGAATGAACAATCTTTAAAACACTATAAAGCCTGGGTACATACCAATAGAGGAACAACTTGCCCTCACCCGTTCGCCCCACCCCCTACCACCCCCCCCTGTCGTGGACAACATGCTGCTGGTGGTGTGTCATTTCCAGCAGAAGCCCACTTAATGGGCAAATAAAAATTGCAGCCTTGTATTGCGATCACCCTTCTGTGAGAAAACCAAGATTTACTACACTTTGGAAATAAAATGCTACGTTCATATATGAACTTGAACAAACATTCTTTAAAACACTATAAAACCTGAGTACATAACAATAGAAGAGCAACTTGCCCTGTTCCGTTCGCCCCAACCCCTCCCACCCCCCTTGTCGTGGACAACATGCTGCTGGTGGTGTGTCATTTCCACCAAAAGCCCACTAAGTGGGCAAATGAAAATTGCAGTCTTGTATTGCGATCACCCTTCTGTGGGAAAACAAAGATTTACAACACTGTGGAAATAAAATGCTACGTTATTATATGAACTTGACCGAACATTCTTTAAAACACTATAAAGCCTGAGTACATACCAATAGAAGAATAACTCGCCCTCTTCCGTTCGCCCCACCCCCTCACACCCCCCCTGTCGTGGACAACATGCTGCTGGTGGTGTGTCATTTCCAGCAGAAGCCCACTTGATGGGCTAATAAAAATTGCAGCCTTGTATTGCGATCACCCTTCTGTGAGAAAACCAAGATTTACTACACTTTGGGAATAAAATGCTACGTTCTTATATGAACTTGAACGAACAATCTTTAAAACACTATAAAGCCTGGGTACATACCAATAGAAGAACAACTTGCCCTCAACCGTTCGCCCCACCCCCTACCACCCCCCCCTGTCGTGGACAACATGCTGCTGGTGGTGTTTCATTTCCAGCAGAAGCCCACTTGATGGGCAAATAAAAATTGCAGCCTTGTATTGCGATCACCCTTCTGCGAGAAAACCAAGATTTACTACACTTTGGAAATAAAATGCTACGTTCTTATATGAATTTGAACGAACATTCTTTAAAACACTATAAAGCCTGAGTACATAACAATATAAGAGCAACTTGCCCTGTTCTGTTCGCCCCACCCCCTTCCACCCCCCTTGTCGTGGACAACATGCTGGTGGTGGTGTGTCATTTCCACCAAAAGCCCACCAAGTGGGCAAATGAAAATTGCAGTCTTGTATTGCGATCACCCTTCTGTGGCAAAACCAAGATTTACTACTCTTTGGAAATAAAATGCTACGTTCTTATATGAACTAGAACGAACATTCTTTAAAACACCATAAAGCCTGAGTACATACCAATAGAAGAAAAACTTGTCCTCTTCCGCTTGCTCCCCCCCCATTATCTCTCGTGGACAAAATGCTGCTGGTGGTGTGTCATTTCCACCAAAAGGCCACTTGATGGGCAAATGAAAATTGCAGCCTTGTATTGCGATCACCCTTCTGTGGGAAAACAAAGATTTACTACACTTTGGAAATAAAATGCTACGTTCTTATATGAACTTGAACGAACATTCTTTAAAACACTATAAAGCGTGAGTACATACCAATAGAAGAACAACTTGCCCTCTTCCGTTCGCCCCACCCCCTCCCACCCCCCCTGTGGTGGAGAACATGCTGCTGGTGGTGTGTCATATCCCCCAAAAGCACACTTGATGGGCAAATAAAAATTGCAGCCTTGTAGTGCGATCACACTGATGTGAGAAAACCAAGATTTACCACACTTTGGAAATAAAATGCTATATTATTATATGAACTTGAACGAACATTCTTTAAAACAACATAAAGCCTGAGTACATACCAATAGAAGAACAACTTGTCCTCTTCCGCTTGCTCCCTCCCCATCACCTCTCGTGGACAAAATGCTGCTGGTGGTGTGTCATATCCACCAAAAGCCCACTTGATGGGCAAATGAAAATTGCAGCCTTGTATTGCAATCACTCTTCTGTGGGAAAACAAAGATTTACTACACTATGGAAATAAAATGTACGTTATGATATGAACTTAACAAACATTCTTTAAAACACTATAAAGCCTGAGTACATACCAATAGAAGAACAACTTGCCCTCTCCCGCTCGCCCCACCCCCTCCCACCCCCCCTGTCGTGGAAAACATGATGCTGGTGGTGTGTCATTTCCACCAAAAGCCCACTAAGTGGGCAAATGAAAATTGCAGTCTTGTATTGCGAGCACTCCTCTGCGGGAAAACCAAGATTTACCACACTTTGGAAATAAAATGCTACATTATTATATGAACTTGAACGAACATTCTTTAAAACACTATAAAGCCTGTGTACATACCAATAGAAGAACAACTTGCCCTCTTCCATTCGCCCCAACCCCTCCCACCACCCCTGTCGTGGACAACATGCTGCTGGTGGTATGTCATATCCACCAAAAGCCCACTTGATGGGCAAATGAAAATTGCAGCCTTGTATGGCGATCACCCTTCTGTGGGAAAACAAAGATTTACTACACTCTGGAAATAAAATGCTATGTTCTTGTATGAGTTTGAACGAACATTCTTTAAAACACTATAAAGGCTGAGTACATACCAATAGAAAAACAACTTGCCAGCTTCCGTTCGCCCCACTCCCTCCCACCCCCCCTGTCATGGACAACATGCTGCTGCTGGTGTGTCATATCCACCAAACGCCCACTCGATGGGCAAATAAAAATTGCAGCCTTGTAGTGCGATCACCCTGATGTGAGCAAACCAAGATTTACTACTTTTTGGAAATAAAATGCTACGTTATTATATGAACTTGAACGAACATTCTTTAAAACACCATAAAGCCTGAGTACATACCAATAGAAGAACAACTTGTCCTCTTCCGCTTGCTCCCCCTCCCCCCCATCATCTCTCATGGACAAAATGCTGCTGGTGGTGTGTCATATCCACCAAAAGCCCACTTGATGGGCAAATGAAAATTGCAGCCTTGTAGTGCGATCACCCTGATGTGAGCAAACCAAGATTTACTACTTTTTGGAAATAAAATGCTACGTTATTATATGAACTTAAACGAACATTCTTTAAAACAACATAAAGCCTGAGTACATACCAATAGTAGAACAACTTGTCCTCTTCCGCTTGCTCCCCCCCCCCCCATCATCTCTCGTGGACAAAATGCTGCTGGTGGTGTGTCATATCCACCAAAAGCCCACTTGATGGGCAAATGAAAATTGCAGCCTTGTATTTCGATCACTCTTCTGTGGGAAAACAGAGATTTACTACACTTTGGAAATAAAATGTACGTTATGATATGAACTTAACAAACATTCTTTAAAACACTATAAAGCCTAAGTACATACCAACAGAAGAACAACTTGCCCTCTTCCGTTCGCCCCACCCCCTCCCACCCCCCCCTGTCGTGGACAACATGATGCTGGTGGTGTGTCATTTCCACCAAAAGCCCACTAAGTTGGCAAATGAAAATAGCAGTCTTGTATTGCGATCACCCTTCTGTGGGAAAACCAAGATTTACTACACTTTGGAAATAAAATGCTACGTTATTATATGAACTTGAACGAACATTCTTTAAAACACTATAAAGCCTGAGTTCATACCAATAGAAGAACAACTCGCACTCTTCCGTTCGCCCCACCCCCTCCCACCCCCCCTGTTGTGGACAACATGCTGCTGTGGGTGTGTCATTTCCAGCAGAAGCCCACTTGATGGGCAAATAAAAATTGCAGCCTTGTATTGCGATCACCCTTCTGTGAGAAAATCAAGATTTACTAAACTTTGGAAATAAAATGCTACGTTCTTATATGAACTTGAATGAACAATCTTTAAAACACTATAAAGCCGGGGTACATACCAATAGAAGAACAACTTGCCCTCACCCGTTCACCCCACCCCCTACCACCCCCCCCTGTCGTGGACAACATGCTGCTGGTGGTGTGTCATTTCCAGCAGAAGCCCACTTGATGCGCAAATAAAAATTGCAGCCTTGTATTGCGATCACCCTTCTGTGAGAAAACCAAGATTTACTACACTTTGGAAATAAAATGCTACGTTCTTATATGAACTTGAATGAACAATCTTTAAAACACTATAAAGCCTGAGTACATAACAATAGAAGAGCAACTTGCCCTGTTCCGTTCGCCCCAACCCCTCCCACCCCCCTTGTCGTGGACAACACGCTGCTGGTGGTGTGTCATTTCCACCAAAAGCCCACTAAGTGGGCAAATGAAAATTGCAGTCTTGTATTGAGATCACCCTTCTGTGGGAAAACAAAGATTTACTACACTTTGGAAATAAAATGCTACGTTATTATATGAACTTGAACGAACATTCTTTAAAACACTATAAAGCCTGAGTACATACCAATTGAAGAACAATTTGCCCTCTTCCGTTCGCCCCACCCCCTCACACCCCCCCTGTCGTGGTCAACATGCTGCTGGTGGTGTGTCATTTCCAACAAAAGTCCACTTGATGGGCAAATGAAAATTGCACTCTTGTATTGCAACCACCCTTCTGTGGGAAAACCAAGATTTACTACAATTTGGAAATATAATGCTTCGTTCTTATATGAACTTGAACGAACATTCTTTAAAACACTATAAAGCCTGGGTGCATACCAATAGAAGAACAACTTGCCCTCATCCATTCGCCCCACCCCTTCCTGCCCCCCCCTGTCGTGGACAACATGCTGCTGGTGGTGTGTCATTTCCAGCAAATGCCCACTTGATGGGCAAATAAAAATTGCAGCCTTGTATTGCGATCACCTTTCTGTGAGAAAACCAAGATTTACTACACTTTGGAAATAAAATGCTACGTTATTATATGAACTTGAACGAACATTCTTTAAAACACTATAAAGCCTGAGTACATACCAATAGAAGAACAACTTGCCCTCTTCCGTTCGCCCCACCACCTCCCACCCCCCCTGTCGTGGACAACATGCTGCTGGAGGTATGTCATATCCACCAAAACCCCACTTGAATGGCAAATGAAATTTGCAGCCTTGTATGGCGATCACCCTTCTGTGGGAAAACAAAGATTTACTACACTTTGGAAGTAAAATGCTACGTCCTTATATGAACTGATCGAACATTCTTTAAAACACTACAAAGCCTGTGTACATACCAATGGAAGAACAACTTGCCAGCTTCCGTTCGACCCATTCCCTCCCACCCCCCCTGTCATGGACAACATGCTGCTGCTGGTGTGTCATATCCACCAAAAGCCCACTTGATGGGCAAATAAAAATTGCAGCCTTGTAGTGCGTTCACCCTGATGTGAGCAAACCAAGATTTTCTACACTTAGGAAATAAAATGCTACGTTAATATATATGAACTTGAACGAACATTCTTTTAAACACCATAAAGCCTGAGTACATACCAATAGAAGAACAACTTGTCCTCTTCCGCTTGCTCCCCCCCCATCATATCTCGTGGACAAAATGCTGCTGGTGGTGTGTCATTTCCACCAAAAGACCTCTTGATGGGCAAATGAAAATTGCAGCCTTGTATTGCGATCACCCTTGTGTGGGAAAACAAAGATTTACTACACTTTGGAAATAAAATGCTACGTTCTTATATGAACTTGAACGAACATTCTTTAAAACACAATAAAGCCTGAGTACATACCAATAGAAGAACAACTTGCCCTCTTCCATTCGCCCCACCCCCTCCCATCCCCCCTGTGGTGGACAACATGCTGCTGGTGGTGTGTCATATCCCCCAAAAGCCCACTTGATGGGCAAATAAAAATTGCAGCCCTGTAGTGCCATCACCCTGATGTGAGAAAACCAAGATTTACTACACTTTGGAAATAAAATGCTACGTTATTCACCATTTTGCCTTCGTACATACCAATGGAAGAACAACTTGCCCTCTTCCGTTCGCCCCACCTCCTCCCACCCCTCCTGTCGTGGACAACATGCTGCTGTTGGTGTGTCATTTCCAGCAGAAGCCCACTTGATGGGCAAGTAAAAATTGCAGCCTTGTATTGCGATCACCCTTCTGTGAGAAAACCAAGATTTACTACACTTTGGAAATAAAATGCTACGTTCTTATATGAACTTGAACGAACATTCTTTAAAACAGTATAAAGCCTGGGTACATACCAATAGAAGAACAACTTGCCCTCATCCATTCGCCCCACCGCCTACCACCCCCCCCCTTTCGAGGACAACATGCTGCTGGTGGTGTGTCATTTCCAGCAGAAGCCCACTTGATGGGCAAATAAAAATTGCAGCCTAGTATTGCGATCACCCTTCTGTGAGAAAACCAATATTTACTACACTTTGGAAATAAAATGCTACGTTCTTATATGAACTTGAACGAACATTCTTTAAAACAGTATAAAGCCTGAGTACATACCAATAGAAGAACAATTTGCCCTCTTCCGTTCGCCCCACCCCCTCCCACCCGCCCTGTCATGGACAACATGCTGCTGGTGGTGTGTCATATCCCCCAAAAGCCCACTTGATTGGCAAATAAAAATTGCAGCCTTGTAGTGCGCTCACCCTGATGTGAGAAAACCAAGATTTACTACACTTTGGAAATAAAATGCTACGTTATTATATGAACTTGAACGAACATTCTTTAATACACCATAAAGCCTGAGTACATACCAATAGAAGAACAACTTGTCCTCTTCCGCTTGCTCCCCCCCCCATCATCTCTCGTGGACAAAATGCTGCTGGTGGTGTGTCATATCCACCAAAAGCCCACTTGATGGGCAAATGAAAATTGCAGCCTTGTATTGCGATCACTATTCTGTGGGAAAACAAAGATTTACTACACTTTGGAAATAAAATGTACGTTTTTATATGGACTTAACAAACATTCTTTAAAACACTATAAAGCCCGAGTACATACCAATAGAAGAACAACTCGCTTTCCTCCGTTCGCCCCACCCCCTCCCACACCCCCTGTCGTGGACAACATGCTGCTGGTGGAGTGTCATATCCCCCAAAAGCCCACTTGATGGGCAAATAAGAGTTGCAGCCTTGTAGTGCGATCACCCTGATGTGAGAAAACCAAGATTTACTACACTTTGGAAATAAAATGCTACGTTCTTATATGAACTTGAACGAACAATCCTTAAAACACTATAAAGCCTGGGTACATACCTATAGAAGAACAACTTGCCCTCATCCGTTCGCCCCACCCCCTACCACCCCCCCCTGTCGTGGACAACATGCTGCTGGTGGTGTGTCATTTCCAGGAGAAGCCCACTTGATGGGCAAATAAAAATTGCAGCCTTGTATTGCGATCACCCTTCTGTGAGAAAACCAAGATTTACTACACTTTGGAAATAAAATGCTACGTTCTTATATGAACTTGAACGAACATTCTTTAAAACAGTATAAAGCCTGGGTACATACCAATAGAAGAACAACTTGCCCTCATCCGTTCGCCCCACCCCCCTACCACCCCCCCCTGTCGAGGACAACATGCTGCTGGTGGTGTGTCATTTCCAGCAGAAGCCCACTTGATGGGCAAATAAAAATTGCAGCCTTGTATTGCGATCACCCTTCTGTGAGAAAACCAAGATTTACTACACTTTGGAAATAAAATGCTACGTTCTTATATGAACTTGAACGAACATTCTTTAAAACAGTATAAAGCCTGAGTACATACCAATAGAAAAACAATTTGCCCTCTTCCGTTCGCCCCACCCCCTCCCACCCCCCCTGTCATGGACAACATGCTGCTGGTGGTGTGTCATATCCCCCAAAAGCCCACTTGATTGGCAAATAAAAATTGCAGCCTTGTAGTGCGCTCACCCTGATGTGAGAAAACCAAGATTTACTACACTTTGGAAATAAAATGCTACGTTATTATATGAACTTGAACGAACATTCTTTAAAACACTATAAAGCCTGAGTACATAATAATAGAAGAGCAACTTGCCCTGTTCCGTTCGCCCCACCCGCTCCCATCCCCCTTGTCGTGGACAACATGCTGCTGGTGGTGTGTCATTTCCACCAAAAGCCCACTAAGTGGGCAAATGAAAATTGCAGTCTTGTATTGCGATCACCCTTCTGTGGGAAAACCAAGATTTACTACACTTTGGAAATAAAATGCTACGTTATTATATAAACTCGAACGAACATTCTTTAAAACACTATAAAGCCTGAGTACATACCAATAGAAGAACAACTTGCCCTCTTCCGTTCGCCCCACCGCCTCCCACCCCCCCCTGTCGTGGACAACATGCTGCTGGTGGTGTGTCATTTCCAGCAAATGCCCACTTGATGGGCAAATAAAAATTGCAGCCTTGTATTGCGATCACCTTTCTGTGAGAAAACCAAGATTTACTACACTTTGGAAATAAAATGCTACGTTATTATATGAACTTGAACGAACATTCTTTAAAACACTATAAAGCCTGAGTACATACCAATAGAAGAACAACTTGCCCTCTTCCATTCGCCCCACCCCCTCCCACCCCCCCTGTCGTTGACAACATGCTGCTAGTGCTGTGTCATATCCACCAAAAGCCCACTTGATGGGCAAGTAAATATTCCAGCCTTGTAGTGCGATCACCCTGATGTGAGAAAACCAAGATTTACTACACTTTGGAAATAAAATGCTACGTTATAATATGAAATTGAACGAACGTTCTTTAAAACACTATTTTCCTGAGTACATACCAATAGAAGAACAACTTGCCCTCTTCCGTTCGCCCCACTCCCTCCCACCCCCCCTGTCGTGGACAACATGCTGCTGGTGGTATGTCATATCCACCAAAAGCCCACTTGAATGGCAAATGAAAATTGCAGCCTTGTATGGCGATCACCCTTCTCTGGGGAAACAAAGATTTACTACACTTTGGAAGTAAATTGCTACGTCCTTATATGAACTGATCGAACATTCTTTAAAACACTACAAAGCCTGTGTACATACCAATGGAAGAACAACTTGCCCGCTTCCGTTCGCCCCACCCCCTCCCACCCCCCCTGTCGTGGACAACATGCTGCTAGAGCTGTGTCATATCCACCAAAAGCCCACTTGATGGGCAAGTAAATATTCCAGCCTTGTAGTGCGATCACCCTGATGTGAGAAAACCAAGATTTACTACACTTTGGAAATAAAATGCTACGTTATAATATGAAATTGAACGAACGTTCTTTAAAACACTATTTTCCTGAGTACATACCAATAGAAGAACAACTTGCCCTCTTCCGTTCGCCCCACTCCCTCCCACCCCCCCTGTCGTGGACAACATGCTGCTGGTGGTACGTCATATCCACCAAAAGCCCACTTGAATGGCAAATGAAAATTGCAGCCTTGTATGGCGATCACCCTTCTGTGGGAAAACAAAGATTTACTACACTTTGGAAGTAAATTGCTACGTCCTTATATGAAATGATCGAACATTCTTTAAAACACTACAAAGCCTGTGTACATACCAATGGAAGAACAACTTGCCCGCTTCCGTTCGCCCCACCCCCTCCCACCCCTCCTGTCGTGGACAACATGCTGCTGTTGGTGTGTCATTTCCAGCAGAAGCCCACTTGATGGGCAAATAAAAATTGCAGCCTTGTATTGCGATCACCCTTCTGTGAGAAAACCAAGATTTACTACACTTTGGAAATAAAATGCTACGTTCTTATATGAACTTGAACGAACACTCTTTAAAAATGTATAAAGCCTGGGTACATACCAATAGAAGAACAACTTGCCCTCATCCGTTCGCCTCACCCCCTACCACCCCCCCCTGTCGTGGACAACATGCTGCTGGTGGTGTGTCATTTCCAGCAGAAGCCCACTTGATGGGCAAATAAAAATTGCAGCCTTGTATTGCGATCACCCTTCTGTGAGAAAACCAAGATTTACTACACTTTGGAAATAAAATGCTACGTTCTTATATGAACTTGAACGAACATTCTTTAAAACACTATAAAGCCTGAGTACATACCAATAGAAGAACAATTTGCCCTCTTCCGTTCGCCCCACCCCCTCCCACCCCCCCTGTTGTGGACAACATGCTGCTGGTGGTGTGCAATATCCCCCAAAAGCCCACTTGATGGGCAAATAAAAATCGCAGCCTCGTAGTACGCTCACCCTGATGTGAGGAAACCAACGTTTACTACACTTTGGAAATAAAATGTACGTTATTATATGAACTTAACAAACATTCTTTAAAACACTATAAAGCCTGAGTGCATACCAATAGAAAAACAACTCGCTTTCTTCCGTTCGCCCCACCCCCTCCCACTTTTCCTGTCGTGGACAACATGCTGCTGGTGGTGTGTCATATCCCCCAAAAGCCCACTTGTTGGGCAAATAAAAATTGCAGCCTTGTAGTGCGATCACCGTGATGTGAGAAAACCAAGATTTACTACAGTTTGGAAATAAATTGCTACGTTGTTCCCTATTTTGCCTGAGTACATACCAATGGAAGAACAACTTGCCCTCTTTCGTTCACCCCACCCCCTCCCACCCCCCCTGTCGTGGACAACATGCTGCTGTTGGTGTGTCATTTCCAACAAAAGTCCACTTGATGGGCAAATGAAAATTGCAGTCTTGTATTGCAACCACCCTTCTGTGGGAAAACCAAGATTTACTACACATTGGAAATATAATGCTACGTTCTTATATGAACTTGAACGAACATTCTTTAAAACACTATAAAGCCTGGGTGCATACCAATGGAAGAACAACTTGCCCTCATCCATTCGCCCCACCCCCTCCCACCCCCCCCTGTCGTGGACAACATGCTGCTGGTGGTGTGTCATTTCCAGCAAAAGCCCACTTGATGGGCAAATAAAAATTGTAGCCTTGTATTGCTATCACCTTTCTGTGAGAAAACCAAGATTTACTACACTTTGGAAATAAAATGCTACGTTATTATATGAACTTGAACGAACATTCTTTAAAACACTATAAAGCCTGAGTACATACCAATAGAAGAACAACTTGCCCTCTTCCATTCGCCCCAACCCCCCCTGTCGTGGACAACATGCTGCTGGTGGTGTGTCATTTCCACCAAAAACCCGCTTGATGGGCAAATAAATATTCCAGCCTTGTAGTGCGATCACCCTGATGTGAGATAACCAAGATTTACTACACTTTGGGAATAAAATGCTACGTTATAATATGAACTTGAACGAACGTTCTTTAAAACACTATTTTGCCTGAGTACATACCAATAGAAGAACAACTTGCCCTCTTCCGTTCGCGCCACCCCCTCCCACCCCCCCTGTCGTGGACAACATGCTGCTGGTGGTATGTCATATCCACCAAAAGCCCACTTAATGGGCAAATGAAAATTGCAGCCTTGTATGGCGATCACCCTTCTGTGGGAAAACAAAGATTTATTACACTTTGGAAATAAAATGCTATGTTCTTATATGAATTTGAACGAACATTCTTTAAAACACTATAAATCCTGTGTACATACCAATAGAAGAACAACTTGCCCTCTTCTGTTCTCCCCACCCCCTCCCACAGCCCCAGTCGTGGACAACAAGCTGCTGGTGGTGTGTCATTTCCACCAAAACCCACTTGATGGGCAAATGAAAATTGCAGCTTGTATTGCGATCACCCTTCTGTGGGAAAACAAAGATTTACTACACTTTGGAAGTAAAATGCTACGTCCTTATATGAACTTGAAAAAACATTCTTTAAAACACTACAAAGCCTGTGTACATACCAATAGAAGAACAACTTGCCCGCTTCCGTTCGCCCCACTCCCTCCCACCCCCCCTGTCATGGACAACATGCTGCTGCTGGTGTGTCATATCCACCAAAAGCCCACTTGATGGGCAAATAAAAATTGCAGCCTTGTAGTGCGATCACCCTGATGTGAGAAAACCAAGATTTACTACACTTAGGAAATAAAATGCTACGTTATTATATGAACTTGAACGAACATTCTTTAAAACACCATAAAGCCTGAGTACATACCAATAGAAGAACAACTTGTCCTCTTCCGCTTGCTCCCCCCCCCATCATCTCTCGTGGAGAAAATGCTGCTTGTGGTGTGTCATTTCCACCAAAAGCCCACTTGATGGGCAAATGAAAATTGCAGCCTTGTATTGCGATCACCCTTGTGTGGGAAAACAAAGATTTACTACACTTTGGAAATAAAATGCTACGTTCTTATATGAACTTGAACGAACATTCTTTAAAACACTATAAAGCCTGAGTACATACCAATAGAAGAACAACTTGCCCTCTTCCATTCGCCCCACCCCCTCCCACCCCCCCCTGTGGTGGACAACATACTGCTGGTGGTGTGTCATATCCCCCATAGGCCCACTTGATGGGCAAATAAGAGTTGCAGCCTTGTAGTGCGATCACCCTGATGTGAGAAAACCAAGATTAACAACACTTTGGAAATAAAATGCTACGTTATTCACTATTTTGCCTTCGTACATACCAATGGAAGAACAACTTGCCCTCTTCCGTTCGCCCCACCCCCTCCCACCCCCCCTGTCGTGGACAACATGCTGCTGGTGGTGTGTCATATCCCCCAAAAGCCCACTTGATGGCCAAATAAAAATTGCAGCCTTGTAGTGCGAATACCCTGATGTGAGAAAACCAAGATTTACTACACTTTGGAAATAAAATGCTACGTTATTCACTATTTTGCCTGAGTACATACCAATAGAAGAACAACTTGCCCTCTTCCGTTCGCCCCACCCCATCCCACCCCCCCTGTCGTGGACAACATGCTGCTGGTGGAGTGTCATTTCCACCAAAAGCCCACTAAGTGGGCAAATGAAAATTGCAGTCTTGTATTGCGATCACCCTTCTGTGGGAAAACCAATATTTACTACACTTTGGAAATAAAATGCTACGTTATTATATGAACTTGAACGAACATTCTTTAAAACACTATAAAGCCGGAGTACATAACAATAGGAGAGCAACATGCCCTGTTCCGTTCGCCCCACCCCCTCCCACCCCCCCTGTCGTAGACAACATGCTGCTGGTGGTGTGTCATTTCCACCAAAAGCCGACTAAGTGGGCAAATGAAAATTGCAGACTTGTATTGCGATCACCCTTCTGTGGGAAAACCAAGATTTACTACACTTTGGAAATAAAATGCTACGTTATTATATGAACTTGAACGAACATTCTTTAAAACACTATAAAGCCTGAGTACATACCAATAGAAGAACAACTTGCCCTCTTCCATTCGCCCCACCCCCTCCCACCCCCCCCTGTGGTGGACAACATACTGCTGGTGGTGTGTCATATCCCCCATAGGCCCACTTGATGGGCAAATAAGAGTTGCAGCCTTGTAGTGCGATCACCCTGATGTGAGAAAACCAAGATTTACTACACTTTGGAAATAAAATGCTACATTATTCACTATTTTGCCTGAGTACATACCAATAGAAGAACAACTTGCCCTCTTCTGTTCGCCCCACCCCATCCCACCCCCCCTGTCGTGGACAACATGCTGCTGGTGGAGTGTCATTTCCACCAAAAGCCCACTAAGTGGGCAAATGAAAATTGAAGCCTTGTATTGCGATCACCCTTCTGTGGGAAAACAGAGATTTACTAACCTTTGGAAATAAAATGCTAAGTTCTTATATGAACTTGACCGAACATTCTTTAAAACACTATAAAGCCTGAGTACATACCAATAGAAGAACCACTTGCGCTCTTCCGTTCGCCCCACCCCCTCACACCCCCCCTGTCGTGGACAACATGCTGCTGGTGGTGTGTCACATCCACCAAAAGCCCACTTGATGGGTAAATGAAAATTGCGGCCCTGTATTGCGATAACCCTTCTGTGGGAAAACAAAGATTTACTACACTTTGAAAATAAAATGCTACGTTCTTATATGAACTTGAATGAAAATTCTTTAAGACACTATAAAGCCTGAGTACATACCAATAGAAGAACCACTTGCCCTCTTCCGTTCGCCCCACCACCTCACACCCCCCCTGTCTTGGACAACATGCTGCTGGTGGTGTGTCATATCCACCAAAAGCCCACTTGATGGATAAATGAAAATTGCAGTCTTGTATTGCAATCACCCTTTTGTGAGAAAACCATGATTTACTACACTTTGGAAATAAAATGCTACGTTCTTATATGAACTTGAATGATTAATCTTTAAAACACTATAAAGCCTGAGTACATAACAATAGAAGAGCAACTTGCCCTGTTCCGTTCGCCCCAACCCCTCCCACCCCCCTTGTCGTGGACAACACGCTGCTGGTGGTGTGTCATTTCCACCAAAAGCCCACTAAGTGGGCAAATGAAAATTGCAGTCTTGTATTGAGATCACCCTTCTGTGGGAAAACAAAGATTTACTACACTTTGGAAATAAAATGCTACGTTATTATATGAAGTTGAACGAACATTCTTTAAAACACTATAAAGCCTGAGTACATACCAATTGAAGAACAATTTGCCCTCTTCCGTTCGCCCCACCCCCTCACACCCCCCCTGTCGTGGTCAACATGCTGCTGGTGGTGTGTCATTTCCAACAAAAGTCCACTTGATGGGCAAATGAAAATTGCACTCTTGTATTGCAACCACCCTTCTGTGGGAAAACCAAGATTTACTACAATTTGGAAATATAATGCTTCGTTCTTATATGAACTTGAACGAACATTCTTTAAAACACTATAAAGCCTGGGTGCATACCAATAGAAGAACAACTTGCCCTCATACATTCGCCCCACCCCTTCCTGCCCCCCCCCTGTCGTGGACAACATGCTGCTGGTGGTGTGTCATTTCCAGCAAATGCCCACTTGATGGGCAAATAAAAATTGCAGCCTTGTATTGCGATCACCTTTCTGTGAGAAAACCAAGATTTACTACACTTTGGAAATAAAATGCTACGTTATTATATGAACTTGAACGAACATTCTTTAAAACACTATAAAGCCTGAGTACATACCAATAGAAGAACAACTTGCCCTCTTCCGTTCGCCCCACCACCTCCCACCCCCCCCTGTCGTGGACAACATGCTGCTGGAGGTATGTCATATCCACCAAAACCCCACTTGAATGGCAAATGAAATTTGCAGCCTTGTATGGCGATCACCCTTCTGTGGGAAAACAAAGATTTACTACACTTTGGAAGTAAAATGCTACGTCCTTATATGAACTGATCGAAGATTCTTTAAAACACTACAAAGCCTGTGTACATACCAATGGAAGAACAACTTGCCAGCTTCCGTTCGCCCCACTCCCTCCCACCCCCCCTGCCATGGACAACATGCTGCTGCTGGTGTGTCATATCCACCAAAAGCCCACTTGATGGGCAAATAAAAATTGCAGCCTTGTAGTGCGTTCACCCTGATGTGAGCAAACCAAGATTTTCTACACTTAGGAAATAAAATGCTACGTTATTATATGAACTTGAACGAACATTCTTTTAAACACCATAAAGCCTGAGTACATACCAATAGAAGAACAACTTGCCTCTTCCGCTTGCTCCCCCCCCATCATATCTCGAGGACAAAATGCTGCTGGTGGTGTGTCATTTCCACCAAAAGACCTCTTGATGGGCAAATGAAAATTGCAGCCTTGTATTGCGATCACCCTTGTGTGGGAAAACAAAGATTTACTACACTTTGGAAATAAAATGCTACGTTCTTATATGAACTTGAACGAACATTCTTTAAAACACAATAAAGCCTGAGTACATACCAATAGAAGAACAACTTGCCCTCTTCCATTCGCCCCACCCCCTCCCATCCCCCCTGTGGTGGACAACATGCTGCTGGTGGTGTGTCATATCCCCCAAAAGCCCACTTGATGGGCAAATAAAAATTGCAGCCCTGTAGTGCCATCACCCTGATGTGAGAAAACCAAGATTTACTACACTTTGGAAATAAAATGCTACGTTATTCACCATTTTGCCTTCGTACATACCAATGGAAGAACAACTTGCGCTCTTCCGTTCGCCCCACCTCCTCCCACCCCTCCTGTCGTGGACAACATGCTGCTGTTGGTGCGTCATTTCCAGCAGAAGCCCACTTGATGGGCAAGTAAAAATTGCAGCCTTGTATTGCGATCACCCTTCTGTGAGAAAACCAAGATTTACTACACTTTGGAAATAAAATGCTACGTTCTTATATGAACTTGAACGAACATTCTTTAAAACAGTATAAAGCCTGGGTACATACCAATAGAAGAACAACTTGCCCTCATCCATTCGCCCCACCGCCTACCACCCCCCCCCTTTCGAGGACAACATGCTGCTGGTGGTGTGTCATTTCCAGCAGAAGCCCACTTGATGGGCAAATAAAAATTGCAGCCTTGTATTGCGATCACCCTTCTGTGAGAAAACCAATATTTACTACACTTTGGAAATAAAATGCTACGTTCTTATATGAACTTGAACGAACATTCTTTAAAACAGTATAAAGCCTGAGTACATACCAATAGAAGAACAATTTGCCCTCTTCCGTTCGCCCCACCCCCTCCCACCCGCCCTGTCATGGACAACATGCTGCTGGTGGTGTGTCATATCCCCCAAAAGCCCACTTGATTGGCAAATAAAAATTGCAGCCTTGTAGTGCGCTCACCCTGATGTGAGAAAACCAAGATTTACTACACTTTGGAAATAAAATGCTACGTAATTATATGAACTTGAACGAACATTCTTTAATACACCATAAAGCCTGAGTACATACCAATAGAAGAACAACTTGTCCTCTTCCGCTTGCTCCCCCCCCATCATCTCTCGTGGACAAAATGCTGCTGGTGGTGTGTCATATCCACCAAAAGCCCACTTGATGGGCAAATGAAAATTGCAGCCTTGTATTGCGATCACTATTCTGTGGGAAAACAAAGATTTACTACACTTTGGAAATAAAATTTACGTTTTTATATGGACTTAACAAACATTCTTTAAAACACTATAAAGCCCGAGTACATACCAATAGAAGAACAACTCGCTTTCCTCCGTTCGCCCCACCCCCTCCCACACCCCCTGTCGTGGACAACATGCTGCTGGTGGAGTGTCATATCCCCCAAAAGCCCACTTGATGGGCAAATAAGAGTTGCAGCCTTGTAGTGCGATCACCCTGATGTGAGAAAACCAAGATTTACTACACTTTGGAAATAAAATGCTACGTTCTTATATGAACTTGAACGAACAATCCTTAAAACACTATAAAGCCTGGGTACATACCTATAGAAGAACAACTTGCCCTCATCCGTTCGCCCCACCCCCTACCACCCCCCCCTGTCGTGGACAACATGCTGCTGGTGGTGTGTCATTTCCAGGAGAAGCCCACTTGATGGGCAAATAAAAATTGCAGCCTTGTATTGCGATCACCCTTCTGTGAGAAAACCAAGATTTACTACACTTTGGAAATAAAATGCTACGTTCTTATATGAACTTGAACGAACATTCTTTAAAACAGTATAAAGCCTGGGTACATACCAATAGAAGAACAACTTGCCCTCATCCGTTCGCCCCACCCCCCTACCACCCCCCCCTGTCGAGGACAACATGCTGCTGGTGGTGTGTCATTTCCAGCAGAAGCCCACTTGATGGGCAAATAAAAATTGCAGCCTTGTATTGCGATCACCCTTCTGTGAGAAAACCAAGATTTACTACACTTTGGAAATAAAATGCTACGTTCTTATATGAACTTGAACGAACATTCTTTAAAACAGTATAAAGCCTGAGTACATACCAATAGAAAAACAATTTGCCCTCTTCCGTTCGCCCCACCCCCTCCCACCCCCCCTGTCATGGACAACATGCTGCTGGTGGTGTGTCATATCCCCCAAAAGCCCACTTGATTGGCAAATAAAAATTGCAGCCTTGTAGTGCGCTCACCCTGATGTGAGAAAACCAAGATTTACTACACTTTGGAAATAAAATGCTACGTTATTATATGAACTTGAACGAACATTCTTTAAAACACTATAAAGCCTGAGTACATAATAATAGAAGAGCAACTTGCCCTGTTCCGTTCGCCCCACCCGCTCCCACCCCCCTTGTCGTGGACAACATGCTGCTGGTGGTGTGTCATTTCCACCAAAAGCCCACTAAGTGGGCAAATGAAAATTGCAGTCTTGTATTGCGATCACCCTTCTGTGGGAAAACCAAGATTTACTACACTTTGGAAATAAAATGCTACGTTATTATATAAACTCGAACGAACATTCTTTAAAACACTATAAAGCCTGAGTACATACCAATAGAAGAACAACTTGCCCTCTTCCGTTCGCCCCACCGCCTCCCACCCCCCCCTGTCGTGGACAACATGCTGCTGGTGGTGTGTCATTTCCAGCAAATGCCCACTTGATGGGCAAATAAAAATTGCAGCCTTGTATTGCGATCACCCTTCTGTGAGAAAACCAAGATTTACTACACTTTGGAAATAAAATGCTACGTTATTATATGAACTTGAACGAACATTCTTTAAAACACTATAAAGCCTGAGTACATACCAATAGAAGAACAACTTGCCCTCTTCCATTCGCCCCACCCCCTCCCACCCCCCCTGTCGTTGACAACATGCTGCTAGTGCTGTGTCATATCCACCAAAAGCCCACTTGATGGGCAAGTAAATATTCCAGCCTTGTAGTGCGATCACCCTGATGTGAGAAAACCAAGATTTACTACACTTTGGAAATAAAATGCTACGTTATAATATGAAATTGAACGAACGTTCTTTAAAACACTATTTTCCTGAGTACATACCAATAGAAGAACAACTTGCCCTCTTCCGTTCGCCCCACTCCCTCCCACCCCCCCTGTCGTGGACAACATGCTGCTGGTGGTATGTCATATCCACCAAAAGCCCACTTGAATGGCAAATGAAAATTGCAGCCTTGTATGGCGATCACCCTTCTCTGGGGAAACAAAGATTTACTACACTTTGGAAGTAAATTGCTACGTCCTTATATGAACTGATCGAACATTCTTTAAAACACTACAAAGCCTGTGTACATACCAATGGAAGAACAACTTGCCCGCTTCCGTTCGCCCCACCCCCTCCCACCCCCCCTGTCGTGGACAACATGCTGCTAGTGCTGTGTCATATCCACCAAAAGCCCACTTGATGGGCAAGTAAATATTCCAGCCTTGTAGTGCGATCACCCTGATGTGAGAAAACCAAGATTTACTACACTTTGGAAATAAAATGCTACGTTATAATATGAAATTGAACGAACGTTCTTTAAAACACTATTTTCCTGAGTACATACCAATAGAAGAACAACTTGCCCTCTTCCGTTCGCCCCACTCCCTCCCACCCCCCCTGTCGTGGACAACATGCTGCTGGTGGTACGTCATATCCACCAAAAGCCCACTTGAATGGCAAATGAAAATTGCAGCCTTGTATGGCGATCACCCTTCTGTGGGAAAACAAAGATTTACTACACTTTGGAAGTAAATTGCTACGTCCTTATATGAAATGATTGAACATTCTTTAAAACACTACAAAGCCTGTGTACATACCAATGGAATAACAACTTGCCCGCTTCCGTTCGCCCCACCCCCTCCCACCCCTCCTGTCGTGGACAACATGCTGCTGTTGGTGTGTCATTTCCAGCAGAAGCCCACTTGATGGGCAAATAAAAATTGCAGCCTTGTATTGCGATCACCCTTCTGTGAGAAAACCAAGATTTACTACACTTTGGAAATAAAATGCTACGTTCTTATATGAACTTGAACGAACACTCTTTAAAAATGTATAAAGCCTGGGTACATACCAATAGAAGAACAACTTGCCCTCATCCGTTCGCCTCACCCCCTACCACCCCCCCCTGTCGTGGACAACATGCTGCTGGTGGTGTGTCATTTCCAGCAGAAGCCCACTTGATGGGCAAATAAAAATTGCAGCCTTGTATTGCGATCACCCTTCTGTGAGAAAACCAAGATTTACTACACTTTGGAAATAAAATTCTACGTTCTTATATGAACTTGAACGAACATTCTTTAAAACACTATAAAGCCTGAGTACATAACAATAGAAGAGCAACTTGCCCTGTTCCTTTCCCCCCACCTCCCTTGTCGTGGACAACATGCTGCTGGTGGTGTGTCATTTTCACCAAAAGCCCACTAAGTGGGCAAATGAAAATTGCAGACTTGTGTTGCGATCACCCTTCTGTGGGAAAATCAAGATTTACTACACTCTGGAAATAAAATGCTACGTTATTATATGAACTTGAACGAACATTCTTTAAAACACTATAAAGCCTGAGTACATACCAATAGAAGAACAATTTGCCCTCTTCCGTTCGCCCCACCCCCTTCCACCCCCCTTGTCGTGGACAACATGCTGGTGGTGGTGTGTCATTTCCACCAAAAGCCCACCAAGTGGGCAAATGAAAATTGCAGTCTTGTATTGCGATCACCCTTCTGTGGGAAAACCAAGATTTACTACTCTTTAGAAATAAAATGCTACGTTCTTATATGAACTAGAACGAACATTCTTTAAAAAACCATAAAGCCTGAGTACATACCAATAGAAGAACAACTTGTCCTCTTCCGCTTGCTCCCCCCCCATCATCTCTCGTGGACAAAATGCTGCTGGTGGTGTGTCATATCCACCAAAAGCCCACTTGATGGGCGAATGAAAATTGCAGCCTTGTATTGCGATCACTGTTCTGTGGGAAAACAAAGATTTACTACACTTTGGAAATAAAATGTACGTTTTTATATGGACTTAACAAACATTCTTTAAAACACTATAAAGCCTGAGAACATACCAATAGAAGAACAACTCGCTTTCCTCCGTTCGCCCCACCCCCTCCCACACCCCCTGTCGTGGACAACATGCTGCTGGTGGAGTGTCATATCCCCCAAAAGCCCACTTGATGGGCAAATAAGAGTTGCAGCCTTGTAGTGCAATCACCCTGATGTGAGAAAACCAAGATTTACTACACTTTGGAAATAAAATGCTACGTTATTCACTATTTTGCCTTCGTACATACCAATGCAAGAACAACTTGCCCTCTTCCGTTCGTCCCACCCCCTCCCAGCCCCCCTGTCGTGGACAACATGCTGCAGTTGGTGTGTCATTTCCAGCAGAAGCCCACTTGATGGGCAAATAAAAATTGCAGCCTTGTATTGCGATCACCCTTCTGTGAGAAAACCAAGATTTACTAGACTTTGGAAATAAAATGCCACGTCCTTATATGAACTTGAACGAACAATCCTTAAAACACTATAAAGCCTGGGTACATACCTATAGAAGAACAACTTGCCCTCATCCGTTCGCCCCACCCCCTACCACCCCCCCCCCCCCATGTCGTGGACAACATGCTCCTGGTGGTGTGTCATTTCCAGGAGAAGCCCACTTGATGGGCAAATAAAAATTGCAGCCTTGTATTGCGATCACCCTTCTGTGAGAAAACCAAGATTTACTACACTTTGGAAAAAAAATGCTACGTTCTTATATGAACTTGAACGAACATTCTTTAAAACACTATAAAGCCTGAGTACATAACAGTAGAAGAGCAACTTGCCCTGTTCCGTTCGCCCCACCCGCTCCCACCCCCCTTGTCGTGGACAACATGGTGCTGGTGGTGTGTCATTTCCACCAAAAGCCCACTAAGTGGGTAAATGAAAATTGCAGTCTTGTACTGCGATCACCCTTCTGTGGGAAAACCAAGATTTACTACACTTTGGAAATAGAATGCTACGTTATTATATAAACTCGAACGAACATTCTTTAAAACACTATAAAGCCTGAGTACATACCAATAGAAGAACAATTTGCCCTCTTCCGTTCGCCCCACCCCCTCCCACCCCCCCTGTTGTGGACAACATGCTGCTGGTGGTGTGCAATATCCCCCAAAAGCCCACTTGGTGGGCAAATAAAAATCGCAGCCTCGTAGTACGCTCACCCTGATGTGAGGAAACCAACGTTTACTACACTTTGGAAATAAAATGTACGTTATTATATGAACTTAACAAACATTCTTTAAAACACTATAAAGCCTGAGTGCACACCAATAGAAAAACAACTCGCTTTCTTCCGTTCGCCCCACCCCCTCCCACTTTTCCTGTCGTGGACAACATGCTGCTGGTGGTGTGTCATATCCCCCAAAAGCCCACTTGTTGGGCAAATAAAAATTGCAGCCTTGTAGTGCGATCACCGTGATGTGAGAAAACCAAGATTTACTACAGTTTGGAAATAAATTGCTACGTTGTTCCCTATTTTGCCTGAGTACATACCAATGGAAGAACAACTTGCCCTCTTTCGTTCACCCCACCCCCTCCCACCCCCCCTGTCGTGGACAACATGCTGCTGTTGGTGTGTCATTTCCAACAAAAGTCCACTTGATGGGCAAATGAAAATTGCAGTCTTGTATTGCAACCACCCTTCTGTGGGAAAACCAAGATTTACTACACATTGGAAATATAATGCTACGTTCTTATATGAACTTGAACGAACATTCTTTAAAACACTATAAAGCCTGAGTACATACCAATAGAAGAACAACTTGCCCTCTTCCATTCGCCCCACCCCCTCCCAACCCCCCCTGTCGTGTACAACATGCTGCTGGTGGTGTGTCATTTCCACCAAAAACCCGCTTGATGGGCAAATAAATATTCCAGCCTTGTAGTGCGATCACCCTGATGTGAGATAACCAAGATTTACTACACTTTGGGAATAAAATGCTACGTTATAATATGAACTTGAACGAACGTTCTTTAAAACACTATTTTGCCTGAGTACATACCAATAGAAGAACAACTTGCCCTCTTCCGTTCGCGCCACCCCCTCCCACCCCCCCTGTCGTGGACAACATGCTGCTGGTGGTATGTCATATCCACCAAAAGCCCACTTAATGGGCAAATGAAAATTGCAGCCTTGTATGGCGATCACCCTTCTGTGGGAAAACAAGGATTTATTACACTTTGGAAATAAAATGCTATGTTCTTATATGAATTTGAACGAACATTCTTTAAAACACTATAAATCCTGTGTACATACCAATAGAAGAACAACTTGCCCTCTTCTGTTCTCCCCACCCCCTCCCACAGCCCCAGTCGTGGACAACAAGCTGCTGGTGGTGTGTCATTTCCACCAAAACCCACTTGATGGGCAAATGAAAATTGCAGCTTGTATTGCGATCACCCTTCTGTGGGAAAACAAAGATTTACTACACTTTGGAAGTAAAATGCTACGTCCTTATATGAACTTGAAAAAACATTCTTTAAAACACTATAAAGCCTGAGTACATACCAATAGAAGAACAACTTGCCCTCTTCCGTTCGCCCCACCCCCTCCCACCTCCCCTGTCGTGGACAACATGCTGCTGGTGGTGTGTCATTTCCAACAAAAGACCACTTGATGGGCAAATGAAAATTGCAGCCTCGTAGTGCGATCACCCTTCTGTTGGAAAACAAAGATTTACTACACTTTGGAAATAAAATGCTACGTTCTTATATGAACTTGAATGAATATTCTCTAAAACACTATAAAGCCTGAGTATATACCAATAGAAGAACAACTTGCCCTCTTCCGTTCGCCCCACCCCCTCCCAGCCCCCCTGTCGTGGACAACATGCTGCTGGTGGGGTGTAATTTCCACCAAATGACCACTTAATGGGCAAATGAAAATTGCAGCCTTGTATTGCGATCACCCTTCTGTGGGAAAACAAAGATTAACTGCACTTTGGAAATAAAATGCTACGTTCTTATATGAACTTGAACGAACATTCTTTAAATTACTGTAAAGCCTGAGTACATACCAATAGAAGAACAACTTGCCCTCTTCCGTTCGCCCCACCCCCTCCCACCCCCCCTGTCGTGGACAACATGCTGCTGGTGGTGTGTCATTTCCACCAAAAACCCACTTGATGGGCAAATGAAAAATGCAGCCTTGTATTGCGATCACCTCTCTGTGGGAAAACAAAGATTTACTACACTTTGGAAATAAAATGCTACGTTCTTATATGAACTTCAACGAACATTCTTTAAAACACTATAATGCCTGAGTACATACCAATAGAAGAACAACTTGCCCTCTTCCGTTCGCCCCACACCCTCCCTCCCCACCTGTCGTGGACAACATGCTGCTGGTGGTGTGTCATTTCCACCAAGAGCCCACTTGATGGGCAAATAAAAATTGCAGGCTTGTAGTGCGATCACCCATCTGTGGGAAAACAAAGATTTACTACACTTTGGAAATAAAATGCTACGTTCTTACATAAACTTGAACGAACATTCTTTAAAACACTATAAAGCCTGAGTACATACCAATAGAAGAACAACTTGCCCTCTTCCGTTCGCCCCACCCCCTCCCACCACCCCTGTCGTGGACAACATGCTGCTGGAGGTGTGTCACTTCCACCAAAAGACCAGTTGATGGGGAAATGAAAATTGCAGCCTTGTAGTGCGATCACCCTTCTGTCGGAAAACAAAGATTTACAACACTTTGGAAATAAAATGCTACGTTCTTATATGAACTTGAACGAACATTCTTTAAATTACTATAAAGAGTGAGTACATACCAATAGAAGAACAACTTGCCCTCTTCCGTTCGCCCCACCCCCTCCCACCCCCCCTGTCGTGGACAACATGCTGCTGGTGGTGTGTCATTTCCACTAAAAGCCCACTTGATGGGCAAATGAAAAACGCAGCCTTGTAGTGCGATCACCCTTCTGTGGGAAAACAAAGATTTACTACACTTTGGAAAATAAATGCTACGTTCTTGTATGAACTTGAACGAACATTCTTTAAAACACTATAAAGCCTGAGTACATACCATTAGAAGAACAACTTGCCCTCTTCCGTTCGCCCCACCCACTCCCACCCCCTCTGTCGTGGACAACATGCTGCTGGTGGTGTGTCCTTTCCACCAAAAGCCCACTTGATGGGCAAATGAAAATTGCAGCTTTGTAGTGCGATCACCCTTCTGTGGGAAAACAAATTTTTACTACACTTAGGAAATAAAATGCTACGTTCTTATATGAACTTGAACGAACAGTCTGTAAAACACTATAAAGTTTGAGTACATACCAATAGAACAACAATTTGCCCTCTTCCGTTCACCGCACCCTCTCGCACCCCCTCTGTCATGGACAACATGCTGCTGGTGGTGTGTCATATCCACCAAATGCCTACTTAATGGGCAAATGAAAATTGCAGCCTTGTACTGCGATCACCCTTCTGTGGGAAAACAAAGATTTACTACACTTTGGAAATAAAATGCTACGTTCTTATATGAACTTGAACGAACATTGTTTAAAACACTATAAAACCTGAGTACATACCAATAGAAGAACAACTTGCCCTCTTCCGTTCGGCCCACCCCCTCCCACCCCCCCCTGTCGTGGACAACATGCTGCTGGTGGTGTGTCATATCCACCAAAAGCCCACTTGATGGGCAAATTAAAATTGCAGCCTTGCATTGCGATCACCCTTCTGTGGGAAAACCAATATTTACTACACTTTGGAAATAAAATGCTACGTTCTTATATGAACTTGAACGAACATTCTTTAAAACACTATAAAGCCTGAGTACATACCAATAGAAGAACAACTTGCCATCTTCCGTTCGCCCCACCACCTCCCATCCCCCCTGTCATGGACAACATGCTGCTGGTGGTGTGTCATATCCACCAAAAGCCCACTTGATGGGCAAATGAAAATTGCAGCCTTGTAGTGCAATAACACTTCTGGTGGAAAACTAATATTTACTACACCTTGGAAATAAAATGCTACGTTCTTATATGAACTTGAACGAACATTCTGTAAAATACTATAAAGCCTGAGTACATACCAATAGAACAACAACTTGCCCTCTTCCGTTCGCCGCACCCTCTCGCACCCCCGCTGTCGTGGACAACATGCTGCTGGTGGTGTGTCATATCCACCAAAAGCCTACTTAATGGGCAAATGAAAATTGCAGCCTTGTACTGCGATCACCCTTCTGTGGGAAAACAAAGATTTACTACTCTTTGGAAATAAAAAGCTACGTACTTATATGAACTTGAACGAACATTCTTTAAAACACTATAAAGCCTGAGTACATACCAATAGAAGAACAACTTGCCCTCTTCCGCTAGCCCCACCCCCTGCCACCCCCTGTCGTGGACAACGTGCTGCTGGTGATGTGTCATTTCCACCAAAAGCCCACTTGATGGGCAAAAGAAAATTGCAGCCTTGTAGTGCGATCACCCTTCTGTGGGAAAACCAAGATGTACTACCCTTTGGAAATAATATGCTATGTTCTTATATGAACTTGAACGAACATTCTTTAAATTACTATAAAGCCTGAGTATATACCAATAGAAGAACAACTTGCCCTCTTCCGTTCGCCCCACCCCCTCCCACCCACCCTGTCGTGGAAAACATGCTGCTGGTGGTGTGTCATTTCCACTAAAAGCCCACTTGATGGGCAAATGAAAAACGCAGCCTTGTAGTGCGATCACCCTTCTGTGGGAAAACAAAGATTTACTACACTTTGGAAAATAAATGCTACGTTCTTATATGCACTTGAACGAACATTGTTTAAAACACTATAAAGCCTGAGTACATACCATTAGAAGAACAACTTGCCCTCTTCCGTTCGCCCCACCCACTCCCACCCCCTCTGTCGTGGACAACATGCTGCTGGTGGTGTGTCATTTCCACCAAAAGCCCACTTGATGGGCAAATGAAAATTGCAGCTTTGTAGTGCGATCACCCTTCTGTGGGAAAACAAATATTTACTACACTTAGGAAATAAAATGCTACCTTCTTATATGAACTTGAACGAGCAGTCTGCAAAACACTATAAAGTTTGAGTACATACCAATAGAACAACAACTTGCCCTCTTCCGTTCACCGCACCCTCTCGCACCCCCTCTGACATGGACAACATGCTGATGGTGGTGTATCATATCCACAAAATGCCTACTTAATGGGCAAATGAAAATTGCAGCCTTGTACTGCGATCACCCTTCTGTGGGAAAACAAAGATTTACTACACTTTGAAAATAAAATGCTACGTTCTTATATGAACTTGAACGAACATTGTTTAAAACACTATAAAGCCTGAGTACATACCAATAGAAGAACAACTTGCCCTCTTCCGTTCGGCCCACCCCCTCCCACCCCCCCCTGTCGTGGACAACATGCTGCTGGTGGTGTGTCATATCCACCAAAAGCCCACTTGATGGGCAAATTAAAATTGCAGCCTTGTATTGCGATCACCCTTCTGTGGGAAAACAAAGACTTACTACACTTTGGAAATAAAATGCTACGTTCTTATATGAACGTGAACGAACATTCTTTAAAACACTATAAAGCCTGAGTACATACCAATAGAAGAACAACTTGCCATCTTCCGTTCGCCCCACCACCTCCCACCCCCCCTGTCATGGACAACATGCTGCTGGTGGTGTGTCATATCCACCAAAAGCCCACTTGATGGGCAAATGAAAATTGCAGCCTTGTAGTGCAATAACCCTTCTGGTGGAAAACTAATATTTACTACACCTTGGAAATAAAATGCTACGTTCTTATATGAACTTGAACGAACATTCTGTAAAATACTATAAAGCCTGAGTACATACCAATAGAACAACAACTTGCCCTCTTCCGTTCGCCGCACTCTCTCGCAGCCCCCCTGTCGTGGACAACATGCTGCTGGTGGTGTGTCATATCCACCAAAAGCCTACTTAATGGGCAAATGAAAATTGCAGCCTTGTACTGCGATCACCCTTCTGTGGGAAAACAAAGATTTACTACACTTTGGAAATAAGATGCTACGTTCTTATATGAACTTGAACGAACATTGTTTAAAACACTATAAAGCCTGAGTACATACCAATAGAAGAACAACTTGCCCTCTTCCCTTCGGCCCATCCCCCCTGTCGTGGACAACATGCTGCGGGTGGTGTGTCATATCCACCAAAAGCCCACTTGATGGGCAAATGAAAATTGCAGCCTTGTATTGTGATCACCCTTCTGTGGGAAAACAGAGACTTACTACACTTTGGAAATAAAATGCTACGTTCTTATATGGACTTGAACGAACATTCTTTAAAACACTATAAAGCCTGAGTACATACAAATAGAAGAACAACTTGCCCTCTTCCGGTCGCCCCACCCCCTCCCGCCCCCCCTGTCATGGACAACATGCTGCTGGTGGTGTGTCATATCCACCAAAAGCCCACTGGATGGGCATATGAAAATTGCAGCCTAGTAGAGCGATCACCCTTCTGTGGGAAAACAAAGATTTACTACACTTTGGAAATAAAATGCTACGTTCTTATATGAACTTAAACGAACATTCTTTAAAACACTATAAAGCCTGAGTACATACCAATAGAAGAACAACTTGCCCTCTTCCGCTAGCCCAACCCCCTGCCACCCCCTGTCATGGACAACGTGCTGCTGGTGATGTGTCATTTCCACCAAAAGCACACTTGATGGGCAAATGAAAATTGCAGCCTTGTAGTGCGATCACCCTTCTGTGGGGAAACAAAGATTTAAAACTCTTTGGAAATAAAAAGCTACGTACTTATATGAACTTGAACGAACATTCTTTAAAACACTATAAAGCCTGAGTACATACCAATAGAAGAACAACTTGCGCTCTTCCGTTCGCCCCACCCCCTCCCGCCCCCCCTGTCGTGGACAACATGCTGCTGGTGGTGTGTAATTTCCACGAAAAGCCCACTTGATGGGCAAATGAAAATTGCAGCCTTGTAGTGCGATCACCCTTCTGTGGGGAAACCAAGATTTACTACCCTTTGGAAATAATATGCTATGTTCTTATCTGAACTTGAACGAACATTCTTTAAAACACTAAAGCCTGAGTACATACCAATAGAACAACAACTTGCCCTCTTCCGTTCGCCCCACCACCTCCCACCTCCCCTGTCGTGGACAACATGCTGCTGGTGGTGAGTCGTTTCCACCAAAAGCCCACTTGATGGGCAAATGAAAATTGCAGCCTTGTAGTGCGATCACCCTTCTGTGGGAAAACAAAGATTTACTACACTTTGGAAATAAAATGCTACGTTCTTATATGAACTTGAACGAACATTCTCTAAAACACTATAAAGCCTGGGTACATACCAATAGAAGAACAACTTGCCCTCTTCCGTTCGCCCCCCCTCCCTCCCCCCCCCCCCCCCCCCTGTCGTGGACAACATGCTGCTGGTGGTGTGTCATTTCCACCAAAAGCCCATTTGATGGGCAAATGAAAATTGCAGCCTTGTAGTGCAATAACCCTTCTGTGGGAAAACAAATATTTACTACACTTTGGAAATAAAATGCTACGTTCTTCTATGAACTTGAACGAACATTCTTTAAAACAGTATAAAGCCTGAGTACATACCAATAGAGGAACAAATTGCCCTCTTCCGTTCGGCCCACCCCCCCTGTCGTGGACAACATGCTGCGGGTGGTGTGTCATATCCACCAAAAGCCCACTTGATGGGCAAATGAAAATTGCAGCCTTGTATTGCGATCACCCTTCTGTGGGAAAACAGAGACTTACTACACTTTGGAAATAAAATGCTACGTTCTTATATGGACTTGAACGAACATTCTTTAAAACACTATAAAGCCTGAGTACATACCAATAGAAGAACAACTTGCCCTCTTCCGTTCGCCCCACCTCCTCCCGACCCCCCTGTCATGGACAACATGCTGCTGGTGGTGTGTCATATCCACCAAAAGCCCACTGGATGGGCAAATGAAAATTGCAGACTCGTAGAGCGATCACCCTTCTGTGGGAAAACAAATATTTACCACACTTTGGAAATAAAATGCTACGTTCTTATATGAACTTAAACAAACATTCTTTAAAACACTATAAAGCCTGAGTACATACCAATAGAAGAACAACTTGCCCTCTGCCGCTCGTCCCACCCCCTACCACCCCCTGTCGTGGACAACATGCTGCTGGTGATGTGTCATTTCAGCCAAAAGCCCACTTGATGGGCAAATGAAAATTGCAGCCTTGTAGTGCGATCACCCTTCTGTGGGGAAACAAAGATTTACTACACTTTGGAAATAAAATGCTACGTACTTATATGATCTTGAACGAACATTCTTTAAGACACTATAAAGCCTGAGTACATACCAATAGAAGAACAACTTGCACTCTTCCGTTCGCCCCTCCCCCTCCCGCCCCCCCCTGTCGTGGACAACATGCTGCTGGTGGTGTGTCATTTCCACCAAAAGCCCACTTGATGGGCAAATGAAAATTGCAGCCTTGTAGTGCGATCACCCTTCTGTGGGAAAACCAAGCTTTACTACCCTTTGGAAATAATATGCTATGTTCTTATATGAACTTGAACGAACATTCTTTAAAACACTATAAAGCCTGAGTACATACCAATAGAAGAACAACTTGCCCTCTTCCGTTCGCCCCACCAACTCCCACCTCTCCTGTCGTGGACAACATGCTGCTGGTGGTGTGTCATTTCCAACAAAAGACCACTTGATGGGCAAATGAAAATTGCAGCCTTGTAGTGCGATCACCCTTCTGTGGGAAAACAAAGATTTACTACTCTTTGGAAATAAAATGCTACGTTCTTATATGAACTTGAACGAACATTCTTTAAATTACTATAAAGCCTGCGTACATACCAATAGAAGAACAACTTGCCCTCTTCCGTTCGCCCCACCCACTCCCACCCCCCCTTGTCGTGGACAAAATGCTGCTGGTGGTGTGTCATTTCCACCAAAAGCCCACTTGATGGGCAAATTAAAATTGCAGCCTTGTATTGCGATCACCCTTCTGTGGGAAAACAAAGACTTACTACACTTTGGAAATAAAATGCTACGTTCTTATATGAACTTCAACGAACATTCTTTAAAACACTATAAAGCCTGAGTACATACCAATAGAAGAACCACTTGCCCTCTTCCGTTCGCCCCACCACCTCCCACACCCCCTGTCATGGACAACATGCTGCTGGTGGTGTGTCATATCCACCAAAAGCCCACTTGATGGGGAAATGAAAATTGCAGCCTTGTAGTGCAATAACCCTTCTGTGGGAAAACAAATATTTACTACACTTTGGAAATAAAATGCTACGTTCTTATATGAACTTGAACGAACATTCTGTAAAATACTATGAAGCCTGAGTACATACCAATAGAACAACAACTTGCCCTCTTCCGTTCACCGCACCCTCTCGCACCCCCCCTGTCGTGGACAACATGCTGCTGGTGGTGTGTCATATCCACCAAAAGCCTACTTAATGGGCAAATGAAAATTGCAGCCTTGTACTGCGATCACCCTTCTGTGGGAAAACAAAGATTTACTACACTTTGGAAATAAGATGCTACGTTCTTATATGAACTTGAAAGAACATTGTTTAAAACACTATAAAGCCTGAGTACATACCAATAGAAGAACAACTTGCCCTCTTCCGTTCGGCCCATCCCCCCTGTCGTGGACAACATGCTGCGGGTGGTGTGTCATATCCACCAAAAGGCCACTTGATGGGCAAATGAAAATTGCAGCCTTGTATTGCGATCACCCTTCTGTGGGAAAACAGAGACTTACTACACTTTGGAAATAAAATGCTACGTTCTTATATGGACTTGAAAAAACATTCTTTAAAACACTATAAAGCCTGAGTACATACCAATAGATGAACAACTTGCCCTCTTCCGTTCGCCCCACCCCCTCCCACCCCCCCTGTCATGGACAACATGCTGCTGGTGGTGTGTCATATCCACCAAAAGCCCACTGGATGGGCAAGTGAAAATTGCAGCCTAGTAGAGCGATCACCCTTCTGTGGGAAAACAAAGATTTACTACACTTTGGAAATAAAATGCTACGTTCTTATATGAACTTAAACGAACATTCTTTAAAACACTATAAAGCCTGAGTACATACCAATAGAAGAACAACTTGCCCTCTTCCGCTAGCCCCACCCCCTGCCACCCCCTGTCGTGGACAACGTGCTGCTGGTGATGTGTCATTTCCACCAAAAGCCCACTTGATGGGCAAATGAAAATTGCAGCCTTGTAGTGCGATCACCCTTCTGTGGGGAAACAAAGATTTACTACACTTTGGAAATAAAATGCTACGTTTTTATATGAACTTGAACGAACATTCTTTAAAACACTATAAAGCCTGAGTACATACCCATAGAAGAACAACTTGCGCTCTTCCGTTCGCCCCACCCCCTCCCGACCCCCCAGTCATGGACAACATGCTGCTGGTGGTGTGTCATATCCAGCAAAAGCCCACTGGATGGGCAAATGAAAATTGCAGCCTTGTAGTGCGATCACCCTTCTGTGGGAAAACCAAGATTTACTACATTTTGGAAATAATATGCTATGTTCTTATATGAACTTGAACGAACATTCTTTAAAACACTATAAAGCCTGAGTACATACCAATAGATGAACAACTCGCCCTCTTCCGTTCGCCCCACCAACTCCCACCTCCCCTGTCGTGGACAACATGCTGCTGGTGGTGAGTCATTTCCAACAAAAGACCACTTGATGGGCAAAAGAAAATTGCAGCCTTGTAGTGCGATCACCCTTCAGTGGGAAAACAAAGATTTACTACACTTTGGAAATAAAATTCTACGTTCTTATATGAACTTGAACGAACATTCTTTAAAACACTATAAAGCCTGAGTGCATACCAATAGAAGAACAACTTGCCCTCTTCCGTTCGCCCCACCCCCTCCCGCCCCCCCCCTTTCATGGACAACATGCTGCTGGTGCTGTGTCATTTCCACCAAAAGCCCACTTGATGGGCAAATGAAAATTGCAGCCTTGTATTGCGATCACCCTTCTGTGGGAAAACAAAGATTTACTACACTTTGGAAATAAAATGCTACGTTCTTATATGAGCTTGAACGAACATTCTTTAAAACACTATAAAGCCTGCGTACATACCAATAGAAGAACAACTTGCCCTCTTCCGTTCGCCCCACCCACTCCCACCCCCCCTGTCGTGGACAACGTGCTGCTGGTGGGGTGTCATTTCCACCAAAAGACCACTTGATGGCGAAATGAAAATTGCAGCTTTGTAGTGCGATCACCCTTCTGTCGGAAAACAAAGATTTACAACACTTTGGAAATAAAATGCTACGTTCTTATATGAACTTGAACGAACATTCTTTAAATTACTATAAAGCCTGAGTACATACCAATAGAAAAACAACTTGCCCTCTTCCGTTCGCCCCACCACCTCCCACCCCCCCTGTCGTGGACAACATGCTGCTGGTGGGGTGTCATTTCCACTAAAAGCCCACTTGATGGGCAAATGAAAAATGCAGCCTTGTAGTGCGATCACCCTTCTGTAGGAAAACAAAGATTTACTACACTTTGGAAAATAAATGCTACGTTCTTATATGAACTTGAACGAACATTCTTTAAAACACTACAAAGCCTGAGTACATACCATTAGAAGAACAACTTGCCCTCTTCCGTTCGCCCCACCCACTCCCACCCCCTCTGTCGTGGACAACATGCTGCTGGTGGTGTGTCATATCCACCAAATGCCTACTTAATGGGCAAATGAAAATTCCAGCCTTGTACTGCGATCACCCTTCTGTGGGAAAACAAAGATTTACTACACTTTGGAAATGAAATTCTACGTTCTTATATGAACTTGAACGAACATTCTTTAAAACACTATAAAGCCTGAGTGCATACCAATAGAAGAACAACTTGCCCTCTTCCGTTCGCCCCACCCCCTCCCGCCCCCCCCCTTTCATGGACAACATGCTGCTGGTGGTGAGTCATTTCCAACAAAATACCACTTGATGGGCAAATGAAAATTGCAGCCTTGTAGTGCGATCACCCTTCAGTGGGAAAACAAAGATTTACTACACTTTGGAAATAAAATTCTACGTTCTTATATGAACTTGAACGAACATTCTTTAAAACACTATAAAGCCTGAGTGCATACCAATAGAAGAACAACTTGCCCTCCTCCGTTCGCCCCACCCACTCCCAACCCCCCTGTCGTGGACAACATGCTGCTGGTGGGGTGTCATTTCCACCAAAAGACCACTTGATGGCGAAATGAAAATTGCAGCTTTGTAGTGCGATCACCCTTCTGTCGGAAAACAAAGATTTACAACACTTTGGAAATAAAATGCTACGTTCTTATATGAACTTGAACGAACATTCTTTAAATTACTATAAAGCCTGAGTACATACCAATAGAAGAACAACTTGCCCTCTTCCGTTCGCCCCACCACCTCCCACCCCCCCTGTCGTGGACAACATGCTGCTGGTGGGGTGTCATTTCCACTAAAAGCCCACTTGATGGGCAAATGAAAAATGCAGCCTTGTAGTGCGATCACCCTTCTGTGGGAAAACAAAGATTTACTACACTTTGGAAAATAAATGCTACGTTCTTATATGAACTTGAACGAACATTCTTTAAAACACTATAAAGCCTGAGTACATTCCATTAGAAGAACAACTTGCCCTCTTCCGTTCGCCCCACCCACTCCCACCCCCTCTGTCGTGGACAACATGCTGCTGGTGGTGCGTCATTTCCACCAAAAGTTCACTTGATGGGCAAATGAAAATTGCAGCTTTGTAGTGCGTTCACCCTTCTGTGGGAAAACAAATATTTACTACACTTTGGAAATAAAATGCTACGTTCTTATATGAACTTGAACGAACAGTCTGTAAAACACTATAAAGCCTGAGTACATACCAATAGAAGAACAACCTGCCCTCTTCCGTTCACCGCACCCTCTCGCACCCCCTCTATCATGGACAACATGCTGCTGGTGGTGTGTCATATCCACCAAATGCCTACTTAATGGGCAAATGAAAATTGCTGCCTTGTACTGCGATCACCCTTGTGTGGGAAAACAAAGATTTACTACACTTTGGAAATAAAATGCTACGTTCTTAGATGAACTTGAACGAACATTGTTTAAAACACTATAAAGCCTGAGTACATACCAATAGAAGAACAACTTGCCCTCTTCCGTTCGGCCCACCCCCTCCCACCCCCCCCTGTCGTGGACAACATGCTGCTGGTGGTGTGTCATATCCACCAAAAGCCCACTTGATGGGCAAATTAAAATTGCAGCCTTGTATTGCGATCACCCTTCTGTGGGAAAACAAAGACTTACTACACTTTGGAAATAAAATGCTACATTCTTATATGAACATGAACGAACATTCTTTAAAACACTATAAAGCCTGAGTACATACCAATAGAAGAACAACTTGCCCTCTTCCGTTCGGCCCATCCCCCCTGTCGTGGACAACATGTTGCGGGTGGTGTGTCATATCCACCAAAAGCCCACTTGATGGGCAAATGAAAATTGCAGCCTTATATTGCAATCACCCTTCTGTGGGAAAACAGAGACTTACTACACTTTGGAAATAAAATGCTACGTTCTTATATGGACTTGAACGAACATTCTTTAAAACACTATAAAGCCTGAGTACATACCAATAGAAGAACAACTTGCCCTCTTCCGTTCGCCCCACCCCCTCCCACCCCCCCTGTCATGGACAACATTCTGCTGGTGGTGTGTCATATCCACCAAAAGCCCACTGGATGGGCAAATGAAAATTGCAGCCTAGTAGAGCGATCACCCTTCTGTGGGAAAACAAAAATTTACTACACTTTGGAAATAAAATGCTACGTTCTTATATGAACTTAAACGAACATTCTTTAAACACTATAAAGCCTGAGTACATACCAATAGAAGAACAACTTGCCCTCTTCCGCTAGCCCCACTCCCTGCCACCCCCTGTCGTGGACAACGTGCTGCTGGTGATGTGTCATTTCCACCAAAAGCCCACTTGATGGGCAAATGAAAATTGCAGCCTTGTAGTGCGATCACCCTTCTGTGGAGTAACAAAGATTTACTACACTTTGGAAATAAAATGCTACGTACTTATATGAACTTGAACGAACATTCTTTAAAACACTATAAAGCCTGAGTACATACCAATAGAAGAACAACTTGCGCTCTTCCGTTCGCCCCACCCCCTCCCGCCCCCCCTGTCGTGGACAACATGCTGCTGGTGGTGTGTCATTTCCACCAAAAGCCCACTTGATGGGCAAATGAAAATTGCAGCCTTGTAGTGCGATCACACTTCTGTGGGAAAACCAAGATTTACTACCCTTTGGAAATAATATGCTATGTTCTTATATGAACTTGAACGAACATTCTTTAAAACACTATAAAGCCTGAGTACATACCAATAGAAGAACAACTTGCCCTCTTCCGTTCGCCCCACCAACTCCCACCTCCCCTGTCGTGGACAACATGCTGCTGGTGGTGTGTCATTTCCAACAAAAGACCACTTGATGTGCAAATGAAAATTGCAGCCTCGTAGTGCGATCACCCTTCTGTGGGAAAACAAAGATTTACTACTCTTTGGAAATAAAATGCTACGTTCTTATATGAACTTGAACGAACATTCTTTAAATTACTATAAAGCCTGAGTACATACCAATAGAAGAACAACTTGCCCTCTTCCGTTCGCCCCACCCCCTCCCACCCCCCCTGTCGTGGACAACATGCTGCTGGTGGTGTGTCACTTCCACGAAAAGCCCACTTGATGGGCAAATTAAAATTGCAGCCTTGTATTGCGATCACCCTTCTGTGGGAAAACAGAGACTTACTACACTTTGGAAATAAAATACTACGTTCTTATATGGACTTGAACGAACATTCTTTAAAACACTATAAAGCCTGAGTACATACCAATAGAAGAACAACTTGCCCTCTTCCGTTCGGCCCATCCCCCCTGTCGTGGACAACATGCTGCGGGTGGTGTGTCATATCCACCAAAAGCCCACTTGATGGGCAAATGAAAATTGCAGCCTTGTATTGCGATCACCCTTCTGTGGGAAAACAGAGACTTACTACACTTTGGAAATAAAATGCTACGTTCTTATATGGACTTGAACGAACATTCTTTAAAACACTATAAAGCCTGAGTACATACCAATAGATGAACAACTTGCCCTCTTCCGTTCGCCCCACCCACTCCCACCCCAGCTGTCATGGAACACATGCTGCTGGTGGTGTGTCATATCCACCAAAAGCCCACTGGATGGGCAAATGAAAATTGCAGCCTAGTAGAGCGATCACCCTTCTGTGGGAAAACAAAGATTTACTACACTTTGGAAATAAAATGCTACGTTCTTATATGAACTTAAACGAACATTCTTTAAAACACTATAAAGCCTGAGTACATACCAATAGAAGAACAACTTGCCCTCTTCCGCTAGCCCCACCCCCTGCCACCCCCTGTCGTGGACAACGTGCTGCTGGTGATGTGTCATTTCCACCAAAAGCCCACTTGATGGGCAAATGAAAATTGCAGCCTTGTAGTGCGATCACCCTTCTGTGGGGACACAAAGATCTACTACACTTTGGAAATAAAATGCTACGTTTTTATATGAATTTGAACGAACATTCTTTAAAACACTATAAAACCTGAGTACATACCCATAGAAGAACAACTTGCGCTCTTCCGTTCGCCCCACCCCCTCCCGACCCCCCTGTCATGGACAACATGCTGCTGGTGGTGTGTCATATCCACCAAAAGCCCACTGGATGGGCAAATGAAAATTGCAGCCTTGTAGTGCGATCACCCTTCTGTGGGAAAACCAAGATTTACTACCCTTTGGAAATAATATGCTATGTTCTTATATGAACTTGAACGAACATTCTTTAAAACACTATAAAGCCTGAGTACATACCAATAGAAGAACAACTTGCCCTCTTCCGTTCGCCCCACCAACTCCCACCTCCCCTGTCGTGGACAACATGCTGCTGGTGGTGAGTCATTTCCAACAAAAGACCACTTGATGGGCAAATGAAAATTGCAGCCTTGTAGTGCGATCACCCTTCAGTGGGAAAACAAAGATTTACTACACTTTGGAAATAAAATTCTACGTTCTTATATGAACTTGAACGAATATTCTTTAAAACACTATAAAGCCTGAGTGCATACCAATAGAAGAACAACTTGCCCTCTCCCGTTCGCCCCCCCCCCCCCTCCCCCCCCCCCCCCTTTCATGGACAACATGCTGCTGGTGCTGTGTCATTTCCACCAAAAGCCCACTTGATGGGCAAATGAAAATTGCAGCCTTGTATTGCGATCACCCTTCTGTGGGAAAACAAAGATTTACTACACTTTGGAAATAAAATGCTACGTTCTTATATGAGCCTGAACGAACATTCTTTGAAACACTATAAAGCCTGCGTACATACCAATAGAAGAACAACTTGCCCTCTTCCGTTCGCCCCACCCACTCCCACCCCCCCTGTCGTGGACAACATGCTGCTGGTGGGGTGTCATTTCCACCAAAAGACCACTTGATGGGGAAATGAAAATTGCAGCCTTGTAGTGCGATCACCCTTCAGTCGGAAAACAAAGATTTACAACACTTTGGAAATAAAATGCTACGTTCTTATATGAACTTGAACGAACATTCTTTAAATTACTATAAAGCCTGAGTACATACCAATAGAAGAACAACTTGCCCTCTTCCGTTCGCCCCACCCCCTCCCACCCCCCCTGTCGTGGACAACAAGCTGCTGGTGGTGTGTCATTTCCACGAAAAGCCCACTTGATGGGCAAATTAAAATTGCAGCCTTGTATTGCGATCACCCTTCTGTGGGAAAACAGAGACTTACTACACTTTGGAAATAAAATGCTACGTTCTTATATGGTCTTGAACGAACATTCTTTAAAACACTATAAAGCCTGAGTACATACCAATAGAAGAACAACTTGCCCTCTTCCGTTCGGCCCATCCCCCCTGTCGTGGACAACATGCTGCGGGTGGTGTGTCATATCCACCAAAAGCCCACTTGATGGGCAAATGAAAATTGCAGCCTTGTATTGCGATCACCCTTCTGTGGGAAAACAGAGACTTACTACACTTTGGAAATAAAATGCTACGTTCTTATATGGACTTGAACGAACATTCTTTAAAACACTATAAAGCCTGAGTACATACCAATAGATGAACAACTTGCCCTCTTCCGTTCGCCCCACCCCCTCCCACCCCACCTGTCATGGAACACATGCTGCTGGTGGTGTGTCATATCCACCAAAAGCCCACTGGATGGGCAAATGAAAATTGCAGCCTAGTAGAGCGATCACCCTTCTGTGGGAAAACAAAGATTTACTACACTTTGGAAATAAAATGCTACGTTCTTATATGAACTTAAACGAACATTCTTTAAAACACTATAAAGCCTGAGTACATACCAATAGAAGAACAACTTGCCCTCTTCCGCTAGCCCCACCCCCTGCCACCCCCTGTCGTGGACAACGTGCTGCTGGTGATGTGTCATTTCCACCAAAAGCCCACTTGATGGGCAAATGAAAATTGCAGCCTTGTAGTGCGATCACCCTTCTGTGGGGACACAAAGATCTACTACACTTTGGAAATAAAATGCTACGTTTTTATATGAACTTGAACGAACATTCTTTAAAACACTATAAAACCTGAGTACATACCCATAGAAGAACAACTTGCGCTCTTCCGTTCGCCCCACCCCCTCCCGACCCCCCTGTCATGGACAACATGCTGCTGGTGGTGTGTCATATCCACCAAAAGCCCACTGGATGGGCAAATGAAAATTGCAGCCTTGTAGTGCGATCACCCTTCTGTGGGAAAACCAAGATTTACTACCCTTTGGAAATAATATGCTATGTTCTTATATGAACTTGAACGAACATTCTTTAAAACACTATAAAGCCTGAGTACATACCAATAGAAGAACAACTTGCCCTCTTCCGTTCGCCCCACCAACTCCCACCTCCCCTGTCGTGGACAACATGCTGCTGGTGGTGAGTCATTTCCAACAAAAGACCACTTGATGGGCAAATGAAAATTGCAGCCTTGTAGTGCGATCACCCTTCAGTGGGAAAACAAAGATTTACTACACTTTGGAAATAAAATTCTACGTTCTTATATGAACTTGAACGAATATTCTTTAAAACACTATAAAGCCTGAGTGCATACCAATAGAAGAACAACTTGCCCTCTTCCGTTCGCCCCCCCCCCCCCTCCCCCCCCCCCCTTTCATGGACAACATGCTGCTGGTGCTGTGTCATTTCCACCAAAAGCCCACTTGATGGGCAAATGAAAATTGCAGCCTTGTATTGCGATCACCCTTCTGTGGGAAAACAAAGATTTACTACACTTTGGAAATAAAATGCTACGTTCTTATATGAGCCTGAACGAACATTCTTTGAAACACTATAAAGCCTGCGTACATACCAATAGAAGAACAACTTGCCCTCTTCCGTTCGCCCCACCCACTCCCACCCCCCCCTGTCGTGGACAACATGCTGCTGGTGGGGTGTCATTTCCACCAAAAGACCACTTGATGGGGAAATGAAAATTGCAGCCTTGTAGTGCGATCACCCTTCAGTCGGAAAACAAAGATTTACAACACTTTGGAAATAAAATGCTACGTTCTTATATGAACTTGAACGAACATTCTTTAAATTACTATAAAGCCTGAGTACATACCAATAGAAGAACAACTTGCCCTCTTCCGTTCGCCCCACCCCCTCCCACCCCCCCTGTCGTGGACAACAAGCTGCTGGTGGTGTGTCATTTCCACGAAAAGCCCACTTGATGGGCAAATTAAAATTGCAGCCTTGTATTGCGATCACCCTTCTGTGGGAAAACAGAGACTTACTACACTTTGGAAATAAAATGCTACGTTCTTATATGGTCTTGAACGAACATTCTTTAAAACACTATAAAGCCTGAGTACATACCAATAGAAGAACAACTTGCCCTCTTCCGTTCGGCCCATCCCCCCTGTCGTGGACAACATGCTGCGGGTGGTGTGTCATATCCACCAAAAGCCCACTTGATGGGCAAATGAAAATTGCAGCCTTGTATTGCGATCACCCTTCTGTGGGAAAACAGAGACTTACTACACTTTGGAAATAAAATGCTACGTTCTTATATGGACTTGAACGAACATTCTTTAAAACACTATAAAGCCTGAGTACATACCAATAGATGAACAACTTGCCCTCTTCCGTTCGCCCCACCCCCTCCCACCCCACCTGTCATGGAACACATGCTGCTGGTGGTGTGTCATATCCACCAAAAGCCCACTGGATGGGCAAATGAAAATTGCAGCCTAGTAGAGCGATCACCCTTCTGTGGGAAAACAAAGATTTACTACACTTTGGAAATAAAATGCTACGTTCTTATATGAACTTAAACGAACATTCTTTAAAACACTATAAAGCCTGAGTACATACCAATAGAAGAACAACTTGCCCTCTTCCGCTAGCCCCACCCCCTGCCACCCCCTGTCGTGGACAACGTGCTGCTGGTGATGTGTCATTTCCACCAAAAGCCCACTTGATGGGCAAATGAAAATTGCAGCCTTGTAGTGCGATCACCCTTCTGTGGGGACACAAAGATCTACTACACTTTGGAAATAAAATGCTACGTTTTTATATGAACTTGAACGAACATTCTTTAAAACACTATAAAACCTGAGTACATACCCATAGAAGAACAACTTGCGCTCTTCCGTTCGCCCCACCCCCTCCCGACCCCCCTGTCATGGACAACATGCTGCTGGTGGTGTGTCATATCCACCAAAAGCCCACTGGATGGGCAAATGAAAATTGCAGCCTTGTAGTGCGATCACCCTTCTGTGGGAAAACCAAGATTTACTACCCTTTGGAAATAATATGCTATGTTCTTATATGAACTTGAACGAACATTCTTTAAAACACTATAAAGCCTGAGTACATACCAATAGAAGAACAACTTGCCCTCTTCCGTTCGCCCCACCAACTCCCACCTCCCCTGTCGTGGACAACATGCTGCTGGTGGTGAGTCATTTCCAACAAAAGACCACTTGATGGGCAAATGAAAATTGCAGCCTTGTAGTGCGATCACCCTTCAGTGGGAAAACAAAGATTTACTACACTTTGGAAATAAAATTCTACGTTCTTATATGAACTTGAACGAATATTCTTTAAAACACTATAAAGCCTGAGTGCATACCAATAGAAGAACAACTTGCCCTCTTCCGTTCGCCCCACCCCCTCCCGCCCCCCCCCCCCTTTCATGGACAACATGCTGCTGGTGCTGTGTCATTTCCACCAAAAGCCCACTTGATGGGCAAATGAAAATTGCAGCCTTGTATTGCGATCACCCTTCTGTGGGAAAACAAAGATTTACTACACTTTGGAAATAAAATGCTACGTTCTTATATGAGCCTGAACGAACATTCTTTAAAACACTATAAAGCCTGCGTACATACCAATAGAAGAACAACTTGCCCTCTTCCGTTCGCCCCACCCACTCCCACCCCCCCTGTCGTGGACAACATGCTGCTGGTGGGGTGTCATTTCCACCAAAAGACCACTTGATGGCGAAATGAAAATTGCAGCCTTGTAGTGCGATCACTCTTCTGTGGGAAAACAAAGATTTACAACACTTTGGAAATAAAATGCTACGTTCTTATATGAACTTGAACGAACATTCTTTAAATTACTATAAAGCCTGAGTACATACCAATAGAAGAACAACTTGCCCTCTTCCGTTCGCCCCACCACCTCCCACCGACCCTGTCGTGGACAACATGCTGCTGGTGGGGTGTCATTTCCACTAAAAGCCCACTTGATGGGCAAATGAAAAATGCAGCCTTGTAGTGCGATCACCCTTCTGTGGGAGAACAAAGATTTACTACACTTTGGAAAATAAATGCTACGTTCTTATATGAACTTGAACGAACATTCTTTAAAACACTATAAAGCCTGAGTACATACCATTAGAAGAACAACTTGCCCTCTTCCGTTCGCCCCACCCACTCCCACCCCCTCTGTCGTGGACAACATGCTGCTGGTGGAGCGTCATTTCCACCAAAAGCCCACATGATGGGCAAATGAAAATTGCAGCTTCGTAGTGCGTTCACCCTTCTGTGGGAAAACAAATATTTACTACACTTTGGAAATAAAATGCTACGTTCTTATATGAACTTGAACGAACAGTCTGTAAAACACTATAATGCCTGAGTACATACCAATAGAACAACAACTTGCCCTCTTCCGTTCACCGCACCCTCTCGCACCCCCTCTATCATGGACAACATGCTGCTGGTGGTGTGTCATATCCACCAAATGCCTACTTAATGGGCAAATGAAAATTGCAGCCTTGTACTGCGATCACCCTTCTGTGGGAAAACAAAGATTTACTACACTTTGGAAATAAAATGCTACGTTCTTATATGAACTTGAACGAACATTGTTTAAAACACTATAAAGCCTGAGTACATACCAATAGAAGAACAACTTGCCCTCTTCCGTTCGGCCCACCCCCTCCCACCCCCCCCTGTCGTGGACAACATGCTGCTGGTGGTGTGTCATATCCACCAAAAGCCCACTTGATGGGCAAATTAAAATTGCAGCCTTGTATTGCGATCACCCTTCTGTGGGAAAACAAAGACATACTACACTTTGGAAATAAAATGCTACGTTTTTATATGAACTTGAACGAACATTCTTTAAAACACTATAAAGCCTGAGTACATACCAATAGAAGAACAACTTGCCCTCTTCCGTTCGCCCCACCACCTCCCACCCCCCCTGTCATGGACAACATGCTGCTGGAGGTGTGTCATATCCACCAAAAGCCCACTTGATGGGGAAATGAAAATTGCAGCCTTGTAGTGCAATAACCCTTCTGTGGGAAAACAAATATTTACTACACTTTGGAAATAAAATGCTACGTTCTTATATGAACTTGAACGAACATTCTGTAAAATACTATAAAGCCTGAGTACATACCAATAGAACAACAACTTGCCCTCTTCCGTTCGCCGCACCCTCTCGCACCCCCCCTGTCGTGGACAACATGCTGCTGGTGGTGTGTCATATCCACCAAAAGCCTACTTAATGGGCAAATGAAAATTGCAGCCTTGTACTGCGATCACCCCCTGTGGGAAAACAAAGATTTACTACACTTTGGAAATAAGATGCTACGTACTTATATGAACTTGAACGAACATTGTTTAAAACACTATAAAGCCTGAGTACATGCCAATAGAAGAACAACTTGCCCTCTTCCGTTCGGCCCATCCCCCCTGTCGTGGACAACATGCTGCGGGTGGTGTGTCATATCCACCAAAAGCCCACTTGATGGGCAAATGAAAATTGCAGCCTTATATTGCGATCACCCTTCTGTGGGAAAACAGAGACTTACTACACTTTGGAAATAAAATGCTACGTTCTTATATGGACTTGAACGAACATTCTTTAAAACACTATAAAGCCTGAGTACATACCAATAGAAGAACAACTTGCCCTCTTCCGTTCGCCCCACCCCCTCCCACCCCCCCTGTCATGGACAACATGCTGCTGGTGGTGTGTCATATCCACCAAAAGCCCACTGGATGGGCAAATGAAAATTGCAGCCTAGTAGAGCGATCACCCTTGTGTGGGAAAACAAAGATTTACTACACTTTGGAAATAAAATGCAACGTTCTTATATGATCTTGAACGAACTTTCTTTAAAACACTATAAACCCTGAGTACATACTAATAGAAGAACAACTTGCCCCCTTCCGTTCGCCCCACCACCTCCCACCCCCCCTGTCATGGACAACATGCTGCTGGTGGTGTGTCATATCCACCAAAAGCCCACTTGATGGGCAAATGAAAATTGCAGCCTTGTAGTGCAATCACCCTTCTGTGGGAAAACAAATATTTACTACACTTTGGAAATAAAGTGCTACGTTCTTATATGAACTTGAACGAACATTCTGTAAAATACTATAAAGCCTGAGTACATACCAATAGAACAACAACTTGCCCTCTTCCGTTCGCCGCACCCTCTCGCACCCCCCCTGTCGTGGACAACATGCTGCTGGTGGTGTGTCATATCCACCAAAAGCCTTGTTAATGGGCAAATGAAAATTGCAGCCTTGTACTGCGGTCACCCTTCTGTGGGAAAACAAAGATTTACTACACATTGGAAATAAGAAGCTACGTTCTTATATGAACTTGAAGGAACATTGTTTAAAACACTATTAAGCCTGAATACATACCAATAGAAGAACAAGTTGCCCTCTTCCGTTCGGCCCACCCTCCCTGTTGTGGACAACATGCTGCGGGTGGTGTGTCATATCCACCAAAAGCCCACTTGATGGGCAAATGAAAATTGCAGCCTTGTATTGCGATCACCCTTCTGTGGGAAAACAGAGACTTACTACACTTTGGAAATAAAATGCTACGTTCTTATATGGACTTGAACGAACATTCTTTAAAACACTATAAAGCCTGAGTACATACCAACAGAAGAACAACTTGCCCTCTTCCGTTCGCCCCACCGCCTCCCGACCCCCCTGTCATGGACAACATGCTGCTGGTGGTGTGTCATATCCACCAAAAGCCCACTGGATGGGCAAATGAAAATTGCAGCCTAGTACAGCGATCACCCTTCTGTGCGAAAACAAATATTTACTACACTTTGGAAATAAAATGCTACGTTCTTATATGAACTTAAACGAACATTCTTTAAAACACTATAAAGCCTGAGTACATACCAATAGAAGAACAACTTGCCCTCTTCCGCTCGCCCCACCCCCTACCACCCCCTGTCGTGGACAACATGCTGCTGGTGATGTGTCATTTCCACCAAAAGCCCACATGATGGGCAAATGAAAATTGCAGCCTTGTAGTGCGATCACCCTTCTGTGGGGAAACAAAGATTTACTACACTTTGGAAATAAAATGTTACGTACTTATATGAACTTGAACGAACATTCTTTAAAACACTATAAAGCCTGAGTACATACCAATAGAAAAACAACTTGCCCTCTTCCGTTCGCCCCACCCCCTCCCGCCCCCCCTGTCGTGGACAACATGCTGCTGGTGGTGTGTCATTTCCACCAAAAGCCCACTTGATGGGCAAATGAAAATTGCAGCCTTGTAATGCGATCACCCTTCTGTGGGAAAACCAAGATTTACTACCCTTTGGAAATAATATGCTATGTTCTTATATGAACTTGAACGAACATTCTCTAAAACACTATAAAGCCTGAGTACATACCAATAGATAAACAACTTGCCCTCTTCCGTTCGCCCCACCCCCTCCCAGCCCCCCTGTCGTGGACAACATGCTGCTGGTGGGGTGTCATTTCCACCAAAAGCCCACTTGATGGGCAAATGAAAATTGCAGCCTTGTAGTGCGATCACCCTTCTGTGGGGACACAAAGATCTACTACACTTTGGAAATAAAATGCTACGTTTTTATACGAACTTGAACGAACATTCTTTAAAACACTATAAAACCTGAGTACATACCCATAGAAGAACAACTTGCGCTCTTCCATTCGCCCCACCCCCTCCCGACCCCCCTGTCATGGACAACATGCTGCTGGTGGTGTGTCATATCCACCAAAAGCCCACTGGATGGGCAAATGAAAATTGCAGCCTTGTAGTGCGATCACCCTTCTGTGGGAAAACCAAGATTTACTACCCTTTGGAAATAATATGCTATGTTCTTATATGAACTTGAACGAACATTCTTTAAAACACTATAAAGCCTGAGTACATACCAATAGAAGAACAACTTGCCCTCTTCCGTTCGCCCCACCAACTCCCACCTCCCCTGTCGTGGACAACATGCTGCTGGTGGTGAGTCATTTCCAACAAAAGACCACTTGATGGGCAAATGAAAATTGCAGCCTTGTAGTGCGATCACCCTTCAGTGGGAAAACAAAGATTTACTACACTTTGGAAATAAAATTCTACGTTCTTATATGAACTTGAACGAATATTCTTTAAAACACTATAAAGCCTGAGTGCATACCAATAGAAGAACAACTTGCCCTCTTCCGTTCGCCCCCCCCCCCCTCCCGCCCCCACCCCCCCCCTTTCATGGACAACATGCTGCTGGTGCTGTGTCATTTCCACCAAAAGCCCACTTGATGGGCAAATGAAAATTGCAGCCTTGTATTGCGATCACCCTTCTGTGGGAAAACAAAGATTTACTACACTTTGGAAATAAAATGCTACGTTCTTATATGAGCCTGAACGAACATTCTTTAAAACACTATAAAGCCTGCGTACATACCAATAGAAGAACAACTTGCCCTCTTCCGTTCGCCCCACCCACTCCCACCCCCCCTGTCGTGGACAACATGCTGCTGGTGGGGTGTCATTTCCACCAAAAGACCACTTGATGGGGAAATGAAAATTGCAGCCTTGTAGTGCGATCACCCTTCTGTCGGAAAACAAAGATTTACAACACTTTGGAAATAAAATGCTACGTTCTTATATGAACTTGAACGAACATTCTTTAAATTACTATAAAGCCTGAGTACATACCAATAGAAGAACAACTTGCCCTCTTCCGTTCGCCCCACCACCTCCCACCGACCCTGTCGTGGACAACATGGTGCTGGTGGGGTGTCATATCCACTAAAAGCCCACTTGATGGGCAAATGAAAAATGCAGCCTTGTAGTGCGATCACCCTTCTGTGGGAGAACAAAGATTTACTACACTTTGGAAAATAAATGCTACGTTCTTATATGAACTTGAACGAACATTCTTTAAAACACTATAAAGCCTGAGTACATACCATTAGAAGAACAACTTGCCCTCTTCCGTTCGCCCCACCCACTCCCACCCCCTCTGTCGTGGACAACATGCTGCTGGTGGAGCGTCATTTCCACCAAAAGCCCACTTGATGGGCAAATGAAAATTGCAGCTTCGTAGTGCGTTCACCCTTCTGTGGGAAAACAAATATTTACTACACTTTGGAAATAAAATGCTACGTTCTTATATGAACTTGAACGAACAGTCTGTAAAACACTATAATGCCTGAGTACATACCAATAGAACAACAACTTGCCCTCTTCCGTTCACCGCACCCTCTCGCACCCCCTCTATCATGGACAACATGCTGCTGGTGGTGTGTCATATCCACCAAATGCCTACTTAATGGGCAAATGAAAATTGCAGCCTTGTACTGCGATCACCCTTCTGTGGGAAAACAAAGATTTACTACACTTTGGAAATAAAATGCTACGTTCTTATATGAACTTGAACGAACATTGTTTAAAACACTATAAAGCCTGAGTACATACCAATAGAAGAACAACTTGCCCTCTTCCATTCGCCCCACCACCTCCCACCCCCCCTGTCATGGACAACATGCTGCTGGAGGTGTGTCATATCCACCAAAAGCCCACTTGATGGGGAAATGAAAATTGCAGCCTTGTAGTGCAATAACCCTTCTGTGGGAAAACAAATATTTACTACACTTTTGAAATAAAATGCTACGTTCTTATATGAACTTGAACGAACATTCTGTAAAATACTATAAAGCCTGAGTACATACCAATAGAACAACAACTTGCCCTCTTCCGTTCGCCGCACCCTCTCGCACCCCCCCTGTCGTGGACAACATGCTGCTGGTGGTGTGTCATATCCACCAAAAGCCTTGTTAATGGGCAAATGAAAATTGCAGCCTTGTACTGCGGTCACCCTTCTGTGGGAAAACAAAGATTTACTACACATTGGAAATAAGAAGCTACGTTCTTATATGAACTTGAAGGAACATTGTTTAAAACACTATTAAGCCTGAATACATACCAATAGAAGAACAAGTTGCCCTCTTCCGTTCGGCCCACCCTCCCTGTCGTGGACAACATGCTGCGGGTGGTGTGTCATATCCACCAAAAGCCCACTTGATGGGCAAATGAAAATTGCAGCCTTGTATTGCGATCACCCTTCTGTGGGAAAACAGAGACTTACTACACTTTGGAAATAAAATGCTACGTTCTTATATGGACTTGAACGAACATTCTTTAAAACACTATAAAGCCTGAGTACATACCAACAGAAGAACAACTTGCCCTCTTCCCGTTCGCCCCCACCGCCTCCCGACCCCCCTGTCATGGACAACATGCTGCTGGTGGTGTGTCATATCCACCAAAAGCCCACTGGATGGGCAAATGAAAATTGCAGCCTAGTAGAGCGATCACCCTTCTGTGCGAAAACAAATATTTACTACACTTTGGAAATAAAATGCTACGTTGTTATATGAACTTAAACGAACATTCTTTAAAACACTATAAAGCCTGAGTACATACCAATAGAAGAACAACTTGCCCTCTTCCGCTCGCCCCACCCCCTACCACCCCCTGTCGTGGACAACATGCTGCTGGTGATGTGTCATTTCCACCAAAAGCCCACATGATGGGCAAATGAAAATTGCAGCCTTGTAGTGCGATCACCCTTCTGTGGGGAAACAAAGATTTACTACACTTTGGAAATAAAATGTTACGTACTTATATGAACTTGAACGAACATTCTTTAAAACACTATAAAGCCTGAGTACATACCAATAGAAAAACAACTTGCCCTCTTCCGTTCGCCCCACCCCCTCCCGCCCCCCCTGTCGTGGACAACATGCTGCTGGTGGTGTGTCATTTCCACCAAAAGCCCACTTGATGGGCAAATGAAAATTGCAGCCTTGTAATGCGATCACCCTTCTGTGGGAAAACCAAGATTTACTACCCTTTGGAAATAATATGCTATGTTCTTATATGAACTTGAACGAACATTCTCTAAAACACTATAAAGCCTGAGTACATACCAATAGAAGAACAACTTGCCCTCTTCCGTTCGCCCCACCCCCTCCCAGCCCCCCTGTCGTGGACAACATGCTGCTGGTGGGGTGTCATTTCCACCAAAAGACCACTTGATGGGCAAATTAAAATTGCAGCCTTGTAGTGCGATCACCCTTCTGTGGGAAAACAAAGATTTACTACACTTTGGAAATAAAATGCTACGTTCTTATATGAATTTGTACGAACATTCTTTAAATTACTATAAAGCCTGAGTACATACCAATAGAAGAACAAATTGCCTCTTCCGTTCGCCCCACCCCCTCCCACCCCCCCTGTCGTGGACAACACGCTGCTGGTGGTGTGTCGTTTCGACCAAAAGCCCACTTGATGGGCAAATGAAAAATGCAGCCTTGTAGTGCGATCACCCATCTGTGGGAAAACAAAGATTTACTACACTTTGGAAATAAAATGCTACGTTCTTATATGAACTTGAACGAACATTCTTTAAAACACTATAAAGCCTGAGTACATTCAAATAGAAGAACAACTTTCCCCCTACCGTTCGCCCCACCCACTCCCACCCCCCCTGTCGTGGACAACATGCTGCTGGTGGTGTGTCATTTCCACAAAAGCCCACTTGATGGGCAAATGAAAATTGCAGCCTTGTAGTGCGATCACCCTTCTGTGGGAAAACAAATATTTACTACACTTTGGAAATAAAATGCTACATTCTTATATGAACTTGAACGACATTCTGTAAAACACTATAAAGCCTGAGTACATACCAACAGAAGAACAACCTGCCCTCTTCCGTTCGCCCCACCACCTCCCACCCCCCCCTGTCATGGACAACATGCTGTTGGTGGTGTGTCATATCCACCAAAAGCCCACTTGATGGGCAAATGAAAATTGCAGCCTTGTAGTGCGATCACCCTTCTGTGGGGAAACAAAGATTTACTACACTTTGGAAATAAAATGCTACGTTCTTATATGAACTTGAACGAACATTCTTTAAAACACTATAAAGCCTGAGTACATACCAATAGAAGAACAACTTGCCCTCTTCCGTTCGCCCCACCCCCTCCAGCCACCCCTGTCGTGGACAACATGCTGCTGGTGGTGTGTCATTTCCACCAAAAGCCCACTTGATGGGCAAATGAAAATTCCAGCCTTGTAGTGCGATCACCCTTCTGTGGGAAAACCAAGATTTACTACCCTGTGGAAATGATATGCTATGTTCTTATATGAACTTGAACGAACATTCTTTGAAACACTATAAAGCCTGAGTACATACCAATAGAAGAACAACTTGCCCTCTTCCGTTCGCCCCACCACCTCCCACCACCCCTTTCGTGGACAACATGCTGCTGGTGGTGTGTCATTTCCAACAAAAGACCACTTGATGGGCAAATGAAAATTGCAGCCTTGTAGTGCGATCACCCTTCTGTGGGAAAACAAAGATTTACTACACTTTGGAAATAAAATGCTACGTTCTTATTTGAACTTGAACGAACATTCTCTAAAACACTATAAAGCCTAAGTACATGCCAATAGAAGAACAACTTGCCCTCTTCCGTTCGGCCCACCCCCTCCCACCCCCCCTGTCGTGGACAAAATGCTGCTGGTGGTGTGTCATATCCACCAAAAGCCCACTTGATGGGCAAATGAAAATTGCAGCCTTGTAGTGCAATCACCCTTCTGTGGGAAAACAAATATTTACTACACTTTGGAAATAAAATGCTACGTTCTTATATGAACTTGAACGAACATTCTGTAAAATACTATAAAGCCTGAGTACATTCCAATAGAACAACAACTTGCCCTCTTCCGTTCGCCGCACCCTCTCGCACCCCCCCTGTCGTGGACAACATGCTGCTGGTGGTGTGTCAAATCCACCAAAAGCCTACTTAATGGGCAAATGAAAATTGCAGCCTTGTAGAGCGATCTCCCTTCTGTGGGAAAACAAAGATTTACTACACTTTGGAAATAAGATGCTACGTTCTTATATGAACTTGATCGAACATTGTTTAAAACACTGTAAAGCCTGAGTATATACCAATAGAAGAACAACTTGCCCTCTTCCGTTCGTTCCACCCCCCCTGTCGTGGACAACATGCTACGGGTGGTGTGTCATATCCACCAAAAGCCCACTTGATGGGCAAATGAAAATTGCAGCCTTAAATTGCGATCACCCTTCTGTGGGAAAACAGAGACTTACTACACTTTGGAAATAAAATGCTACGTTCTTATATGAACTTGAACGAACATTCTTTAAAACACTATAAAGCCTGAGTACATACCAATAGAAGAACAACTTGCCCTCTTCCGTTCGCCCCACCCACTCCCACCCCCCCCTGTCATGGACAACATGCTGCTGGTGGTGTGTCATATCCACCAAAAGCCAACTTGATGGGCAAATGAAAATTGCAGCCTTGTAGAGCGATCTCCCTTCTGTGGGAAAACAAAGATTTACTACACTTTGGAAATAAAATGCTACGATCTTATATGAAATTGAACTAACATTCTTTAAAACACTATAAATCCAGAGTACATACCAATAGAAGAACAACTTGCCCTCTTCCGTTCGCCCTACCCCCTCCCACCCCCCTTGTCGTGGACAACATGCTGCTGGTGGTGTGTAATTTCCTCCAAAAGTCCACTTGATGGGCAAATGATAATTGCAGCCTTGTATTGCGATCACCCTTCTGTGGGAAAACAAAGGTTTACTACATTTGGAAATAAAATGCTACGTTCTTATATGCACTTGAACGAACATTCTTTAAAACACTATAAAGCTTGCGTAAATACCAATAGAAGAACAACTTGCCCTCTTCCGTTCGCCCCATCCCCTCCCGCCCACCCTGTCGTAGACAACATGCTGCTGGTGGGGTGTCATTTCCACCAAAAGACCACTTGATGGGCAAATGAAAATTGCAGCCTTGTAGTGCGGTCACCCTTCTGTGGGAAAACAAAGATTTACTACACTTTGGAAATAAAATGCTACGTTCTTATATGAACTTGAACGAACATTCTTTAAAACACTATAAAGCCTGAGTACATACCAATAGAAGAACAACTTGCCCTCTTCTGTTCGCCCCACCCATTCCCTCCCCCCCTGTCGTGGACAACATGCTGCTGGTGGTGTGTCATTTCCACCAAAAGTCCACTTGATGGGCAAATGAAAATTGCAGCCTTGTATTGCGATCACCCTTCTGTGAGAAAACAAAGATTCACTACATTTTGGAAATAAAATGCTACGTTCTTATATGAACTTGAACGAACATTTTTTAAAACACTATAAAGCCTGTCTAAACACCAATAGGAAAACAACTTGCCCTCTTCCGTTTGCCCCACCCCTCCCACCCCCCCCTGTCGTGGACATCATGCTGCTGGTGGTGTGTCATTTCCACCAAAAGACCACTTGATGGGCATATGAAATTTGCAGTCTTGTAGTGCGATCACCCTTCTGTGGGAAAACAAAGATTTACTACACTTTGGAAATAAAATTCTACGTTCTTATATGAACTTGAACGAACATTCTTTAAAACACTATAAAGCCTTAGTACATACCAATAGAAGAACAACTTTCCCTCTTCCGTACGCCCCACCCCCTCCCACCACCCCCTGTCGTGGACAACATGCTGCTGGTGGTGTGTCATTTGCAGCAAGAGACCGCTTGATGGGCAAATGAAAATTGCAGCCTTGTAGTGCGATCATCCTTCTGTGGGAAAACAAAGATTTACTACACTTTGGAAATAAAATGCTACGTTCTTATATGAACTTGAACGAACATTCTTTAAAACACTATAAAGCCTGAGTACATACGAATAGAAGAACAACTTGCCTTCTTCCGTTCGCCCCACCCCCTCCCACCTCCCCTGTCGTGGACAACATGCAGCTGGTGGTGTGTCATTTGCATCAAAAGACCACTTGATGGGCCAATGAAAATTGCAGCCTTGTAGTGCGATAACCCTTCTGTGAGAAAACAAAGATTTACTACACTTTGGAAATAAAATGCTACGTTCGTATATGAACTTGAGCGAACATTCTTTAAAACACTATAAAGCCTGAGTACATACCACTAGAAGAACAACTTGCCCTCTTCCGTTCGCCCCACCCCCTCCCACCCCCACTGTCGTGGACAACATGCTGCTGGGGGTGTATCATTTCCACCAAAAGCCCACTTGATGTGCAAATGAAAATTGCAGCCTTGTATTGCAATCACCCTTCTGTGGGAAAACAAAGATTTACTACACTTTGGAAATAAAATGCTACGTTCTTATTTGAACTTGAACGAACATTCTCTAAAACACTATAAAGCCTAACTACATGCCAATAGAAGAACAACTTGCCCTCTTCCGTTCGGCCCACCCCCTCCCACCCCCCCTGTCGTGGACAACATGCTACTGGTGGGGTGTCATTTCCACCAAAAGACCACTTGATGGGCAAATGAAAATTGCAGCCTTGTAGTGCGATCACCCTTCTGTGGGAAAACAAAGGTTTACGACACTTTGGAAATAAAATGCTACGTTCTTATATGAACTTGTACGAACATTCTTTAAATTACTATAAAGCCTGAGTACATACCAATAGAAGAACAAATTGCCCTCTTCCGTTCGCCCCACCCCCTCCCACCCCCCCTGTCGTGGACAACATGCTTTTGGTGGTGTGTCATTTCCACCAAAAGCCCACTTGATGGGCAAATGAAAAATGCAGCCTTGTAGTGCGATCACCCTTCTGTGGGAAAACAAAGATTTACTACACTTTGGAAATAAAATGCTACGTTTTTATATGAACTTGAACGTACATTGTGTAAAACACTATAAAGCCGGAGTACATACCAATAGAAAAACAACTTGCCCTCTTCCGTTCGCCCCACCACCTCCCACCCCCCCTGTCATGGACAACATGCTACTGGTGGTGTGTCATATCCACCAAAAGCCCACTTGATGGGCAAATGGAAATTGCAGCCTTGTAGTGCAATCACCCTTCTGTGGGAAAACAAATATTTACTACACTTTGGAGATAAAATGCTACGTTCTTATATGAACTTGAACGAACATTCTGTAAAATACTATAAAGCCTGAGTACATTCCAATAGAACAACAACTTGCCCTCTTCCGTTCGCCGCACCCTCTCGCACCCCCCCTGTCGTGGACAACATGCTGCTGGTGGTGTGTCAAATCCACCAAAAGCCTACTTAATTGGCAAATGAAAATTGCAGCCTTGTACTGCGATCACCCTTCTGTGGGAAAACAAAGATTTACTACACTTTGGAAATAAGATGTTACGTTCTTGTATGAACTTGAACAAACAATCTCTAAAACACTATAAAGCCTGGGTACATACCAATAGAAGAACAACTTGCCCTCCTCCGTTCGGCCCACCCGCTCCCATCCCACCTGTCGTGGACAACATGCTGCTGGTGGTGTGTCATATCCACCAAAAGCCCACTTGATGGGCAAATGAAAATTGCAGCCTTGTAGAGCGATCTCCCTTCTATGGGAAAACAAAAATTTACTACACTTTGGAAATAAATTGCTACGATCTTATATGAACTTGAACAAACATTCTTTAAAACACTATAAAGCCGGAGTACATACCGATAGAAGAACAACTTGCCCTCTTCCGTTCGCCCTACCCCCTCCCACCCCCCTTGTCGTATACAACATGCTGCTGGTGGTGTGTCACTTCCTCCAAAAGTCCACTTGATGGGCAAATGATAATTGCAGCCTTGTATTGCGATCACCCTTCTGTGGGAAAACAAAGATTTACTACATTTGGAAATCAAATGCTACGTTCTTATATGCACTTGAACGAACATTCTTTAAAACACTATAAAGCTTGCGTAAATACCAATAGAAGAACAACTTGCCCTCTTCCGTTCGCCCCACCCCCTCCCGCCCACCCTGTCGTGGACAACATGCTGCTGGTGGGGTGTCATTTCCACCAAAAGACCACTTGATGGGCAAATGAAAATTGCAGCCTTGTAGTGCGGTCACCCTTCTGTGGGAAAACAAATATTTACTACACTTTGGAAATAAAATGCTACGTTCTTATATGAACTTGAACGAACATTCTTTAAAACGCTATAAAGCCTGAGTACATACCAATAGAAGAACAACTTGCCCTCTTCTGTTCGCCCCACCCCCTCCCTCCCCCCCTGTCGTGGACAACATGCTGCTGGTGGTGTGTCATTTCCACCAAAAGTCCACTTGATGGGCAAATGAAAATTGCAGCCTTGTATTGCGATCACCCTTCTGTGAGAAAACAAAGATTCACTACATTTTGGAAATAAAATGCTACGTTCTTATATGAACTTGAACGAACATTTTTTAAAACACTATAAAGCCTGTCTAAACACCAATAGGAAAACAACTTGCCCTCTTCCGTTTGCCCCACCCCCTCCCACCCCCCCTGTCGTGGACATCATGCTGCTGGTGGTGTGTCATTTCCACCAAAAGACCACTTGATGGGCAAATGAAAATTGCAGTCTTGTAGTGCGATCATCCTTCTGTGGGTAAACAAAGATTTACTACACTTTAGAAATAAAATTCTACGTTCTTATATGAACTTGAACGAACATTCTTTAAAACACTATAAAGCCTGCGTACTTACCAATAGAAGAACAACTTGCCCTCTTCCGTTCATGCCACCCCCTCCCACCCCCCCAGCCGTGGACAACATGCCGCTGGTCATGTGTCATTTCCACCAAAAGCCTACTTAATGGGCAAATGAAAATTGCAGCCTTGTACTGCGATCACCCTTCTGTGGGAAAACAGAGACTTACTACACTTTGGGGACTAATGAACTCGGCAGTTGAGTCCCATAGTGCTCAGAGCCAGCCAGTTACTACACTTTGGAAATAAAATGCTACGTTCTTATATGAACTTGAACGAACATTCTTTAAAACACTATAAAGCCTGAGTACATACCAATAGAAGAACAACTTGCCCTCTTCCGTTCGCCCCACCCACTCCCACCCCCCCCTGTCATGGACAACATGCTGCTGGTGGTGTGTCATATCCACCAAAAGCCAACTTGATGGGCAAATGAAAATTGCAGCCTTGTAGAGCGATCTCCCTTCTATGGGAAAACAAAAATTTACTACACTTTGGAAATAAAATGCTACGATCTTATATGAACTTGAACTAACATTCTTTAAAACACTATAAATCCAGAGTACATACCATTAGAAGAACAACTTGCCCTCTTCCGTTCGCCCTACCCCCTCCCACCCCCCTTGTCGTGGACAACATGCTGCTGGTGGTGTGTAATTTCCTCCAAAAGTCCACTTGATGGGCAAATGATAATTGCAGCCTTGAATTGCGATCACCCTTCTGTGGGAAAACAAAGGTTTACTACATTTGGAAATAAAATGCTACGTTCTTATATGCACTTGAACGAACATTCTTTAAAACACTATAAAGCTTGCGTAAATACCAATAGAAGAACAACTTGCCCTCTTCCGTTCGCCCCACCCCTCCCACCCCCCCTGTCGTGGACATCATGCTGCTGGTGGTGTGTCATTTCCACCAAAAGTCCACTTGATGGGCAAATGAAAATTGCAGCCTTGTATTGCGATCACCCTTCTGTGAGAAAACAAAGATTCACTACATTTTGGAAATAAAATGCTACGTTCTTATATGAACTTGAACGAACATTTTTTAAAACACTATAAAACCTGTCTAAACACCAATAGGAAAACAACTTGCCCTCTTCCGTTTGCCCCACCCCTCCCACCCCCCCTGTCGTGGACATCATGCTGCTGGTGGTGTGTCATTTCCACCAAAAGACCACTTGATGGGCATATGAAATTTGCAGTCTTGTAGTGCGATCACCCTTCTGTGGGAAAACAAAGATTTACTACACTTTGGAAATAAAATTCTACGTTCTTATATGAACTTGAACGAACATTCTTTAAAACACTATAAAGCCTTAGTACATACCAATAGAAGAACAACTTTCCCTCTTCCGTACGCCCCACCCCCTCCCACCACCCCCTGTCGTGGACAACATGCTGCTGGTGGTGTGTCATTTGCAGCAAGAGACCGCTTGATGGGCAAATGAAAATTGCAGCCTTGTAGTGCGATCATCCTTCTGTGGGAAAACAAAGATTTACTACACTTTGGAAATAAAATGCTATGTTCTTATATGAACTTGAACGAACATTCTTTAAAACACTATAAAGCCTGAGTACATACGAATAGAAGAACAACTTGCCTTCTTCCGTTCGCCCCACCCCCTCCCACCTCCCCTGTCGTGGACAACATGCAGCTGGTGGTGTGTCATTTCCATCAAAAGACCACTTGATGGGCCAATGAAAATTGCAGCCTTGTAGTGCGATCACCCTTCTGTGAGAAAACAAAGATTTACTACACTTTGGAAATAAAATGCTACGTTCGTATATGAACTTGAGCGAACATTCTTTAAAACACTATAAAGCCTGAGTACATACCACTAAAAGAACAACTTGCCCTCTTCCGTTCGCCCCACCCCCTCCCACCCCCACTGTCGTGGACAACATGCTGCTGGGGGTGTATCATTTCCACCAAAAGCCCACTTGATGTGCAAATGAAAATTGCAGCCTTGTATTGCAATCACCCTTCTGTGGGAAAACAAAGATTTACTACACTTTGGAAATAAAATGCTACGTTCTTATTTGAACTTGAACGAACATTCTCTAAAACACTATAAAGCCTAAGTACATGCCAATAGAAGAACAACTTGCCCTCTTCCGTTCGGCCCACCCCCTCCCACCCCCCCTGTCGTGGACAACATGCTACTGGTGGGGTGTCATTTCCACCAAAAGACCACTTGATGGGCAAATGAAAATTGCAGCCTTGTAGTGCGATCACCCTTCTGTGGGAAAACAAAGATTTACTACACTTTGGAAATAAAATGCTACGTTCTTATATGAACTTGAATGAACATTCTTTAAATTACTATAAAGCCTGAGTACATACCAATAGAAGAACAACTTGCCCTCTTCCGTTCGCCCCACCCACTCCCACCCCCCCTGTCGTGGACAACATGCTGCTGGTGGTGTGTCATTTCCACCAAAAGCCCACTTGATGGGCAAATGAAAATTGCAGCCTTGTAGTGCGATCACACTTCTGTGGGAAAACAAATATTTACTACACTTTGGAAATAAAATGCTACGTTTTTATATGAACTTGAACGAACATTGTGTAAAACACTATAAAGCCGGAGTACATACCAATAGAAAAACAACTTGCCCTCTTCCGTTCGCCCCACCACCTCCCACCCCCCCTGTCATGGACAACATGCTACTGGTGGTGTGTCATACCCACCAAAAGCCCACTTGATGGGCAAATGGAAATTGCAGCCTTGTAGTGCAATCACCCTTCTGTGGGAAAACAAATATTTACTACACTTTGGAGATAAAATGCTACGTTCTTATATGAACTTGAACGAACATTCTGTAAAATACTACAAAGCCTGAGTACATTCCAATAGAACAACAACTTGCCCTCTTCCGTTCGCCGCACCGTCTCGCACCCCCCCTGTCGTGGACAACATGCTGCTGGTGGTGTGTCAAATCCACCAAAAGCCTACTTAATTGGCAAATGAAAATTGCAGCTTTGTACTGCGATCACCCTTCTGTGGGAAAACAAAGATTTACTACACTTTGGAAATAAGATGCTACGTTCTTATATGAACTTGAACGAACATTGTTTAAAACACTGTAAAGCCTGAGTATATACCAATAGAAGAACAACTTGCCCTCTTCCGTTCGGTCCACCCCCCCTGTCGTGGACAACATGCTGCGGGTGGTGTGTCATATCCACCAAAAGCCCACTTGATGGGCAAATGAAAATTGCAGCCTTGTATTGCGATCACCCTTCTGTGGGAAAACAGAGACTTACTACACTTTGGAAATAAAATGCTACGTTCTTATATGAACTTGAACGAACATTCTTTAAAACACTATAAAGCCTGAGTACATACCAATAGAACAACAACTTGCCCTCATCCGATCGCCCCACCCCATCCCACCCCCCTGTCATGGACAACATGCTGCTGCTGGTGTGTCATATCCACCAAAAGCCCACTGGATGGGCAAATGAAAATTGCAGCCTAGTAGAGCGATCACCCTTCTGTGGGAAAACAAAGATTTACTACACTTTGGAAATAAAATGCTACGTTCTTGTATGAACTTGAACAAACAATCTTTAAAACACTATAAAGCCTGGGTACATACCAATAGAAGAACAACTTGCCCTCTTCCGTTCGGCCCACCCGCTCCCATCCCACCTGTCGTGGACAACATGCTGCTGGTGGTGTGTCATATCCACCAAAAGCCCACTTGATGGGCAAATGAAAATTGCAGCCTTGTATTGCGATCACCCTTCTGTGGGAAAACAAAGACTTACTACACTTTGGAAATAAAATGCTACATTCTTATATGAACTTGAACGAACATTCTTTAAAACACTATAAAGCCTGAGTACATACCAATAGAAGAACAACTTGCCCTCTTCCGTTCGCCCCACCCCCTTCCACCCCCCCTGTCATGGACAACATGCTGCTGGTGGTGTGTCATATCCACCAAAAGCCATCTTGATGGGCAAATGAAAATTGCAGCCTTGTAGAGCGATCTCCCTTCTATGGGAAAACAAAAATTTACTACACTTTGGAAATAAATTGTTACGATCTTATATGAACTTGAACAAACATTCTTTAAAACACTATAAAGCCGGAGTACATACCGATAGAAGAACAACTTGCCCTCTTCCGTTCGCCCTACCCCCTCCCACCCCCCTTGTCGTATACAACATGCTGCTGGTGGTGTGTCATTTCCTCCAAAAGTCCACTTGATGGGCAAATGATAATTGCAGCCTTGTATTGCGATCACCCTTCTGTGGGAAAACAAAGATTTACTACATTTGGAAATAAAATGCTACGTTCTTATATGCACTTGAACGAACATTCTTTAAAACACTATAAAGCTTGCGTAAATACCAATAGAAGAACAACTTGCCCTCTTCCGTTCGCCCCACCCCCTCCCGCCCACCCTGTCGTGGACAACATGCTGCTGGTGGGGTGTCATTTCCACCAAAAGACCACTTGATGGGCAAATGAAAATTGCAGCCTTGTAGTGCGGTCACCCTTCTGTGGGAAAACAAAGATTTACTACACTTTGGAAATAAAATGCTACGTTCTTATATGAACTTGAACGAACATTCTTAAAACACTATAAAGCCTGAGTACATACCAATAGAAGAACAACTTGCCCTCTTCTGTTCGCCCCACCCCCTCCCTCCCCCCCTGTCGTGGACAACATGCTGCTGGTGGTGTGTCATTTCCACCAAAAGTCCACTTGATGGGCAAATGAAAATTGCAGCCTTGTATTGCGATCACCCTTCTGTGAGAAAACAAAGATTCACTACATTTTGGAAATAAAATGCTACGTTCTTATATGAACTTGAACGAACATTTTTTAAAACACTATAAAGCCTGTCTAAACACCAATAGGAAAACAACTTGCCCTCTTCCGTTTGCCCCACCCCCTCCCACCCCCCCCTGTCGTGGACATCATGCTGCTGGTGGTGTGTCATTTCCACCAAAAGACCACTTGATGGGCAAATGAAAATTGCAGTCTTGTAGTGCGATCACCCTTCTGTGGGTAAACAAAGATTTACTACACTTTGGAAATAAAATTCTACGTTCTTATATGAACTTGAACGAACATTCTTTAAAACACTATAAAGCCTGCGTACTTACCAATAGAAGAACAACTTGCCCTCTTCCGTTCACGCCACCCCCTCCCACCCCCCCAGCCGTGGACAACATGCCGCTGGTCATGTGTCATTTCCACCAAAAGACCACTTGATGGGCAAATGAAAATTGCAGCCTTGTAGTGCGATCACCGTTCTGTGGGAAAACAAAGATTTACTACACTTTGGAAATAAAATGCTACATTCTTATATGAACTTGAACGAACATTCTTTAAAACACTATAAAGCCTGAGTACATACCAATAGAAGAACTACTTGTCCTCTTCCGTTCGCCCCACCCCCTCCCATCCCAGCTGTCGTGGACAACATGCTGCTGGTGGTGTGTCATTTCCAACAAAACACCACTTGATGGGCAAATGAAAATTGCAGACTTGTAGTGCGATCACCCTTCTGTGGGAAAACAAAGATTAACTACACTTTGGAAATAAAATGCTATGTTCTTATGTGAACTTGATCGAACTTTCTTTAAAACACTATAAAGCCTGAGTACATACCAACAGAACAGCAACTTGCCCTCTTCCGTTTGCCCGACCCCCTCCCACCCCCCCTGTCGTGGACAACATGCTGCTGGTGGTGTGTCATTTCCACCAAAACCTTACTTGATGGGCAAATGAAAATTGCAGCCTTGTAGTGCGATCACCCTTCTGTGGGAAAACAAAGATTTACTACACTTTGGAAATAAAATGCTACGTTCTTATATGAACTTGAACGAACGTTCTTTAAAACACTATAAAGCCTGAGTACATACCAATAGAAGAACAACTTGCCCTCTTCCGTTCGCCCCACCCCCTCCCATCCCCCCTGTCGTGGACAACATGCAGCTGGTGGTGCGTCTTTTTTACCAAAATTCCACTTGATGGGCAAATGAAAATTGCAGCCTTGTATTGCGATCAACCTACTGTGGGAAAACAAAGATTTACTACATTGTGGGAATAAAATGCTACGTTCTTATATGTACTTGAACGTACATTCTTTAAAACACTATAAAGCCTGAGTACATACCAATAGAAGAACAACTTGCCCTCTTCCGTTCACCCCACCCCCTCCCACCCACCCTGTCGTGGACAACATGCTGCTGGTGGTGTGTCATTTGCACCAAAAGACCACTTGATGGGCAAATGAAAATTGCAGCCTTGTAGTGCGATCACCCTTCTGTGGGAAAACAAGGATTTGCTACACTTTGGAAATAAAATGCTACGTTCTTATATGAACTTGAATGAACATTCTTTAAACCACTATAAAGCCTGAGTACATACCAATAGACGAACAACTTGCCCTCATCCGTTCGCCCCCCCCCCCCCCTCCCACCCACCCTGTCGTGGACAACATGCTGCTGGTGGTGTGTCATTTCCACCAAAACCTTACTTGATGGGCAAATGAAAATTGCAGCCTTGTAGTGCGATCACCCTTCTGTGGGAAAACAAAGATTTACTACACTTTGGAAATAAAATGCTACGTTCTTATATGAACTTGAACGAACGTTCTTTAAAACACTATAAAGCCTGAGTACATACCAATAGAAGAACAACTTGCCCTCTTCCGTTCGCCCCACCCCCTCCCATCCCCCCTGTCGTGGACAACATGCAGCTGGTGGTGCGTCATTTCCACCAAAATTCCACTTGATGGGCAAATGAAAATTGCAGCCTTGTATTGCGATCAACCTACTGTGGGAAAACAAAGATTTACTACATTGTGGGAATAAAATGCTACTTTCTTATATGTACTTGAACGTCCTTTTTTTTAAACACTATAAAGCCTGAGTACATACCAATAGAAGAACAACTTGCCCTCTTCCGTTCGCCCCACCCCCTCCCACCCACCCTGTCGTGGACAACATGCTGCTGGTGGTGTGTCATTTGCACCAAAAGACCACTTGATGGGCAAATGAAAATTGCAGCCTTGTAGTGCGATCACCCTTCTGTGGGATAACAAGGATTTACTAAACTTTGGAAATAAAATGCTACGTTCTTATATGAACTTGAACGAACATTCTTTAAACCACTATAAAGCCTGAGTACATACCAATAGACGAACAACTTGCCCTCTTCCGTTCGCCCCACCCCCTCCCACCCACCCTGTCGTGGACAACATGCTGCTGGTGGTGTGTCATTTCCACCAAAAGTCCACTTGATGGGCAAATGATAATTGCAGCCTTGTATTGCGATCACCCATCTGTGGGAAAACAAAGATTTACTACACTTTGGAAATAAAATGCTACGTTCTTATATGAACTTAAACGAACATACTTTAAAACACTATAAAGCCTGAGTACATACCAATAGAAGAACAACTTGCCCTCTTCCGTTCGCCCCACCCCCTCCCATCCCCCCTGTCGTGGACAAAATGCAGCTGGTGGTGCGTCATTTCCACCAAAATTCCACTTGATGGGCAAATGAAAATTGCAGCCTTGTATTGCGATCACCCTTCTGTGAGAAAACAAAGATTCACTACATTTTGGAAATAAAATGCTACGCTCTTATGTGAACTTGAATGAACATTTTTTAAAACACTATAAAGCCTGTCTAAGCACCAATAGGAAAACAACTTGCCCTCTTCCGTTTGCCCCACCACCTCCCACCCCCCCTGTCGTGGACATCATGCTGCTGGTTGTGTGTCATTTCCACCAAAAGACCACTTGATGGGCAAATGAAAATTGCAGTCTTGTAGTGCGATCACCCTTCTGTGGGAAAACAAAGATTTACTACCCTTTGAAAATAAAATTCTACGTTCTTATATGAACTTGAACGAACATTCTTTAAAACACTATAAAGCCTGAGTACATACCAATAGAAGAACAACTTTCCCTCTTCCGTACGCCCCACCCCCTCCCACCACCCCCTGTCGTGGACAACATGCTGCTGGTGGTGTGTCATTTGCAGCAAGAGACCACTTGATGGGCAAATGAAAATTGCAGCCTTGTAGTGCGATCATCCTTCTGTGGGAAAACAAAGATTTACTACACTTTGGAAATAAAATGCTACGTTCTTATATGAACTTGAACGAACATTCTTTAAAACACTATAAAGCCTGAGTACATACGAATAGAAGAACAACTTGCCTTCTTCCGTTCGCCCCACCCCCTCTCACCTCCCCTGTCGTGGACAACATGCAGCTGGTGGTGTGTCATTTCCATCAAAAGACCACTTGATGGGCCAATGAAAATTGCAGCCTTGTAGTGCGATCACCCTTCTGTGAGGAAACAAAGATTTACTACACTTCGGAAATAAAATGCTACGTTCTTATATGAACTTGAGTGAACATTCTTTGAAACACTATAAAGCCTGAGTACATACCACTAGAAGAACAACTTGCCCTCTTCCGTTCGCCCCACCCCCTCCCACCCCCACTGTCGTGGACAACATGCTGCTGGTGGTGTATCATTTCCACCAAAAGCCCACTTGATGTGCAAATGAAAATTGCAGCCTTGTATTGCAATCACCCTTCTGTGGGAAAACAAAGATTTACTACACTTTGGAAATAAAATGCTACGTTCTTATATGAACTTGAACGAAGATTCCTTAAAACACTATAAAGCCTGCGTACTTACCAATAGAAGAACAACTTGCCCTCTTCCGTTCACGCCACCCCCTCCCACCCCCCCAGTCGTGCACAACATGCTGCTGGTCATGTGTCATTTCCACCAAAAGACCACTTAATGGGCAAATGAAAATTGCAGCCTTGTAGTGCGATCACCCTTCTGTGGGAAAACAAATATTTACTACACTTTGGAAATAAAATGCTACATTCTTATATGAACTTGAACGAACATTCTTTAAAACACTATAAAGCCTGAGTACATACCAATAGCAGAACTACTTGCCCTCTTCCGTTCGCCCCACTCCCTCCCATCCCCCTGTCGTGGACAACATGCTGCTGGTGGTGTGTCATTTCCACCAAAACCCCACTTGATGGGCAAATGAAAATTGCAGCCTTGTAGTGCGATCACCCTTCTCTGGGAAAGCAAAAATTTACTACACTTTGGAAATAAAATGCTACGTTTTTATATGAACTTGAACGAACATTCTTTAAAACACTATAAAGCCTGAGTACATACCAATAGAAGAACAACTTGCCCTCTTCCGTTCGCCCAACGCCCTCCCGCCCCCCCTGTTGTGGACAACATGCTGCTGGTGGTGTGTCATTTCCAACAAAACCCCACTTGATGGGCAAATGAAAATTGCAGCCTTGTAGTGCGATCACCCTTCTGTGGGAAAACAAAGATTAACTACACTTTGGAAATAAAATGCTATGTTCTTATGTGAACTTGATCGAACTTTCTTTAAAACAGTATAAAGCCTGAGTACATACCAACAGAAGAGCAATTGCCCTCTTCCGTTTGCCCGACCCCCTCCCACCCCCCCTGTCATGGACAACATGCTGCTGGTGGTGTGTCATTTCCACCAAAAACTTACTTGATGGGCAAATGAAAATTGCAGCCTTGTAGTGCGATCACCCTTCTGTGGGAAAACAAAGATTTACTACACTTTGGAAATAAAATGCTACGTTCTTATATGAACTTGAAGGAACGTTCTTTAAAACACTATAAAGCCTGAGTACATACCAATAGAAGAACAACTTGCCCTCTTCCGTTCGCCCCACCCCCTCCCAACCCCCCTGTCGTGGACAACATGCAGCTGGTGGTGCGTCATTTCCACCAAAATTCCACTTGATGGGCAAATGAAAATTGCAGCCTTGTATTGCGATCACCCTACTGTGGGAAAACAAAGATTTACTACATTGTGGGAATAAAATGCTACGTTCTTATATGTACTTGAACGTACATTCTTTAAAACACTATAAAGCCTGAGTACATACCAATAGAAGAACAACTTGCCCTCTTCCGTTCGCCCCACCCCCTCCCACCCACCCTGTCGTGGACAACATGCTGCTGGTGGTGTGTCATTTGCACCAAAAGACCACTTGATGGGCAAATGAAAATTGCAGCCTTGTAGTGCGATCACCCTTCTGTGGGAAAACAAAGATTTACTACACTTTGGAAATAAAATGCTACGTTCTTATATGAACTTGAACGAACATTCTTTAAACCACTATAAAGCCTGAGTACATACCAATTGAAGAACAACTTGCCCTCTTCCGTTCGCCCCACCCCCTCCCACCCACCCTGTCGTGGACCTAATGCAGCTGGTGGTGCGTCATTTCCACCAAAATTCCACTTGATGGGCAAATGAAAATTGCAGCCTTGTATTGCGATCACCCTTCTGTGGGAAAACAAATATTTACTACATTGTGGAAATAAAATGCTACGTTCTTATATGTACTTGAACGTACATTCTTTAAAACACTATAAAGCCTGCGTACATACCAATAGAAAAACAACTTGCCCTCTCCCGTTCACGCCACCCCCTCCCACCCCCCCGGTCCTGTACAACATGCTGCTGGTGGTGTGTCATTTCCACCAAAAACCCACTTGATGGGAAAATGAAAATTGCAGCCTTGTAGTGCGATCACCCTTCTGTAGGAAAACAAAGATTTACTACACTTTGGAAATAAAATGCTACATTCTTATATGAACTTGAACGAACATTCTTTAAAACACTATAAAGCCTGAGTACATACCAATAGAAGAACAACTTGCCCTCTTCCGTTCGCCCCATCCCCTCCCACACCCCCTGTTGTGGTCAACATGCTGCTGGTGGTGTGTCATTTCCACCAAAAGACCACTTGATGGGGAAATGAAAATTGCAGCCTTGTAGTGCGATCACCATTCTGTGGGAAAACAAAGATTTATTACACTTTAGAAATACAATGCTACGTTCTTATATGAACTTGAACAAACATTCTTTAAAACACTATAAAGCCTGAGTACATACCAATAGAAGAACAACTTGCCCTCTACCGTTCACCCCACCCCTTCCCACCCCCCCTGTCGTATACAACATTCTCCTGGTGGTGTGCCATTTCCACCAAAAGCCCACTTGATGGGCAAATGAAAATTGCAGCCTTGTAGAGCGATCACCTTTCTCTTGGAAAACAAAGACTTACCACACTTTGGAAATAAAATGCTACATTCTTATATGAACTTGAACGAACTTTCTTTAAAACACTATAAAGCCTGAGTACATACCAATAGAAGAACAACTTGCCCTCTTTTGTTCGCCCCACCCCCTCTCACCCCCCCTGTCGTGGACAACATGCTGCTGGTGGTTTGTCATTTCCACCAAAAGCCCACTTGATGGGCAAATGAAAATTGCAGCCTTGTAGTGCGATCACCCTTCTGTGGGAAAACAAAGATTTACTACACTTTGGAAAATAAATGCTACGTTCTTATATGAACTTGAACGAACTTTCTTTAAAACACTATAAAGCCTGAGTACATACCAATAGATGAACAAATTGCCCTCTTCCGTTCGCCCCACGCCCTCCCACCCCCCCTGTCGTGGACAACATGCTGCTGGTGGTGTGTCATTTCCACCAAAAGTCCACTTGATGGGCAAATGATAATTGCAGCCTTGTATTGCGATCACCCATCTGTAGGAAAACAAAGATTTACTACACTTTGGAAATAAAATGCTACGTTCTTATATGAACTTGAACGGACATTCTTTAAAGCACTATAAAGCCTGAGTACATAGCAATAGAAGAACAACTTGCCCTCTTCCGTTCGCCCAACCCCCTCCCATCCCCCCTGTCGTGGACAACATGCAGCTGGTGGTGCGTCATTTCCACCAAAATTCCACTTGATGGGCAAATGAAAATTGCAGCCTTGTATTGCGATTACCCTTCTGTGGGAAAACAAAGATTTACTACATTGTGGAAATAAAATGCTACGTACTTATATGAACTTGAACGTACATTCTTTAAAACACTATAAAGCCTGAGTACATACCAATAGAAGAACAAATTGCCCACTTCCGTTCGCCCCACCCCCTCCCACCCCGCCTGTCGTGGACAACATGCTGCTGGTGGTGAGTCATTTCCACCAAAAGACCACTTGATGGGCAAATGAAAATTGCAGCCTTGTAGTGCGATCACCCTTCTGTGGGAAAACAAAGATTTACTACACTTTGGAAATAAAATGCTACGTTCTTATATGAACTTGAACGAACATTCTTTAAACCACCATAAAGCCTGAGTACATACCAATTGAAGAACAACTTGCCCTCTTCCGTTCGCTCCAGCCCCTCCCACCCACCCTGTCGTGGACAACATGCTGCTGGTGATGTGTCATTTCCACCAAAAGGCCACTTGATGGGCAAATGATAATTGCAGCCTTGTATTGCGATCACCCATTTGTGGGAAAACAAAAATTTACTACACTTTGGAAATAAAATGCTACGTTCTTATATGAACTTGAACGAACATTCTTTAAAACACTATAAAGCCTGAGTACAAACCAATAGAAGAACAACTTGCCCTCTTCCGTTCGCCCCACCCCCTCCCAACCCCCCTGTCGTGGACAACATGCAGCTGGTGGTGCGTCATTTCCACCAAAATTCCACTTGATGGGCAAATGAAAATAGCAGCCTTGTATTGCGATCACCCTTCTGTGGGAAAACATAGATTTACTACATTGTGGAAATAAAATGCTACGTTCTTATATGTACTTGAACGTACATTCTTTAAAACACTATAAAGCCTGCGTACATACCAATAGAAGAACAACTTGCCCTCTTCCGTTCACGCCACCCCCTCCCACCCAGCCGGTCGTGTACATCATGCTGCTGGTGGTGTGTCATTTCCACCAAAAGCCCACTTGATGGGAAAATGAAAATTGCAGCCTTGTAGTGCGATCACCCTTCTGTAGGAAAACAAAGATTTACTACACTTTGGAAATAAAATGCTACATTCTTATATGAACTTGAACGAACATTCTTTAAAACACTATAAAGCCTGAGTACATACCAATAGAAGAACAAATTGCCCTCTTCCGTTCGCCCCATCCCCTCCCACACCCCCTGTTGTTGTCAACATGCTGCTGGTGGTGTGTCATTTCCACCAAAAGACCACTTGATGGGGAAATGAGAATTGCAGCCTTGTAGAGCGATCACCTTTCTCTTGGAAAACAAAGATTTGCTACACTTTGGAAATGAAATGCTACGTTCGTATATGAACTTGAACGAACATTCTTTAAAACACTATAAAGCCTGAGTACATACCAATAGAAGAGGAACTTGCCCTCTTCCGTTCGTCCCACCCCCTCTCAAGCCCCCTGTCGTGGACAACATGCTGCTGGTGGTGAGTCATTTCCACGAAAAGCCCACTTGATGGGCAAATGAAAATTGCAGCCTTGTAGTGCGATCACCCTTCTGTGGGAAAACAAAGATTTACTACACTTTGGAAAATAAATGCTACGTTCTTATATGAACTTGAACGAACTTTCTTTAAAACACTATAAAGCCTGAGTACATACCAATAGATGAACAAATTGCCCTCTTCCGTTCGCCCCGCCCCTCCCCGCCCCCCCCCCCCCCCCCTGTCGTGGACAACATGCTGCTGGTGGTGTGTCATTTAGACCAAAAGCCCACTTGATGGGCAAATGAAAATTGCAGCCTTGTATTGCGATCACCCTTCTGTGGGAAAACAAAGATTTACTACACTTTGGAAATAAAATGCTACGTTCTTATATGAACTTGAACGAACGTTCTTTAAAACACTATAAAGCCTGAGTACATACCAATAGAAGAACAACTTGCCCTCTTCCGTTCGCCCCACACCCTCCCACCCCCCTGTCGTGGACAACATGCTGCTGGTGATGTGTCATTTCCACGAAAAGACCACATGATGGGCAAATGAAAATTGCAGCCTAGTAGTGCGATCACCCTCCTGTGGGAAAACAAAGATTTACTACATTTTTGAAATAAAATGCTACGTTCTTATATGAACTTGAACGAACATTCTTTAAAACACTATAAAGCCTGAGTACATACCAATAGAAGAACAACTTGGCCTCTTCCGTTTGCCCCACCCCCTCCCGCCCCCCCTGTCGTGGACAACATGCTACTGGTGCTGTGTCATTTCCACCAAAAGCCCACTTGATGGGCAAATGAAAATTGCAGCCTTGTAATGCGATCACCCTTCTGTGGGAAAAAAAGATTTACTACACTTTGGGAATAAAATGCTATGTTCTTATATGAACTTGAACGAACATTCTTTAAAACAGTATAAAGCCTGAGTACATACCAATGGAGGAACAACTTTCCCTCTTCCGTTCGCCCCTCCTTCGCCCATCCCCCCTGTCGTGGACAACATGCTGCTGGTGGTGTGTCATTTCCACCAAAAGTCCACTTGATGGGCAAATGAAAATTGCAGCCTTGTATTGCGATCACCCTTCTGTGGGAAAACAAAGATTTACTACATTTTGGAAATAAAATGCTACGTTCTTATATGAACTTGAACAAACATTCTTTAAAACACTATAAAGCCTGCGTAAATACCAATAGAAGAACAACTTGCCTTGTTCCGTTCGCCCCACACACTCCCACCCCCCCTGCCGTGGACAACATGCTGCTGGTGGTGAGTCATTTCCACCAAAAGGCCACTTGATGGGCAAATGAAAATTGCAGCCTTGTAGTGCGATCACCCTTCTGTGGGAAAACAAAGATTTACTACACTTTGGAAATAAAATGCTACATTCTTATATGAACTTGAACGAACATTCTTTAAAACACTATAAAGCCTGAGTACATACCAATAGAAGAACAACTTGCCCTCTTCCGTTTTCCCCACCCCCTCCTACCTCCCCTGTCGTGGACAACATGCTGCTGGTGGTGTGTCATTTCCAACAATAGACCACTTGATGGGCAAATGAAAATTGCAGCCTTGTAGTGCGATCACCCTTCAGTGGGAAAACAAAGATTCACTACACTCTGGAAATAATATGCTACCTTCTTATATGAACTTGAACGAACATTCTTTAAAACACTATAAAGCCTGAGTACATACCAATAGAACAACAACTTGCCCTCTTCCGTTCGCCCAACCCCCTCCCACCCCCCCTGTCGTGGACAACATGCTGCTGGTGGAGTGTCATTTCCACCAAAAGTCCACTTGATGGGCAAATGAAAATTACAGCCTTGTATTGCGATCACCCTTCTGTGGGAAAACAAAGATTTACTACATTTTGGAAATAAAATGCTAAGTTCTTGTGTGAACTTGAACGAACATTCTTTAAAACACTATAAAGCCCGAGTACATACCAATAGAAGAACAACTTGCCCTCTTCCGCTCGCCCCACCCCCTCCCACCACCCCCTGTCGTGGACAACATGCTGCTGGTGGTGTGTCATTTGCACCAAAAGACCACTTGATGGGCAAATGAAAATTGCAACCTTGTAGTGCGATCACCCTTCTGTGGGAAAACAAAGATTTGCTACACTATGGAAATAAAATGCTACGTTCTTATATGAACTTGAACGTACATTCTTTAAAACACTATAAAGCCTGCGTACATACCAATAGAAGAACAACTTGCCCTCTTCCGTTCACGTCACCCCCTCCCACCCCCCCGGTCGTGGACAACATGCTGCTGGTGGTGTGTCATTTCCACCAAAAGACCACTTGATGGGCAAATGAAAATTGCAGCCTTGTAGTGCGATCACCCTTCTGTGGAAAAACAAAGATTTACTACACTTTGGAAATAAGATGCTACATTCTTATATCTTGAACGGACATTCTTTAAAACACTATAAAGCCTGAGTACATACCAATAGAAGAACAACTTGCCCTCTTCCGTTCGCCCCACCCCCACCCACACCCCCTGTTGTGGACAACATGCTGCTGGTGGTGTGTCATTTCCACCAAAAGACCACTTGATGGGCAAATGAAAATTGCAGCCTTGTAGTGCGATCACCCTTCTGTGGGAAAACAAAGATTTATTACACTTTGGAAATACAATGCTACGTTCTTATATTAACTTGAACGAACATTGTTTAAAACTCTATAAAGCCAGAGTACATACCAATAGAAGAACAACTTGCCCTCTTCCGTTCGCCCCAGCCCCTCCCACCCCCCCTGTCGTGGACAACATGCTGCTGGTGGTGTGCCATTTCCACCAAAAGCCCACTTGATGGGCAAATGAAAATTGCAGCCTTGTAGAGCGATCACCTTTCTTTGGGAAGACAAAGATTTACTACACTTTGGAAATAAAATGCCACGTTCTTATATGAACTTGAACGAACATTCTTTAAAACACTATAACGCCTGAGTACATACCAATAGAAGAACAACTTGCCCTCTTCCTTTCGCCCCATCCCCTCTCGACCCCCCTGTCGTGGACAACTTGCTGCTGGTGGTGTGTCATTTCCACCAAAAGCCCACTTGATGGGCAAATGAAAATTGCAGCCTTGTATTGCGATCACCCTTCTGTGGGAAGACAAAGATTTACTACACTTTGGAAATAAAATGGTACGTTCTTACATGAACTTGAACGAACATTCTTTAAAACACTATAAAGCCTGAGTACATACCAATAGAAGAACAACTTGCCCTCTTCCGTTCGCACCACCCCCTCCCATCCTCCCTGTCATGGACAACATGCTACTGGTGGTGTGTCATTTGCACCAAAAGACCACTTGATGGGCAAATGAAAATAGCAGACTTGTAGTGCGATCACCCTTCTGTGGGAAAACAAAGATTTACTACACATTGGAAATAAAATGCTACGTTCTTATATGAACTTGAACGAAGATTCTTTAAAACACCCTAAACCGTGAGTACATACCAAAAGAAGAACAACTTGCCCTCTTCCGATCGCCCCACCCCCTCCCGCCCCTCTTGTCGTGGACAACATGCTGCTGGTGGTGTGTCATTTCCACCAAAAGCCCACTTGATGGGCAAATGAAAATTGCAGCCTTGTAGTGCGATCACCCCTCTGTGGGAAAACAAAGATTTATTACACTTTTGAAATACAATGCTACGTTCTTATATTAACTTAAACGAACATTCTTTAAAACACTATACAGCCTGAGTAAATACCAATAGAAGAACAACTTGCCCTCTTCCGTTCGCCCCACCCCCACGCACACCCCCTGTTGTGGACAACATGCTGCTGGTGGTGTGTCATTTCCACTAAAAGACCACTTGATGGGCAAATGAAAATTGCAGCCTTGTAGTGCGATCACCCCTCTGTGGGAAAACAAAGATTTATTACACTTTGGAAATACAATGCTACGTTCTTATATTAACTTGAACGAACATTGTTTAAAACTCTATAAAGCCTGAGTACATACCAATAGAAGAACAACTTGCCCTCTTCCGTTCGCCCCACACCCTCCCACCCCCGCTGTCGTGGACAACATGCTGCTGGTGGTGTGTCATTTCCACCAAAAGCCCACTTGATGGGCAAATGAAAATTGCAGACTTGTAGTGCGATCACCCTTCTGTGGGAAAACAAAGATATACTACACTTTGGAAATAAAATGCTACGTTCTTATATGAACTTGAACGAACATTCTTTAAAACACTATAAAGCCTGTGTACATACCAATAGAAGAACAACTTGCCCTCTTCCGTTCACCCCACCCCCTCCCCCCCCCCCCTGTCGTGCACAACATGGTGCTGGTGGTGTGTCATTTCCACCAAAAGACCACTTGATGGGCAAATGAAAATTGCAGCCTTGTAGTGCGATCACCCTTCTGTGGGATAACAATTATTTACTACACTTTGGAAATAAAATAATACGTTCTTATATGAACTTGAACGAACATTTTTTAAAACACTATAAAGCCTGAGTACATACCAATAGAAGAACAACTTGCCCTCTTCCGTTCGCCCGACCCCCTCCCACCCCCCCTGTCATGGACAACATGCTGCTGGTGGTGTGTCATTTCCACCAAAAGACCACTTGATGGGCAAATGAAAATTGCAGCTTTGTATTGCGATCACACTTCTGTGGGAAAACAAGGATTTACTACACTTTTTAATCAAAATGCGACATTCTTATATGAACTTGAACGAACATTCTTTAAAACACTATAAAGCCTGAGTACATACCATTAGATGAACAACTTCCCCTCTTCCGTTCACCCCACCCCCTCCCATCCCCCCTGTCGTGGACAACATGCTGCTGGTGGTGTGCCATTTCCACCAAAAGCCCACTTGATGGGCAAATGAAAATTGCAGCCTTGTAGAGCGATCACCTTTCTTTGGGAAAACAAAGATTTACTACACTTTGGAAATAAAATGCCACGTTCTTATATGAACTTGAACGAACATTCTTTAAAACACTATAATGCCTGAGTACATACCAATAGAAGAACAACTTGCCCTATTCCTATCGCCCCATCCCCTCTCGACCCCCCTGTCGTGGACAACATGCTGCTGGTGGTGTGTCATTTCCACCAAAAGCCCACTTGATGGGCAAATGAAAATTGCAGCCTTGTATTGCGATCAGCCTTCTGTGGGAAGACAAAGATTTACTACACTTTGGAAATAAAATGCTACGTTCTTACATGAACTTGAACGAACATTCTTTAAAACACTATAAAGCCTGAGTACATACCAATAGAAGAACAACTTGCCCTCTTCCGATCGCCCCACCCCCTCCCACCCACCCTGTCGTGGACAACATGCTGCTGGTGGTGTGTCATTTCCACCAAAAGACCACTTGATGGGCAAATGAAAATTGCAGCCTTGTATTGCTATCACCCTACTGTGGGAAATCAAAGATTTGCTACACTTTGGAAATAAAGTGATACGTTCTTATATGAACTAGAACGAACATTCCTTAAAACACTATAAAGCCTGAGTACATACCAATAGAAGAACAACTTGCCCTCTTCCGTTCACCCCACCCCCTCCCACCCCCCCTGTCGTGGACAACATGCTGCTGGTGGTGTGTCATTTCCACCAAAAGACCACTTGATGGGCAAATGAAAATTGCAGCCTTGTATTGCGATCACCCTTCTGTGGGATAACAATTATTTACTACACTTTGGAAATAAAATGCTACGTTCTTATATGAACTTGAACGAACCTTTTTTAAAACACTATAAGGCCTGAGTACATACCAATAGAAGAACAACTTGCCCTCTTCCGTTCGCCCGACCCCCTCCCAACCCCCTGTCATGGACAACATGCTGCTGGTGGTGTGTCATATCCACCAAAAGCCCACTTGATGGGCAAATGAAAATTGCAGCCTTGTATTGCGATCACCCTTCTGTGGGAAAACAAAGACTTACTACACTTTGGAAATAAAATGCTACATTCTTATATGAACTTGAACGAACATTCTTTAAAACACTATAAAGCCTGAGTACATACCAATAGAAGAACAACTTGCCCTCTTCCGTTCGCCCCACCCCCTCCCACCCCCCCTGTCATGGACAACATGCTGCTGGTGGTGTGTCATATCCACCAAAAGCCATCTTGATGGGCAAATGAAAATTGCAGCCTTGTAGAGCGATCTCCCTTCTATGGGAAAACAAAAATTTACTACACTTTGGAAATAAATTGTTACGATCTTATATGAACTTGAACAAACATTCTTTAAAACACTATAAAGCCGGAGTACATACCGATAGAAGAACAACTTGCCCTCTTCCGTTCGCCCTACCCCCTCCCACCCCCCTTGTCGTATACAACATGCTGCTGGTGGTGTGTCATTTCCTCCAAAAGTCCACTTGATGGGCAAATGATAATTGCAGCCTTGTATTGCGATCACCCTTCTGTGGGAAAACAAAGATTTACTACATTTGGAAATAAAATGCTACGTTCTTATATGCACTTGAACGAACATTCTTTAAAACACTATAAAGCTTGCGTAAATACCAATAGAAGAACAACTTGCCCTCTTCCGTTCGCCCCACCCCCTCCCGCCCACCCTGTCGTGGACAACATGCTGCTGGTGGGGTGTCATTTCCACCAAAAGACCACTTGATGGGCAAATGAAAATTGCAGCCTTGTAGTGCGGTCACCCTTCTGTGGGAAAACAAAGATTTACTACACTTTGGAAATAAAATGCTACGTTCTTATATGAACTTGAACGAACATTCTTTAAAACACTATAAAGCCTGATTACATACGAATAGAAGAACAACTTGCCCTCTTCTGTTCGCCCCACCCCCTCCCTCCCCCCCTGTCGTGGACAACATGCTGCTGGTGGTGTGTCATTTCCACCAAAAGTCCACTTGATGGGCAAATGAAAATTGCAGCCTTGTATTGCGATCACCCTTCTGTGAGAAAACAAAGATTCACTACATTTTGGAAATAAAATGCTACGTTCTTATATGAACTTGAACGAACATTTTTTAAAACACTATAAAGCCTGTCTAAACACCAATAGGAAAACAACTTGCCCTCTTCCGTTTGCCCCACCCCCTCCCACCCCCCCCCTGTCGTGGACATCATGCTGCTGGTGGTGTGTCATTTCCACCAAAAGACCACTTGATGGGCAAATGAAAATTGCAGTCTTGTAGTGCGATCACCCTTCTGTGGGTAAACAAAGATTTACTACACTTTGGAAATAAAATTCTACGTTCTTATATGAACTTGAACGAACATTCTTTAAAACACTATAAAGCCTGCGTACTTACCAATAGAAGAACAACTTGCCCTCTTCCGTTCACGCCACCCCCTCCCACCCCCCCAGCCGTGGACAACATGCCGCTGGTCATGTGTCATTTCCACCAAAAGACCACTTGATGGGCAAATGAAAATTGCAGCCTTGTAGTGCGATCACCGTTCTGTGGGAAAACAAAGATTTACTACACTTTGGAAATAAAATGCTACATTCTTATATGAACTTGAACGAACATTCTTTAAAACACTATAAAGCCTGAGTACATACCAATAGAAGAACTACTTGCCCTCTTCCGTTCGCCCCACCCCCTCCCATCCCAGCTGTCGTGGACAACATGCTGCTGGTGGTGTGTCATTTCCAACAAAACCCCACTTGATGGGCAAATGAAAATTGCAGACTTGTAGTGCGATCACCCTTCTGTGGGAAAACAAAGATTAACTACACTTTGGAAATAAAATGCTATGTTCTTATGTGAACTTGATCGAACTTTCTTTAAAACACTATAAAGCCTGAGTACATACCAACAGAACAGCAACTTGCCCTCTTCCGTTTGCCCGACCCCCTCCCACCCCCCCTGTCGTGGACAACATGCTGCTGGTGGTGTGTCATTTCTACCAAAACCTTACTTGATGGGCAAATGAAAATTGCAGCCTTGTAGTGCGATCACCCTTCTGTGGGAAAACAAAGATTTACTACACTTTGGAAATAAAATGCTACGTTCTTATATGAACTTGAACGAACGTTCTTTAAAACACTATAAAGCCTGAGTACATACCAATAGAAGAACAACTTGCCCTCTTCCGTTCGCCCCACCCCCTCCCATCCCCCCTGTCGTGGACAACATGCAGCTGGTGGTGCGTCATTTCCACCAAAATTCCACTTGATGGGCAAATGAAAATTGCAGCCTTGTATTGCGATCAACCTACTGTGGGAAAACAAAGATTTACTACATTGTGGGAATAAAATGCTACGTTCTTATATGTACTTGAACGTACATTCTTTAAAACACTATAAAGCCTGAGTACATACCAATAGAAGAACAACTTGCCCTCTTCCGTTCACCCCACCCCCTCCCACCCACCCTGTCGTGGACAACATGCTGCTGGTGGTGTGTCATTTGCACCAAAAGACCACTTGATGGGCAAATGAAAATTGCAGCCTTGTAGTGCGATCACCCTTCTGTGGGAAAACAAGGATTTGCTACACTTTGGAAATAAAATGCTACGTTCTTATATGAACTTGAATGAACATTCTTTAAACCACTATAAAGCCTGAGTACATACCAATAGACGAACAACTTGCCCTCATCCGTTCGCCCCCCCCCCCCCCCTCCCACCCACCCTGTCGTGGACAACATGCTGCTGGTGGTGTGTCATTTCCACCAAAAGTCCATTTGATGGGCAAATGATAATTGCAGCCTTGTATTGTGATCACCCATCTGTGGGAAAACAAAGATTTACTACACTTTGGAAATAAAATGCTACGTTCTTATATGAACTTGAACGAAGATTCTTTAAAACACTATAAAGCCTGCGTACTTACCAATAGAAGAACAACTTGCCCTCTTCCGTTCACGCCACCCCCTCCCACCCCCCCAGTCGTGGACAACATGCCGCTGGTCATGTGTCATTTCCACCAAAAGACCACTTGATGGGCAAATGAAAATTGCAGCCTTGTAGTGCGATCACCCTTCTGTGGGAAAACAAAGATTTACTACACTTTGGAAATAAAATGCTACATTCTTATATGAACTTGAACGAACATTCTTTAAAACACTATAAAGCCTGAGTACATACCAATAGAAGAACTACTTGCCCTCTTCCGTTCGCCCCACCCCCTCCCATTCCCCTGTCGTGGACAACATGCTGCTGGTGGTGTGTCATTTCCAACAAAACCCCACTTGATGGGCAAATGAAAATTGCAGACTTGTAGTGCGATCACCCTTCTGTGGGAAAACAAAGATTAACTACACTTTGGAAATAAAATGCTATGTTCTTATGTGAACTTGATCGAACTTTCTTTAAAACACTATAAAGCCTGAGTACATACCAACAGAAGAGCAACTTGCCCTCTTCCGTTTGCCCGACCCCCTCCCACCCCCCCTGTCGTGGACAACATGCTGCTGGTGGTGTGTCATTTCCACCAAAACCTTACTTGATGGGCAAATGAAAATTGCAGCCTTGTAGTGCGATCACCCTTCTGTGGGAAAACAAAGATTTACTACACTTTGGAAATAAAATGCTACGTTCTTATATGAACTTGAACGAACGTTCTTTAAAACACTATAAAGCCTGAGTACATACCAATAGAAGAACAACTTGCCCTCTTCCGTTCGCCCCACCCCCTCCCATCCCCCCTGTCGTGGACAACATGCAGCTGGTGGTGCGTCATTTCCACCAAAATTCCACTTGATGGGCAAATGAAAATTGCAGCCTTGTATTGCGATCAACCTACTGTGGGAAAACAAAGATTTACTACATTGTGGGAATAAAATGCTACGTTCTTATATGTACTTGAACGTACTTTTTTTTAAACACTATAAAGCCTGAGTACATACCAATAGAAGAACAACTTGCCCTCTTCCGTTCGCCCCACCCCCTCCCACCCACCCTGTCGTGGACAACATGCTGCTGGTGGTGTGTCATTTGCACCAAAAGACCACTTGATGGGCAAATGAAAATTGCAGCCTTGTAGTGCGATCACCCTTCTGTGGGATAACAAGGATTTACTACACTTTGGAAATAAAATGCTACGTTCTTATATGAACTTGAACGAACATTCTTTAAACCACTATAAAGCCTGAGTACATACCAATAGTCGAACAACTTGCCCTCTTCCGTTCGCCCCACCCCCTCCCACCCACCCTGTCGTGGACAACATGCTGCTGGTGGTGTGTCATTTCCACCAAAAGTCCACTTGATGGGCAAATGATAATTGCAGCCTTGTATTGCGATCACCCATCTGTGGGAAAACAAAGATTTACTACACTTTGGAAATAAAATGCTACGTTCTTATATGAACTTAAACGAACATACTTTAAAACACTATAAAGCCTGAGTACATACCAATAGAAGAACAACTTGCCCTCTTCCGTTCGCCCCACCCCCTCCCATCCCCCCTGTCGTGGACAAAATGCAGCTGGTGGTGCGTCATTTCCACCAAAATTCCACTTGATGGGCAAATGAAAATTGCAGCCTTGTATTGCGATCACCCTTCTGTGAGAAAACAAAGATTCACTACATTTTGGAAATAAAATGCTACGCTCTTATGTGAACTTGAATGAACATTTTTTAAAACACTATAAAGCCTGTCTAAGCACCAATAGGAAAACAACTTGCCCTCTTCCGTTTGCCCCACCCCCTCCCACCCCCCCTGTCGTGGACATCATGCTGCTGGTTGTGTGTCATTTCCACCAAAAGACCACTTGATGGGCAAATGAAAATTGCAGTCTTGTAGTGCGATCACCCTTCTGTGGGAAAACAAAGATTTACTACCCTTTGAAAATAAAATTCTACGTTCTTATATGAACTTGAACGAACATTCTTTAAAACACTATAAAGCCTGAGTACATACCAATAGAAGAACAACTTTCCCTCTTCCGTACGCCCCACCCCCTCCCACCACCCCCTGTCGTGGACAACATGCTGCTGGTGGTGTGTCATTTGCAGCAAGAGACCACTTGATGGGCAAATGAAAATTGCAGCCTTGTAGTGCGATCATCCTTCTGTGGGAAAACAAAGATTTACTACACTTTGGAAATAAAATGCTACGTTCTTATATGAACTTGAACGAACATTCTTTAAAACACTATAAAGCCTGAGTACATACGAATAGAAGAACAACTTGCCTTCTTCCGTTCGCCCCACCCCCTCTCACCTCCCCTGTCGTGGACAACATGCAGCTGGTGGTGTGTCATTTCCATCAAAAGACCACTTGATGGGCCAATGAAAATTGCAGCCTTGTAGTGCGATCACCCTTCTGTGAGAAAACAAAGATTTACTACACTTCGGAAATAAAATGCTACGTTCTTATATGAACTTGAGTGAACATTCTTTGAAACACTATAAAGCCTGAGTACATACCACTAGAAGAACAACTTGCCCTCTTCCGTTCGCCCCACCCCCTCCCACCCCCACTGTCGTGGACAACATGCTGCTGGTGGTGTATCATTTCCACCAAAAGCCCACTTGATGTGCAAATGAAAATTGCAGCCTTGTATTGCAATCACCCTTCTGTGGGAAAACAAAGATTTACTACACTTTGGAAATAAAATGCTACGTTCTTATATGAACTTGAACGAAGATTCCTTAAAACACTATAAAGCCTGCGTACTTACCAATAGAAGAACAACTTGCCCTCTTCCGTTCACGCCACCCCCTCCCACCCCCCCAGTCGTGCACAACATGCTGCTGGTCATGTGTCATTTCCACCAAAAGACCACTTGATGGGCAAATGAAAATTGCAGCCTTGTAGTGCGATCACCCTTCTGTGGGAAAACAAATATTTACTACACTTTGGAAATAAAATGCTACATTCTTATATGAACTTGAACGAACATTCTTTAAAACACTATAAAGCCTGAGTACATACCAATAGCAGAACTACTTGCCCTCTTCCGTTCGCCCCACCCCCTCCCATCCCCCTGTCGTGGACAACATGCTGCTGGTGGTGTGTCATTTCCACCAAAACCCCACTTGATGGGCAAATGAAAATTGCAGCCTTGTAGTGCGATCACCCTTCTCTGGGAAAGCAAAAATTTACTACACTATGGAAATAAAATGCTACGTTTTTATATGAACTTGAACGAACATTCTTTAAAACACTATAAAGCCTGAGTACATACCAATAGAAGAACAACTTGCCCTCTTCCGTTCGCCCAACGCCCTCCCGCCCCCCCTGTTGTGGACAACATGCTGCTGGTGGTGTGTCATTTCCAACAAAACCCCACTTGATGGGCAAATGAAAATTGCAGCCTTGTAGTGCGATCACCCTTCTGTGGGAAAACAAAGATTAACTACACTTTGGAAATAAAATGCTATGTTCTTATGTGAACTTGATCGAACTTTCTTTAAAACAGTATAAAGCCTGAGTACATACCAACAGAAGAGCAATTGCCCTCTTCCGTTTGCCCGACCCCCTCCCACCCCCCTGTCATGGACAACATGCTGCTGGTGGTGTGTCATTTCCACCAAAAACTTACTTGATGGGCAAATGAAAATTGCAGCCTTGTAGTGCGATCACCCTTCTGTGGGAAAACAAAGATTTACTACACTTTGGAAATAAAATGCTACGTTCTTATATGAACTTGAAGGAACGTTCTTTAAAACACTATAAAGCCTGAGTACATACCAATAGAAGAACAACTTGCCCTCTTCCGTTCGCCCCACCCCCTCCCAACCCCCCTGTCGTGGACAACATGCAGCTGGTGGTGCGTCATTTCCACCAAAATTCCACTTGATGGGCAAATGAAAATTGCAGCCTTGTATTGCGATCACCCTACTGTGGGAAAACAAAGATTTACTACATTGTGGGAATAAAATGCTACGTTCTTATATGTACTTGAACGTACATTCTTTAAAACACTATAAAGCCTGAGTACATACCAATAGAAGAACAACTTGCCCTCTTCCGTTCGCCCCACCCCCTCCCACCCACCCTGTCGTGGACAACATGCTGCTGGTGGTGTGTCATTTGCACCAAAAGACCACTTGATGGGCAAATGAAAATTGCAGCCTTGTAGTGCGATCACCCTTCTGTGGGAAAACAAAGATTTACTACACTTTGGAAATAAAATGCTACGTTCTTATATGAACTTGAACGAACATTCTTTAAACCACTATAAGGCCTGAGTACATACCAATTGAAGAACAACTTGCCCTCTTCCGTTCGCCCCACCCCCTCCCACCCACCCTGTCGTGGACCTAATGCAGCTGGTGGTGCGTCATTTCCACCAAAATTCCACTTGATGGGCAAATGAAAATTGCAGCCTTGTATTGCGATCACCCTTCTGTGGGAAAACAAATATTTACTACATTGTGGAAATAAAATGCTACGTTCTTATATGTACTTGAACGTACATTCTTTAAAACACTATAAAGCCTGCGTACATACCAATAGAAAAACAACTTGCCCTCTCCCGTTCACGCCACCCCCTCCCACCCCCCCGGTCCTGTACAACATGCTGCTGGTGGTGTGTCATTTCCACCAAAAACCCACTTGATGGGAAAATGAAAATTGCAGCCTTGTAGTGCGATCACCCTTCTGTAGGAAAACAAAGATTTACTACACTTTGGAAATAAAATGCTACATTCTTATATGAACTTGAACGAACATTCTTTAAAACACTATAAAGCCTGAGTACATACCAATAGAAGAACAACTTGCCCTCTTCCGTTCGCCCCATCCCCTCCCACACCCCCTGTTGTGGTCAACATGCTGCTGGTGGTGTGTCATTTCCACCAAAAGACCACTTGATGGGGAAATGAAAATTGCAGCCTTGTAGTGCGATCACCATTCTGTGGGAAAACAAAGATTTATTACACTTTAGAAATACAATGCTACGTTCTTATATGAACTTGAACAAACATTCTTTAAAACACTATAAAGCCTGAGTACATACCAATAGAAGAACAACTTGCCCTCTACCGTTCACCCCACCCCTTCCCACCCCCCCTGTCGTATACAACATTCTCCTGGTGGTGTGCCATTTCCACCAAAAGCCCACTTGATGGGCAAATGAAAATTGCAGCCTTGTAGAGGGATCACCTTTCTCTTGGAAAACAAAGACTTACCACACTTTGGAAATAAAATGCTACATTCTTATATGAACTTGAACGAACTTTCTTTAAAACACTATAAAGCCTGAGTACATACCAATAGAAGAACAACTTGCCCTCTTCCGTTCGCCCCACCCCCTCTCACCCCCCCTGTCGTGGACAACATGCTGCTGGTGGTTTGTCATTTCCACCAAAAGCCCACTTGATGGGCAAATGAAAATTGCAGCCTTGTAGTGCGATCACCCTTCTGTGGGAAAACAAAGATTTACTACACTTTGGAAAATAAATGCTACGTTCTTATATGAACTTGAACGAACTTTCTTTAAAACACTATAAAGCCTGAGTACATACCAATAGATGAACAAATTGCCCTCTTCCGTTCGCCCCACGCCCTCCCACCCCCCCTGTCGTGGACAACATGCTGCTGGTGGTGTGTCATTTCCACCAAAAGTCCACTTGATGGGCAAATGATAATTGCAGCCTTGTATTGCGATCACCCATCTGTGGGAAAACAAAGATTTACTACACTTTGGAAATAAAATGCTACGTTCTTATATGAACTTGAACGGACATTCTTTAAAGCACTATAAAGCCTGAGTACATAGCAATAGAAGAACAACTTGCCCTCTTCCGTTCGCCCAACCCCCTCCCATCCCCCCTGTCGTGGACAACATGCAGCTGGTGGTGCGTCATTTCCACCAAAATTCCACTTGATGGGCAAATGAAAATTGCAGCCTTGTATTGCGATTACCCTTCTGTGGGAAAACAAAGATTTACTACATTGTGGAAATAAAATGCTACGTTCTTATATGAACTTGAACGTACATTCTTTAAAACACTATAAAGCCTGAGTACATACCAATAGAAGAACAAATTGCCCACTTCCGTTCGCCCCACCCCCTCCCACCCCCCCTGTCGTGGACAACATGCTGCTGGTGGTGAGTCATTTCCACCAAAAGACCACTTGATGGGCAAATGAAAATTGCAGCCTTGTAGTGCGATCACCCTTCTGTGGGAAAACAAAGATTTACTACACTTTGGAAATAAAATGCTACGTTCTTATATGAACTTGAACGAACATTCTTTAAACCACCATAAAGCCTGAGTACATACCAATTGAAGAACAACTTGCCCTCTTCCGTTCGCCCCAGCCCCTCCCACCCACCCTGTCGTGGACAACATGCTGCTGGTGATGTGTCATTTCCACCAAAAGTCCACTTGATGGGCAAATGATAATTGCAGCCTTGTATTGCGATCACCCATTTGTGGGAAAACAAAAATTTACTACACTTTGGAAATAAAATGCTACGTTCTTATATGAACTTGAACGAACATTCTTTAAAACACTATAAAGCGTGAGTACAAACCAATAGAAGAACAACTTGCCCTCTTCCGTTCGCCCCACCCCCTCCCAACCCCCCTGTCGTGGACAACATGCAGCTGGTGGTGCGTCATTTCCACCAAAATTCCACTTGATGGGCAAATGAAAATAGCAGCCTTGTATTGCGATCACCCTTCTGTGGGAAAACATAGATTTACTACATTGTGGAAATAAAATGCTACGTTCTTATATGTACTTGAACGTACATTCTTTAAAACACTATAAAGCCTGCGTACATACCAATAGAAGAACAACTTGCCCTCTTCCGTTCACGCCACCCCCTCCCACCCAGCCGGTCGTGTACATCATGCTGCTGGTGGTGTGTCATTTCCACCAAAAGCCCACTTGATGGGAAAATGAAAATTGCAGCCTTGTAGTGCGATCACCCTTCTGTAGGAAAACAAAGATTTACTACACTTTGGAAATAAAATGCTACATTCTTATATGAACTTGAACGAACATTCTTTAAAACACTATAAAGCCTGAGTACATACCAATAGAAGAACAAATTGCCCTCTTCCGTTCGCCCCATCCCCTCCCACACCCCCTGTTGTTGTCAACATGCTGCTGGTGGTGTGTCATTTCCACCAAAAGACCACTTGATGGGGAAATGAGAATTGCAGCCTTGTAGAGCGATCACCTTTCTCTTGGAAAACAGAGATTTACTACACTTTGGAAATGAAATGCTACGTTCGTATATGAACTTGAACGAACATTCTTTAAAACACTATAAAGCCTGAGTACATACCAATAGAAGAGGAACTTGCCCTCTTCCGTTCGTCCCACCCCCTCTCAAGCCCCCTGTCGTGGACAACATGCTGCTGGTGGTGAGTCATTTCCACGAAAAGCCCACTTGATGGGCAAATGAAAATTGCAGCCTTGTAGTGCGATCACCCTTCTGTGGGAAAACAAAGATTTACTACACTTTGGAAAATAAATGCTACGTTCTTATATGAACTTGAACGAACTTTCTTTAAAACACTATAAAGCCTGAGTACATACCAATAGATGAACAAATTGCCCTCTTCCGTTCGCCCCACGCCCTCCCACCCCCCCTGTCGTGGACAACATGCTGCTGGTGGTGTGTCATTTCCACCAAAAGTCCACTTGATGGGCAAATGATAATTGCAGCCTTGTATTGCGATCACCCATCTGTGGGAAAACAAAGATTTACTACACTTTGGAAATAAAATGCTACGTTCTTATATGAACTTGAACGGACATTCTTTAAAGCACTATAAAGCCTGAGTACATAGCAATAGAAGAACAACTTGCCCTCTTCCGTTCGCCCAACCCCCTCCCATCCCCCCTGTCGTGGACAACATGCAGCTGGTGGTGCGTCATTTCCACCAAAATTCCACTTGATGGGCAAATGAAAATTGCAGCCTTGTATTGCGATTACCCTTCTGTGGGAAAACAAAGATTTACTACATTGTGGAAATAAAATGCTACGTTCTTATATGAACTTGAACGTACATTCTTTAAAACACTATAAAGCCTGAGTACATACCAATAGAAGAACAAATTGCCCACTTCCGTTCGCCCCACCCCCTCCCACCCCCCCTGTCGTGGACAACATGCTGCTGGTGGTGAGTCATTTCCACCAAAAGACCACTTGATGGGCAAATGAAAATTGCAGCCTTGTAGTGCGATCACCCTTCTGTGGGAAAACAAAGATTTACTACACTTTGGAAATAAAATGCTACGTTCTTATATGAACTTGAACGAACATTCTTTAAACCACCATAAAGCCTGAGTACATACCAATTGAAGAACAACTTGCCCTCTTCCGTTCGCCCCAGCCCCTCCCACCCACCCTGTCGTGGACAACATGCTGCTGGTGATGTGTCATTTCCACCAAAAGTCCACTTGATGGGCAAATGATAATTGCAGCCTTGTATTGCGATCACCCATTTGTGGGAAAACAAAAATTTACTACACTTTGGAAATAAAATGCTACGTTCTTATATGAACTTGAACGAACATTCTTTAAAACACTATAAAGCCTGAGTACAAACCAATAGAAGAACAACTTGCCCTCTTCCGTTCGCCCCACCCCCTCCCAACCCCCCTGTCGTGGACAACATGCAGCTGGTGGTGCGTCATTTCCACCAAAATTCCACTTGATGGGCAAATGAAAATAGCAGCCTTGTATTGCGATCACCCTTCTGTGGGAAAACATAGATTTACTACATTGTGGAAATAAAATGCTACGTTCTTATATGTACTTGAACGTACATTCTTTAAAACACTATAAAGCCTGCGTACATACCAATAGAAGAACAACTTGCCCTCTTCCGTTCACGCCACCCCCTCCCACCCAGCCGGTCGTGTACATCATGCTGCTGGTGGTGTGTCATTTCCACCAAAAGCCCACTTGATGGGAAAATGAAAATTGCAGCCTTGTAGTGCGATCACCCTTCTGTAGGAAAACAAAGATTTACTACACTTTGGAAATAAAATGCTACATTCTTATATGAACTTGAACGAACATTCTTTAAAACACTATAAAGCCTGAGTACATACCAATAGAAGAACAAATTGCCCTCTTCCGTTCGCCCCATCCCCTCCCACACCCCCTGTTGTTGTCAACATGCTGCTGGTGGTGTGTCATTTCCACCAAAAGACCACTTGATGGGGAAATGAGAATTGCAGCCTTGTAGAGCGATCACCTTTCTCTTGGAAAACAGAGATTTACTACACTTTGGAAATGAAATGCTACGTTCGTATATGAACTTGAACGAACATTCTTTAAAACACTATAAAGCCTGAGTACATACCAATAGAAGAGGAACTTGCCCTCTTCCGTTCGTCCCACCCCCTCTCAAGCCCCCTGTCGTGGACAACATGCTGCTGGTGGTGAGTCATTTCCACGAAAAGCCCACTTGATGGGCAAATGAAAATTGCAGCCTTGTAGTGCGATCACCCTTCTGTGGGAAAACAAAGATTTACTACACTTTGGAAAATAAATGCTACGTTCTTATATGAACTTGAACGAACTTTCTTTAAAACACTATAAAGCCTGAGTACATACCAATAGATGAACAAATTGCCCTCTTCCGTTCGCCCCGCCCCTCCCCGCCCCTCGCCGCCCCCCCCCCCCCCCCCCCCCTGTCGTGGACAACATGCTGCTGGTGGTGTGTCATTTCCACCAAAAGCCCACTTGATGGGCAAATGAAAATTGCAGCCTTGTATTGCGATCACCCTTCTGTGGGAAAACAAAGATTTACTACACTTTGGAAATAAAATGCTACGTTCTTATATGAACTTGAACGAACGTTCTTTAAAACACTATAAAGCCTGAGTACATACCAATAGAAGAACAACTTGCCCTCTTCCGTTCGCCCCACACCCTCCCACCCCCCTGTCGTGGACAACATGCTGCTGGTGATGTGTCATTTCCACGAAAAGACCACATGATGGGCAAATGAAAATTGCAGCCTAGTAGTGCGATCACCCTCCTGTGGGAAAACAAAGATTTACTACATTTTTGAAATAAAATGCTACGTTCTTATATGAACTTGAACGAACATTCTTTAAAACACTATAAAGCCTGAGTACATACCAATAGAAGAACAACTTGGCCTCTTCCGTTTGCCCCACCCCCTCCCGCCCCCCCTGTCGTGGACAACATGCTACTGGTGCTGTGTCATTTCCACCAAAAGCCCACTTGATGGGCAAATGAAAATTGCAGCCTTGTAATGCGATCACCCTTCTGTGGGAAAAAAAGATTTACTACACTTTGGGAATAAAATGCTATGTTCTTATATGAACTTGAACGAACATTCTTTAAAACAGTATAAAGCCTGAGTACATACCAATGGAGGAACAACTTTCCCTCTTCCGTTTGCCCCTCCTTCGCCCATCCCCCCTGTCGTGGACAACATGCTGCTGGTGGTGTGTCATTTCCACCAAAAGTCCACTTGATGGGCAAATGAAAATTGCAGCCTTGTATTGCGATCACCCTTCTGTGGGAAAACAAAGATTTACTACATTTTGGAAATAAAATGCTACGTTCTTATATGAACTTGAACAAACATTCTTTAAAACACTATAAAGCCTGCGTAAATACCAATAGAAGAACAACTTGCCTTGTTCCGTTCGCCCCACACCCTCCCACCCCCCCCTGCCGTGGACAACATGCTGCTGGTGGTGAGTCATTTCCACCAAAAGGCCACTTGATGGGCAAATGAAAATTGCAGCCTTGTAGTGCGATCACCCTTCTGTGGGAAAACAAAGATTTACTACACTTTGGAAATAAAATGCTACATTCTTATATGAACTTGAACGAACATTCTTTAAAACACTATAAAGCCTGAGTACATACCAATAGAAGAACAACTTGCCCTCTTCCGTTTTCCCCACCCCCTCCTACCTCCCCTGTCGTGGACAACATGCTGCTGGTGGTGTGTCATTTCCAACAAAAGACCACTTGATGGGCAAATGAAAATTGCAGCCTTGTAGTGCGATCACCCTTCAGTGGGAAAACAAAGATTCACTACACTCTGGAAATAATATGCTACCTTCTTATATGAACTTGAACGAACATTCTTTAAAACACTATAAAGCCTGAGTACATACCAATAGAACAACAACTTGCCCTCTTCCGTTCGCCCAACCCCCTCCCACCCCCCCTGTCGTGGACAACATGCTGCTGGTGGAGTGTCATTTCCACCAAAAGTCCACTTGATGGGCAAATGAAAATTGCAGCCTTGTAGTGCGATCACCCTTCTGTGGAAAAACAAAGATTTACTACACTTTGGAAATAAGATGCTACATTCTTATATCTTGAACGGACATTCTTTAAAACACTATAAAGCCTGAGTACATACCAATAGAAGAACAACTTGCCCTCTTATGTTCGCCCCACCCCCACCCACACCCCCTGTTGTGGACAACATGCTGCTGGTGGTGTGTCATTTCCACCAAAAGACCACTTGATGGGCAAATGAAAATTGCAGCCTTGTAGTGCGATCACCCTTCTGTGGGAAAACAAAGATTTATTACACTTTGGAAATACAATGCTACGTTCTTATATTAACTTGAACGAACATTGTTTAAAACTCTATAAAGCCTGAGTACATACCAATAGAAGAACAACTTGCCCTCTTCCGTTCGCCCCAGCCCCTCCCACCCCCCCTGTCGTGGACGACATGCTGCTGGTGGTGTGCCGTTTCCACCAAAAGCCCACTTGATGGGCAAATGAAAATTGCAGCCTTGTAGAGCGATCACCTTTCTTTGGGAAGACAAAGATTTACTACACTTTGGAAATAAAATGCCACGTTCTTATATGAACTTGAACGAACATTCTTTAAAACACTATAACGCCTGAGTACATACCAATAGAAGAACAACTTGCCCTCTTCCTTTCGCCCCATCCCCTCTCGACCCCCCTGTCGTGGACAACTTGCTGCTGGTGGTGTGTCATTTCCAGCAAAAGCCCACTTGATGGGCAAATGAAAATTGCAGCCTTGTATTGCGATCACCCTTCTGTGGGAAGACAAAGATTTACTACACTTTGGAAATAAAATGGTACGTTCTTACATGAACTTGAACGAACATTCTTTAAAACACTATAAAGCCTGAGTACATACCAATAGAAGAACAACTTGCCCTCTTCCGTTCGCACCACCCCCTCCCACCCTCCCTGTCATGGACAACATGCTACTGGTGGTGTGTCATTTGCAGCAAAAGACCACTTGATGGGCAAATGAAAATAGCAGGCTTGTAGTGCGATCACCCTTCTGTGGGAAAACAAAGATTTACTACACATTGGAAATAAAATGCTACGTTCTTATATGAACTTGAACGAAGATTCTTTAAAACACCCTAAACCGTGAGTACATACCAAAAGAAGAACAACTTGCCCTCTTCCGATCGCCCCACCCCCTCCCACCCCTCTTGTCGTGGACAACATGCTGCTGGTGGTGTGTCATTTCCACCAAAAGCCCACTTGATGGGCAAATGAAAATTGCAGCCTTGTAGTGCGATCACCCCTCTGTGGGAAAACAAAGATTTATTACACTTTTGAAATACAATGCTACGTTCTGATATTAACTTAAACGAACATTCTTTAAAACACTATACAGCCTGAGTAAATACCAATAGAAGAACAACTTGCCCTCTTCTGTTCGCCCCACCCCCACGCACACCCCCTGTTGTGGACAACATGCTGCTGGTGGTGTGTCATTTCCACTAAAAGACCACTTGATGGGCAAATGAAAATTGCAGCCTTGTAGTGCGATCACCCCTCTGTGGGAAAACAAAGATTTATTACACTTTGGAAATACAATGCTACGTTCTTATATTAACTTGAACGAACATTGTTTAAAACTCTATAAAGCCTGAGTACATACCAATAGAAGAACAACTTGCCCTCTTCCGTTCGCCCCACACCCTCCCACCCCCGCTGTCGTGGACAACATGCTGCTGGTGGTGTGTCATTTCCACCAAAAGCCCACTTGATGGGCAAATGAAAATTGCAGACTTGTAGTGCGATCACCCTTCTGTGGGAAAACAAAGATATACTACACTTTGGAAATAAAATGCTACGTTCTTATATGAACTTGAACGAACATTCTTTAAAACACTATAAAGCCTGTGTACATACCAATAGAAGAACAACTTGCCCTCTTCCGTTCACCCCACCCCCTCCCCCCCCCCTGTCGTGCACAACATGCTGCTGGTGGTGTGTCATTTCCACCAAAAGACCACTTGATGGGCAAATGAAAATTGCAGCCTTGTAGTGCGATCACCCTTCTGTGGGATAACAATTATTTACTACACTTTGGAAATAAAATAATACGTTCTTATATGAACTTGAACGAACATTTTTTAAAACACTATAAAGCCTGAGTACATACCAATAGAAGAACAACTTGCCCTCTTCCGTTCGCCCGACCCCCTCCCACCCCCCCTGTCATGGACAACATGCTGCTGGTGGTGTGTCATTTCCACCAAAAGACCACTTGATGGGCAAATGAAAATTGCAGCTTTGTATTGCGATCACACTTCTGTGGGAAAACAAGGATTTACTACACTTTTTAATCAAAATGCGACATTCTTATATGAACTTGAACGAACATTCTTTAAAACACTATAAAGCCTGAGTACATACCATTAGATGAACAACTTCCCCTCTTCCGTTCACCCCACCCCCTCCCATCCCCCCTGTCGTGGACAACATGCTGCTGGTGGTGTGCCATTTCCACCAAAAGCCCACTTGATGGGCAAATGAAAATTGCAGCCTTGTAGAGCGATCACCTTTCTTTGGGAAAACAAAGATTTACTACACTTTGGAAATAAAATGCCACGTTCTTATATGAACTTGAACGAACATTCTTTAAAACACTATAATGCCTGAGTACATACCAATAGAAGAACAACTTGCCCTATTCCTATCGCCCCATCCCCTCTCGACCCCCCTGTCGTGGACAACATGCTGCTGGTGGTGTGTCATTTCCACCAAAAGCCCACTTGATGGGCAAATGAAAATTGCAGCCTTGTATTGCGATCAGCCTTCTGTGGGAAGACAAAGATTTACTACACTTTGGAAATAAAATGCTACGTTCTTACATGAACTTGAACGAACATTCTTTAAAACACTATAAAGCCTGAGTACATACCAATAGAAGAACAACTTGCCCTCTTCCGATCGCCCCACCCCCTCCCACCCACCCTGTCGTGGACAACATGCTGCTGGTGGTGTGTCATTTCCACCAAAAGACCACTTGATGGGCAAATGAAAATTGCAGCCTTGTATTGCTATCACCCTACTGTGGGAAATCAAAGATTTGCTACACTTTGGAAATAAAGTGATACGTTCTTATATGAACTAGAACGAACATTCCTTAAAACACTATAAAGCCTGAGTACATACCAATAGAAGAACAACTTGCCCTCTTTCGTTCACCCCACCCCCTCCCACCCCCCCTGTCGTGGACAACATGCTGCTGGTGGTGTGTCATTTCCACCAAAAGACCACTTGATGGGCAAATGAAAATTGCAGCCTTGTATTGCGATCACCCTTCTGTGGGATAACAATTATTTACTACACTTTGGAAATAAAATGCTACGTTCTTATATGAACTTGAACGAACCTTTTTTAAAACACTATAAGGCCTGAGTACATACCAATAGAAGAACAACTTGCCCTCTTCCGTTCGCCCGACCCCCTCCCAACCCCCTGTCATGGACAACATGCTGCTGGTGGTGTGTCATTTCCACCAAAAGCGCACTTGATGGGCAAATGCAAATTGCAGCCTTGTAGTGCGATCACCCTTCTATGGGAAAACAAAGATTAACTACATTTTGGAAATAAAATGCTAAGTTCTTGTATGAACTTGAACGAACATTATTTAAAACACTATAAAGCCTGAGTACATACCAATAGAAGAACAACTTGCCCTCTTCCGCTCGCAACACCCCCTCCCACCACCCCCTGTCGTGGACAACATGCTGGTGGTGGTGTGTCATTTGCACCAAAAGACCACTTGATGTGCAAATGAAAATTGCAGCCTTGTAGTGCGAACACCCTTCTGTGGGAAAACAAAGATTTACTACACTTTGGAAATAAAATGCTACGTTCTTATATGAACTTGAACGTACATTCTTTAAAACACTATAAAGCCTGCGTACATACCAATAGAAGAACAACTTGCCCTCTTCCGTTCACGCCACCCCCTCCCACCCACCGGTCGGGACAACATGCTGCTGGTGGTGTGTCATTTCCACCACAAGACCACTTGATGGGCAAATGAAAATTGCAGCCTTGTAGTGCGATCACCCTTCTGTGAGAAAACAAAGATTTACTACACTTTGGAAATAAAATGCTACGTTCTTATATGAACTTGAACGAACACTCTTTAAAACACTATAAAGCCTGAGTACAAACCAATAGAACAAAAAATCTTGCCCTCTTCCGTTCGCCCCACCCCCTCCCACCCCCCCTGTCATGGACATCATGCTGCTGGTGATGTGTCATTTCCACCAAAAGCCCACTTGATGGGCAAATGAAAATTGCAGCCTTGTAGTGCGATCACCCTTCTATGGGAAAACAAAGATTAACTACATTTTGGAAATAAAATGCTAAGTTCTTGTATGAACTTGAACGAACATTCTTTAAAACACTATAAAGCCTGAGTACATACCAATAGAAGAACAACTTGCCCTCTTCCGCTCGCAACACCCCCTCCCACCACCCCCTGTCGTGGACAACATCCTGCTGGTGGTGTGTCATTTGCACCAAAAGACCACTTGATATGCAAATGAAAATTGCAGCCTTGTAGTGCGATCACCCTTCTGTGGGAAAACAAAGATTTACTACACTTTGGAAATAAAATGCTACGTTCTTATATGAACTTGAACGTACATTCTTTAAAACACTATAAAGCCTGCGTACATACCAATAGAAGAACAACTTGCCCTCTTCCGTTCACGCCACCCCCTCCCACCCACCGGTCGGGACAACATGCTGCTGGTGGTGTGTCATTTCCACCAAAAGACCACTTGATGGGCAAATGAAAATTGCAGCCTTGTAGTGCGATCACCCTTCTGTGAGAAAACTAAGATTTACTACACTTTGGAAATAAAATGCTACGTTCTTATATGAACTTGAACGAACATTCTTTAAAACACTATAAAGCCAGCGTACATACCAATAGAAGAACAACTTGCCCTCTTCCGTTCACGCCACACCCTCCCAACTCCCCCCCCCCCCCCCCCCCCCCCCGGTCATGGACAACATGCTGCTGGTGGTGTGTCATTTCCACCAAAAGACCACTTGATGGACAAATGAAAATTGCAACCTTGTAGTGCGATCACCCTTCTGTGGGAAAACAAAGATTTACTACACTTTGGAAATAAAACGCTACATTCTTATATGAACTTGAACGAACATTCTTTAAAACACTATAAAGCCTGAGTACATACCAATAGAAGAACTACTTGCCCTTTTCCGTTCGCCCCACCCCCTCCCATCCCCCTGTTGTGGACAACATGCTGCTGGTGGTGTGTCATTTCCACCAAAAGCCCACTTGATGGGCAAATGAAAATTGCAGACTTGTAGTGCGATCACCCTGCTCTGGGAAAACAAAAATTTACTACACTATGGAAATAAAATGCTACGTTTTTATATGAACTTGAACGAACTTTCTTTAAAACACTATAAAGCCTGAGTACATACCAATAGAAGAACAAGTTGCCCTCTTCCATTCGCCCCACCCCCTCTCACCCCCCCTGTCGTGGACAACATGTTGCTGGTGGTGTGTCATTTCCACCAAAAGCCACTTGATGGGCAAATTGAAATTGTAGCCTTGTAGTGCGATCACCCTTCTGTGGGAAAACAAAGATTTACTACACTTTGGAAATAAAATGCTACGTTCTTATATGAACTTTAATGAACATTCTTTAAAACACTATAATCCCTGAGTACATACCAATAGAAGAACAACTTGCCCTCTTCCGTTCGCCCCACCCCCTCCCACCTCCCCTGTCGTGGACAACATGCTGCTGGTGGTGTGTCATTTCCAACAAAAGACCACTTGATGGGCAAATGAAAATTGCAGCCTTGTAGTGCGATCACCCTTCTGTGGGAAAACAAAGATTTACTACACTCTGGAAATAAAATGCTACCTTCTTATATGAACTTGAACGAACATTCTTTAAAACACTATAAAGCCTGAGTACATACCAATAGAACAACAACTTGCCCTCTTCCGTTCGCCCCACCCCCTCCCACACCCCCTGTCGTGGACAACATGCTGCTGGTGGTGTGTCATTTCCACCAAAAGTCCACTTGATGGGCAAATGAAAATTGCAGCCTTGTATTGCGATCACCCTTCTGTGGGAAAACAAAGATTTACTACACTATGGAAATAAAATTCTACGTTCTTATATGAACTTGAACGAACATTCTTTAAAACACTATAAAGCCTGAGTACATACCAATAGAAGAACAACTTGCCCTCTTCCGTTCACGCCACCCCCTCCCACCCCCCCCCCACCCACCCCCCCCGGTCATGGACAACATGCTGCTGGTGGTATGTCATTTCCACCAAAAGACCACTTGATGGACAAATGAAAATTGCAACCTTGTAGTGCGATCACCCTTCTGTGGGAAAACAAAGATTTACTACACTTTGGAAATAAAATGCTACATTCTTATATGAACTTGAACGATCATTCTTTAAAACACTATAAAGCCTGAGTACATACCAATAGAAGAACTACTTGCCATCTTCCGTTCGCCCCACCCCCTCCCATCCCCCTGTTGTGGACAACATGCTGCTGGTGGTGTGTCATTTTCACCAAAAGCCCACTTGATGGGCAAATGAAAATTGCAGACTTGTAGTGCGATCACCCTTCTCTGGGAAAACAAAAATTTACTACACTATGGAAAGAAAATGCTACGTATTTATATGAACTTGTACGAACTTTCTTTAAAACACTATAAAGCCTGAGTACATACCAATAGAAGAACAACTTGCCCTCTTCCATTCGCCCCACCCCCTCTCACCCCCCCTGTCGTGGACAACATGCTGCTGGTGGTGTGTCATTTCCACCAAAAGCTCACTTGATATGCAAATGAAAATTGCAGCCTTGTAGGGCGATCACCCTTGTGTGGGAGAAAAAGATTTACTACACTTTGGAAATAAAATGCTACGTTCTTATATGAACTTGAACGAACACTCTTTAAAACACTATAAAGCCTGAGTACAAACCAATAGAACAAAAACTTGCCCTCTTCCGTTCGCCCCACCCCCTCCCACACCCCCTGTCGTGGAGAACATGCTGCTGGCGGTGTGTCATTTCCACCAAAAGTCCACTTGATGGGCAAATGAAAATTGCAGCCTTGTATTGCGATCACCCTTCTGTGGGAAAACAAAGATTTACTACACTATGGAAATAAAATTCTACGTTCTTATATGAACTTGAACGTACATTCTTTAAAACACTGTAAAGCCTGCGTACATACCAATAGAAGAACAACTTGCCCTCTTCCGTTCACGCCACCCCCTCCCACCCCCCCGGTCGTGGACAACATGCTGCTGGTGGTGTGTCATTTCCACCAAAAGACCACTTGATGGGCAAATGAAAATTGCAGCCTTGTAGTGCGATCACCCTTCTGTGGGAAAACAAAGATTTACTACACTTTGGAAATAAAATGCTACATTCTTATATGAACTTGAACGAACATTCCTTACAACACTATAAAGCCTGAGTACATACCAATAGAAGAACAACTTCCCCTCTTCCGTTCGCCCCACCCCCACCCACACCCCCTGTTGTGGACAACATGCTGCTGGTGGTGTGTCATTTCCACCAAAAGACCACTTGATGGGCAAATGAATATTGCAGCCTTGTATTGTGATCACCCGTCTGAGGGAAAACAAAGATTTACTACACTTTGGAAATAAAATGCTACGTTCTTATATGATCTTGTGCGAACATTCTTTAAAACACTATAATGCCTGAGTACATACCAATAGAAGAACAACTTGCCGTCTTCCGTTTGCCCCACCCCCTCCCACCCCCCATGTCGTGGACAACATGCTGCTGGTGGTGTGTCATTTCCAACAAAAGACCACTTGATGGGCAAATGAAAATTGCAGCTTTGTAATGCGATCACCCTTCTGTGGGAAATCAATGAGTTGCTACACTTTGGAAATAAAGTGCTACGTTCTTATATGAACTAGAACGAACATTCTTTAAAACACTATAAAGACTGAGTACATACAAATAGAAGAACAACTTGCCCACTTCCGTTCACCCCAACCCCGCCCACCGCCCCTTTCGAGGACAACATGCTGCTGGTGGTGTGTCATTTCCACCAAATGACCACTTGATGGGCAAATGAAAATTGCAGCATTGTATTGCGATCACCCTTCTGTGGGAAAACAAAGATTTACTACACTTTGGAACAAAAATGCTACGTTCTTATATGAACTTGAACGATCATTCTTTAAAACACTATAAAGCCTGAGTACATACCAATAAAAGAACAACTTGCCCTCTTCCGTTCGGCCCACCCCCTCCCACCCCACCTGTCGTGAACAACATGCTGCTGGTGGTGTGTCATTTCCACCAAAAGACCACTTGATGGGCAAATGAATATTACAGCCTTGTGTTCCGATCACCCTTCTGTGGAAAAACAAAGATTTACTACACTTTGAGAAATAAAATGCTACGTTCTTATATGAACTTGAACGAACATTCTTTAAAACACTATAAAGCCTGAGTACATACCAATAGAAGAACAACTTGCCCTCTTCCGTTCGCCCCATCCCCTCCCACCCCCCCCTGTCGTGGACAACAAGCTGCTGGTGGTGTGACATTTCCACCAAAAGACCACTTGATGGGCAAATGAAAATTGCAGCCTTGTAGTGCGATCACCCTTCTGTGGGAAAACAAAGATTTACTATAGTTTGGAAATAAAATGCTACGTTCTTATATGAACTTGAACAAACATTCTTTAAAACACTATAAAGCCTGAGTACATACCAATAGAAGAACAACTTGCCCTCTTCCGTTCGCCCCACCCCCCTCCCACCCCCTCCCACCCCCCCCAGTCGTGGACAAGATGCTGGGGGTGGTGTGTCATTTCCACCAAAAGCCCACTTGATGGGCAAATGAAAATTGCAGCCTTGTAGTGCAATCACCCTTCTGTGGGATAACAAAGATTTACTACACTTTGGAACAAAAATGCTACGTTCTTATATGAACTTGAACGAACATTCTTTAAAACACTATAAAGCCTGAGTACATACCAATAGAAGAACAACTTGCCCTCTTCCGTTCAATCCAACCCCTCCCACCCCCCCTGTCGTGGACAACATGCTGCTGGTGGTGTGTCATTTCCACCAAAAGCCCACTTGATGGGCAAATGAAAATTGCAGCCTTGTAGTGCAATCACCCTTCTGTGGGATAACAAAGATTTACTACACTTTGGAAATAAAATGCCACATTCTTATATGAACTTGAACGAACATTTTTTAAAACACTATAAAGCCTGAGTACATACCAATAGAAGAACAACTTGCCCTCTTCCGTTCGCCCGACCCACTCCCACCCCCCCTGTCATGGACAACATGCTGCTGGTGGTGTGTCATTTCCACCAAAAGACCACTTGATGGGCAAATGAAAATTGCAGCTTTGCTGTACGATCACCCTTCTGTGGGAAAAAAAGATTTACTAGACTTTGGAAATCAAATGCTACGTTCTTATATGAACTTGAACGAACATTCTTTATAACACTATAAAGCCTGAGTACATACCAATAGAAGAACAACTTGCCCTCTTTTGTTCGCCACGTACCCTCCCACCCCCCTGTCGTGGACAACATGCTGCTGTTGGTGTGTCAATTCTACCAAAAGCCCACTTGATGGGCAAATGAAAATTGCAGCTTTGTAGTGCGATCACCCTTCTGTGGGAAAACAAAGATTTACTGCACTTTGGAAATAAAATGCTACGTTCTTATAAGAACTTCAACAAACATTCTTTAAAGCACTGTAAAGCCTGAGTACATACAAATAGAAGAACTACTTGCCCTCTTCCGTTCGCCCCACACCCTCCCGCCCCCACTGTCGTGGACAACATGCTGCTGGTAGTGTTTCATTTCCACCAAAAGCCCACTTGATGGACAAATGAAAATTGCAGCCTTGTATTGCGATCACCCTTCTGTGGGAAAACAAAAAATTACTACACTTTCGAAACAAAATGCTACGTTCTTATATGAAATTGAACGAACATTCTTTAAAACACTATAAGGCCTGAGTACATACCAATAGATGAACAACTTGCCCTCTTCCGTTTGCCCCACCCCCACCCACCCCCCCTGTCGTGGGCAACATGCGGCTGGTGGTGTGTCATTTCCACCAAAAGACCACTTGATGGGCAAATGAAAATTCCTGCCTTGTATTGTGATCACCCTTCTGTGGGAAAACAAAGATTTACTACACTTTGGAAATAAAATGCTACGTTCTTATATGAACTTGATCGAACATTCTTTAAAACACTATAAAGCCTGAGTACATACCAATAGAAGAACAACTTGCCCTCTTCCGTTCGCCCCACCCCCTCCCACCCCCCCTGTCATGGACATCATGCTGATGGTGGTGTGTCATTTCCACCAAAAGCCCACTTTATTGGCTAATGAAAATTGCAGCGTTGTATTGCGATCACCCTTCTGTGGGAAAACAAAGATTCACTACACTTTGGAAATAAAATGCTACGTTCTTATATGAACTTGAACAAACATTTTTTAAAACACTATAAAGCCTGAGTACATACCAATAGAAGAACAACTTGGCCTCTTCCGTTCGACCCACCCCCTCCCGCTATTCCTGTCGTGGACTAGATGCTGCTGGTGGTGTGTCATTTCCACCAAAAGACCACTTGATGGGCAAATGAAAATTGCAGACTTGTAGTGCGATCACCCTTATGTGGGAAAACAAATATTTACTACACTATGGAAATAAAATGCTACATTCTTATATGAACTTGAACGAACATTCTTTAAAACACTATAAAGCCTGAGTACATCCCAATAGAAGAGCAACTTGCCCTCTTCCGTTCGCCCCACCCCCTCCCACCCCCCCTGTCATGGAAAACATGCTGCTGGTGGTGTGTCATTTCCACCAAAAGACCACTTGATGGGCAAATGAAAATTGCAGCCTTGTAGTGCGATCACCCTTCTGTGGGAGGACAAAGATTTACTACACTTTGGAAATAAAATGCTACGTTATTACATGAACTTGAACGAACATTCTTTAAAACACTATAAAGCCTGAGTACATACCAATAGAAGAACAACTTGCCCTCTTCCGTTCGCACCACCCCCTCCCACCCTCCCTGTCATGGACAACATGCTGCTGGTGGTGTGTCATTTGCACCAAAAGACCACTTGATGGGCAAATGAAAATTGCAGCCTTGTAGTGCGATCACCCTTCTGTGGGAAAACAAAGATTTACTACACATTGGAAATAAAATACTACGATCTTATATGAACTTGATCGAAGATTCTTTAAAACACCATAAAGCCTGAGTACATACCAATAGAAGAACAACTTGCCCTCTTCCGATCGCCCCACCCCCTCCCACCCCCCCTGTCGTAGACAACATGCTGCTGGTGGTGTGTCATTTCCACCAAAAGACCACTTGATGGGCAAATGAATATTGCAGCCTTGTATTGCGATCACCCGTCTGAGGGAAAACAAAGATTTACTACACTTTGGAAATAAAATGCTACGTTCTTATATGATCTTGAACGAACATTCTTTAAAACACTATAAAGCCTGAGTACATACCAATAGAAGAACAACTTGCCGTCTTCCGTTTGCCCCACCCCCCTCCCACCCCCCCTGTCGTGGACAACATGCTGTTGTTGGTGTGTCATTTCCAACAAAAGACCACTTGATGGGCAAATGAAAATTGCAGCCTTGTAATGCGATCACCCTTCTGTGGGAAATCAAAGATTTGCTACACTTTGGAAATAAAGTGCTACGTTCTTATATGAACTAGGACGAACATTCTTTAAAACACTATAAAGACTGAGTACATACCAATAGAAGAACAGCTAGCCCACTTCCGTTCACCCCAACCCCGCCCACCCCCCCTTTCGAGGACAACATGCTGCTGGTGGTGTGTCATTTTCACCAAATGACCACTTGATGGGCAAATGAAAATTGCAGCATTGTATTGCGATCACCCTTCTGTGGGAAAACAAAGATTTACTACACTTTGGAAATAAAATGCTACGTTCTTATATGAACTTGAACGATCATTCTTTAAAACACTATAAAGCCTGAGTACATACCAATAGAAGAACAACTTGCCCTCTTCCGTTCGGCCCAGCCCCTCCCACCCCACCTGTCGTGAACAACATGCTGCTGGTGGTGTGTCATTTCCACCAAAAGACCACTTGATGGGCAAATGAAAATTGCAGCCTTGTGTTCCGATCACCCTTCTGTGGAAAAACAAAGATTTACTACACTTTGAGAAATAAAATGCTACGTTCATATATGAACTTGAACGAACATTCTTTAAAACACTATAAAGCCTGAGTACATACCAATAGAAGAACAACTTGCCCTCTTCCGTTCGCCCCAGCCCCTCCCACCCCCCCCCCCCCCCCCCCCCCCTGTCGTGGACAACAAGCTGCTGGTGGTGTGACATTTCCACCAAAAGACCACTTGATGGGCAAATGAAAATTGCAGCTTTGTAGTGCGATCACCCTTCTGTGGGAAAACAAAGATTTACTATAGTTTGGAAATAAAATGCTACGTTCTTATATGAACTTGAACGAACATTCTTTAAAACACTATAAAGCCTGAGTACATACCAATAGAAGAACAACTTGCCCTATTCCGTTCGCCCCACCCCCTCCCACCCCCTCCCACCCCCCCCAGTCGTGGACAAGATGCTGGGGGTGGTGTGACATTTCCACCAAAAGACCACTTGATGGGCAAATGAAAATTGCAGCCTTGTATTGCGATCACCCTTCTGTGGGAAAACAAAGATTTACTACAATTTTTAAACAAAATGTGACGTTCTTATATGAACTTGAACGAACATTCTTTAAAACACTATAAAGGCTGAGTACATACTATTAGAAGAACAACTTCCCCTCTTCCGTTCACCCCACCCCCTCCAACCCCCCCTGTCGTGGACAACATGCTCCTGGTGGTGTGTCATTTCCACCAAAAGCCCACTTGATGGGCAAATGAAAATTGCAGCTTTGTAGTGCGATCACCCTTCTGTGGAAAAACAAAGATTTACTGCATTTTGGAAATAAAATGCTACGTTCTTATAAGAACTTCAACAAACATACTTTAAAGCACTATAAAGCCTGAGTACATACAAATAGAAGAACTACTTGCCCTCTTCCGTTCGCCCCACACCCTCCCGCCCCCACTGTCGTGGACAACATGCTGCTGGTAGTGTGTCATTTCCACCAAAAGCACACTTGATGGACAAATGAAAATTGCAGCCTTGTATTGCGATCACCCTTCTGTGGGAAAACAAAAAATTACTACACTTTCGAAACAAAATGCTACGTTCTTATATGAACTTGAACGAACATACTTTAAAACACTATAAGGCCTGAGTACATACCAATAGATGAACAACTTGCCCTCTTCCGTTTGCCCCACCTTCTCCCACCCCCCCTTGTCGTGGGCAACATGCGGCTGGTGGTGTGTCATTTCCACCAAAAGACCACTTGATGGGCAAATGAAAATTCCAGCCTTGTATTATGATCACCCTTCTGTGGGTAAACAAAGATTTACTACACTTTGGAAATAAAATGCTACGTTCTTGTATGAACTTGAACGAACATTCTTTAAAACACTATAAAGGCTGAGTACATACCAATAGAAGAACAACTTGCCCTCTTCCGTTCGCCCCCCCCCCCCCCTCCAACCCCCCCTGTCTTAGACATCATGCTGCTGGTGGTGTGTCATTTCCACCAAAAGCCCACTTGATTGGCTAATGAAAATTGCAGCCTTGTATTGCGATCACTCTTCTGTGGGAAAACAAAGATTCATTACACTTTGGAAATAAAATGCTACGTTCTTATATGAACTTGAACGAACATTCTTTAAAACACTATAAGGCCTGAGTACATACCAATAGATGAACATCTTGCCCTCTTCCGTTCGCCCCACCTCCTCCCACCCCCCCTGTCAAGGGCAACATGCGGCTGGTGGTGTGTCATTTCCACCAAAAGACCACTTGATGGGCAAATGAAAATTCCAGCCTTGTATTGTGATCACCCTTCTGTGGGAAAACAAAGATTTACTACACTTTGGAAATAAAATGCTACGTTCTTATATGAACTTGAACGAACATTCTTTAAAACACTATAAAGCCTGAGTACATACCAATAGAAGAACAACTTGCCCTCTTCCGTTCGCCCCACCCCCTCCCACCCCCCCTGTCATGGACATCATGCTGCTGGTGGTGTGTCATTTCCACCAAAAGCCCACTTTATTGGCTAATGAAAATTGCAGCGTTGTATTGCGATCACCCTTCTGTGGGAAAACAAAGATTCACTACACTTTGGAAATAAAATGCTACGTTTTTATATGAACTTGAACAAACATTTTTTAAAACACTATAAAGCCTGAGTACATACCAATGGAAGAACAACTTGGCCTCTTCCGTTCGACCCACCCCCTCCCATCCCTCCTGTCGTGGACTAGATGCTGCTGGTGGTGTGTCATTTCCGCCAAAAGACCACTTGATGGGCAAATGAAAATTGCAGCCTTGTAGTGCGATCACCCTTATGTGGGAAAACAAATATTTACTACACTATGGAAATAAAATGCTACATTCTTATATGAACTTGAACGAACATTCTTTAAAACACTATAAAGCCTGAGTACATACCAATAGAAGAGCAACTTGCCCTCTTCCGTTCGCCCCACCCCCTCCCACCCCCCCTGTCATGGACAACATGCTGCTGGTGGTGTGTCATTTCCACCAAAAGCCCACTTGATTGGCTAATGAAAATTGCAGCCTTGTATTGCGATCACCCTTCTGTGGGAAAACAAAGATTCACTACCCTTTGGAAATAAAATGCTATGTTCTTATATGAACTTGAACGAACATTCTTTAAAACACTATAAAGCCTGAGTCCATACCAATAGAAGAACAACTTGCCCTCTTCCGTTCGCCCCACCCGCTCCCACCCCCCCTGTCGTGGACAAGATGCTGCTGGTGGTGTGTTATTTCAACCAAAAGACCACTTGATGGGCAAATGAAAATTGCAGCCTTGTAGTGCGATCACCCTTATGTGGGAAAACAAAGATTTACTACACTTTGGAAATAAATTGCTACGTTCTTATATGTACTTGAACGAACATTCGCTAAAACACTGTAAAGCCTGAGTACATACCAATAGAAGAACAACTTGCCCTCTTCCGTTCGCCCCACCCCCTCCCACCACCCCTGTCATGGACAGCATGCTGCTGGTGGCGTGTCATTTCCACCAAAAGCCCACTTGATGGGCAAATGAAAATTGCAGCCCTGTATTGCGATCACCCTTCTGTGGGAAAACAAAGATTCACTACCCTTTGGAAATAAAATGCTACGTTCTTATATGAACTTGAACGAACATTCTTTAAAACACTATAAAGCCTGAGTACATACTAATAGAAGAACAACTTGCTCTCTTCCGTTCGCGCCACCCCCCTCCCACCCCACCTGTCGTGGACAACATGCTGCTGGTGATGTGTCATTTCCACCAAAAGCCCACTTGATGGGCAAATGAAAATAGCAGCCTTGTAGTGCGATCACCCTTCTGTGGGAAAACAAAGATTTACTACACTTTGGAAATAAAATGCTACGTTCTTATATGAACTTGAACGAGCATTCTTTAAAACACTATAAAGCCTGAGTACATACCAATAGAAGAACAACTTGCCCTCTTCCGTCCGCGCAACCGCTTCCTACCCCCCCCTGTCGTGGACAACATGCTGCTGGTTGTGTGTCATTTCCACCAAAAGCCCACTTGATGGGCAAATGAAAATTGCAGCCTTGTAGTGCGATCGCCCTTCTGTGGGAAAACAAGGATTAACTGCACTTTGGAAATAAATTGCTACGTTCTTATATGAACTTGAACGAACGTTCTTTAAAACACTATAAAGCCTGAGTACATACCAATAGAAGAACAACTTGCCCTCTTCCGTTCGCCCCACCCCCTCCCACCCCCCCTGTCGTGGACAACATGCTGCTGTTGGTGTATCATTTCCAACAAAAGCCCACTTGATGGGCAAATGAAAATTGCAGCCTTGTATTGCGATCACCCTTCTGTGGGAAAACAAATATTTACTACACTTTGGAAATAAAATGCAACGTTCTTATATGAACTTGAACGAACATTCTTTAAAACACTATAGAGCCTGAGTACATACCAATAGAAGAACAACTTGCCCTCTTCCGTTTGCCCCACCCCCTCCCACCCCCCCTGTCGTGGACAACATGCTGTTGGTGGTGTGTCATTTCCACCAAAAGCCCACTTGATGGGCAAATGAAAATTGCAGCCTTGTATTGCGATCACCCTTCTGTGGGAAAACAAAGATTTGCTACACATTGGAAATAAAATGCTATGTTTTTATATGAACTTGTACGAACATTCGCTAAAACACTATAAAGCCTGAGTACATACCAATAGAAGAACAACTTGCCCTGTTCCGTTCGCCCCACCCCCTCCCACCCCCCCTGTCATGAACAACATGCTGCTGGTGGTGTGTCATTTCCACCAAAAGCCCACTTGATGGGCAAATGAAAATTGCAGCCTTGTAGTGCGATCACCCTTCTGTGGGAAAACAAAGATTTACTACACTTTGGAACTAAAATGCTACGTTCTTATATGAACTTGAACGAACATTCTTTAAAACACTATAAAGCCTGAGTACATACCAATAGAAGAACAACTTGGTCTCTTCCATTCGCCACACCCCCTCCCACCTCACCCTGTCATGGACAACATGCTGCTGGTGGTGTGTCATTTCCACCAAAAGCCCACTTGATGGGCAAATAAAAATTGCAGCTTTGTAGTGCGATCACCCTTCTGTGGGAAAACAAAGATTTACTACACTTTGGAAATAAAATGCTACTTTCTTATATGAACTTGAACGAACATTCTTTAAAACACTATAAAGCCTGAGTACATACCAATAAAAGAACAACTTGCCCTCTTCCGTTCCCCCCACACCCTCCCACCCCCCCCCTGTCGTGGACAACATGCTGCTGGTGGCGTGTCATTTCCATCAAAAGACCACTTGATGGGCAAATGAAAATTGCAGCCTTGTATTGCGATCACCCTTCTGTGGGAAAACAAAGATTTACTACACTGTGGAAATAAAATGCTACATTCTTATATGAACTAGAACGAACATACTTTAAAATATTATAAAGCCTGAGTACAAACCAATAGAAGAACAACTTGCCCTCTTCTGTTCGTTCCACACCCTCCCGCCCCCTCTGTCGTGGACAACATGCTGCTGGTGGTGTGTCATTTCCACCAAAAGACCACTTGATGGGCAAATGAAAATTGCAGCCTTGTATTGCGATCACCCTTCTGTGGGAAAACAAATATTTACTACGCTTTGGAAATGAAATGCTACTTTCTTATATGAACTTGAACGAACATTCTTTAAAACACTATAAAGCCTGAGTACATACCAATAGAAGAACAACTTGCCCTCTTCCGTTCGCCCCACCCCCTCCCACCCCCCCCCTGTCGTGGAAAACATACTGCTGGTGGTGTGTCATTTCCACCAAAAGACCACTTGATGGGCAAATAAAAATTGCAGCCTTGTATTGCGATCTCCCTTCTGTGGGAAAACAAAGATTTACTACACTTTGGAAATAAAATGCTACGTCCTTATATGAATTTGAACGAACATTCTTTAAAACACTATAAAGCCTGAGTACATACCAATAGAAGAACAACTTGCCCTCTTCCGTTTGCCCCACACCCTCCCACCACCCCTATCGTGGACAGCATGCTGCTGGTGGTGTGTCATTTCCACCAAAAGACCACTTGATGGGCAAATGAAAATTGCAGCCTTGTATTGCGATCACCCTTCTGTGGGAAAACAAAGATTTACTACACTTTGGAAATAAAATGCTACGTTCTTATATGAACTTGAATGAACATACTTTGAAACATTATAAAGCCTGAGTACATACCAATAGAAGAACAACTTGCCCTCTTCCATTCGCCCCACACCCTCACACCTCCCCTGTCGTGGACAACATGCTGCTGGTGTGTGTCATTTCCACCAAAATCCCACTTGATGGGCAAATGAAAATTGCAGCCTTGTATTGCGATCTCCCTGCTGTGGAAAAACAAAGATTTACTACAGTTTGGAAATAAAATGCTACCTTCTTATATGAACTTGAACGAACATTCTTTAAAACACCATAAAGCCTGAGTACATTCCAATAAAAGAACAAATTGCCTCTTCTGTTTGAACCACCCCATCCCACCCCCCCTGTCGTGGACAACATGCTGCTGGTGGTGTGTCATATCCACCAAAAGACCACTTTATGGGCAAATGAAAATTGCAGCCTTGTATTGCCATCACCCTTCTGTGGGAAAACAAAGATGTACTACACTTTGGAAATAAAATGCTACGTTCTTATATGATTTGAACGAACATTCTTTATAACACTATAAAGCCAGAGTCCATACCAATAGAAGAACAACTTGCCCTCTTTCGTTCGCTCCACCCCCTCCCACCCCCCCTGTCGTGGACAACATGCTGCTGATGGTGTGTCATTTCCACCAAAAGACCACTTGATGGGCAAATAAAAATTGCAGCCTTGTATTGCGATCTCCCTGCTGTGGGAAAACAAAAATTTACTACACTTTGGAAATAAAATGCTACCTTCTTATATGAACTTGAACGAACATTCTTTAAAACACCATAAAGCCTGAGTACATTCCAATAAAAGAACAATTTGCCTCTTCTGTTTGAGCTACCCCCTCCCACCCCCCCTGTCGTGGACAACATGCTGCTGGTGGTGTGTCATTTCCACAAAAAGCCCACTTGATGGGCAAATAAAAATTTCAGCCTTGTATTGCGATCACCCTTCTGTGGGAAAACAAAGATTTACTACACTTTGGAAATAAAATGCTACGTTCTTATATGAACTTGAACGAACATTCTTTAAAACACTATAAAGGCTGAGTACATACCAATAGAAGAACAACTTGCCCTCTTCCGTTCGCCCCACCCCCCCTGTCATGGACAACATGCTGCTGGTGGTGTGTCATATCCACCAAAAGCCCACTTGATGGGCAAATAAAAATTGCAGCCTTGTTGTGCGATCACCCTGATGTGAGAAAACCAAGAATTACTACACATTGGAAATAAAATGCTACGTTATTATATGAACTTGAACGAACATTCCTTAAAACACCATACAGCCTGAGTACATACCAACAGATGAACAATATGTCCTCTTCCGCTTGCTCCCCCCCCACCATCACCTCTCGTGGACAACATGCTGCTGGTGGTGTGTCATTTCCACCAAAAGCCCACTTGATGGGCAAATGAAAATTGCAGCCTTGTATTGCGATCACCCTTCTATGGGAAAACAAAGTTTTACTACACTTTGGAAACAAAATGTTACGTTCTTATATGAACTTGAACGAACATTCCTTAAAACACTATAAAGCCTGAGTACATACCAATAGAAGAACAACTTGCCCTCTTCCGTTCGCCCCAGCCTCTCCCACCCCCCCTGTCGTGGACAACATGCTGCTGGTGGTGTGTCATTTCCACAAAAAGCCCACTTGATGGGCAAATAAAAATTGCAGCCTTGTATTGCGATCACCCTTCTGTGGGAAAACAAAGATTTACGACACTTAGGAAATAAAATGCTACGTTATTATATGAACTTGAACGAACATTCTTTAAAACACTATAAAGCCTGAGTACATACCAATAGAAGAACAATTTGCCCTCTTCCTTTCTCCCCACCCCCTCCCACCGCCACTGTCGTGGACAACATGCTGCTGGTGGTGTGTCATTTCCACCAAAAGAGCACTTGATGGGCAAATAAAAATTGCAGCCTTGTAGTGCGATCACCCTGATGTGAGAAAACCTAGATTTACTACACTTTGGAAGTAAAATGCTACGTTATTATATGAACTTGAACGAACATTCCTTAAAACACCATAAAGCCTGAGTACAAATTAATAGAAGAACAACTGGCCCTCTTCCGTTCGCCCCACCCACTCCCACCCCGCCGGTCGTGGACAACATGCTGCTGGTGGTGTGTCATTTCCACCAAAAGACCACTTGACGGGCAAATAAAAATTGCATCCTTGTATTGCGATCACCCTTCTGTGGGAAAACTAAGATTTACTACACTTTGGAAACAAAATGCTACGTTCTTATATTAACTTGAACGAACATTCCTTAAAACACCATAAAGCCTGAGTACAAATTAATAGAAGAACAACTGGCCCTCTTCCGTTCGCCCCACCCACTCCCACCCCCGCCGGTCGTGGACAACATGCTGCTGGTAATGTGTCATTTCCACCAAAAGCCCACTTGATGGGCAAATAAAAATAGCAGCCTTGTATTGCGATCACTATTCTGTGGGAAAACAAAGAACTACTACAATTGGAGATAAAATGCTACGTCCTTATATGAACTTGAACGAACATTCTTTAAAACAGTATAATGCCTGAGTACATACCGATAGAAGAACAACTTGCCCTCTTCCGTTCGCCCCACCCCCTCCCACCCCCCCTTTCGAGGACAACATGCTGCTGGTGGTGTGTCATTTCCACCAAAAGCCCACTTGATGGGCAAATGAAAATTGCAGCCTTGTATTGCGATCACCCTTCTGTGGGAAAACAAAGATTTGCTACACATTGGAAATAAAATGCTATGTTTTTATATGAACTTGAACGAACATTCGCTAAAACACTATAAAGCCTGAGTACATACCAATAGAAGAACAACTTGCCCTGTTCCGTTTGCCCCACCCCCTCCCACCCCCCCTGTCATGGACAACATGCTGCTGGTGGTGTGTCATTTCCACCAAAAGCCCACTTGATGGGCAAATGAAAATTGCAGCCTTGTAGTGCGATCACCCTTCTGTGGGAAAACAAAGATTTACTACACTTTGGAACTAAAATGCTACGTTCTTATATGAACTTGAACGAACATTCTTTAAAACACTATAAAGCCTGAGTACATACCAATAGAAGAACAACTTGGTCTCTTCCATTCGCCACACCCCCTCCCACCTCACCCTGTCATGGACAACATGCTGCTGGTGGTGTGTCATTTCCACCAAAAGCCCACTTGATGGGCAAATGAAAATTGCAGCCTTGTATTGCGATCACCCTTCTGTGGGAAAACAAAGATTTACTACAGTTTGGAAATAAAATGCTACGTTCTTATATGAACTTGAACGAACATTCTTTAAAACACTATAAAGCCTGACTACATACCAACAGAAGAACAACTTGCCCTCTTCCATTTGCCCAACCCCCTCCCACCCCCCCCTGTCGTGGACAACATGCTGCTGGTGGTGTGTCATTTCCACCAGAAGCCCACTTGATGGGCAAATGGAAATTGCAGCCTTGTAGTGCGATCACCCTTCTGTGGGAAAACAAAGATTTACTACACTTTGGAAATAAAATGCTACGTTGTTATATGAACTTGAACAATCATTCCTTAAAACACTATAAAGCCTGAGTACATACCAATAGAAGAACAACTTGCCCTCTTCCGTTCGCCCCACTCCCTCCCACCCCCCCTGTCGTCGACAACATGCTGCTGGTGGTGTGTCATTTCCACCAAAAGCCCACTTGATGGGCAAATGAAAATTGCAGCCTTGTAGTGCGATCACCCTTATGTGGGAAAACAAAGATTTACTACACTTTGGAAATAAATTGCTACGTTCTTATATGTACTTGAACGAACATTCGCTAAAACACTATAAAGCCTCAGTACATACAAATAGAAGAACAACTTGCCCTCTTCCGTTCCCCCCACACCCTCCCACCCCCCCCCCTGTCGTGGACAACATGCTGCTGGTGGTGTGTCATATCCACCAAAAGCCCACTTGATGGGCAAATGAAAATTGCAGCCTTGCATTGCGATCACCCTTCTGTGGGAAAACAAAGATTTACTACACTTTGCAAATAAAATGCTACGTTATTACATGAACTTGAATGAACATTCTTTAAAACACTATAAAGCCTGAGTACGTACCAATAGAAGAACAACGTGCCCTCTTCCGTTCGCCCCACTCCCTCCCACCCCCGCCTGTCGTGGACAACATGCTGCTGGTGGTGTGTCATATCCACCAAAAGCCCACTTGTTGAGCAAATGAAAATTGCAGCCTTGCATTGCGATCACCCTTCTGTGGGAAAACAAAGATTTACTACACTTTGCAAATAAAATGCTACGTTATTATATGAACTTGAATGAACATTCTTTAAAACACTATAAAGCCTGAGTACATACCAATAGAAGAACAACTTGCCCTCTTCCGCTCGCACCACCCCCCTCCCGACCCTGCCTGTCGTGGACAACATGCTGCTGGTGGTGTGTCATATCCACCAAAAGCCCACTTGATGGGCAAATGAAAGTTGCATCCTTGTATTGCGATCACCCTACTGTGGGAAAACAAAGATTTACTACACTTTGGAAATAAAATGCTACGTTCTTATATGAACTTGAACGAACATTCCTTAAAACACTATAACGCCTGAGTACATACCAATAGAAGAACAACGTGCCCTCTTCCGTTCGCCCCCCCCCCCCCCCCCCCCGCCTGTCGTGGAAAACATGCTGCTGGTGGTGTGTCATATCCACCAAAAGCCCACTTGATGGGCAAATGAAAATTGCAGCCTTGTATTGCGATCACCCTTCTGTGGGAAAAAAAAGATTTACTACACTTTGGAAATAAAATGCTACGTTCTTATATGAACTTGAACGAACATTCCTTAAAACACTATAACGCCTGAGTACATACCAATAGAAGAACAACGTGCCCTCTTCCGTTCGCCCCGCCCCCCCCCCCCCCCCCCCCCCCCCCCCCGCCTGTCGTGGAAAACATGCTGCTGGTGGTGTGTCATATCCACCAAAAGCCCACTTGATGGGCAAATGAAAATTGCAGCCTTGTATTGCGATCACCCTTCTGTGGGAAAAAAAAGATTTACTACACATTGGAAATAAAATGCTACGTTCTTATATGAACTTGACCGAACATTCTTTAAAAAACTATAAATCCTGCGTACATACCAATAGAAGAACAACGTGCCCTCTTCCGTTCGCCCCACCCCCTCCCCCCCCCGCCTGTCGTGGACAACATGCTGCTGGTGGTGTGTCATATCCACCAAAAGCCCACTTGATGGGCAAATGAAAATTGCAGCCTTGTATTGCGATCACCCTTCTGTGGGAAAACAAAGATTTACTACACATTGAAAATAAAATGCTACGTTCTTATATGAACTTGAACGAACATTCTTTAATACACAATAAAGCCTGCGTACATACCGATAGAAGAACAACGTGCCCTCTTCCGTTCGCCCCACCACCTCCCCCCCCCCCGCCTGTTGTGGAAAACATGCTGCTGGTGGTGTGTCATATCCACCAAAAGCCCACTTGATGGGCAAATGAAAATTGCAGCCTTGTATTGCGATCTCCCTTCTGTGGGAAAACAAAGATTTACTACATATTGGAAATAAAATGCTACGTTCTTATATGAACGTGAACGAACATTCTTTAAAACTCTATAAAGCCTGAGTACATACCAATAGAAGAACAACGTGCCCTCTTCCATTCACCCCACCCCCTCCCCCCCCGCCTGTCGTGGAAAACATGCTGCTGGTGGTGTGTCATTTTCACCAAAAGCCCACTTCATGGGCAAATAAAAATTGCAGCCTTGTATTGCGATCACCCTTCTGTGGGAAAACAAAGATTTACTACACTTTGGAAATAAAATGCTACGTTCTTATATGAACTTGAACGAACATTCCTTAAAACACTATAACGCCTGAGTACATACCAATAGAAGAACAACGTGCCCTCTTCCGTTCGCCCCACCCCCTCCCCCCCCGCCTGTCGTGGACAACATGCTGCTGGTGGTGTGTCATATCCACCAAAAGCCCACTTGATGGGCAAATGAAAATTGCAGCCTTGTATTGCGATCACCCTTCTGTGGGAAAACAAAGATTTACTACACATTGGAAATAAAATGCTACGTTCTTATATGAACTTGAACGAACATTCTTTAAAACACTATAAAGCCTGAGTACATACCAATAGAAGAACAACGTGCCCTCTTCCGTTCGCCCCACCACCTCCCCCTTCGCCTGTCATGGAAAACATGCTGCTGGTGGTGTGTCATTTTCACCAAAAGCCCACTTGATGGGCAAATAAAAATTGCAGCCTTGTATTGCGATCGCCCTTCTGTGGGAAAACAAAGATTTACTGCACTTTGGAAATAAAATGCTACGTTCTTATATGAACTTGAACGAACATTCTTTAAAACACTATAAAGCCTGAGTACATACCAATAGAAGAACAACGTGCCCTCTTCCGTTCGCCCCACCCCCCTCTCCCCCCCAACTGTCGTGGATAACATGCTGCTGGTGGTGTGTCATATCCACCAAAAGCCCACTTGATGGGCAAATGAAAATTGCAGCCTTGTATTGCGATCACCCTTCTGTGGGAAAACGAAGATTTACTACACATTGGAAATAAAATGCTACGTTCTTATATGAACTTGAACGAACATTCTTTAAAACACTATAAAGCCTGCGTACATACCAATAGAAGAACAACGTGCCCTCTTTTGTTCGCCCCATCCCCTCCCCCCCCGCCTGTCGTGGACAACATGCTGCTGGTGGTGTGTCATATCCACCAAAAGCCCACTTGTTGGGCAAATGAAAATTGCAGCCTTGTATAGCGATCACCCTTCTGTGGGAACACAAAGATTTACTACACATTGGAAATAAAATGCTACGTTCTTATATGAACTTGAACGATCTTTCTATAAAACACTATAAAGCCTGAGTACATACCAATAGAAGAACAACTTGCCCTCTTCCGTTCGCCCCACCCCCCTCCCACCCTCACTGTCGTGGACAACATGCTGCTGGTGGTGTGTCATTTCCACCAAAAGCCCACTTGATGGGCAAATGAAAATTGCAGCCATGTATTGCGATCACCCTTCTGTGGGAAAAAAAAGATTTACCACACTTTGGAAATAAAATGCTACGTTCTTATATGAACGTGAACGAACATTCTTTATAACACCATAAAGCCTGAGTACATACCAATAGATAAACAACTTGCGCTCTTCCGTTCGCCCCACGCCCTGCCACCCCCCCCTGTCGTGGACAACATGCTGCTGGTGGTGTGTCATTTCCACCAAATGCCCACTTGATGGGCAAATAAAAATTGCAGCCTTGTATTGCGATCACCCTTCTGTGGGAAAACAAAGAGTTGCTAAACTTTGGAAATAAAATGCTACGTTATTATATGAACTTGAACGAACATTCTTTAAAACACTATAGAGCCTGAGTACATACCAATAGAAGAACAACTTGCGCTCTTCCGTTCGCCCCACCCCCTCCCACCCCCCCTGTCGTGGACAAAATGCTGCTGGTGTTGTGTCATTTCCACCAAAAGCCCACTTGATGGGCAAATAAAAATTGCAGCCTTGTATTGCGATCACCCTTCTGTGGGAAAACAAAGATTTGCTACAATTTGGAAATAAAATGCCACGTTATTATATAAGCTTGAACGACCATTCTCTAAAACACTATAAAGACTGCGTACATACCAATAGAAGAACAACTTGCCCTCTTTCGTTCGCCCCACCCCCTCCCACGCCCCCTGTCGTGGACAACATGTTGCTGGTGGTGTGTCATTTCCACCAAAAGCCCACTTGATGGGCACATGAAAATTGCAGCCATGTATTGCGATCACCCTTCTGTGGGAAAACAATGATTCACCACACTTTGGAAATAAAATGCTACGTTCTTATATGAACTTGAACGAACATTCTTAAAAACACCATAAATCCTGAGTACATACCAATAGATAAACAACTTGCCCTCTTCCGTTCGCCCCACCGCCTCCCACCCCCCCCTGTCGTGGACATCATGCTGCTGGTGGTGTGTCATTTCCACCAAAAGCCCACTTGATTGGCCAATGAAAATTGCAGCCTTGTATTGCGATAACCCTTCTGTGGGAAAACAAAGATTTACTACACTTTGGAAATAAAATGCTACGTTATTATATGAACTTGAACGAACATTCTTTAAAACACTATAAACCCTGAGTACATACCAATAGAAAAACAACTTGCGCTCTTCCGTTCGCCCCACCCCCTCCCATCCCCACTCTCGTGGACAACATGCTGCTGGTGGTGTGTCATTTCGTCCAAAAGCCCACTTGATGGGCAAATAAAAATTGCAGCCTTGTATTGCGATCACCCTTCTGTGGGAAAACAAAGATTTACCACACTTTGGACATAAAATGCTACATTCTTACATTAACTTAAACGAACATTCTTTAAAACGATAAAAAGCCTGAGGACACTCCCACCCCCCCCTGTCGTGGACAACATGCTGGTGGTGGTGTGTCATTTCCACCAAAGGCCCACTTGATGGGCAAATAAAAATTGCAGCCTTGTATTGCGATCACACTTCTGTGGGAAAACAAAGATTTATTACACTTTGGAAATAAAATGCTACGTTATTATATGAACTTGAACGACCATTCTTTAAAACACTATAAAGACTGCGTACATACCAATAGAAAAACAACTTGCCCTCTTCCGTTCGCCCCACCCCCCTCCCACCCCCCTGTTGTGGACAACATGCTGCTGGTGGTGTGTCATTTCCACCAAAAGCCCACTTGATGGGCAAATGAAAATTGCAGCCATGTATTGCGATCACCCTTCTGTGGGAAAACAAAGATTTACCACACTTTGGAAATAAAATGCTACGTTCTTATATGAACTTGAACAAACATTCTTTAAAACACCATAAAGCCTGAGTACATACCAATAGATAAACAACTTGCCCTCTTCCGTTCACCCCACCACCTCACACCCCCCCTGACGTGGACAACATGCTGCTGGTGGTGTGTCATTTCCACCAAAAGCCCACTTGATGGGCCAATGAAAATTGCAGCCTTGTATTGCGATCACCCTTCTGTGGGAAAACAAAGATTTACTACACTTTGGAAATAAAATGCTACGTTCTTATATGAACTTGAACGAACATTCTTTAAAACACTATAAAGCCTGAGTACATACCAATAGAAGAACAACGTGCCCTCTTCCGTTCGCCCCACCCCCCTCCCCACCCGCCTGTCGTGGACAACATGCAGCTGGTGTAGTGTCATATCCACCAAAAGCCCACTTGATGGGCAAATGAAAATTGCAGCCTTGTATTGCGATCACCCTTCTGTGGGAAAACAAAGATTTACTACACATTGGAAATAAAATGCTACGTTCTTATATGAACTTGAATGAACATTCTTTAAAACACTATAAAGCCTGAGTACATACCAATAGAAGAACAACTTGCCCTCTTCCGTTCGCCCCACCCCCTCCCACCCTCCCTGTCGTGGACAACATGCTGCTGGTGGTGTGTCATTTCCACCAAAAGCCCACTTGATGGGCAAATGAAAACTGCAGCCATGAATTGCGATGACCCTTCTGTGGGAAAACAAAGATTTACCACACTTTGGAAATAAAATGCTACGTTATTATATGAACTTGAATGAACATTCTTTAAAACACTATAAAGCCTGAGTACATACCAATGGAAGAACAACTTGCCCTCTTCCGTTCGCCCCACCCCCCTCCCACCCCGCCTGTGGTGGACAACATGCTGCTGGTGGTGTGTCATTTTCACCAAAAGCCCACTTGATGGGCAAATAAAAATTGCAGCCTTGTATTGCGATCACCCTTCTGTGGGAAAACAAAGATTTACTACACTTTGGAAATAAAATGCTACGTTCTTATATGAACTTGAACGAACATTCTTTAACCCACTATAAAGCCTGAGTACATACCAATAGAAGAACAACGTGCCCTCTTCCGTTCGCCCCCACCCCCTCCCCCCCCGCCTGTCGTGGAAAACATGCTGCTGGTGGTGTTTCATATCCACCAAAAGCCCACTTGATGGGCAAATGAAAATTGCAGCCTTGTATTGCGATCACCCTTCTGTGGGAAAACAAAGATTTACTACACATTGGAAATAAAATGCTACGTTCTTATATGAACTTGAACGAACTTTCTTTAAAACACTATAAAGCCTGCGTACATACCAATAGAATAACAACGTGCCCTCTTCCGTTCGCCCCACCCCCTCCCCCCCCCGCCTGTCGTGGACAACACGCTGCTGGTGGTGTGTCATATCCACCAAAAGCCCACTTGATGCGCAAATGAAAATTGCAGCCTTGTATTGCGATCACCCTTCTGTGGGAAAACAAAGATTCACTACACATTGGAAATAAAATGCTACGTTCTTATTTGAACTTGAACAAACATTCTTTAAAACACTATAAAGCCTGCGTACATACCAATAGAAGAACAACTTGCCCTCTTCCGTTCGCCCCACCCACTCCCACCCTCCCTGTCGTGGACAACATGCTGCTGGTGGTGTGTCATTTCCACCAAAAGCCCACTTGAATGGCAAATGAAAATTGCAGCCTTGTATTGCGATCACCCTTCTGTGGGAAAACAAAGATTTACCACACTTCGGAAATAAAATGCTACGTTCTTATATGAACTTGAACGAACATTCTTTATAACACCATAAAGCCTGAGTACATACCAATAGATAAACAACTTGCGCTCTTCCGTTCGCCCCACCCCCTCCCATCCCCCCTGTCGTGGACAAAATGCTGCTGGTGTTGTGTCATTTCCACCAAAAGCCCGCTTGATGGGCAAATAAAAATTGCAGCCTTGTATTGCGATCACCCTTCTGTGGGAAAACAAAGATTTGCTACACTTTGGAAATAAAATGCCACGTTATTATATGAACTTGAACGACCATTCTCTAAAACACTATAAAGACTGCGTACATACCAATAGAAGAACAACTTGCCCTCTTTCGTTCGCCCCACCGCCTCCCACGCCCCCTGTCGTGGACAACATGCTGCTGGTGGTGTGTCATTTCCACCAAAAGCCCACTTGATGGGCAAATGAAAATTGCAGCCATGTATCGCGATCACTCTTCTGTGGGAAAACAAAGATTTACCACAGTTTGGAAATAAAATGCTACGTTCTTATATGAACTTGAACGAACATTCTTTAAAACACCATAAAGCCTGAGTACATACCAATAGAAGAACAACTTGCCCTCTTCCGTTCGCCCCACCCCCTCCCAACCCCCCTGTCGTGGACAACATGCTGCTGGTGGTGTGTCATTTCCACCAAAAGCCCACTTGATGGGCAAATGAAAATTGCAGCCTTGTATTGCGATCACCCTTCTGTGGGAAAACAAAGATTTACTACACTTTGGTAATAAAATTCTACGTTCTTGTATGAACTTGAACGAACATTGTTTAAAACACTATAAAGCCTGAGTACATACCAATAGAAGAACAACTTGCCCTCTTCCGTTCGCCCCACCCCCTCCCACCCCCCCTGTCCTGGACAACATGCTGCTGGTGGTGTGTCATTTCCACCAAAAGCCCACTTGATGTGCACATGAAAATTGCAGCCATGTATTGCGATCACCCTTTTGTGGGAAAACAAAGATTCACCACACTTTGGAAATAAAATGCTACGTTCTTATATGAACATGATCGAACATTCTTTAAAACACCATAAAGCCTGAGTACATACCAATAGATAAACAACTTGCCCTCTTCCGTTCGCCCCACCGCCTTCCACCCCCCCTGTCGTGGACATCATGCTGCTGGTGGTGTGTCATTTCCACCAAAAGCCCACTTGATGGGCAAATAAAAATTGCAGTCTTGTATTGCAATCACCCTTCTGTGGGAAAACCAATATTTACTACACTTTGGAAATAAAATGCTACGTTCTTATATGAACTTGAACGAACATTCTTTAAAACGCTATAAAGCCTGAGTACATACCAATAGAAGAACAACTTGCCATCTTGCGTTTGCCCCAACCCCTCGCTTCCCCCCTGTCGTGGACAACATGCTGCTGGTGGAACGTCATATCCACCAAAAGCCCACTTGATGGGCAAATGAAAATTGCAGCCTTGTATTGCGATCACCCTTCTGTGGGAAAACAAAGATTTACTACACTTTGGAAATAAAATGCTACGTTCTTATATGAACTTGAACGAACATTCCTTAAAACACTATAAAGCCTGAGTACATACCAATAGAAGAACAACTTGCCCTCTTCCGTTCGCCCCACCCCCTCCCACCCCCCCCTGTCGTGGACAACATGCTGCTGGTGGTGTGTCACATCCAACAAAAGCCCACTTGATGGGCAAATGAAAATTGCAGCCATGTATTGCGATCACCTTTCTGTGGGAAAACAAAGATTTACTACACTTTGGACATAAAATGCTACATTCTTACATGAACGTAAATGAACATTCTTTAAAATGATATAAAGCCTGAGTACATACTAATAGAAGAACAACTTGTGCTCTTCCGTTCGCCCCACTCCCTCCCACCCCCCCTGTCGTGGACAACATGCTGCTGGTGGTGTGTCATTTCCACCAAAGGCCCACTTGATGGGCAAATAAAAATTGCAGCCTTGTATTGCGATCACACTTCTGTGGGAAAACAAAGATTTACTACACTTTGGAAATAAAATGCTACGTTATTATATGAACTTGAACGACCATTCTTTAAAACACTATAAAGACTGCGTACATACCAATAGAAAAACAACTTGCCCTCTTCCGTTCGCCCCACCCCCTCCCACCCCCCCTGTCGTGGACAACATGCTGCTGGTGGTGTGTCATTTCCACCAAAAGCCCACTTGATGGGCAAATGAAAATTGCAGCCATGTATTGCGATCACCCTTCTGTGGGAAAACAAAGATTTACCACACTTTGGAAATAAAATGCTACGTTCTTATATGAACTTGAACGAACATTCTTCAAAACACCATAAAGCCTGAGTACATACCAATAGATAAACAACTAGCCCTCTTCCGTTCACCCCACCACCTCCCACCCCCCCTGACGTCGACAACATGCTGCTGGTGGTGTGTCATTTCCACCAAAAGCCCACTTGATGGGCCAAGAAAATTGCAGCCTTGTATTGCGATCACCCTTCTGTGGGAAAACAAAGATTTACTACACTTTGGAAATAAAATGCTACGTTCTTATATGAACTTGAACGAACATTCTTTAAAACGCTATAAAGCCTGGGTACATACCAATAGAAGAACAACTTGCGCTCTTCCGTTCGCCCCACCCCCTCCCACCACCCCTGTCGTGGACAACATGCTGCTGGTGGTGTGTCATTTCCACTAAAAGCCAAACTTGATGGGCAAATAAAAATTGCAGCCCTGTATTGCGATCACTCTTCTGTGAGAAAACAAAGATTTACTACACTTTGGAAATAAAATGCTACATTATTATATGAACTTGAATGAACATTCTTTAAAACACTATAAAGCCTGAGTACATACCAATAGAAGAACAACTTGCCCTCTTCCGTTCGCCCCACCGCCTCCCACCCCCCCCTGTCATGGACAACATGCTGCTGGTGGTGTGTCATATCCACCTAAAGCCCACTTGATGGGCAAATAAAAATTGCAGCCTTGTATTGCGATCACCCTTCTGTGGGAAAACAAAGATTTACTACACTTTGGAAATAAAATGCTACGTTCTTATATGAACTTGAAAGAACATTCCTTAAAACACTATAAAGCCTGAGTACATACCTGTAGAGGAACAACTTGTCCTCTATCGCTGGCCCCCTCCCTCCCCCCCAACCACTCTTGTGGAGAACATGCTGCTGGTGGTGTGTCATTTCTACCAAAAGACCACTTGATGGACAAATAAAAATTGCAGCCTTGCAGTGCGATCACCCTGCTGTGGAAAAACAAAGATCTACTACACTTTGGAAATAAAATGCTACGTTCTTATAGGAACTTGAACGAACAATCTTTAAAACACTATGAAACCTGAGTACATACCAATAGAAGAACAACTTGTCCTCTTCCGCTCGACCCCCCACCCCCCTTCCCCGTCCACACCGGATCTCGTGGACAACATGCTGCTGGTTGTGTGCCATTTCCACCAAAAGCCCACTTGATGGGCAAATAAAAATTGCAGCCTGGTATTGCGATCACCCTGCTGTGTGAAAACAAAGATTTATTACACTTTGGAAATAAAATGCTACGTTCTTATATGAACTTGAACGAACATTCCTTAAAACACTATAAAGCCTGAGTACATACCAATAGAAGAACAACTTGTCCTCTTCTGCTCGACCACCCACCCCCCTTCCCCGTCCACACCGGATCTCGTGGACAACATGTTGCTGGTTGTGTGTCATTTCCACCAAAAGCCCACTAGATGGGCAAATAAAAATTGCAGCCTGGTAGTGCGATCACCCTGCTGTGAGAAAACAATGATTTACTAGACTTTGGAAATAAAATGCTACGTTATTATATGAACTTGAACGAACATTCTTTAAAACTCTATAAAGCCAAAGTACATACCAGTAAAAGAACAACTCGTCCTCTTCCGCTCGCACCCCCCTCCCCCCCCCCCGCCCCACCCTCTCTCGTAGACAACAAGCTGCTGGTGGTGTGCCATCTCCACCAAAAGCCCACTAAATGGGCAAATAAAAATTGCAGCCTTGTAGTGTGATCACCCTGCTGTGAGAAAACACAGATTTACTACACTTTGGAAATAAAATGCTACGTTCTTATATGAACTTGAACGAACATTCTTTAAAACTCTATAAAGCCTGAGTACATACCAGTAAAAGAACAAGTTGTCCTCTTCCGCTCGCATCACCCCCCCCCCCACCACCCCACCCCCCACTCACCATCTCTCGCGGACAACATGCTGCTGGTGTGTGTCATTTCCAACAAAAGCCCACTTGATGGGGAAATAAAAATTGCAGCCTTGTAGAGCGATCACCCTGCTGTGAGATAACAAAGATCTCCTACACTTTGGAAATAAAATGCTACAGTATTATATGACATTGAACGAACAATCTTTAACACACTATAAAGCCTGAGTACATACCAATAGAAGAACAACTTGTCCTCTTCAGCTCGACCCCCCGCCCCCCCACCCCCCCCCCCCCAAACCGTATCTCGTGGACAACATGCTGCTGGTGGTGTCTCATTTCCACCAAAAGCCCACTTGATGGGCAAATAAAAATTGCAGCCTTGTAGTGCGATCACCCTGCTGTGAGAAAACAAAGATTTATTACACTTTGGAAATAAAATGTTACAATATTATAAGAACATGAACGAACTTTCTTTGAAACACTATGAAGCCTGAGTACATACCAATAGAAGAACAACTTTTCCTCTTCAGCTCGACCCCTCGCCCCCCCCTCCCCCCCCACACCGCATCTCGTGGACAACATGCTGCTTGTGGTGTGTCATTTCCACCAAAAGCCCTCTTAATTGGCAAACAAAAATAGCAGCATTATAATGCGATCACCCTGCTGTGAGAAAACAAAGATTTACTACACGTTGGAAATAAAATGTTGCGTTTTATATGAACTTGAACGAACAGTCTTTAAAACACTATAAAGCCTGAGTACATACCAATAGAAGAACAACTTGTCTTCTTCCGCTCCCCCCTCCCTCATGGACAAAATGCTGCTGGCGGTGTGTCATTTCCACCAAAAGCCCAATTCATGGGCAAATAAAAATTGCAGCCTTGTAATGCGATCGCCCTGCTGTGAGAAAACAGAGATTTACTACACTTTGGAAATAAAATGCTACATTCTTATATGAACTTGAACGAACAATCTTTAAAACACTATAAAGCCTGAGTACATACCAATAGAAGAACAACTTGTCATCTTCTGCTCCCTCCATCCTTTCGTTGACAACATGCTGCTGGTGGTGAGTCATTTCCACCAAAAGGCCACTTGATTGACAAATAAAAATTGCAGCCTTGTAATGCGATCATCCTGCTGTGAGACAACAGAGATTTACTACACTTTGGAAATAAATTGCTAAGTTCTTATATGAACTTGAATAAACAATCTTCAAAACACTATAAAGCCTGAGTACATACCGATAGAAGAACAACTTGTCCTCTTCCGCTCTCCCCCCCTGCCCCCCCCCCCCCTCCCGCACCCTCCACTCACCCTCTCTCGTGGACAACATGCTGCTGGTGGTGTGTCATTTCCACCAAACGCTCACTTGATGGGGAAAAAAAATTGCAGCCTTGTAGAGCGATCACCTTCTGTGTGATAACAAAGATCTACTACACTTTGGAAATAAAATGCTACGTTATTATATGAACTTGAACGAACAATCTTTAAAATATTATTAAGCCTGATTACTTACCAATAGAAGAACGACTTGCCTCTTCTACTCGCCTCCCCCCCCCCCCATCCACCCTCTCTTGTGGACAACTTGCTGCTGGTGGTGTGTCATTTCCACCAAAAGCCCACATTAGGGAAAAATAAAAATTGCAGCCTTGTAGTGCGATCACCCTGTGGTGAGAAAACAAGGATTTACTACAATTTGGAAATGAAATGCTACGTTCTTATATGAACTTGAACGAACATTCTTTAAAAAATTAGAAAGCCTGAGTACATACCAATAGAAGAACAACTTCTCCTCTTCCGCCCCCCCCCCCTACCCTTCTCGAGGACAACATGCTGCTGGTGGTTTGTCATTTCCACCAAAAGCCCACTCGATGGCAAAATAAAATTGCAGCCCTGTACTGCGAACACCCTGCTGTGAGGCAACAAATATTTACTACACTTTGGAAAAAAAATGCTACATTCTTATATGAACTTGTACGAACATTCTTTAAAACACTATAATGCCTGAGTACATACCAATAGAAGAACAACTAGCCACTTCTGCACGCCCCCCCCCCCCCCCTCGCGGACAACTTGCTGCTGGTGGTGTGTCATATCCACCAAAAGCCCACTTGATGGGCAAATAAAAATTGCAGCCTTGTAGTGCGATCACCCTGGTGTGAGAAAACCTAGATTTACTACACTTTGAAAATATAATGCTACGTTTTTATATAAACTTGAACGAACATTCTTTAAAACACTATAAAGCCTGAGTACATACCAATAGAAGAACAACTTGTCCTCTTCCGCTCGACCCCCCACCCCCCTTCCCCGTCCACACCGGATCTCGTGGACAACATGCTGCTGGTTGTGTGTCATTTCCACCAAAAGCCCACTTGATGGCAAATAAAAATTGCAGCCTTGTAGTGCGTTCTACCTGCTGTGTGAAAACAAACATTTATTACACTTTGGAAATAAAATGGTACGTTATTATATGAACTTGAACGAACATTCCTTAAAACACTATAAAGCCTGAGTACATACCAATAGAAGAACAACTTGTCCTCTTCCGCTCGACCCCCCACCCCCCTTCCCTGTCCACACTGGATCTCGTGGACAACATGCTGCTGGTTGTGTGTCATTTCCACCAAAAGCCCACTTGATGGGCAAATAAAAATTGCAGCCTGGTAGTGCGATCACCCTGCTGTGAGAAAACAAAGATTTACTAGACTTTGGAAATAAAATGCTACGTTACTATATGATCTTGAACGAACATTCTTTAAAACTCTATAAAGCCTGAGTACATACCAGTAAAAGAACAACTCGTCCTCTTCCGCTCGCACCCCCCCCCCTCCCAACCCCCTCACCACCCACTCAACATCTGTCGCGGACAACATGCTGCTGGTGTGTGTCATTTCCAACAAAAGCCCACTTGATGGGGAAATAAAAATTGCAGCCTTGTAGAGCGATCACCCTGCTGTGAGATAACAAAGATCTACTACACTTTGGAAATAAAATGCTACATTATTATATGAACTTGAACGAACAATCTTTAACACACTATAAAGCCTGAGTACATACCAATAGAAGAACAACTTGTCCTCTTCAGCTCGACCCCCCGCCCCCGCCTCCCCCCCCCACACCGTATCTCGTGGACAACATGCTGCTGGTGGTGTCTCATTTCCACCAAAAGCCCACTTGAAGGGCAAATAAAAATTGCAGCCTTGTAGTGCGATCACCCTGCTGTGAGAAAACTAAGATTTATTACACTTTGGAAATAAAATGTTACAATATTATAAGAACATGAACGAACTTTCTTTAAAACACTATAAAGCCTGAGTACATACCAATAGAAGAACAACTTTTCCTCTTCAGCTCGACCCCCCGTCCCCCCCTCAACCCCCACACCGTATCTCGTGGACAACATGCTGCTGGTGGTGTGTCATTTCCACCAAAAGCCCACTTGATGGGCAAATAAAAGTTGCAGCCTTGTAGTGCGATCCACCTGCTGTGAGAAAACAAAGATTTACTACACTTTGGAAATAAAATGCTACGTTCTTATATGAACTTGAACGAACATTCATTAAAACACTATAAAGCCTGAGTACATACCAATAGAAGAACAATTTGTCCTCTTGCGCTCGCCCCCTCCCCCTCCTCCCACCCTCTCTTGTGGACAACATGCTGCTGGTGGTGTGTCATTTCCACCAAATGTACACTCGAAGTGCAAATAAAAATTGCAGCCTTGTAATGCCATCACCCTGCTGAGAGAAATCATAGATTTACTACCCTTTGGCCCCCCCCCCCCCCCCCCCCCCCGCTACCCGCTCTCTCGTGGACAACATGCTGGTGGTTGTGTGTTATTTCCACCAAAAGCCCACTTGAAGGATAAATAAAAATTGCAGCCTTGTAATGCGATCACCCCGCTGTGAGAAAACAAAGATTTACTACACTTTGGAAATAAAATCCTACGTTCTTATATGAACTGAACGATCCATCTTTAAAACACTATAAAGCCTGAGTACATACCAAAAGAAGAAAAACATGTCTTCCTCCGCTCCTCCCCCCCCCCCCCCCTCTCTTGGACAACATGCTGCTGGTGGTGTGTCATTTCCACAAAAAGCCCTCTTCATGGGCAAACAAAAATAGCAGCATTATAATGCGATCACCCTGCTGTGAGAAAACAAAGATTTACTACACGTTGGAAATAAAATGTTGCGTTCTTATATGAACTTGAACGAACAGTCTTTAAAACACTATAAAGCCTGAGTACATACCAATAGAAGAACAACTTGTCCTCTTCTGCTCCCTCCACCCTTTCGTTGACAACATGCTGCTGGTGGTGAGTCATTTCCACCAAAAGCCCACTTGATTGACAAATAAAAATTGCAGCCTTGTAATGCGATCATCCTGCTGTGAGACAACAGAGATTTACTACACTTTGGAAATAAAATGCTAAGTTCTTATATCAACTTGAAGGAACAACCTTTAAATCACTATAAAGCCTGAGTACATAATAATAGAAGAATAACTTGTCCTCATCACCTTCCTTCCCATCTCGTGGACAACATGCTGCTGGTGGTCTGTCATTACTACCAAAAGCCCACTTGATGGGCAAATAAAAATTGCAGCCTTGTAATGCGATTACCCTGCTACGAGAAAACGATGATTTACATTACTTTGGAAATAATATGCTACGTTCTTATATGAACTTGAATAAACAATCTTCAAAACACTATAAAGCCTGAGTACATACCGATAGAAGAACAACTTGTCCTCTTCCGCTCTCCCCCACTGCCCCCCCCCTCCCGCCCCCTCTCGTGGATAACATGCTGCTGGTGGTGTGTCATTTCCACCAAAAGCCCACTTGATGAGCAAATAAAAATGCAGCCTTGTAATGTTATCACCCTGCTGTGAGAAAACAAAGATTTACTACACTTTGGAAAGAAAATGCTACGTTCTTATATGAACTTGAACGAACAATCTTTAAAACACTATAAAGCCTGAGTACATACCAATAGAAGAACAAGTTGTCGTCTTCAGCTCGTCCCCTTTCCCCCCCCCCCCCCCCCCCCCTATCGTGGACAACATGCTGCTGGTGGTGTGTCATTTCCACCAAAAGCCCACTTGATGGACAAATAAAAATTGCAGCCTTGTAGTGCGATCACCCTGCTGTGAGAAAACAGAGATTTACCACTCTTTGGAAATAAAATGCTACGTTCTTATATACTTGATCGAACAATCTTTCAATCACTATAAAGCCTGAGTACATACCAATAGAAGAACAACTTGTCCTCTTCCGCTCCCCCCCCAATCCCCCCCCCCCCTCGCCCTCAACCCCCTCTCGTGGACAACATGCTGCTCGTGGTGTCATTTCCACCAAAAGTCCAGTTAATGGGCAAATAAAAATTGCAATCTTACAACGCGAACACCCTGCTGTGAGGAATCAAAGATTTACTACATTTGGGAAATAAAATACTACGTTTTTTATATGAACTTGAAAAACAATTTTTAAAACAATACAAAGCCTGAGTACATACTAATGGATGAACTACTTGTCCTCTTCCCCCCTCCCCCCCTCGCAGACATCATGCTGCTGGTGGTGTGTTATATACACCAAAAGTCCAGTTAATGGGCAAATAAAAATTGCAATCTTACAACGCGAACACCCTGCTGTGAGGAATCAAAGATTTACTACATTTGGGAAATAAAATACTACGTTTTTTATATGAACTTGAAAAACAATTTTTAAAACAATACAAAGCCTGAGTACATACTAATGGATGAACTACTTGTCCTCTTCCCCCCTCCCCCCCTCGCAGACATCATGCTGCTGGTGGTGTGTTATATACACCAAAAGTCCAGTTAATGGGCAAATAAAAATTGCAATCTTACAACTCGAACACCTTGCTGTGAGGAAACAAATATTTACTACTTTTGGAAATAAAATACTACGTTCTTATATGAACTTGAAAAAACAATTTCTACAACAATACCAAGCCTGAGTATATACCAATAGAAGAACTACTTGTCCTCTTCCCCCCTCCCCCCTCGTGGACATCATGCTGGTGGTGGTGTCTCATTACCACCAAAAGCCCACTTAATGGGCAAATAAAAATTGCAATCTTACAACGCGAACACCCTGCTGTGATGAAACAAAGATTTAATACATTTGGGAAATAAAATACAACGTTCTTATATGAACTTGAAAAAACAATTTCCAAAACAATACAAAGCCTGAGTACATACCAATAGAAGAACTATTTGTCCTCCTCCCCCCTCCCCCCCTCGTGGACATCATGCTGCTGGTGGTGTGTCATTTCCACCAAAAGCCCAGTTAATGGGCAAATAAAAATTGCAGCCTTACAACGCGAACACCCTGCTTTGAGGAAACAAAGATTTACTGCATTTTGGAAATAAAATTACGTTCTTATATGAACCTAAAGGAACGCACTTTTTAAAACTGTAAAGCCTGAGTAGATACCAATAGAAAGAAGGCACGTCCGATTTCATTCTGTTGTGAACATCAAGCTGCTGGTGGTGTGTTATTTCCTCCAAAGTCGCAGTCGATGGCCTAAGAAACATTGCAGCCTTGTATCGAGAACACTCTGCTGTGAGGAAATAAAAATTTACTACAGTTTAGATATCAAAGACTTCTTACTTATATTAAGTTGATGTAGCTACCTTTTAAGAACTATATTTGTTGAGTACATTCATTAGTTATTCACGTGACACCTAATGATTAGTCAACAATGTTAGTCATGGATTTTTTTTGAGCCACAAAGTTATTACTGCTTCCTTATTGACAACATAATACTCTTAGGCAGGCTTCTTTCAAATTGGTTGCTCCACTTCTCGTAACATTTTTTGGTTAATGTGTGATTATAGTTTGGTTACCAGATGCTTCAGACGAGGTCATCAATACAGGCGTACTCTATATTATACACTGAAGGTGCTCAGAATGTGGGACACCTACCTAACATTGTGTAGAGCACATGAGAGCATGCAGATGTGTCCCAACATGACGTGGCGTGGATTTGTCTAATTTCTGTATATTGAGCAAGCAGTAAAGGAAACAAAAGAAAAATTTGGAGTAGGTATTAAAATCCATGGAGAAGAAATAAAAACTTTGAGTTTCGCCGATGACATTGTAATTCTGCCAGAGACAGCAAAGGACTTGGATGAGAAGTTGAACGGAATGGACAGTCTCTCGAAAGGAGGATATCAGATGATCATCAACAAAAGCAAAACGAGGATAATGGAATGTAGTCGAATTAAGTCGGGTGATGCTGAGGGAATTAGATTAGGAAATGAGTCACTTAAGGTAGTAAAGGAGTTTTGCTATTTGGGGTAGCAAAATAACTGAACATGGTCGAAGTAGAGAGGATATAAAATGTTGACTGGCAATGGCAAGGAAAGCATTTCTGAAGAAGAAAAATTTGTTAACATCGAGTATAGATTTAAGTGTCAGGAAGTCGTTTCTGAAAGTATTTGTATGGAGTGTAGCCATATATGGGAGTGAAACATGGTTTGTTAACATCGAGTATAGATTTAAGTGTCAGGAAGTCGTTTCTGAAAGTATTTGTATGGAGTGTAGCCATATATGGAAGTGAAACATGGACGATAACTAGTTTGGACAAGAAGAGAATAGAAGATTTCGAAATGTGGTGCAACAGAAGATTGCTGAAGATTAGATTGGTAGATCATATCACTAATGAATAGGTATTGAATAGGATTGGGGCACAACTTGACTAGAAGAAGGGATCGGTTGCTAGGACACATTCTGAAGCATCAAGGGATCACAAATTTAGTATTGGAGGGCAGCATGGAGGGTAAAAATCGTAGAGGGAGACCAAGAGATGAATACACCGAGCAGATTCAGAAGGATGTAGGTTGCAGTAAGTACTGGGAGATGAAGAAGCTTGCACAGGATAGAGTAGCATGCAGAGCTGCATTAAACCAGTCTCAGGACTGAAGACCACAACGACAATAACAACATAAAAATAACGTAAATTAGTTGCAAACTACGGCGTGTACAAACTTTATTCAACATGTAAAATCATTTACGCTACGGGCCGGCCGAAGTGGCCGTGCGGTTAAAGGCGCTGCAATCTGGAACCGCAAGACCGCTACGGTCGCAGGTTCGAATCCTGCCTCGGGCATGGATGTTTGTGATGTCCTTAGGTTAGTTAGGTTTAACTAGTTCTAAGTTCTAGGGGACTAATGACCTCAGTTGAGTCCCATAGTGCTCAGAGCCATTTGAACCATTTACGCTACGGCATGTTCGATATGCCTGCCATCATTGGCGATGGTGTGGCGCAGACGAATAGCGAAAATTCTGCATGACCCGCTGAAGTGTCAGAACATCGATGCTGTCGATGACCTGCTGAATGGCTGTGGTTTTGGAGTTATTGCTGTACACCTTGCCTTTAATATAGCCCCACAAAAAGGGCATGTTTTGAGGTCCGGAGAATATGGAGGTACTGGATACTGGCCAGGAAAAAGTTGAAGAGGAGACAGTTGAAATTTGGACAACAACGTAGTTGATATTTTATGGTTTCCAACATGAAATATTCCAAAACATTTTTAACAGATTTCAATGCTTTGTTTTCCAGAATTAATCGACATTCTGAGTTTTGCTAATTATGGCAGATAAATTTAGATAAGAGGACTTCCTGACATAGTGGCGTTCGAAATACTCGTTGAAATTGCTGGGCAAAGCGTGTTGTGTGGCCGATTGCAGGCTGTATTGCTCACAACATTGCCGGTGATGTATCTCTCGTGTGTGGGACGCTTAATCGACTCCTCGCTGAGGAAACATCTTGTGTCAGATCACGGGATAGACAACAGCGTGAGAGGCCACATATAAATGATGCTCACTGCTATAAATTAGGAAATGAAATACATCATTAAGCAATGCCGACTATGGCATCTGACCTATGGCGCACAGTCTGAATGCGAAATGAATCACATATCGGCAGCTCGTCTTGAAGCGATCGCTACCAGAAACCAAGGAAATGTGGCAGCACTGTGCTGGTATTAAGGATACGAACTGGAGTGGCACAAAGGCGATAAGGCACGCACGCCCACCTTATTTTTCGACACGTAAGCAGAAAAAACCATTTCGAAAGGCATTTCGTTCCATGAATTAGGAATCTATGTTTTAACAGACAAATTAGAATTCTGTCGAAAACAAAGGATAAATCCACGTTTCGGTGTCCACCTATGTCAAAGTAGGTACTCAACCAGGGAAACTCCCCACCACATTCCCCAGTGGACAGCTCATCAGAAAGTGAACACAGATGAAACATGAAAACAGGAAGAAAATGTACTGTACTGTGAAAAATGGAAGCAATATAGAAACAGTGGATGGTGTTCCAGTGTAACGACAAGTGTCAGCAAATTGCATGCTGATGAACACATCTCTAGCACGACACTGAGACAGCAGCGGCAACTACACACAGGGAATGTGAGTGCCGCGCCGCCTAGCTGCGGTGGAGTGGAAGACGAGCCGTCATACAAACGCCACAGCAGTCAGTTATGAACTGTATTGCTTTTGCTTGCACTGAAATTGTATATACCAAAGGACACTGATTATTTGCATGTCCCCATTTGCTTGCGACACACCTTTGTGAATACGCAAAGTTAAGGATTGTCAATTCAGCTTACTGTAATAAACTCTATTAATACGCTTTGCTCCAATTGTTGTCTAGCAATCCGAGAAAACAGCTTCCTGGGCATCCTGTATTAGATGAGTGGCCAGACACAACAAATGGTCCAAGCTTAATAAGTGCAGTACAAAGGAGCCTGGACGCGCAATTGCCTAGTGGTTAAAGTCGGCATGGTGGCTCAGCGTGTTTGGTTAGAGGGTTAGCTGCCCTGGGTAATAAAAGTAACTGGGTAAATGGATCAACAAGGGTGTCATGGGACATACGCCCCGAACAATTGCAACAAATAATAACGAACGAAATGAGATAAAAAGAAGGTGGACATGATGTTAGACAATCAAGCAGTGAACCGTGTTCAACCCCCCCCCCCTCCCCCCCACCCCACCTCACCGGCCACAAACTTTTTTTTTAAGCTGTTCGCCTTATTGATATTTCGGTCTGTATCATGGTACAACGTCCATTTGCAACCGTGAGGTGTAAGGAAGGGTCCTAGAATGACAGTTGATTCTGTGTAACTACTTTATTAGCAGCCGACAGGAAGTGGCTTTCAAATGGGAACCGCAAGCATTTGATGACAAGGAGATAAGTCAACCGAATCCCCAGTGGAAAACACGTCTGGTGTGTTAGACACAGCATTCGTGACGGTACGTGTGTCATGTGATATGAATCTCTTACCGACACACCTAGTTCGTACACTTGGTAAGTGAGTGAGATATCCCTCCTTGCCCAGTTTAGGGGTTGGTATGAATGTGAACGTGACCACTCCTAAGGAAATGATGAAAACATAATAGTTTGTCACATAAGCTGCAATAAATGAATGCAACAGCTCGCTTCTCACACAGTTTCTCTGTACCCTGTCAAAAGATATGTTTTTGAAGTTGTGTTCCGTTTGGAACAAATCCTTCGTTGTAACATAGTTCACACCTCACTTTTCATCACGTTTACCTGAAATTTTAACGTATTCTTACCACGTGACTCATATTCTGTAACCAATGTTACAAAAGAAAATAAAAATAAATACTATGAGAGAGTTTCGAACCCGACTCGTCCACTTTTGGTCCAACACTGTAACCATTTTATTTCAGCACCCCGGCTGTTCGTATGTGCTCTGCATCACACTTGTTGAACTTGAACAGGTCACTGTTACCATTTTGCCTTTTTTCACATTTCAGTACACCTTTTTTCTGTTTTGAAGCTTTATCTGTGTTCAGTTTTTGACAGGCTATGCACGGGGCCATCTTACCACTAGATCTGAGGGGTTGCGACGGGGAGTTTCCCTCGGTAGAGGCGATATCAGAAGTCAACGAGTCTTATTCATAAACAAACGAATCTATCACAGAGAAAAAGACAATGATATGCATGTGATAGAATCCCACCACAGTTCACCGAATTAATTACATTGGCATGAATTATATTGTGAAGGAACTGAGATAACGGAAAAGAAGGTAACAACAGAAAAATGAAACATACGTGTGTGAAACAAACTGAAGCGCTGAGAACCATAACCGCCATTCATTTTGAGATTGTGGCATGTATGCATTCTCCTGACATCTGTTAATCTTACAGTTAACCAGCTTTGTCCATGCTGTCCATCTGCACTACACTGGTATACAGGGTGTTACAAAAATGTACGGCCAAACTTTCAGGAAACATTCCTCACACACAAAGAAAGAAAATATGTTATTTGGACATGTGTCCGGAAATGCTTACTTTCCATGATAGAGCTCATTTTATTACTTCTCTTCAAATCACATTAATCATGGAATGGAAACACACAGCTACAGAACATACCAGCATGACTTCAAACACCTTGTTACAGGAAATGTTCAAAATGTCCTCCGTTAGCGAGGATACATGCATCCTTCTTCCATCGCATGGAATCCCTGATGCGCTGATGGAGCCCTGGAGAATGGCGTATTGTATCACAGCCGTCCACAATACGAGCACGAAGAGTCTCTACATTTGGTACCGGGGTTGCGTTGACAAGAGCTTTCAAATGTCCCCATAAATGAAAGTCAAGAGGGTTGAGGTCAGGAGAGCGTGGAGGCCACGGAATTGGTCCGCCTCTACCAATCCATCGATCACCGAATCTGTTGTTGAGAAGTGTACGAACACTTCGACTGAAATGTGCAGGAGCTCCATCATGCATGAACCACGTGTCGTACTTGTAAAGGCACATGTTCCAGCAGCACAGGTAGAGTATCCCGTATGAAATCATGATGACATGCTCCATTGAGCGTAGGTGGAAGAAGAAGGGGCCCAATCGACACATCACCAACAATGCCTGCCCAAACGTTCACAGAAAATCTGTGTCGATGGCGTGATTGCACAATTGCGTACGGGTTCTCGTCAGCCCACACATGTTGATTGTGAGAATTTACAATTTGATCACGTTGGAATGAAGCCTCATCCGAAAAGAGAACTTTTGCACTGAAATGTGGATTGACACATTGTCAGATGAACCATTGACAGAAGTGTACTAGTGGAGGCCAATCAGCTGCTGATAGTGCGTGCACACGCTGTACATGGTACGTAAACAACTGGTTCTCCCATAGCACTCTCCGTACAGTGACGTGGTCAACGTTACCTTGTACAGCAGCAACTTCTCTGACGCTGACATTACGGTTATCGTCAACTGCACGAAGAATTGCCTCGTCCATTGCATGTGTCCTCGTCGTTCTAGGTATTCTCCAGTCGCGAGTCATAGGCTAGAATGTTCCGTGCTCCGTAAGACACCGATCAATTGCTTCGAACGTCTTCCTGTCAGGACACCTTCGTTCTGGAAATCTGTCTCGATACAAATGTACCGCGCCACAGCTGTTGCCCCGTGCTAATCCATACATCAAATGGGCATCTACCAACTCCGCATTTGTAAACATTGCACTGACTGCAAAACCAAGTTCGTGATGAACACTAACCTGTTGATGGTATGTACTGATGTGCTTGAAGCTGGTACTATAGAGCAATGAGTCGGATGTCAACACAAGCACCAAAGTCAACATTACCGTCCTTTAATTGTGCGAACTGGCAGTGAATCGAGGAAGTACAGTACATACTGACGAAACTAAAATGAGCTCTAACATGAAAATTAAGCGTTTCCGGACACATGTCCACATAACATCTTTTCTTTATTTGTGTGTGAGGAATGTTTCCTGAATGTTTGGCCGTACCTTTTTGTAACACCCTGTATACAGGGCCGGCGCAAGGCACGTGCGAAACGTGTGGCAGCACGGGGCGGCACTTTCCGAGGGGCGGCAAATCTGCCACTCCCCCACTCCCCCTTTTTCTTTTTTACCGGACAAACTCAACATTCATGCCCAAGAGGGGGTTCGAAACCAAACCTTGGAGGGAGCGGCTTCGGGAACTGTGGCATGGCGCCTCGACTACCTGCCGACCGCCACTGTTGAACAAGGGGAGGGAGGAGGACTAATTTCTTCCTCGCCACTGTGGCAGCACCGGCGTGTGTTTACGCCGGACGAACAGAGAGGGGGAAGCAGTCTGGCGTAGACGCCAGTAGAGATGGGCAAACTGAAACACGTAACTGTTTCGAAACAAATGAAACAGTACTATGTAATGTTTCGATACGCTGTTTCGAAACAGTGAAACAGTTTGTGTTTTGTAATCTAATAAACCTACACATTTTATTATCTTGAATGTCTACTCTATAAGTATGTCCAAATAATCACAAATGAGGTGCGAGAGCGCTAATAATATCGCAGAAAGCATGAAACTATCACTTAGGCGTCTTGGCAGTTTCGTTTTTCCTGAAGCAAATGCGCTGCTTTCGTGTCGTGTGACTTTCATACTTTTCAAACGGCTGAGGACAGCCATAGCTGAAGACAGAAGAACCACCACGAAAGGAACTGGAGGTGGGAGCAAACTGCAGAAACAACGGATATGCTACTGGGATTCCCATATTCCGTTAGTATGGGTAATATACCCATCCTGCTAATTTCCATTCACACAAAGGGAATCATTGTGGATAATAGGCACAGTGACTATACACTCACACATAACGCCAAATAATTCGAATAAATAACAAAATATAACAGAAAAAAATTTTGTCTTTCAAGGTGTTTCGAACCGTTACTATAAATTCAACATGCTTCCCAGCCCTTCCCGTTCACCATTACACTATCAGTGATATGTCAAACAAATTGCTTGCAATTATACCTTCATCAGATTTATGTATATGTCTAATAACTGTCACTCTACGCCTTTTTTTATTCAAAATGTTGTAGGCTTACTCGCGTTTCTTAATGTGATTACTGTACATGAACAGAGAAGCGTATGTTATAAAAAAGTGTAATTTAGCTGAATGATTTTCACATATTTATTATTTTGAATGTGAGTAGTATGCGTTGTTTTATTGTTTGGTTAGTGTTTATAAAGCAGATGTTACGCCATTTCGTAATAGGACAGTCAGCTAGAAACGAAGCTTTATTTTCGGATATCTTAAGCTTCATGCTATTGCTAGTCAAAAAGATTTCGACACTCTTGAAAGTGTTTTACGAAGTGGTATGCTGTGTTTCAGTACCTGTGCCGAGCCCGAATCTCGTCCGACACAGAGCGGAATGAAACATCACTGTTTCGATACAATTAGTCCGTCCAAGCACAGGTGGACTGAAACAGCCTTATTTTGAAACAACGATACAGTTTCTGTGTCTGGCTCGAGATCGAATCCGGTCCGGTTGTCCGAGACAGGGGCGAAATGAAACACCACTGTTTCGAAACAGTGAACCACAGCCGTTCCGAAACACTGAAACAGTTCCACTGTATCGAAACATAGAAACAGTGGCCAAGTCTACACGCCAGTATTCTTATGAGTGGAGCGCTGCCAGCCTGTTACGCGCCGTGCATTTACTCACCACTAATTTGCAGAAGACGAAATCTAATTTGGAAATTCGAATGCAATGTTCGATACTGCGGGTACATGTTAAGCCTGAAGCAATTTTGCTGAGCCCTTCAGTGGCAGTTTCCGAGTGTTTTATTCCTCCCGCATTATGGAAAAAAATGGTTGAACATTAACACAGTCAAACATGTCCAACACCTACAATGGCTAGAAGTATTCCGAATGGGTAAACGCGCTGCGAGTAATTACAAGGGATAAAGACATTGCTAATAAGCTTGGCGTAAGTAGGGTTTCGACTTATTTTTGAAAATTTTTGCTATCCGTTTCTGAGTGATAGTCGGACGTTTTGGTTTTTCAGCCACGAAACACCTGTCTCCGCCTGCACGAACAACAATTAAACTCTGACCGGCACTTTTGTTTGACAATACTACTCGCACACTATCACTTTGCAAATGTGTGAATCCATGTTTCATCTTAGTAAATTACTGGTCACTTTGATTCTGATGAAAACCTAGGCAGTATGGTCTTTTAGCAACAATGTCCTCTCGTCCGCACAAAACAAAACGTTAATTTTGACACCTTCTAAAACTAAAATCCATAGACAGAACATTGCTTCTAAGGGTTTCCTTACTATCTTTGAAGCTCATTTCTGTTTGACAAAAGTTGTGCAGTTTTCGCAAATTTCGTACTTCTTTCTATTGTTCGTAACGCCATAGAAATTGCTGTCAGATAATACAGTTATCCATATCATCGGCCACATAGTTATTGTGAGCTTCTTGCTTCTTCTTCTTCTTCTTGGGCGCTAGTTTAACCGTAGCCTCGCTGTACCACGTCACGTGACCTAGTTCCTGGCACAGCCGCGTCACCACTTCGCCTTTCCAGGCAATAGGTGTTGTTGCGTTCTCTACAACGAAAACTACAGAATTCGTTTCGGTAGTTGGCCGAGGGAGTCAAGATTGGTCATAAGCACTTTCATTGCGTTAAGTAAGAAAAATCGCGATTGATTACTGACATTTCCTACAGATTTGTTTAAATAAAATTCCACAAACGTTTAGAAAAAAAAAATTGGGGGGGGGGGGGGGCAATTTAGCAGCTCGCACGGGGCGGCACTTGGGCTTGCGCCGGCCCTGGGTGTATAAGAACATTTGCGAAAAGCTGTCTCGCCGATTTCTCTGATATTCACTTCCATGATGGCCCGAGGCACAAATTTTCATTGCTGCAGTAATGCTGTCCGGCTACAATGACGCCCATTTCTTCATAAAATCTGGAAGCTCCTGGAGAGAAGCGCCACCACAAAATCACGTTCCTTGGTTTCAGCACTCTAGTTTGTAAAATGGACGTTGAGACTATTAGAGTCTTTAAGAATGTTACCGAATTAACTACCAAAATGATGTTCGTCGTAACAATTTCCTTTTAAGAAATTTTGCAATGATGAAATTCTCAACAGGTATCCATGAACTGTTGATTAAAGTAACGTAACCTAAATTGGGCAGGGAGACAGATCTCACTCACTTACAGGCGTTCAAATTAGGTGCGTTGGTAAGAGATTCCTATCATATGACACCCGTACTGTCTCTCATGCCGTGTACGACGCACCAGACTTGTTTTCTGGTGAAGGGTTCGGTGGACTTGTCTCCTTGTTGTCAAACACTTGCGGTTCCCATTCGAAAGTCAATTTCTTTCGGCTGATAATAGAGTAGCTGTTTTTCTTTTTTTTTTTTTAATAGCACTATGGGACTTAACATCTATGGTCATCAGTCCCCTAGAACTTAGAACTACTTAAACCTAACTAACCTAAGGACATCACACAACAACCAGTGATCACGAGGCAGAGAAAATCCCTGACCCCGCCAGGAATCGAACCCGGGAAAGAGTAGTTGTGCAGGATCAAATGTCATCATAGGTCCGTTCCTTACACCGCGATGTTGCAAACGGACATTGCACCACGATACAAACACAAATTTGGACACAGCGAACATCTAAAGCAGAAAACGTCTGTGGCCAGTCGGGGGGTTGAACGCGGCCCGCCTGCTTGATTGTCTAACACCGTGTCTACTTTTTTTTTATCTCATTTTGTTCCTTGGAATCGTATGAGGCCACCATTTTCTTCAAGTCACAGTGAGGGAGACGACAATTTGCTATTTATCCATTGTTTGTAGGTGCCTTGCAAAATCTAGTGCCCCCATACGTAGATATAAGGCAAATAACTATCTTGAAACACAAACATTCAAGAAATTACTATATCAAACTTGAAATACATATACTCAAGAAAGCTACTAGATTTCATGCCTAAATTTAACAGACAGTTTTATCTGAACCTCAAGCCAAAGAATGTGCTTAATGAGAATGATGATAACAGCGATCCGAAGTCTTGGGGCAAGTCACAACTATGTGCATTAAGTGTCTGTTACTTATGTCCTGATTCTAGTTTTACATTAGTTACAAACTACATTACAGTTAAAAGACGCCATTACCTTTAACCTTAGATTAATAATAATAATACAAGTACTCAAAGAGTAAACACAAAATATAGCAAGATCAACAGAGTAACTCATTTTAATCATGTAGGGGATGTGCTAGGACCGACAGGATGGGAGAAAGTCACGCAGAACACCAGGTTACTGAAGATTAAGAGAGCCTTATACAAAATGCGGGCATCTACAATAAATAATGTGTGTCCACTTCCTTCAAAATTCGTCGCTACAATACTGTAATCAAACCTGAGGTGTTATACGCCTGCGAGACACTGACGCTACACACCAAGGGTGACCTAGAGAAGATGCTCACACAGGAAAGAAAAATTATCAGGAACATTATTGGACCAAAACTCACAGACAATGGATACAGGAGACACCACAGAGAAGTTGGCCACGCCGTCAGGCTCTCACAGACCAGACGGACCAACAGAATACTCAGATAGAAACAGAGGCTCAAAACCACTACACCTTGGATGGCACAAGTCAAAACTGATCTGGAAGAAGCACAGTTTAATTCAGCGGACATCACAGACAAAACCGTCTGTAGACACAAAATACACAATTGGGAAGTAATGTCAGAGAAGACAGCACGAAAAACCGAAAGATCAAAGTGGACCGAAGAAAGGAAGAGAGCTTTTAGCCAACGAATGAAAAAGTACTGGAAGAACAGGAGGAGCAAATAGTCATACATGCTTCGCGTGGTCAGATAAAGGCCTGTGATGTGTGTAATAATAAGAATGATAAATATTAAACTATATTAACAGGAAATATGGGATGTTAAAAAAATCACAGCTATGAGACTGGTGGTTTCCCTACAAATTTGATTTTCACAAATATCTGTTTTTCCCTAAACTTTGCATAGGTGCTCTGGGCCCTTCTGGTTTTCAGTGCCTGAATTATTGTCATATTTTACGCCAGTAAGTGAAAGGACCAGAGATTACCTTTAAAGTTGACTGCAGCATCACGCATAGTAAACTCGTAATATTGAATAGCGGCAGTTCTTAATAACAAGTATTGAATCTTAGGGGAGTGTGGGTTTTGAAAGGGCACAAACTAAAATGTAACATAACAACCGCTAAATGGCTCTGAGCACTATGGGACTCAACTGCTGAGGTCATTAGTCCCCTAGAACTTAGAACTAGTTAAACCTAACTAACCTAAGGACATCACAAACATCCATGCCCGAGGCAGGATTCGAACCTGCGACCGTAGCGGTCTTGCGGTTCCAGACTGCAGCGCCTTTAACCGCACGGCCACTTCGGCCGGCTCAACCGCTAAATGAAAGAAATAGTAACTCATGGGAAACGTAGGCAGGACACAAGCGGGAAAAGAGGAGTAAGCAACACAGAATTTCTAAAAGAGAAAACACTGCACAAATAACGAAAAAATAACAAATCATGGGATCGATAACCAGAAGTGAGCTGTATAGGTCAGTTCTAATTGTCGATTCAATTACCGCTTTTTTGTAGTAGTATAGGAAGCTGTACCATATAGGTTCAAAAATGGTTCAAATGGATCTCAGCACTATGGGACTTAACTTCTGTGGTCATCAGTCCCCTAGAACTTAGAACTACTTAAACCCAACTAACCTAAACACATTACACACATCCATGCCCGAGGCAGGATTCGAACTTGCGACTGTAGCAGTCCCGCGGTTCCGGACTGCGTGCCTAGAACCACTAGACCACCGCGGCCGGCACCATATAGGTAAATCCTAAAGGGATTAGGGGCCCACGCCTAATGAAAATGGCGTAATAAACCAACGTGAAGTCGACAATTTGAGCGTTATCACACATGAAAATTCTAATAGAATGCACTGTAGGATTATGCAGTGGTTCGTTATATGATATCTGTTATGGTGTTACTTTCTAGACTGCTGTTGTTGCTGTAGGTGTGTGCTGTGATTCTTTTGAGAATTGCCATGTATGGTATCACTCTAATTGTTGACTCCATGTTCCGTTTTATTTCATGATTTTTATTGACTGTTAATTATTTCTTCAAAAATTTAACTTTTTCGTATCACTCGCTATTCTTCTGTCAGAACGAGAAACATAACTAACGTTGGAATCGAAAACTAGACTTGACCTACGGTATAGAGAGACAAAAAGTAAATAAATAATCCTAAAAGAAATAACAACAAACAATGAAAAATCACGAATAATAACGAAGCGTGGTATGAAGTACTAGAGTTGACCTATATAACTGTCCTCTTAATTGCTGCCTAATATCACTTTCGGCAATCGTGGCCCATTCGGAAAAAAACAGCCATATATTTGTGAGAAGCAAGATTATATTTACCGGTGATTGCAGACAGTCTCACACGGAGAAATTTCAGCTGACCTCTTAAGTATCTGACCAAACCTGCCTTCGGAAATGGTGCCATATTCGGAAAAAAGTAGTCCTATATATTTGCGAGAAATAAAATTATAAATACAATTGCTACTTGATTCACGAGCAGCAACTTAACCGTTGAACTTAGGTTCCCGCCTAACAACAACCTGAGAAATCGCGATATATTTTTGTAATAAACAGTATCGTTTACGTCAGTTAGGACACAACCACAGATAAAATTTAATAACAGCCACTTCCATCCTTCGCATCGTAAACTCATGGCGTCCTTCGATCGGGAATCGGACACTAGATTTGACTAAAAATAGAACTTAATGCCTGAAATTCATCTAAAATGCGTTAGAAAGTCTTATAAAACATATTATGTCATACGACAGGGCCAGGGAAAACGTGTGTTTCACGGCAGCACGACGATGTACTACACCTGTCGAATGTTATCTACAGGAGTGAATACATTAATCAATTGGCATGTGCATCTTTGCAGGACCGTGTATTATTTGTAGTATTCCGAACTTACTCTAATTACAAAATTTGTGAAGTTAATGGTTCTCCAACACAAGATGCTTTAGACAAACCGTGATAAACAGACTGGATGACCGATTTGCAAAATTAAATTACCTCGAATATAACGGCTGTGTTGAAGATCTTCATACCCATTCAACATACGTGTTGTGAGAATTAATGTTATGCATCCGCAAAAAGGTGCAATCGGTTTAACGCCTGTGTTACGGCTGCCAGTGATAGGCGGAAATCACATGCTGGTTAATGACTTACCAGAGACCGCCACCGTTGCGCGTGCCCCTACTTCATTTCACGATTTCTTAAGGTTCTGCTGAATGTGGACAGGACCATTCACGTTGCTCGCCATTCGACTCGAATCCCACTGTTGCTAAGAAACGACACGGGACGTGGAAGAGACCCATGTATTGTTGAAAACTGCGTCATGTCGCGATTGCTGTTGTGTACTGCAAGACGGTATGTGGACAATTATCGCCGCGTAATTAAAGGAACTGTACACCGATGATAATAGGAGCGTAAATGGACTGTGGTATCCGGGGCAATTCCGCCGAGAAAAACATCCTCACAGCCTTACTTCCGCCGGTACCTCATCTAATACACCGAAGAGCCAAAGAAACAGGTAAACCTGCCAAATATCGCGCAGGCCCCCGCGAGCGTGCAGAAGTGCCGCAACACGACGTGGCATAGACTCTACTAATGTCTGAAGTAGTGCTAGAGGAAACTGACACCATGAACCCTGCAGGGCTGTCCATAAATCCGTAAGAGTACGAGGGAGTGGAGATCTCTTCTGAACAGCACGTTGCAAGACATCACAGAAACGCTTAATAATGTTCATGTCTGGAGAGTTTGGTGGCCAGCGGACGTGTTTAAAGTCAGAAGAGTGTTCCTGGAGCCCCTCTGTAGCAATTATGGACTTGTTGGGTGTCGCATTGTCCTGCTAGAATTGGCGAAGTCCGTCAGAATGGACAATGAACATGAATGGATGCAGGTGATCAGGCAGGATCCTAATGTGCGCGTCACCTGCCAGAGTCGTATCTGGACCTATCAGAGGCCCCGTATCACTCCAACTGCACACACTGCTTACCATTATAGAGTCTTCACCCATTCTGGTGATCAAAGGAGTCATCGAAGAAGGAGGCATAGGATGGGCGGCCACGCATAGCAGACAAATGCCACAGGTATCTGCTGAGGAGAAAGTTATGGTGGTAGGACAGTGGTAGTTCGGCAGCTTCAGCACACAGACTCTCAACTGGGCAGGGCAGGGCCTAAATCCTCGCACAAACGAAAAAATTGGCTGACATCGAAATAAGTGTCCAAGGAACAGAAAAGCAACTGGAATCACTAAACAGAGGAAAGTCTACTGGACCTGACGGGATACCAATTCGATTCTACTCAGAGCACGCGAAAGAACTTGCCCCCCTTCTAACAGCCGTGTACCGCAAGTCTCTAGCGGAACGGAAGGTTCCAAATGATTGGAAAAGAGCACAGGTAGTCCCAGTCTTCAAGAAGGGTCGTCGAGCAGATGCGCAAAACTATAGACGTATATCTCTGACGTCGATCTGTTGTAGATTTTTAGAACACGTTTTTTGCTAGCGTATCATGTCGTTTCTGGAAACCCAGAATCCACTCTGTAGGAATCAGCAAGGACTCCGGAAACAGCGATCGTGTGAATCCCAACTCGCTTTGTTTGTTCATGAGACCCAGAAAATATTAGATACAGGCTCACAGGTAGATGTTATTTTCCTTGACTTCTGGAAGGCGTTCGATACAGCTCCGCACTGTCGCCTGATAAACAAAGTAAGAGCCTACGGAATATCAAATCAGCTGTGTGGCTGGATTGAAGAGTTTTTAGCAAACAGAACACAGCATGTTGTTCTCAATGGAGAGACGTCTACAGACGATAAAGTAACCTCTGGCGTGCCACAGCGGAGTGTTATTGGACCATTGCTTTCCACAATGTATATAAATGACCTAGTAGATAGTGTCGGAAGCTCCATGCGGCTTTTCGCGGATAATGCTGTAGTATACAGAGAAGTTGCAGCATTAGAAAATTGCAGCGAAATGCAGGAAGATCTGCAGCGGATAGGCACTCAGTGCAGGGAGGGGCAAATGACCCTTAACATAGACAAATGTAATGTATTGCGAATACATAGAAAGAAGGATCCTTTATTGTATGATTATACGATAGCGGAACAAACACTGGTAGGAGTTACTTCTGTAAAATATCTGGGAGTATGCGTGCGGAACGATTTGAAGTGGAATGATCATATAAAATTAATTGTTGGTAAGGCGGGTACCAGGTTGAGATTCATTGGGAGAGTCCTTAGGAAATGTAGTCCATCAACAAAGGAGGTGGCATACAAAACACTCGTTTGACCTATACTTGAGTATTGCTCATCAGTGTGGCATCCGTACCAGATCGGGTTGACGGAGGAGGTAGAGAAGATCCAAAGAAGAGCGGCGCGTTTCGTCACAGGGTTATTTGGTAAGCGTGATAGCGCTACGGAGATGTTTAGCAAACTCAAGTGGCAGACTCTGCAAGAGAGGCGCTCTGCATCGCGGTGTAGCTTGCTGTCCAGGTTTCGAGAGGGTGCGTTTCTGGATTAGGTATCGAATATATTGCTTCCCCCTACTTATACCTCCCTAGGAGATCACGAATGTGAAATCAGAGATATTGGAGCGCGCACGGTGGCTTTCCGGCAGTCGTTCTTCCCGCGAACCATACGCGACTGGAACGGGAAAGGGACGTAATGACAGTGGCGCGTAAAGCGCCCACCGCCACACACCGTTGGGTGGCTTGCGGAGTATAAAAGTAGATGTAGATGTGTAAAAGGTGACCATGGCCAAGGAAACGCACTCCACGATTGTGGGCAGTATTGAGAGGACATAAGAAGGACGGACCTGCAGATACACAAACAAAACACCCATAGTCTAGTTTTGAGCGGATAAGGGACCAGTCCAAAGGGGGGAGGGTGGTTCAATCTGCTCCCCAGGAAATACCACTGAGGACACGAAGGACGTTGAGGGAGTGGATACAGTGGGCTGCCAGGTAAGACATGTGGGAGGACCAAGAAAGTGTCCTGTCGAGAATGAGTCCCATTCATTTCGTAGTTTCAACGAACGGAAGATCAACAGGCCCAAGATGTAAAGACAATGGAAGAAACCAACTGCGCCTCCAGAAATTCATACAAACGGTTTTGTATGTGGAAAAACGAAAGCCATTGTCGATGCTCCATGAGTAAAGACGATCGAGACAGCGCTGAAGACACCGCTCAATGAGACAGGTCCGTGGAGAAATCCAATAAATGGCAAAATTTTCAACGAAAAGGAAGCCGGAGATGCCATTATAGAATTAAGGGGGGTAGGACGTCAAACGGGCCGACTTGGAGCAGGAGAGGCATCACAGAACATTTTAATTTCCAGTTTACAAATAAATTCATAAGACTTTGTCAGCACCACCAGGAAGGATTCAGGATTCACACTCATTGCAGTGGAAGTTCGAAAACATAACAAAATATTTTTTTTACGTGTGAAATTTCATTATTTTTTACACTTACTAATGGCTGCGTTTGTTGCTATAGGTACATAAGTTAGAGAGATTCTTCGATGAATTTTCCACAGCATACATACCATACTTGCAGGTGTAAGAAACTCTAGTATTTATTAAATTTATGAAAAAACGAATGAGCCGTTGTATTTTAAACATCATGTTTAGAAAAAACACAAAGTTTATAGTTAATTATCTCAATTTTTACCATAGTTTTTAATAGATTTGGAAAACTCTAGAGTTTCATGCACCTTTAAGTATTGTTTGCATGCTGTGCAAAATTCATCGAAGAATCTCTCTTACTTATGACGAAAAGTGTACCTATAGCAACAAATGCTGCCATTAGTAAGTGAAAAAAAATGTTGAAATTTCACAAGTAAAAAAAAATTATTTCTTTATGTTTTCGAACATCCACTGCTAAGAGTGTGAATCCTGAATCCTTCCTGGTCATGCTGACAAAGTTTTATAAATTTATTTGTAGAAGTATAGACAGTGGAAATTGAAATGTCCGTGCTGCTGCAAACGTCGTTGAACTGTTCGGGCAGATGGTTGTTTTCTTGCAAACGTCCCCATCTGTTGACTCAGCATCGAGACGTTGCTGCACGATCCGTTGCAGCCGTGCGGATAAGATGCCTGTCATCTCGACTGCTAGTGATACGCGGCCGCTGGGATGCAGCACGGCGTTCCGTATTACCCTCCTGAACCCACCGATTTCATATTCTGCTAACAGTCATTGGATCTCTACCAACGCGAGCAGCAATGTCACGATACGATAAACCGCAGTCGCGATAGGCTACAATTCGACCTTTATCAAAGTCGGAAATGTGATGGTACGCATTTCTCCTTTTTACACGAAGCATCACAACAACGTTTCACCAGGCAACGCCGGTCAACTGCTGTTTGTGTATGAGAAATCGGTTGGAAACTTTCCTCATGACAGCACGTTGCATGTGTCGCCACCGGCGCCAACCTTGTGTGAATGCTCTGTAAAGCTAATCATTTTCATATCACTGCATCTTCTTCCTGTCGGTTAAATTTAGTGTCTGTAACACGTCATCTTCGTGGTGTAGCAATTTTAATGGCCAGTAGTGTATTAGTGGATTAAATTGATAAATACGTCTCACTTCCGTTCTGAAAGGCTTCCGTTTAAGGTTAATTAGTTCCTGTCACAAATTTTCCCTTTCTCAGTACGACGACGATCGTGTTTAGTGATCCTGGCGTTACTCATATTAAATGATTCTGACAGACTGCTGAAAATCTGCGTAGATTCTGGTACTCAGTCTTCTGGGTTGTCTTAGTTGAGCAAAAAAGGAGTATATGATGTTTACGTATGAAGACAGGAATTTTGTGATTTGGAATGCATACACATATATGGTGTAGAGACGTTTCGCCCCACGGTGACTGTTGTAGCACAAAGACACAATAGTGTGGGTATTTCACATTGACCTACATGACACAAATGGTCGAATATCAAACGAAGTTCACTCACCGAAGGCGGCGAAGTTCACGCACCGAGCCGTCGCACACCCGTCTCCTCAAAAGTGGTTGGGGCCCACTGAGCATCTGGGACAGTTGCCGCAACCCTGTTTCAAACAATAATTCCTTGAAAAGTAAACTAGATTTTACAATTGCAGGAAGTTAGATAACGGCGAATGTTCTTCGGCTATACTTCCAAGATTACGTATTCGTACCTGAAAGACCGCTGCTTCTTACGCCGTCTCATTCTTTTCCGCGATTTCGATTTTCTTGCCGGTTTTTCACGTGCCCTACCACGTTTGCTGTAAATACGGGAGCACCTAAGCTTTCTGATAACCTGCAGTTTAGAATTATTAAGATGAAGTTGTTCTAGGTTCACCAGGTCACACGAGAGATCACGATTGTGATCAACAAATATTGCAGAGGGACGGTTTGCATTGTGTTGTAACTGTGAGCTAGAGGCGCGATCTGCACTTATTGCCGAGTTATCAACTCTGCTGTATATGTATTGAAAGATTCCATTGGGCTTTCAGCAGAGATCGGGAGTATCTGAATGCCTGTTGGGGATGGTTGTATGGTTCAGTGAAAAACTGCTGAGAAAAAGCGGTCACTAAATCAAAATGACTAAACAGAGCAGGCAGAGCAGGCAGAATTTGTAGGCCAATAATTTTCACGATATAATCTACAACCACACAATTGCAACCACACATTAACATATAGAGTCTCAGAAAGGATCGCCAAACATAAGGCAACTACTATTTATTATATTATGGCGTGAAACTACGTAACTGATGGAAACCTGCGTTATATTTGTGAGTTCAAACTTGCAACAGAGGAATCCGAATTTTTTTTTTAATTGGAGTCGAAACTAATCTTACACCCTGAAAAGGGGTCGGGGGTGAGGGAAAAAAATTAATATATTTCGATCTTAAGAAATACAAACACACACACACACACACACACACATGCGAGCGTGTGTACGTGTTGGCACGTGCGAGCTTGCGCGCTCGTATACGCTGTCAAAAATAAACACATGAAACTCTTACGCAACCTGCTAACAAATAATTTGCAATTATTGCACATAGTGCCAGGACTGACTAAACGCATCCTAGAGAAAACGCTTCACGGAACTATTGCACCAGTTCAGCGGTACTAAACGTACAAGGCAGTTAGCACCATTAACAGAATGTTTGCAAGTTACGACCATTAGCTTGTCGGACACTAAATTAGCTACGAAAAACTGACGAGAACATTAAAAACATCCGCAGCTAGTTTGTCATCCATTCCAAGCCACTGAAAACCGAAAGAAACAGCATTTCAGTACCGTAGGTATTTTACCTATGGGTGATTGTGAAGGATATGAATGTCGCATAAGCTGCAGAAACTGCGAGCATCCTCAAAGAACGCAAACATCACACATTTTCCCAACTCCCTATGAGCACATCGCTGCTGATCACGATTCAGTTACAGAAGTTGAGTATCTCTTACCTTTTCGCCGAAAAACATTCTGCTGGTCGCTGGAAACCCAAAATAAAAGCTTCTCTTGTAGAACTCTTGTACAGAATACTTGAAGCTTCAGATTCGCCTCGCATGTAACTGTCGAAGACAGAGCAAACAACCCAAGTGTCGCGAAGGCACAGCTGCTCGTATACATACGCCGTTCAAAGAACAATTATACGTGGCGGGAAAACGCTCCGAGAGTAAATAATACGTGGCGGGAGAAACAATCTCGTAGCGGACGCGACTGAAAGTTGCGCATCAGTTCTCACGTAAACTAAAAACAAAATTTACTAACTGAAGTAATGTATTGTTTTGTAAATAGCAACGTCGATTGCCCTAGCCCTCTGTCACCTGTATCTTTACAGAAATAATCCCCGCAAATTTTTCCAGCCAGTGATATGACACTATTTATAAAGGTCAAAGATTCGACATTCGAACTTGCGGCACTCAGCGCTGTAGCCTGAAGCTTTTTGCAGACAGTTTGTCATACAGATAGCCAAACATGCTGGCAAAAGAATAGTGCATATTACCTTTTCTTTCTGCGTTACAGATCTGCGTATAAAAGAAATAAACTTCTCTTTGTTTATTCGCATAAAAATCAATATTTACACGTGATTCGTGTGGATCTGGAATATTCGTGATTTATTCCTATTGGGTATATGGTTTTCAAAAGTAGTCTCACGGCAAGGGGTTTTTATCAGTAGTTAGGAAATGTGTCAAAGACAAAAGAGAACACTCAGCAGTCCACATCATTCACAATCGACATTTGTTTACCAAGTGGGATCTCAATAAGTTTAAATGATAACGCAGTGAACGTCTTACTGAGGGCTCACATTAATTTCTTGTTTACAATGTACAGAGTATGTGCTGTGTTGTAGTTAGCCAACATCAACGAGAACGAGAAATATCCCACCTCTACGGAAACTGTGTTTATACAAAGTCCGATCAAAAAGGTTACGTTTGAAGGCGTTACTGCAGAACATATGCAACGTAGCGCAACTCCGATGCAGGTATGTAAGATCCGACATGTAGGCGAGGGACTGGTGTGATCATGGGCGTACCCAGCGATGGGCAGGGGGGGGGGGGGGGCAGCTGCTCCCCCCTACAAGATATTCGAACTCGTTCGCGCAGATCCGGAAGTAATTGTTTCGTCTTCGGCACGTTACTATCGAGAGGGAAGTTTATATAAATAATAAATTTAGCGATAAGCAATCCGCTCTGCTATTCGCAGGCATGTTACATCGCCAAGGAACAGCGTATTCACTAATAGGCAGTAAGGGATTATAACTATGTGAAGTTTCTAACGAACAACATCGTTTCTCCTACCATATTTAAACGTAAAATGCTTTTCTCCTCCTAAGCTATTAATTTTTTAGTTACAGCTGACGCTAACTGTAGATTAATAGCAGTTGACATGCAGGTTATGACAAGCAATAGATGGCGAGACATTTAGTGCAAGTGATGGTGTACAAGCCATTTTAATAAGGAAACATTATCGAGCATCATACGTCCATTGCTCAAGCCACAAACTCAACCTTGTGGTGAACGATGCAGACGCAGTGCCGAAAATTAGGAATACTGTTGCCACTGTGAAAGACACTATAAACGTTTTTAGAGAATCGAGTACACGTCAGAAATACGCTCCCAATTTAACAAGAATGTGTGAGACGAGATGGTCTGAAAAATATAAATCCATCAGACTATTTTCTCAAAATTTCCCAGAGGTTGTGAGAGCTCTAGAAAAATTGTCTACTGAGGGGAATTATGCAACGAGGAAATCTGCGTATCAGTTGCATTCAGCCGTTACCAAACCAGTGCTCATCTTATCTTTACAAACAATAGCCAAATACTCAGCAGTTTAGGAACTAGTAGCTAATGTCCTGCAGTCTAAGTCTGTAGATATGATCGCGGTGAGGGAAGACGTCAGAGGAATCCTTGACGTGCTCAGTAATGATCGAAAGGAAGCAGACAGGCTAACTAGCGAATTACTTGCAAAAGCACAAGTTGTAGCAGAGGAACTGGAAATAGAAATTACTGTTCCACATTTTGCTTGAAAGCAAAAATTCAGAAACAATCCACCATCCCAAAATGACAACGAATACTGGCGACGTTCGCTGGTAATACCATACATCGAATCATTCATGTCATCATTAAATATACGATTTTCACCAGAAAATACACCAGCTTTTGCTCTAAATAAGCTACATCTCTTGAAAATGAGCAATTCTAGTGTAACAGACTTCCTTAAAAGTGCAGAACTGTTTAAAACATTTTATGGATTGGTTGATATTGCCGGACAACTGGAACTATGGTACAATTTGTGGAGGAAAAAGAATATAACTGAAGCAAAATTACAGGATATGGAAGTCGTTGACCTGTTTAACGAGACCAATATTTTTTTCCCTATCATGAAAAAAGCACTAAAAATTTTGAGCACTATTTCATGCACAATAGCGACTGTGGAACGATCCTTCAGCACAATTCGAAGAGTGAAGACGCGGCTCAGAAGCACTGTGGGAGGAGAGAGAAAGGCTCACAGGATTGTGCCTGATGAATGTACACCGCAATTATGTAAAAGAAAACTGCGACATGTTAGAGAAGAAAGTAATTGAGAAATTTGCGGCAAATCCTAGAAGATTATTACTGAATTAAAAAATTGTATTTTTAAACAAGTGCATTCTTATATTTAAAATGTTTATTAAAAGCAGTTTTTCACTGGTTTACTGTTTTATTTAATAAGAAGTGCTGTATGTTGTCTCGTCGAGTCCTTGTTTCCTGAGACTAGTATGACCTGCCCCCCCCCCCCCCCCCCCCCCTCCCCAGAGTTCAGTTCTTGGGTACGCCCTTGGGTGTGATATTTGTGTCTTTCCGATGTGCGTGTAGTAAATGCTGTAACGTGAACTAGGACGACATAATCACCAAATGCGTCCAAATAGGAACAATGTGCTGTTTTCTTTTCTTCGTTACCGAAGGACAATCAACGGTAGACATCGATCGGTGAATGACAAATATCAATGGCGTAGCACGTCTATGGAAAACTAATGTTGTGGAATGGTGCGACAAGTTCCGTGCTGGTCGCGATTCGACACAAGATACCGGTCGATCTGTGAGTCCGGACTCATTTTAAGGAACAGGGCGTCCCCTTCATTGGGGAATGGTAACTGCGCATCGCAGGGGGTGTATAGGATTTATTTTCTAAGGCTGTTCTACAGTGGCAGGCAGAGAGAGCAGTGCACAGGCCATTTTCAGAAACGAAATATTATCGATCCTCACAATTTCTTTGCTCAAGCCACAGACTCAACCTTGTGGGATAAGATGCAAACGCAGTGCCAGAAATTACGAACATTGTTGTCATTGTAAACGACGCTACAAACTCTTTTTAGAAAATCGACTACACGCTGAAAATATGCTTCCAATTTATCACGAATGTGTGAAACGAGATGGTCTGAAAAATATAAAACCATCAGACTATTTTCTCAACATTTCTCAGATGCTGCGAGAGCTCTAGAGAAATTGTCTACAGACAGAAATTAAGCAACGAGAATATCTGGGTATCAGTAGCATTCAGGCGTAACAAAACCAGTCCTCATCTTACCATTACATACAACAGCCAAGTACTCAGCAGTTTCGAAACTAGGAGTTCAGTCAATATTGCAGCTCCTGTGTTATTCTGAATTACGATGCAATGTTCCTTCAGACATGCACTGCAGCAACTACAGACGTTATGAAATACGTAAAATGTATTCACATTTGTGAATATGGGTAACTATCAGCTGTATATTGGAATAATGACCATGAAAATTTGTGACGGACCGGTCCCTTACTTTTTTTTTAATTTCCCGTTGTGTTTGGTCGTTGCGGACGTCACATGACATCTGGTCAAGTTCGTTTGGTGATCCTTCCGCACACTTTTTTGTTACAGAGGCCAGGCAGCTCTCTGACCAAATGCGCTGAGCTACTGTGCCGGCTGCAGCATTTGCCTATCTGTGCGCGACTCACAGCCAGCCCCAAACTTCCATATGTCACCAACCATGTGTCTACGACCTGTACTCGTACATCCATTACGTATAGTTGCGTACAGGGAAGACATTTTACTTGAAAGGTGCTTGTCCAGAATCAGCGGACAACGACAGTGCAGCGCCTGTGTTATTCAGAATAGGCGGAGAGATATCGTCAGATGTAGACGTAACTTCGAGTGTACCCTAGGGAAATGTGTTCGGACCCCTGCTGCTCATGTTGTGTATTAATGACCTTGCATACAATATTAATAGTAATGCGGAGCTTTTTACGGATGATGCAGTTTCGTATAACAAAGTATTATCTGAAAGAAGCTGCATGAATATTCAGTCAGATCTTGATAAGATTTGAATGTGGAGCAGAGATTGGCAACCTGCTTTAAATGTTCATAAATGTAAAATTGTGCACCTCACAAAAGAAAGCAAAAAGTAGTATCCTATGACTGTAATATCAGTGAGTCACTGTTGGAATCGGCCAACTCATACAAATACCTGGGTGTAACACTTTGTAGGGACACGAACTGGAATGATCACATAGACTCAGTCGTGGGTAAGGCAGATGGTAGACTTCGGTTTATTGGCAGAATACTAGGGAAGCGCAATTAGTCTATGAAGGAGATTGTTTTCATATCACTTGTGCGACCGGTCTGCAAATATTGCCCATGCGTGTGGGACTCGTTCCAAACAGGGCTAAGCGGGGATATGAAACGTATATGGAAGAAGGGCAGCACGAAAGATCACAGGTTTGTTTAACCATGGGAGAGAGTCACAGAGATACTGAAGGAACTGAACTGGAAGACTCTAGAAGACAGGCGTAAACTATCCCGAGAATGTCTATTTTAATCTTCAAAAATCGGCTTTAAATGATGACTCTAAGAATAAACTACAGTCCCCTACGCTTCGCTGACAAAGGAATCGGGAACATAAGATTAGAGTAATTACTGCAGACACAGACGCATTTAAACAATCATTCTTCCCGCACTCCATACGTAAATGGAACAGGAAGAAACGCTAATAGCTGGTACAATTGGACATACCCTCTGCCATGCACTTCACCGTGGTTTACAGAGTATAAATGTAGATGTATGGGGTGACAATTATTGAACTGTATGAAAAAAAACGTAAATTAGTTGCAAACTACGGCGTGCACAAACTTTATTGAACATGTAAAATGATTTACGCTATGACATGTTCGATATGCCTGCCATGATTGGCGATGGTGTGGCGCAGACGAATAGCGAAAATTCTGCGTGACCCGCTGAAGTGTCAGAACATCGATGCTGTCGATGACCTGCTGAGTGGCTGTGGTTTTGGAGTTATTGCTGTACACCTTGTCTTTAATATAGCCCCACAAAAAGGAGTCGCATGTTTTCAGATCCGGAGACTGTGAAGGTGCGGGATACTGGCCAGGAAAAAGAAGAAGAAGAGACAGTTGAAATTTGGACACCATCGTAGTTGATATTTTACGGTTTTACAACCTGAAACATTCCAAAACAGTTTTAACAGATTTCAGCGCTTTGTTTTCCAGAATTAATCAGCGTACTGAGTTTTGCAAATCATGGCAGATAAATTTAGATAAGAGGATTTCCTGACATAGTGGCGTTCGAAATGCTCGTTGAAATTGCCAGGTAAAGCGTGTTGCGTGGCCGACTGCAGGCTATATTGCTCACAACATTGCCGGTGGCGTATCTGTCGTGTGTGGGACGCTTAATCGACTCATCGCTGAGGAAACATCTTGTTGTGTTAGATTAACAGCGTGAGAGGTCACGTATAAGTGATGCTCACTGTTATAAATTACGTATAACCGAAATGAAATACATCATTAAGCAATGCCGACTATGGCATCTGACCTATGGCGCACAGTATGATCTGAATGCAAAATGAATCACATGTCAGCAGCTCGTCTTGAAGCGATCGGTACCAGAAACCAAGGAAATGTGGCAGCACTGTACTGGTATTAAGGATACGAACTGGAGTGGCACAAAGGCGATAGGGCACGCCATCCTTATTATACGATACGTAAGCAGAAAAAACAATTTCGAAAGGCATTTCGGTCCCTGAATTACGCAGCTATGATTTAAAAAGCCAATTAGCGTTCTGTCGTAAACAGATGATAAACTCTCGCTTCCGAGTCCACCTGTCAGCTACCAGCAATGACATCATATCTAAGTCAAAGTCGCTACTCACAAGGGAAATTCCCCGTCACATTCCCCTCAGATTTAGTGGTAAGAGAGCACACAGGACAGCCAGTCAAAAACTGGACACACACGGAGTTTGAAAACGGGAAGAAAATGTACTGAACTGTGAAAACAAAAGAAGCGAAATAGAAACAGTGGATGGTTTTCCAGTGTAACGACAAGTGCCGCCAAGACTATCACGAACGAAAGAGCAGAGATGGCCGTGAGAGGACGTCAGCCAATAGAACGCTGACGAACGCATCTACAGGCGTCTAAAGCTAGCGAAATGAGGGATGCTCAACTACCGGACCTACCGATAGATGGCTCTACCAGCTGATCACTATCGTCTGTATTGCCCGCCGTATTTGAATTTGCCAAGAAGTTTCTCTCGGTCTGTACGGTGTATAAGGAATTACGGATTATCGAAATGGTGATTTCTTGTTCTGCTTTCAATTGTACAAAGCGATGGAGTAAGAAAAGTGACTTACCATTTCACAGGTAATAGGACTACCGATACAGTACGACAACAATACAGACTTAGTGCGTTTGCTAATTCGATGTTTTTGAACATGTTTCCTCTAAAGCACCCAGAGCTGCTGAAGAAGTGGATTACTTCCGTGACGCGGAAAGATTTTAAACCTACGTCTTGCAGTTTTCTTTGCGGAAACCTTTTCCGACAAGATGATTACGTAGTGAGCCCTGGAATGTGGAAGAAACGTCTCAGACCCGAAGCAGTGCCATCAGTTTTTGGCTTTCCGACACATTTGATGCCGCCAAATAAACAGCCACGACGACATGTTAGGATTTTGAGTGACAACGATGCTTCTCCATTTGAGGTAGCTTATTAATTTCCTTGCTATGTGTGTGCTTTTGACTTTTGTGAATTTATTTCGTACGGACAGAAATGGGCTACATAGGTCTAAGCAATGTTGTAATACACTTCCATATTTTTGTTTTTAGTGTTCTGTCGTGGAATCCGTGCTTGATTTGCCCTCTGCAGAAGCTAGTGATTGCGTGGAGAATGTTGTCAATGAGAATTCTTCCATGGAAAGCAAGTCCCATTTATCCAATGCAGAAGCTGCGAATTGTGTCGAAAACGTTAGTATAAGGATGTTTTCACACCCCCAAAGTTTTCTTATAGTATTTTTTCATCAAGCCTTGAGTTATTTCAATCATATATAACGAAATTATTTCTTTATTTCAGAGTGCAGTTGGTTCTCAAGTAATTGATTGTGGTATACAGTCGAAAGTAGAAATGGAAGACAAGGCGACCGAAACTTGCAATTTTTTCTCAGACATTGTTCACGAATTAAAACGTAAACTGAAGTGTGTCTGAGAAAAACTTCGAAGAAGAGAGAAGAAAGTGTTTTCCATGGATAACATCATAAGTTCATTGAAGGAGAAGGGGCATCTTCCTGAGAAGTTACATAACTTCCTCAATCATCAGAAAGGAACACAAGTGGAATTAGTGTGCAATTTAGTGGACAACTCTCTCTCGTCAAAGGGTAATAGATACACAACAAATGTGAAAATGTTTGCGATGACTGTGTACTTTTATTCACCAGCAGCATATGAATACCTGCAAAAATTAATGCCTCTGACCCGTAAATCATTGATTTCCAAATGGGTGGCAAGTGTCGACTGTGAAACTGGCTTCTTAAAAGATATTTTTAAGTACGTTGATTCGAACCCAATTGTAAGGGACCAGTTCAGCGATTCATGTCTAATTGTAGACAGTGTGGCAATTAGGAAGCAAGTAGTTTGGGACAAAGGAACTAAGCAATACACAGGTTTTTTAGAGTTTGGTGGGGAAGTGTCTCAGTCAAAAGAAGTAATAGAAGCATCTGAGGCTCTGGTTTTCATGCTTGTCTCTATTAAAGGCAAATTTATATGCCCGATTGCATATTTCTTTATCAACGGTGTACAGGCAAATAATCAGGCCACACTGATAAAATCTGCTTTAGAGAGGCTGCATAGTTCTGGCATTAGGGTTTGGTGTGTTACATGTGATGGCTGCAAGGTAAATATAAGCACTTTACGTACACTTGGCTGTACTTTAAATTTTTCCAAGGGTGATTTTAAAAGCTACAATGTTTATTGTATCTTGGACATGTCATGTGATTAAGTTTGCCAGAAATGCTGTAGCAGAAGTATCTGCTATTGAGTCTCCAACTGGCATTATTAGATGGCATTTCATTGAGCAATGGAACAAGGTACAACAAGAAGAAGGTATGACATTTGCCAACAAACTATCAGGACAACATATAAGTTATGTAAATAGAAAAATGAATGTTTCATTAGCTCCACAGACTTTGAGTTCTAGTGTGGCAGATAGTATAGTGTTTTTTGAGGAGGGCTGGTGATCCAAATATTAAAGGAAGTGAAGCAACAGTAGAATTTTTGTATAATATTGATAGGATTTTTGATATTCTGAACTCCAGAAATCCATTAGGCAAAGGGTATAAGAGCCCCCTGAGACTTGACAACAAATCTTATTGGCTTGGTATTTAAAATAGAATTAAAAAAATGATTCAAATGGCTCTGAGCACTATGGGACTTAACATCTATGGTCACCAGTCCCCTAGAACTACTTAAACCTAACTAACCTAAGGACATCACACAACACCCAGTCAACACGTTGGTATTTTCAGACACACTGAAAATTATATCAAAAGCTTAAAAATCATTGGTGTTCCATTGCTGCTCCATGCAAGAAATACTTTTGCTTTTGGGATAATTTTCATAGCTCTGACAAGTATGCTTCGTGTTGAATCTCCTTTGAAGTATTTGCTAACATATAAACTGTCACAAGACCACATAGAGCTTTTTTTCCCCTGCATTCGGTCCAGATGTGGTTGGAACAACAATCCAAATGCATACCAGTTCAAATGTGCCATGAGAAAGTTGCTCTTGGGTAACAGTGTCACTGCAATGAATGGGAATTGCTCAAATTTTAATGTGTGTTGTTCGCCACCTGTTTATGATTTTCATGCAAGAAAGCATGTAGTAGAAAGTGATGAAAGTGCTACAGAAAATGAAGTAGAGGAGTGGTGTGCACTTCTTGATGATAAGATTAAGTTCTCATTTCACAAGTAAAACATACTCTATTATATTGCAGGGTATGTGTCATTGTGCCTTTCAAGGCAGATCACATGTAAAGACTGTCTTCACATACTGAAGCCACCAGTAGTTAAATCTGCATTAGAATGTGATTCTCTCTATGCTTTTCCCAATATGGCCAGTAAAAATGCATTTGTAAATTTTGTTAACCGGGGAAAGCTGGTTAAAACAAGTGACTGCGTGTACTCTGTTGTAGAACACTCAGAAACTGTTTCAGATGTTTGTGATTGCAGGGGATATGCGACAGAAATATATACAGGCCAAGATTTTGCATTGTGTTAAAAATAAATTTGTAGATTACCCTTTCTTGCTCTTGGTCATGATTACCATTATGAAATTAGGATTGAGGACTTACATCAGACTCAACTTGTTTGTAAGATTGCATCCCTATACTCCTGAATACGCTTAAAATATGTGGAAAAAAAGCCTGCTGAGAAAATTTTAACAGCACAAATCAAGTATAAGGCAGACGTTAAATAAACTCGTATTGTTTAATCATGTATAGTGCTCAAATTGGAAAAATTATGTAACGGGACATTCTATGCAGATGGGTGTGACATTTTGACAGATTTTTTAAAACTATTTTGTCCGTAGAGTTGTTGTTGTGTAATGATGAACTTCAAAATATGAATCACATTGAAGTAAAATTAAGTCTTTACGTCCTGTGTAGATATTGTAAAAAAATTATAATTGTTTATTATATAAGCTTATTTTAAGATGTTTGGTGTTACAAAATATGCACTTGCATTAAAAACGGGTGATTTGTGTGAAATTAATGAAAAAAAAATGTTCTGAGACTTATTTGACAGATGGCTTTCAGTGTGAGAAAATATTTCCCTCAATAATTACGTTAACTTGAATTTTTCACTTCAAGAAAACAGTTTAATCACAGGATGGGTGTGATCTAATGGAGTATGCAGTGGCCCTATGTTTCAAACAGTAATGTTTGTGGATACTCTGCAACATAAGAGCAATAAAATTGTTACTCTGTTAATTCTTGTTTTAATACTTCCTATAATGAACACAACGTTCCAGTTGATCATAAGCATTCTTATTACTTTATAACCATTCTAGAATAAGGGGGCCTGAGTCAGGCAAAACCTGTCTTTATTTTGCCAGGATGTCTTTCTATTATATTTTCCTGTGTTGAGGGGGGTGGGGGAAAATGCAAATAATCATATAGAATTATCTTTCTAGCACTACAAAGTACATAATACAGTGATTACAGGTACACCTGGAAATCTAGGAAATTTCAGTATTCATGTTACATGCCTAATTTTCATCAACATTTACCTTAATTATACGGTTACATTTTTTGCTGATTTGAACTGTGTACTACATGTTAAAAAGATTTTGTTTGGTCATAGTAATAAAAGCATTTCATTTTGTTAGTTCATATGTCCCATACGGAATTGAAATTATCAAGTTATGATGACAAAGGAAGGAAATAACATTAAGGAATCTTACTTCACAGAAATTATGTAACAATGGTTACACTTTTTGCTAGTTAACTTTAACATAAGCCATTTGGTTTCCATTAAGAGTGATAGCAGTTGCACGAGTCACGTAAAGAACAAAGTTTCTCATAGGGAACTAAAGTATTTTACGTTTGAGTTATTGCAGACCCAAAGTATTGTGATCTTCATATTTCTATTAAAAAAAGTTTGTAACTCAAATTCACAGACATTTTGGAATCTGTACATACATGTGTGTAGCAAGGTATTTTTCATGTGCCATGTGGAACCTTTAATTTTCTGGTTTAAATATAGTTTATTTCATGAATTACCTTTAATACCAGCACTGTCTGAATGCATTATTTACCATTTGGAAGAAGAAATACTAGTGTACAGAATAACAAACCTCATGAAAAATGCGAGAGATTGTTCTGTACAGAACTTGGAATGGCTCTTTATCAATAGAAGGTAAAAAAGAAGGCTTCTATTAAATGTTCAAAGAAACCAGTCAGTACCTCTTAATTCACCATAGAGGGGATACAGTAATAAAACAATTTACTTTTTTCAGAATTTCTACTAAGTATTAAATGTGTGAAGACCTATTTAATTAGCATTTGCTTTACCAATAACCTGTAGTACAAGCACACGTATAAGCAGATAATTGTGGGAGTCAAGAGTTATGTTAAAATTAAAGATACTGACTGTTATTACTTGCTCACAAAGCATTGTAGTTGCTGTACAGTTTATGCTGTATGTGGTGTACCCAATGTGATTCCTGGAGGACATAATATTCTGTTATCCTATGGGAGTGCACTGGTACCACACCTATTGAAAGTACGTTTTGCTGTGGAATAGTTGTATCAGATGTCTGTACCAGAATACAAATCTTCACTGTGACACCCTCATGTTCTTGGTATGATATTAGCTATTATTACAGGAATACTCTTCACATGGAGGAGGAAGCATAGTGAGATTTTCTTTTTCATCATTTCCAACATTGTACACAACTTTCTTGCACTTTTATGTTATCACATTTTTCCCTTCATAATCGAAAAGAGAGAGGGGGAAAAAAAATGTAAGCGAGCTTCATAAAAACTGAAAACTCTACTTGCATCATTTGTTATTTTCAAAATGTTACTCTCTATCCAAATACTGTTCTATTTCTTCCAACCAATTTTGAATTTCTCAGGTTATTACATATTATTTACTGTACTTTGTCCACCAATACTTCTGTTGTTACCAGATAGTTTGTAATGTGGCACTACCTTTGTGACACTGCTATTGGCTAGTGTACTCTTGCAGATACGAAAATCGACTGGACTAGAATGTCCTGTCAGTATAGGACAAATTCAGACAATATGGAACTTTTTACACTAAATTTGCAATATAATGTCACCCTTGTCTCACACAGATTGTAGCAGCCATTGGGGTGCCTGTCTGGCCAGCTTCTGTAGCTTTCACTTTCAGGTTTGTTTTTTGCTTGGGCCGTATACTGACAACTAGTCATTCCAGTGATTGACACCATGTCAAAGACTGGAACCAAGATTCACAGAAATAGAATTCTATGGTTGTAATTCAAAGTGTAATTAATTTTGTTCACTGACATGTTTTGAATTCAATTTTAAAATTGTTTGGGTGTCAGACTGGAAAATTAGAGTTTTAAGACACCCCAACCATAAAATTAACAGCTGTGATCGAGGTTATTTTCAACAGGTCCCTTCACTTGCTAGATCATCATGGATCAGTCCAATATAATATTATTACTAGACTTAACTTCCAAATGATACAAGTCATGCATTTACGAGGAGCCTTAACGTTGGGCTTTGTGTTTGTCACATTTAAATGTATTTCTTGTCTCGTATCAAAGAGTGAAGCGCTGTTAAAAACTGGTGCTTCTACCATATCACTCAGTTTAAATACACCGTGTCATGTACAGGCGTTAATAAAATCATGGCATTTAAATTACTGATCAAACAGAGAGCCAAACTCGTAAATGCATGTTGAAATTACAGTGTCAGCATATATGTAGATCGGTAATGCATCACTTCAGATAAAGAAAAAAATAACGATTTTTTCCGTTTATACGTAAGTAATACTTTAATAGTTCAGTTGTAATTTCTGTTGTCAGTAAAGATACCCCTAAGCAAACGATGTCAACTTTTTTTCAAGAGACGTCTTCACTGTTGTCCACACTTGATTTTCCGAATTATACCAGCTTCGGCAAGTAAGGTAATTTGTTGACCTCCATTGAATCTTAAATAGTGTTTTAAAACGGGCAAATAAGTAAAGCACTCATAAAATAGTAAACAATTTATAGATCAGCTTGTCAAACTTTCAAAACACACTCGAATGTAGGAATTTCATAGCAGAACTGTCACCGTTTTTTCTCGCTAGATTAGAAACACTTCATTATGTTGATGTGTAGATATCTAGAACATCCAATATAAAATACTTATGAGGGCGCAGAACGAAAAACATTTTCATCCGTGTTTTGACACTTTGTTTTTTGCCAAATTCAGATATGGCGGACACTCAATGATACGGTCTCTTGCCGGCACGCGCTACGGCCATCTATCGGTAGGTCCGGTAGCTGAGCATCCCTCATTTCGCTAGCTTTAGACGCCTGTAACGCATCTCTGGGACGACACCGAGACAGCAGCGGCCTCTGTACGGAGAGAATGTAAGCGCCGCGCCGCCTAGCCACGGCGGAGTGGAAGACGAGCCGCGATAACAAACGCTACAGCAGTGACTTATGAACTGTATTGTTTTTGCTTGCATTGAAATGGTACAAGGTGTTACAAAAACGTACGGCCAAACTTTCAGGAAACATTCCTCACACACAAATAAAGAAAAGATGTTATGTGGACATGTGTCCGGAAACGCTTAATTTCCATGTTAGAGCTCATTTTAGTTTCGTCAGTATGTACTGTACTTCCTCGTTTCGACGCCAGTTGGCCCAATTGAAGGAAGGTAATGTTGACTTCGGTGCTTGTGTTGACATCCGACTCATTGCTCTACAGTACTAGCATCAAGCACATCAGTACGTAGCATCAACAGATTAGTGTTCATCACGAAGGTGGTTTTGCAGTCAGTGAGATTTCCAGAACGAAGGTATCCCGACAGGAAGACGTTCGAAGCAACTGATCGGCGTCTTAGGGAGCACGGAACATTCCAGCCTATGACTCGCGACTGGGGAAGACCTAGAACGCCGACACCTGCAATGGACGAGGCAATTCTGCGTGCAGTTGACGATAACCCTAATGTCAGCGTCAGAGAAGTTGCTGCTGTACAAGGTAACGTTTACCACGTCACTGTATGGAGAGTGATACGGGAGAACCAGTTGTTTCCGTACCATGTACAGCGTGTGCAGGCACTATCAGCAGCTGATTGGCCTCCACGGGTACACTTCTACGAATGGTTCATCCGACAACGTGTCAATCCCCATTTCAGTGCAAATGTTCTCTTTACGGATGAGGCTTCATTACAACGTGATCAAATTGTAAATTTTCACAACCAACATGTGTGGGCTGACGAGAATCCACACGCAATTGTGCAATCACGTCATCAACAGAGATTTTCTGTGAACGTTTGGGCAGGCATTGTTGGTGATGTCTCGATTGGGCCCCATGTTCTTCCACCTACGCTCAATGGACCACGTTATCATGATTTCATACGGGATACTGTACCTGTGCTGCTAGAACATGTGCCTTTACAAGTACGACACAACATGTGGTTCATGCACGATGGAGCTCCTGCACATTTCAGTCGAAGTGCTCGTACAATTATCAACAACAGATTCGTTGACCGATGGATTGGTAGAGGCGGACCAATTCCATGGCCTCCACGCTCTCTTGACCTCAACCCTCTTGACTTTCATTTGTGGGGGCATTTGAAAGCTCTTGTCAACGCAACCCTGGTACCAAATGTAGAGACTCTTCGTGCTCGTATTGTGGACGGCTGTGATACAACACGCCATTCTCCAGGGCTGCGTCAGCCCATCAGGGATTCCATGCGACGGAGGGTAGATGCATGTATCCTCGCTAACGGAGGACATTTTGAACATTTTCTGTAACAAAGATTTCTAAGTCACGCTGGTACGTTCTGTTGCTGTGTGTTTCCATTCCACGATTAATGGGATTTGAAGAAAAGTAATAAAATGAGCTCTAACATGGAAAGTAAGCGTTTCCGGAAACATCTCCACATAACATATTTTCTTTCTTTATGTGTGAGGAATGTTTCCTGAAAGTTTGGCCGTACCTTTTTGTAACACCCTGTATATACCAACTGCATGACGCCATTTGCTTTCGACACACCTTTGTGAATACGCAAAGTTAAGTACAGGGTGTCAAAATGAGGTTCCAACACATTAATATCCTATATCTTTCTCATTTCAGATGGTGGACCTGTGAATCCTGAAGGAGCAGGCAGAGCAACTCAACAAGTTTGTGGTGTGCAAATTTGATGCACCAAGTGGCCGTAGTGGAGCTGCAATCAATTATTTTAGCCAAATGGAGGATGTGAAGGAGCGTGGACAAGTGGTCTGGTGGTATGCAGAGACAAAATCGGCAACCCAAGCGCAAAGAAACTTTCGTCGAGTTTACAACAAAGCGCCCCCGTCGTTCAAGACTATAAAGAAGTGGTGTGATCAGATTTTGACTACTGGGAGTGTTGCGAAAGGTGGTGGTAAGCCTGGGATCAAAATGGTTCAAATGACTCTGAGCACTATGCGGCTTAACTTCTGAGGTCATCAGTCGCCTAGAACTTAGAACTACTTAAACGTAACTAACCTAAGGACATCACACACATCCATAGCCGAGGCAGGATTCGAACCTGCGACCGTAGCGGACACGCGGTTCCAAGCTGAAGCGCCTAGAACCGCACGGCCACTGCGGCCGGCGAAATCGATTATAGACTTGATATTCTTCGCGCTACCAGTGGCGCCCACGTTCCAGTGTACTGAACCGTCCACCTGTGTATGATAACTTGATTACCTACTGTATGATTTCCCTGTATTTGTTCGTCAATAAATTGTGTTTCCTGTCAGATTTTATGAGTTCAAATGTTGGAGTCTTATTGTGGACACCCTTTTGTCATTTGAGCTTACTGTATTAAACTCCATTAATACGATTTGCTTGAATTGTTGTCTAGCGATCCGAGAGAACAACTACCTGGGCATCCTACATCAGACGAGTGGCCAGACACAACAAATGGTCCAAGCTTAAGAAGTGCAACACAAAGGAGCGTGGACGAGCAATCGTGTCGTGGTTAAGTCGGCACGGTAGCTCAGCGTGTTTGGTTAGAGGGTTAGCTGCCCTGGGTAATAAAAATAACTGAGAAAATGGATCAACAAGGGTGTCATGGGACATATGCCCCGAACAATTGCCTCAAATAATAACGAACAAAATGAGATAAAAAGAAGGTGGACATGATGTTAGAGAATCAAGTGGCGAACCGTGTTCAAACCCCCATCACCGGCCATAAACTTTTTTTTTTAAGCTGTTCGCCACGTTCACAATTGTGTCTGTATCATGGTGCAACGTCCATTTGCAACAGTGAGGTGTAAGCAAGGGTCCTAGAATGACAGTTGATTCTGTGTAGCTACTTTATTAGCAGCCGATAGGAAGTGGCTGTCAAATGGGAACCGGAAACATTTGATGACAAGGAGAAAAGTCAACCGAATCCCAACCGGAAAACATGTCTGGTGTGTCAGACACAGCATTACTGACAGCACGTGTGTCATTTGAATCTCTTACTAACGCACCTAATTCGTACGCTTGGTGAGTGAGTGAGATATCCCAACTTGCCCAGTTTAGGTGTTGGTATGAATGTGAACGTGACCACTCCTAAGGAAATGATGAAAACATAATAGTTCGTCACATAAGCTGCAACAAATGAATGCAACAGATCGCTGCTCACACAGTTTCTCTGTACCCTGTCCAAAGATATGTTTTTGAAGTTGCGTTCCGTTTTGGAACATTTGCTTAGTTGTAACATATTACACTCCTGTTTATTTGTTGTTTTCATTTCTGTGAGATGTCTCGCCTGCTGTCACTATTCATCACATTTACTTGCTGTGGTAACCTATTCTTACCACGTGACTCATATTCTATAACCAATGTGTAGTACGACAACTGCCAAGTCTATAGAAAGAGAACGAAAATTTCAATGAGTGAACGGACAGTTCACAATGTTGCGAAGAAAATAAAAATAAATACCACGAGAGAGTTTCGAACCCGACTCGTCCGCTTTATGCAACCATTTTACTGCAACACCCCGGCTGTTCGAGTGTGCTCAGTATCGCACTTGTTAAACTTGAACAAATGGTTCAAATGGCTCTGAGCACTATGGGACTTAACATCTCACGGCATCAACCCCCAGAACTTAGAACTACTTAAACCGAACTAACCTAAGGACATTACACACATCCATGCCCGAGGCAGGATTCGAACCTTCGACTGTAGCGGTTGCGCGGTTCCAGACTGAAGCGCCTAGAACCGCTCGGCCACCAGCGGCCGGCTAAACTTGAACAGTTCACTGTTTTTATTTTGCCTTTTTTCACAGTTCAGCACAACTTTTTCCTGTTTTCAAGCTTGATCTGTGTTCAGTTTTTGACGGGCTGCCCAGGGAGCCATCTTACCACTAACGTGACGGGGTGCGATGGGCAATATCAGAAGTCGATGAGGCTTATTTGTAAACAAACGAATCTATCAAAGAGAAAAAGATAGCCATATACATGTGATAGAATCCCACCACAGTTCACGGAATTAATTACATTGGCACGAATTATATTGTGAAGAAACTGAGATGACGGAAAAGAAGGTAACAACAGAAAAATGAAACATACATGTGTGAAACAAATTGAACCGCTGAGAACCATAACCGTCGTTCATTTTGAGATTGTGGCATGTATGTGTTGTGTACATAGTTCCGCGTAGTCAGCGCATACACAATTTTCCCATTAGAGCGCGCACCGCAAAGCACAACAGCGCAGGCGCAGCGCTCGTCCATCTCCGCACTACGAGATGGCGCTGCCATAGAGATGGACCAAATTCTGCTTCCGCCGATCCGCGTATTAATATGTAATGCAGTCAATGAGATTGCTGCAAACGTAGAACCTTTACTCCTCGCGGATCACACTCGCACAGTGATACATGAATGCGCGAGGTATTATAACGAGTGTACAGACCTCCGATTAGTCAGTCTGCATTTGTCTGCACCAGTCTGTACTAGTTCTACATTTGTCTGTACCAGTCTATAGTCAAGTTTCAGTCTGCGCCTAATAAGATTACCATAGCCATGAAGACAAATGTATAGACACTATTGTCAAGTATCAGAGATATATGTGAGAATAAAATTAACGTTCCAATACCAAAGGAACTTCAGATTGTCAATTGGAAATAGCATCCAGAACCAAGTTAAGTAATTTTTATGCATGTTATTATTTTAATAAATGTGTGTGAAAATAATCAAGTTCTATTTAAAGCTGGTACCCTCAATCTGCTACTCTAAGCGTGCAAGTGGCATTTCTATCGTCTGACCTAACGGCAGAAGATAAACACGCCACGATAAGACCACGAGACATATTGCGGACACTCGCCTACTTCGTTAGAGCGACAAGTCAAATAATATGATGGTGTGTGTACTGAAAGTCTTACAGTACGCACACCACAGTATGCATATACCTGACATCTGTTGATCTTACAGTGAACCACCTTTGTCCACGTTGTACATTTGCACTACACTGGTATATATGAACATCTGCGAAAAGCTGTCTCGCCGGTTTCTCTGATATTCACTTCCATGATGGCCCGAGGCACAAATTTTCGTTGCTGCAGTAATGCTGTCCGGCTATAATGATGCCCATTTCTTCATAAAATCTGGAACCTCGTGGAGAGAAGCCCGACCATAAAATCTCATTCCTTGGTTTCAGCATTCTAGTTTGTAAAATGGACGTTCAGGCTTTTAGAGTCTTTGAGAATGTTACCGACTCCACTGCCAAACTGATGTTCGTCGTAACAATTTACTTTTAAGAAATTTTGCAATGATCAAGTTCTCAACAGGTTTCCATGAACTGTCGATTAAAGTAACGTAACCTAAATTGGGCAAGGAGGCATATCTCACTCACTCACAGGCGTTCAAATTAGGTGTGTTGGTAAGAGATTCCTGTCATATGACACATGTATTGTCTCTAATGCCGTGTACGACACACCAGAATTCTTTTCTGGTGGAGGGTTCGGTTGACTTGTCTCCTTGTCATCAAACACTTGCAGTTCTCATTCGAAAGGCAATTTCTTTCGGCTGCTAATAGAGTCGTTGTGCAGAATCAACTGTCATTATAGGTCCGTTGCTCACACCTCGCTGTTGCAAACGTACGTTGCACCACGATACAGACACAAATTTGAACACAGCGAACAGGTAAAGAAACAATCGTTTGTGGCCGGGGGGCTTGAACACGGCCCGCCTGCTTGATTGTCTAACACAGTGTATACTTTTGTTTTAAATCTCATTTTGTTCGTTGGAATCGTAGGAGGCCACCATTTTCTTCAAGTCACGTTGAGGGAGACGAAAATTTGCTATTTCTCCACAGTCTGTAGATGCCTTGCAAAATCTAGTGATCCAATACGTAGGTGGAAGGCAAATACCAACCTTGAAACACAAACACTCAAGAAAATACCATAACAAACTTGAAACACATAGACTCAACAAAACTACTAGATTTCATGCCTAAAGTGAACAGACAGTTTTATCTGAACCTCAATCCAAAGAATGTGCTTAATGAAAACGATGCATTAAGTGTTTGTACTTATGTTCTGATTCTAGTTTTACGTTAGTTACAAACTACACTACAGTTAAAAGACGCCATTACCTCTATTAGATTAATAATAATAATAATAATAGAAGTACTCAAAGAGTATGCAGAACAAATAAGGCTACAGATCACGTTCCAAAAAACAGAGTTCTTCTGCACGAAATTAAACATACTGAATTTAAACACAAAACATGGCAACATGAAGAGAGTATAACATTTTAAATACCTCGGGGAAGTGCTCGAACCAACAGGAAAGGAGAAAATCACGCAGAACACCAGGTTACTGAAGACGAAGAGAGCCTTACACAAAATGCGGGCATCTAAAACAAAAAATGTCTGTCCACTTCCGTCAAAATTCGTCTCTACAAACTGTAATCAAACCTGAGGTGTTATACGCCTGCGAGACACTGAAGCTACACACCAAGGGTGACCTAGAGAAGATGCTCACAGAGGAAAGAAAAATTATCAGGAAAATTATTGGACCAAAACGATGGATACAGGCTTCACTCTAGAGACACCACAGAGAAGTTTTCCAACCTAGCGGCGGACATCAGAAAAGGGCAACTAAAATTTCACGGCCACGTCAGCAGACTCGAACAGACCAGACGCACCAACAGAAAACTCAAATACAAACAGAGGTTCAAAACCACTACACCTTGGTTGGCACAAGTCAAAACTGATCTGGAAGAAGCACAGTTTAATTCAGCGGACATCACAGACAAAAGCGTATGTAGACACAAAATACACAATTGGGAAGTAATGTCAGAGAACACAGCACCTAAAACCGAAAGGTCAATGTGGACCGAAGAAAGGAAGAGGGCCTTTAGCCAACGAATGGAAAAGTACTGGAAGAACAGGAGGAACAAATAGTCATACATGCTTCGTGTGGTCAGATAAAGGCCTGTGAGGTGTGTAATAATAAGAATAATAACTATTAAACTATATTAATAGGAAACATGGGATGTTAAAAAAATCACAGACATGAGACTGGTGGTTTCCCTACAAATTTGATTTTCACAAATATCTGTTTTTCCCTAAACTTTGCTTATGTGCTTTGGGCCCTTCTGGTTCTCAGTGTTTAGTTTACGCTAGTAAGTGAAAGAACCATAGGCTGCCTTTGAAGTTCACTGCAAGATCACACATAGTAAACTCGTAATATTATGGAATAGCAGTAGTTCTTAATAACAAGTATTGAATCTTAGGGGGGTGTGGGTTCTGAAAGGGCACAAACTAAAATCTAACACAACAACTGCAAAATGAAAGAAATGCTAACTCATAGGAAACGTAAGCTGCACATAAGCGGGAAAAAAGGAGTAAGCAACAAAGAATTTCTAAAAGAGAAAACACGACACAAGTAGCGAAAAAATAACAAATGTTGGGATTGATAACCAGAAGAGAGCTGTATAGGTCAATTCTAATTGTCGATTCCATTATCGCTTTCTTGTAGTAGAATAGGAAGCGGTACCATATAGGTAAATCCTAAAGATATTAGGGGCCTACGCCTAATGAAAATGGCGTAATAAAGGAACGTGAAGTCGACATTTTGAGCGGTACCACACATGAAAATTCTGAAAGAATGCGCTGTAGGATCATGCAGTGGTTCGTTATACGATTCCTGTTTTGGTGCTACTTTCTATACTACTGTTGTTGCTGTAGGTGTGTGCTGTGATTCTTTTGAGAATTGCCATGTATGGTATCACTCTAATTGTTGATTCCGTGTTCCGTTTTATTTCATGATTTTTATTGACTGTTAATTATTTCTTCAAAAATTTAAGTTTTTCGTATCACTCGCTATTCTTCTGTCAGAACGAGAAACATAACTAACGTTGGAATCGACAACTAGACTTGACCTACGGTATAGAGAGACAAAAAGTAAATAAACAATCCTAAATGAAATAACAACAGACAATGAAAAATCACGAATAATAACGAACCGTGGTATGAAGAACTAGAATTGATCTATATAACTGTCCTCTTAATTGCTGCCTAATATCACCTTCGGCAATCGTGGCACATTCGGAAAAAAACAGCCATATATTTGTGAGAAGCAAGATCATATGTACCGGTAGTTGCAGACAGTCTCACACGCAAAAATGTCAGCTGTGCTCTTAAGTATCTGGCCAACCGCTGCCTTCGGAAATGGCACCATATTCGGAAACAAGTAGCCATATATATTTAGGAGAAATAAAATTATAAATACGATTGCTACTTGATTCACGAGCAGCAACTTAAGCGTTACACTTAGGTTCCTGCCTAACAACAACCTGAGAAATCGCGATATATTTTTGTAATAAACAGCATCGTTTACGTCAGTTACGAACACAACCACAGATAAAATTTAATAACAGCCACTTCCATCCTTCGCATCGTAAACTCATGGCGTCCTTCGATCGACAATCAGACACTAGATCTGACTCAAAATAGAACTTAATGCCTGAAATTCATCTAAAATACGTTAGAAAATCTTATAGAACATATTATGTCATACGACAGGGCCAGGGAATACGTGTGTTTGACGGCAGCACGACGATGTGCTAAACCTGTCGAATGTTATCTACACGAGTGCAGGACCGTGTATAATTTGTAGTATTCCGATCTTACTCTAATTACAAAATTTGTGAAGTTAATGGTTTTCCAACACAAGATGCTTAAGACAAACCGTGATAAACAGACTGGATGACCGATTTGCAAAATTAAATTACTTCGAATATAGCAGCTGTGTTGAAGATCTTCATACCCATTCAACATACGTGATGTGAGAATTAATGTTATGCATCCGCAAAAAGGTGCAGTCGGTTTAACGCCTGTGTTATGGCTGCCAGAGATAGGCGGAAATCACATGCTGGTTAATGACTTACCAGAGACCGCCACCGTTGCGCGTGCCCCTACTTCATTTCGCGATTTCTTAAGGTTCTGCTGAATGTGGACAGGACCATTCACGTTGCTCGCATTAGACTCGAATCAAACTGTTGCTAAGAAACGACACGGTACGTCGAAGAGACCCCTGTATTGTTGAAAACTGCGTCACGTCGCGATTGCTGTTGTTTACTGCAAGACGGTATGTGGACAATTTTCGCCGTATAATTAAAGGAACTGTACACCGATAATAACAGGAGCGTAAATGGGCTGTGGTGTCCGGGTAAATTCCGTCGAGAAAAACATCCTCACAGCCTTACTTCCGGCGGTACCTCATCTAATACACAGCGAAGAGCGAAAGAAGCTGATACACATGCCTAATATCGTGCAGGCCCCCGCGAGAATGCAGAAGTGCCGCAACACGACGTGGCATGGACTCGACAAATGTCTGAAGTAGTGCTGGAGGAAATTGACACCATGAATCCTGCAGGGCTGTCCATAAATCCGCAAGAGAACGAGAGGATGGAGATCTCTTCTGAACAGCACGTTGCAAGACATCACAGAAACGCTTAATAATGTTCATGTCTGGAGACTTTGGTGGCCAGCGGAAGTGTTTAAAGTCGGAAGAGTGTTATTGGAGCCACTCTGTTGCAATTCTTGAGTGTGGGGTGTCGCATTGTCCTGCTGGAATCGCCGAAGTCCGTTAGAGTGCACTCTTGACATGAATGGATGCAGGTGATTAGGCAGGATCTGTATGTACGTGTCACCTGCCAGTGTTGTATTTAGGCGTATCAGAGTTCCCATAGCACTGTAACTGTACACGCCCCATACCATTACAAAGCCTCCACCAGCTTGAACAGTCCCCTGTTGACATGCAGGGTCTATGGATTCTTGAGGTCGTCTCCATACCCATACACGTCCATCCACTCGATACAGTACAGGTGTGCTCTATACTAAGCTGCTGGAGCAAGAGCCGAAATCGAACTCCAGAAGAGGGACGTGCCCCAGACTGGTGATCAAAGGAGTCATCGAAGAAGGAGGCATAGGATGGGCGGCCATGCATGGCAGACAAACGACACGGGTTTCCGTTGAGGAGAAAGTTACAGTGGTAGGGCAGTGGTAGTTCGGCAGCTTCAGCACACAGACTCTCAACTGGGCAGGGCGGGGCCTAAATCCTTGCACAAACGAAAAAATTGGCTGACATCGAAATAAGTGTCCAAGGAATAGAAAACAACTGGAATCACTCAACAGAGGTACGTCTATTGGACCTGACGTGATACCAATTCGATTCTACACAGAGTACGCGAAAGAACTTGACCCCCCCCCCCCTTCCCCCCCCCCCCCCCCCCACCACCCTCTAACAGCCGTGTACAGCAAGTCTCTAGAGGAACGGAAGGTTCCAAATGATTGGAAAAGAGCACAGGTAGTCCCAGTCCTCAAGAAGGGTCATCGAGCAGAAGCGCAAAACTATAGACCTATATCTCTGACGTCGATCTGTTGTAGATTTTAGAACATGTTTTTTGCTCGCGTATCATGTCGCTTCTGGAAACCCAGAATCTGCTCTGTAGGAATCAACATGGATTCCGAAAACAGCGATCGTGTGAGACCCAACTCGCTTTCTTTGTTCATGAGACCCAGAAAATAGTAGATACAGGCTCCCAGGTAGATGCTATTTTTCTTGACTTCCGGAAGGCGTTCGATACAGTTCCGCACTGTCGCCTGATGAACAATGTAAGAGCCTACGGAATATCAAATCAGCTGTGTGGCTGGATTGAAGAGTATTTAGCAAACAGAACACAGCATGTTGTTCTCAATGGAGAGACGTCTACAGACGTTAAAGTAACCTCTGCGTGCCTCAGGGGAGTGTTACGGGAACATTGCTTTTCACAATGTATATAAATGACCTAGTAGATAGTGTCGAAGTTCCATGCGGCTTTTCGCGGATGATGCTGTAGTATACAGAGAAGTTGCAGCATTAAAAAATTGTGGCGAAATGCAGGAAGGTCTGCAGCGGATAGGCATTCGGTGTAGGGAGGGGCAACTGACCCTTAACATAGACAAATGTAATGTATTGCGAATACATAGAAAGAAGGATCGTTTATTGTATGATTATACGATAGCGGAACAAACACTGGTAGCAGTTACTGCTGTAAAATATCTGAGAGTATGCGTACGGAAAGATTTGAAGTGGAATGATCATATAAAATTAATTGTTGGTAAGGCGGGTACCAGGTTGAGATTCATTGGGAGAGTTCTTAGGAAATGTAGTCCATCAACAAAGGAGGTGGCCTACAAAACACTCGTTTGACCTATACTTGAGTATTGCTCATGAGTGTGGGATCCGTACCAGATCAGGTTGACGGAGGAGGTAGAGAAGATCCAAAGAAGAGCGGCGCGTTTCGTCACAGGGTTATTTGGTAAGCGTTATAGCGTTACGGAGATGTTTAGCAAACTCAAGTGGCAGACTCTGCAAGACAGGCGCTCTGCATCGCGGTGTAGCTTGCTGTCCAGGTTTCGAGAGAGTGCGTTTCTGGATTAGATATCGAGTATATTGCTTCCCCCTACTTATACCTCCCGAGGAGATCACGAATGTGAAATCAGAGAGATTGGAGCGCGCACGGTGGCTTTCCGGCAGTCGTTCTTCCCGCGAACCATACGCGACAGGAACGGGAAAGGGACATAATGACAGTGGCGCGTAAAGCGCCCACCGCCACACACCGTTGGCTGGCTTGCGGAGTATAAATGTAGATGTAGATGTGTAAAAGGTGACCATGGCCAAACGCACTCCACGATTGTGGGCAGTATTGAGAGGACATAAGAAGGACGGACCTGCAGATGCACAAACAAAACACCCATAGTCTAGTTTTGAGCGGATAAGGGACCAGTCCAAAGGGGGGAGGGTGGTTCAATCTGCTCCCCAGGAAATACCACTGAGGACACGAAGGACATTGAGGGAGTGCATACAGCGGGCTGCCAGGTAAGACATGTGGGAGGACCAAGAAAGTGTCCTATCGAGAATGAGTCCCATTCATTTCGTAGTTTCAACGAACGGTAGAGCAACAGGCCCAAGATGTAAGGACAGCGGAAGAAACCAATTGCGTCCCCAGAAATTCATACAAACGGTTTTGTATGTGGAAAAACGAAAGTCATTGTCAATGCTCCATGAGTAAAGACGATCGAGACAGCGCTGACGACACCGCTCAATGAGACAGGTCCGTGGAGAAATCCAATAAATGGCAAAATTTTCAACGAAAAGGAAGCCGGAGATGCCAATATAGAATTAAGGGGGGTAGGACGTCAAACGGGCCGACTTGGAGCAGGAGAGGCATCACAGAACATTTTAATTTCCAGTGTCCATACGTTTACAAATAAATTCATAAGGCTTTGTCAGCATCACCAGGAACGATTCAGGATTCACACTCATTGCAGTGGAAGTTCGAAAACAGAACAATTTTTTTTCACGTGTGGAATTTCATCATTTTTTACACTTACTAACGGCTGTATTTGTTGCTATAGGTACACTTTTCTTCATAAGTTAGAGAAATTCTTCGATGAATTTTCCACGGCATACATACCATACTTACAGGTGTAAGAAACTCTAGTATTTATTAAATTTATGAAAAAACGAATGAGACGTTGTATTTTAAACATCATGTTTAGAAAAAACACAAATATTATAGTTAATTACCTCAATTTTTACCGTAGTTTTTAATAAATTTGGAAAATTCTAGAGTTTCATAGACCTTTAAGTATGGTTTGCATGCTGTGCAAAATTCATCGAAGAATCGCTCTTACTTATGAAGAAAAGTGTACCTATAGCAACAAATACTGCCATTAGTAAGTGAAAAAATGATGAAATTTCGCAAGTAAACAAATTATCTCGTTATGTTTTCGAACATCCACTGCTAAGAGTGTGAATTCTGGTTCAAATGGCTCTGAGCACTATGGGACTTAACATCTGTGGTCATCAGTCCCCTAGAACTTAGAACTACTTAAACCTAACTAACCTAAGGACATCACACACATCCAAGCCCGCGGCAGGATTCGAACCTGTGACCGTAGCGGTCGCGCGGTTCCAGACTGAAGTGCCTAGAACCGCTCGGCCATATCGGCCGGCTGCACAACGGAAAATGATAATTTATGACTTTGGCTGAGGTACGCTTGATCACTACAGAAATCCTGTTGCAATATTATTACTGAATTATATTAGTGGATTAAATTGATAAATACGTCTCACTTTCGTTCTGAAATGCTGCCGTTTAAGGTTTATTAGTCCCTGTCACAAATTTTCCCTTTCTCGGCAGGACGATGATCGTGTTTAGTGATCATGACGTTACTCGTTAATGTTCCTGACGGACTGCTCAAAATCTGCGTTGATTCTGGTACTGCCTTCTGGGTTGTCTTAGTTGAGCAGAAAACGAGTATATGATGTTTACGTATGAAGACAGGAATTTTGTGATTTGGAATGCATACAAAGATATTGTGTAGAGACGTTCCGCCCCATGGGGACTGTTGTAGCACAAAGACACAATAGTGTGGGTATTTCACATTGACCTACATGACACAAATGTTCGAGTATCAAACGAAGTTCACTCACCTAAGGCGGCGAAGTTCACGCACCGAGGCGTCGCACACCCGTCTCCTCAAAAGTGGTTGGAGCCACTGAGCACCTGGGACAGTTGCCGCAACCCTGTTTCAAACAATTATTCCTTGAAAAGTAAACTAGATTTTACAATTGCAGAAAGTTAGATAACGGCGAATGTTCTGCGACTATACTTCCAAGATTACGTATTCGTAGCTGAAAGACCGCTGCTTCTTACGCCGTCTCATTCTTTTCTGCGATTTCGATTTTCTTGCCGGTTTTTCACATGCCCTGCCGCATTTGCTGTAAGTACGGGAGCACCTAAGGTTTCTGATAACCTGCAGTTTAGAATTATTAAGAAGAAGTTCTTCTACGTTCATCAGGTCACACGAAAGATAACGATTGTGATCAACAAATATTACAGAGGGACGGTTTGTATTGTGTTGTAACTGTGAGCTAGAGGCGCGATCAGCACTTATTGCCGAGTTATCAACTCTGCTGTATATGTATTGAAAGATTCCATCGGGCTTTCAGCAGAGATCGGGAGTATCTGAATACTAGTTCAGGATGGTTGTATGGATCAATGAACAACTGCTGAGAAAAAGCGGTCACTAAATGAAAGTGACTAGACAGAGCAGGAAGTTTGGATGGAAGTAGAACAGAATTTGTAGGCCAATAATTTTCACCATGTAATCTACAAGCACACATTAACATATAAAGTCTCAGAAATGATCACTAAACATAAGAAAACTACTGTTTATTATATTATGGCGCGAAACTACGTAACTGATGGAGACCTGCGTTATATTTGTGAGTTCAAACTTGCAACAGAGGAATCCGATTTTTTTTTTTTTTGATTGGAGTCGAAACTAATCTTACACCCTGAAAAGGGGTCGGGGGTGAGGGAAAAAAATTAATATATTTCGATCTTAAGAAATACAAACACACACACACACACACACACACATGCCAGCGTGTGTACGTGTTCGCATGCGCGCTCGTATACGCTGTCAAAAAAGGAACACATGAAACTTTTACACAACCTGCTAACGAATAATTTGCATTTATTGCACATAATGCCAGGACTGACTAAACGCATCCTAGAGAAAACGGTTCACGTAACTACTGCACCAGTTGAGCGGTGCTAAACGTACAAGGCAGTTAGCACCATTAACAGAATGTTTGCAAGTTACGACCACGAGCTTGTCAGACAGTAGATTATGTACGTAAAACTATGGAGCAGCGACATTAAAAACATCCGCAGCTAGTTTGTCATTATTCCAGGCCACTGACAACCGAAAGAAACAGCATTTCAGTACCGTAGGTATTTTGCCTATGGGGTTATCGTGATGGAAATGAATCTCGCAGAAGCTCCAGAAAACGAGAAACTGCATGCAGTTCGACCACGTATATTTCTCATATATGTTGACAAGTCCAATGACAACACAACAACCTTCTCGAAGAACACAAACATCACACATTTTCGTAACTATCTATGAGAACAATCGCTACTGATTACGCGTAACTCTCATTTTGCGCTACAAAAATTAATTATCTCTTACCTTATCGCCAAGAGAACTTTATGCTGGACGCTGGAAACCGAAAATAAAAGCTTCTGTTATAGAACTCTTGTATAGAATACTGGAAGCTGCGAATCTGCCTCGTATGTAACTGTCGAAGACAGACAAAACAAGACAGGTGTCTCGGAGCCACGGCTGCTCGTATACGTACGCCGTTCAAAGAGCAGTTATTCGTCGCGGTAAAACAGAGAGTAAACAGTACGTGGCGCGAAAACGATCTCGTGACTGAAATTTGCGCATCAGTCGTACAGAATTTTGACATGAGCTAAAAAGAAAATATTTAAACTGAAGCAGTGTATTGTCTTGTAAATAGTAACGTCGATTGCACTAGCCCTCTGTCAACCTGTATGTTTACAGAAATAATACCCCAAATGCTTCCAGCCATTGATATGAAAATATTTATGAAGATCAAAGATTCGACATTCGGTCGTTTCCAAGAATGATTATCTATCGAAGTTGCGGTGTCCAAACGATACACATCGAACGTGCGATCGTAAATCGATCATGCGACTCTGGTGGCGGGCGTTGTGATCAATTATATGTGATCGTCATTTTCATCTGTTTTCCGTCGTTACCTTAGTTGCTCTAAATAACACACCTCCGCGAATTATTTGTGAGTTGCTAGGGAATTCCAGATGATTTATGTCTTTAGTGAGTGGGATGTCTGGTGTTCTTGACGTTTCTTCGGCTGATTCTCTGACATGGAAAAATCCAATTCCATGTTTATCCAGCGTAGAAAATTGTTTGACTTTTGTCGTGAATATGGAGTACTACCAGACGAGGGAAGAAGGGGCTGTGTAGACTGTGGTGGTGCGAAGTGTGTAAAACTTCGTAAGAACAGTTTCAGTGCTGAAATACTGTGACAATTTCATTGCGGACAGTACGGGAAACGAACGAGTATCAGGAAGAATACACGGTTCGACTCTTCTCAATTATCCATCCAGACCACCGTAATGGACTTTCACATGGTGACAACACCGACGACGAGTAAGATAAGTCGTCTCCTTTGCAATTACAAGTATTTTTGTAACGCTCTTCTTATGTCGTTGCTGTAGCGAACGCCGTAAACATACTCATAACGTTCGCCACCATAGTCGCATGATCGATTTACGATCGCACGTTGGATATGTATCGTTTGCACACCGCAACTTCGATACGCAACATTCTTAGAAATTACCCGACATTCGAACTTGCGGAACTTGGAGCTGCAGCCTGAATTTTATAGCAGAGAATTTGTGTTACCGATAGCTAAACGTGCACCCAAAAGAACAGTGGATAGCCGGCCGGAGTGGCCGTGCGGTTCTAGGCGCTACAGTCTGGAGCCGAGCGACCGCTACGGTCGCAGGTTCGAATCCTGCCTCGGAGATGGATGTGTGTGATGTCTATAGATTAGTTAGGTTTAATTAGTTCTAAGTTCTAGGCGACTGATGGCCTCAGAAGTTAAGTCGCATAGTGCTCAGAGCCATTTGAACCATTTGAACCATGGATATTACCTTTTCTTTCTTTGTTACAGATCTGCGTATTAAAGTTGTAATCTTCTGCTAAATCCTTTGTTTATTCACATAAAAATCCATATTTACACGAGATTCGAGTGGCTGTTGACCATTCTTGACTTATTCCTGTTTGGTACGTGGTTTTTAAAAGTATCTCACGACAAGGGGTGTTACCAGGCATCAGCAACTGTGTCAAAGACAAAAGAGAACACTCAGCAGTCCAGATCATTCACAATCGACATTTGTTTACCCAGTGGCACCTCAAGTTTAAATGATAACACTGTGAACGTCCTATTAAAGGACTCACATTGATTTCTTATCTGTAATGTTCAGAGTATGTGCTGTGTTGTAGTTAGCCAGCATCAACAAGTACTAGAAATATCCAACATCTACGGAAAATTATCATTATACAAGGTCCGACCACAAAATTTCCGTTTGAAGGCTTTGCTGCAGCGTATGTGCAAAGTACCGCAACTCCAATGCGGGTATATAAGCACCGACATGCAGGCGAGAGACTGGTGTGATACTCGTGTCTATCCGACGTGCGTGTAGTAAACGCCGAAACGTGAACTATGACGACGTTATCACCAAATGCGTCCAAGCAGGAACTACATGCTGTTATTCTTGTCTTCACTGTCGAAGGACAAACAACGGTAGACATCAGTCCGAGAATGAAGAATGTCTGTGAGGAAGCATGTCTGTCTGGAACTACTATTGTGGAATGATGCAACAAGTTCAGTTCTGGTCGCGATTCGACACAAGATCTGTGACGCCAGGGTCATTTCAAGGAACTACATTGGGGAACGGTTACTGCGCATCGCGGGAGATTGTGTAGGATTTGTCTTCGCTGGTTGTTCTACAATGGCTGGCACAGAGAGCAGTGTACAGGCCATTTTGAGAAAGAAATATTATGAATCCTCACAGTTTCTTTGATCAAGTCACAAACTCAACCTTGTGGGTAACAATGCAAATGCAGTGCCGGAAATTACGAATGCCGTTGTCATTGTAAACGACGCTATAAACTCTTTTTAGAGAATCGATTACACCCTGAAAATATGCTTCCAATTTATCACGAATGTGTGAGATGAGGTGGCCCGAAAAATATAAAACCATGAGACTATTTTCTCAACATTTCTCAGAGGCTTCGAGAGCTCTAGCGAAATTGTCTCCAGTCGGAAATTATGCAACGAGAATACCTATGTATCAGTTGCATTCAACCAAACCAGTGGTCATCTTACCTTTAATGCAATAGCCAATTCCTCAGCAGTTTTGGAACTAGTCGAGAATACAATATGGGCAACACCTGTGTTATTCCGAATTACGATTCAATGATCCTTCGGACATACACGTCAGTGACTAAGCCGTTACGAAATATATGGAATGTCTTCGCAGTTGTGAATCCGTTATGTGTATACTCGTAAAGAGAAGACGTTTTACTTGAAAGTCACTTGCCCAATATCAGGTGCTAAATGCGACAGTGCAATGCTTGTTTTATTCAGAATGGATGGAGAGTCGTCGTCAGATGTAGAAGCAACCTCAGGTTTACCTCAGGGGAAAGTGTTGGGACCCTTGCTGCTCCTGTTGTACATTAATGACTTTGCAGACAATATTGATAGTAAAATGAGGCTTTTAGCAGATGATACAGTACTGTATAACAAAGTACTATCTGAAAGAAGCTACATGAATATTCAGATTGATAAGATTTCAATGTGGCGCAGATACTGGCAACTTGCTTTAAGTGTTCAGAAATGTAAAATTGTGCACCTTACAAAACAAAAACGTAATATTCTATGACTATAATACCAGTGAGTCACTGTTGGTATCGGACAACTCATAAAAATACCTGGGTGTAACACTTTGTACGGACATGAACTAGTATGATCACATAGGCTCAGTCATGGGTGAAGCAGATGGTAGACATCGGTTTACTGGTAGAATACCGGGGAAATGCAGTCAGACTACAAAGGAGACACTTGTGCGACCAGCCTGCGAAAATTGCTCAAGTGTGTAGGACTGGTACCAAATATGGCTAAGAGGAGATATTGAATGTGTACAGAGAAGGGCAACACGAAAGGTCACAGGTTTGTTTAATGTATAGGAGAGTGTCACAGAGATACTGGAGGAACTGAACTCGAAGACTCTCGAAGATAGACGTAAACTACTCCGAGAATGTCTATTAACAAAGTTTCAAGAGACAGCTTTAAATGATGACTCTAGGAATATACTACAGTCCCCTCCGTTCCGCTGACATACGGGTTGCGAGGACAAGATTAGAGTAATTACAGTACGCACAGAGGCTTCAAACAATCATTCTTCCCGCACTCCGCATGTGAATGGAACGGGAAGAAACACTAATAACTGGTACAGTGGGATGTACCCTCTCCCATGCACCTCACGGTGGTTTGCAGAGCGTAGATGTACACTCGACAGCAAGAAAAGTGGGTCACCCCTGAATTCCAACGTGTAGGCTGCGCCTGAATGTATGCAACCAACATAACATAAATGTGTTGCACATAGTCGCAACCCTCCACAGTACAGTCGTACACAATGGGTACCACTAGAGACTACTAGAGAACACCGGTCTTTATGACAGTCCGTCCAGATATAAAGTAACACCACGATAGTACAGAAGCGATCAGACAGTCCTTAACGTTTGTAAACTAAACTTAATTACAATAAGTGACATTTCAAATGTTATGGGACAACTAGTTTTGTTACATAAATCGTTCAGTTTTCCTTAAGCACAATTAAATATTTGAGACAGTATATGGATTTATAAAGTTGTATGGCAATTGGAAACAAGTTCTTTGCTGTCTAAAAGGTTTACCCAACACACGCTGAACGTCGTTCAACGTTCAACGGGGAGTGGTTTTGCATCAACTTTATGTAATACTAAGCAGTTAAAAGAAAACGTGATTAACAGCGGCAACCACTCTACGGAAATCCCAACATTAACAGCGAATCACAAGTAATATCATTGTTCACATTACTCATCAACAGTTACTTGTACACGAAGTTGTTCTTTAAATGACATGACCAACGTCTTCGTTCTGGATCCGGATGCAAACCCAGAACGTAAAGCCATTGTTAAACAAGCAAAGCTTTGTGCCTTATCGAGACTCGATCACTAGGCAGAAAGAGATGTCAAATATTGACGTTTGCACCAGTATCAGTTATCAATTCTCAACTTGAACGTAAATGACGATAATGTTTGTACAAAACAACCCTAACATGACAATTACCTTCTTGGTAATTAACCTCGAAAGACGTTGTGTAGTGTTGCATTGTCAAGGAATAAAGGATGCACATGTTTAAAATTGAAATGCCATCATGTAATGCTGGGGACAAGGATACGAACCCAGCTCCTAATCGAATTGTTGAGTAAGTACGTAAAATCAGAATGTAGATATCACAGTTTGTCACCAGTAGTGGGGTTGGAACCTTAAATGACGACTGAAGCTGTATTGCCTGACCAGGATTCGAACCCGGCGCCTACCGCCGTCGTTGTGTAACCAGGAACAGACGAGAAATGTCCAATGTTGGTCCACCATCAGCGAGATGTGCACACGTTTAACTAGAAATAAGGTGACGAAAACGTCTATGCTGACTGAGAGTCAAACGCCGCACACATGGTTATGAAGACACGTTAATAATCAACTTCATATTCAGTATTAGCTAGGAGTAGCATGTTTAGTTGCAAACCTTAAGGCCTTACTAATCGCTAGTAATGTGTTGCCTAATATCTGCGATATCATGGTGTTAATTTACAAGTGGATTGACTGCCGTAAAGAGCAATGTTCTCTAGTAGTCGTTTATTATTGAGTTGTAAATGAAGTGCCTCAGCAGAAAGTAGTTTCCGTCGTGCAGCACGTATTGTTTCAGAGACACTGAGTACATGTTATAAGTGCACAAAACGTGTATTATATACTAAGTATATACTATTATTTGGAGAAGTTGCCGCCAAACCTGATTGCTTTTACATTCCGCTTAGTTGTCGTGGCTGAATACAGGTTTTCTTAAGGCTACATCTAATGCACAGCGCTTACAAGAAAGTATAGTTTCCTGCGTCATGCTATTGCTAGCTAGGTGAAATATTTCGTGGTAGCTATGTTTAAAATGAATGTATTTTTGAAAGTATTGTTCGTCAAATGTTTGAATAAATCGTCAACTGTAGGTGTGCCTGCACATGTTATAGCATAATAGCTATAGCTGCGTTAGTTTGCACTACAGACTTGGGTAGGTTAGGTGTAACTTTTGATCCTTCAAGGGGTGATCGTGGCCATGCGGCCCGGGTCTGTAGTAGCCGCGGCTCGCGAGCTACGGGCCAGCCAGGCTGGCCGAGGCGAGACGCGAGTGAGCGAGCTGGCGGTGGCGTTGGTGGGCCAACAGCCCGGGACGAGCCAGCACGGCTGCGCCGCATGCCTCTGCCTCTGCCGCTCCGTTTGACGTAAATATGTTTACCTCCTCTCCTGGAATCAGTATAAGAGTGGCAAGCAGAAATACACATCAGGCTATCTGCCGTAATGGCTCACTGGGAGAGGTCTATTCGAGGTAGAGTCAAAAAATGGTTCAAATGGCTCTGAGCACTATGAGACTTAACATCTGAGGTCATCAGTCCGCTAGAAATTAGAACTACTTAAAGCTAACTAACCTAAGGACATCACACACATCCATGCCCGAGGCAGGATTCGAGCCTCCGACCGTAGTGGTCGCGCGGTTCCACACTGAAGCGCCTAGAACCGCTCGGCCGAGGTAGAGTCGTCACTTGAGGAAGGACGATTTTCCACCAGAGAAGCTGGCAGACGGTATGGCGTACCACATACCACTGCAACGAGATGGTGGAGGATCTGCCTTGAAAGAGGCACCACCAACAGAGCTCCTGGCTCAGGCGGGAAGAGAGTGATCTCACAGCAGGAAGACAGGGACCTAGTGTCTAGGAGCAAATAAAATCCCTTTCTGAACGCGAAGCAGTTGCGGCGGGAGACCAACTTCCCCGGCTCCAGTGACACGATTAGCTGAAGGCTGAGGGCCGCTGGACTGCATGCACGACGATCCGCCGTGAAACAAGAGCTCAGCGAAGACAACGTTTTATACCGGCTAGCATTTGCGGAGCTCCATCTGAGGGCGTCGTGGGACAACGTCATTTTCACTGATGAGAAGGTGTTTTCCACCAATAACGACGGTCCACGAATCGTTTACAGACCGCAAGGGACTCGCCATCGACGCGAATATGTAACCACGACGAATAGAAGTGGCCGGCTATCTGTTACCTGTTGGGGTTGGAATTCTGCGAGAGGGGCGGGAATTCTTCACTGGATTGACTCTGGACAGCGCGCATAATGCCCACATATTGGAAAATGTGATGCTTCCGTCAGTGCGAATGCTGTACGCAGAAGGGGACGTCACATTGGAAGAGCACCATTCTCCCGTTCACAAGTCTGCATTTGTTCAGCAGCGGCTCTCCACGATTGGCGTCAACGTCATGGACCGGCCGCCACGGGCGGCTGATATGAACTCCAAGGAAAACATGTGGGCTGAGGTCGCCAGAACGTTAACAGAGAACTGGCCACGAAACCAACCAACTACGCTCTTTGGGACTGTGTCCTGGAAGCCTGGGAGGAAGTTGCTTCTTCAGGCTTTTACGTCCGACGGCTTATACATTCTATGCCAAGACGCGTAATAGAAGTACAAAATAATGAACGATTCTGGATAAAATATTAGAGTTCTTAAATTGTTATACCTTCTTTTTCGTCATTTTTCCTCATTGGGAGCTAGTGGAAGATCACGTGGCAACAGAAAAGATACAATATGGGTTAGCTTTCCTATGAGTTGCCCTTTTAATTCAAGTGGGTTTCTTTTGAATATACAGTTTGTTAAGTATTCTATTTTGATTTCATTTATACCCTGTCTTCATACTTACAAACTAATCAGCGTAGATAGATTCTGTCACAGTAGGTTTTGTTATTTCAAATACGTCTCTCTCTCTTCCCCTCCATCCATGAATACACCCTCCGTCCTCCACACAATACGCCAACGATATCATATTATGTTTACTCGCCGCGCGGGATTAGCCGAGCGGTCTCAGGCGCTGCAGTCACGGACTGTGAGGCTGGTCCCGGCGGAGGTTCGAGACCTCCCTCGGGCATGGGTGTGTATGTATGTCCTTGGGATGATTTAGGTTAAGTAGTGTGTAAGATTAGGGACTGATGACCTTAGCAGTTAAGTCCCATTAGATTTCACACACATTTGTACATTTATGTTTACTCGTTGTTAATATCTCTTCTATTCTCTCTCACACACTCTGTCTCTCTCTGACACTATCGCCGCAAGTGCCCTTCTATTACACTGCCCCAAAACTTTGTAAACAAATCTAGCGGTCATTGGAAAACGACGCTACATTTTCTCTTTTAATTGCTGCTGTCTTTACTCTCTATCATTCCTCTCGCCACCTATGAAACAGTATTCTTTGATCTCCCCTTCACTATAACCCATTCTTCGTTCTGAGAACAGTCCTTCCTTATCTCTCGGTCCTAAGATAAAACGAACTGTGGCACACATCTAAGTAAGCAATACTTTGGAAGCATTTCACGCTTATATTTTGCACTTCTGCACTTTTATCTATTCCCAGGTCCCGCTCTCTTTCCTGTTACCGTCCCTTGACATCTGCATCTACATCTAAATGAATACTCAGCAATTCATAATGATGTGCTTGGCAGGGGGTTCTGTGGTCTGGTGGATTAATTTTGTATTGATGTGTAAGACGTGTAGGTTCACATCTCATGTCAGTCGTAGACTTTTAACAAACACAAGTAGCTCTCCTTCACCCCTAGTAACGCCAAGTGCAGAACGCCAGTAAGCTCCGTAGTTCAATATCCGCAGTAAAGGTAACATCCCTTCGCTGCCGACTAAGCATTCGTTTGAGCTGTGACAGATGGAGAAACCCCGTAAGGCAGAGACTCTGTCACCAGCAAGCCGTCGTAAACTAGAAAACGTATTTCATTTAATGAACCAATGGCCATGTAAGTTCACAAGGCTCTTACTTTATTTGAAACTGAGACGTCGAAAATTGTGGTGCTGGACTGGGATTCGAATTCGATTTCACTGTGCTCCCGAAGATTGCAAACTCTTCTAGGCGTCCTCGAAAGGCACCTATCTGGTTTCGAATCCTGATCAGAACAAGATATTCATTATTTCATTTCAAGTCCTAGCATGTGCACTCCGAACTACTGGTGAAAAATAGTTGCATTTTCAACGTCTCTTCGTGCGCTGTCAGTTGTAACGTGTTCGTTTCAACTCACAGCCACATGATGAGCTTTCTATCACAACATTACAAGATCAAACGTTTCCTTACATCTTTTCAAGTTCAAACATTCCTCTCCATCCTACTGGTGAAAACGGATTTGGGTTTGACATTGTGTTCGTTGTGATCACCAATGACGACATGTTGTGGATTCAACTTCTAGCCAGCAGAGTATTTTCCATGACATCATTGAAAGTACAAACATGCCATTCCTAGCTATTATTGGAAAAGAATTTGATAGTTAAAGTTTCTTCATGACCATGTGTGCGGGGTTTGAATTCAATTCAGCACAGAACTTTTCGTCGCCTGATGTCTAGCTAAACATGTGCCCATCTCGCTACTGGTGAAGCAACCATAGCTATTTATCGTCTGTTCCTGGCTAGAAAACGACGGTGCTAGATGCTGGGTTCGAATCCCAGTCAGGCAAAAACAATTCTATCGTCAATTAAGGTCCCAGCATTTCGCTATTGGTGAAAACATTTGATATTTAACTTCTGATTTTATGTACAGTCGTACTCAAAAGTATCCGAACGACCAGAATTGCATTTCATCTGATTCCCATGCGACCTACATAACGCAGCTGTCTAGCAGGTCCTCTAATCGCTCCTTGGTACAGTCGTTTGACTGTTGAAAATGGTTCCAACAAATCACCACTAGAAAACACTGCTCTGTATCGCAATAACACAAGATGTAAAGTAATACCACGATACTACAAGTATCAGGGAACACCTCATCACAGATAAGACTGTCCTTAAGGCTTGTAAGCTCACATTTATTGCAATAAATGTGAATGAAATGTTAGCACTCTCATTATTACGTCAGATAGGTAATGCACAGTTCGTCTTATTCATGATTTCCTCTCCAAAGTAACATACCATACTTGTTATTTAACACAAAATGTCATTAAAAATTTCCGTTATTCACGAGCAGCTAGTTGAGAATATGTATGAACTTCAAATGACACGACGAACCGCCTCGTCCTGCATATGGATTCAAACCCAGGTCATGCAGGCTAGGCCGCGGTGGCCGTGCAGTTCTAGGCACTTCAGTCCAGAACCGCGTGACGGCTACGGTCGCAGGTTCGAATCCTGCCTCGGGCATGGATGTGTGTGATGTCCTTAGGTTAGTTAGGTTTACTAAGTTCTAGGGGACTGATGACCCCAGATATTAAGTCCCATAGTGCTCAGAGCCATTTGAACCAATCATGCAGGCTAAGATTTCGTGGCAGACGGAAATTAACAGTCATTCGTGACTGGGCATAAAGAGAGTGATGTACCTCATTTTTGGACAGTATCAGTTAGCAAATATCAACTTTAAATTACATAACGTAACATTTTTAACGGACGCGAATTCCTACTCAGCATCTATTGTCCCTGTTAACGAACTACGAGACATGTTAAATTTCGCTTCTTCGCAAGTAACTTACTTGAAATGTAGTGAGGTAAAGCTTTGTGTTGGACAGGGATTCGAACCCAGAACCTAATCGGATTGTTATCGAAGCACAATCAACTTTGACATATCGGATTTTCTCGGCAGTAGCTAGATGTATTAAATGAAATGACGAGACGAAACATTAATTTTTCCTTCCCAGGACTCCAACCCGGCACATATCGCTGTTATATTCTAGAGAAAAGGAACGTTAAGTATGGGTTTGTTACACCAGCAGCGACATGTGAGCTTGTTTGAACTAGAAATAATATGACGAAGTGTTCAGTGCTGACTGAGAATCGAACCCCACACATATCGCTGTTGACTACACACAAAGAGACGACACTTACCGAAGTTTTCTCCACCAGCAGCTCGGAATAACATCCTTCAACTTACTGTGATCTCGCAAATAGTTCTGTGTCTCACTGGGAGTCAAAAACGTCAGATATCGTTAGTGTTGACAACGAATGAAAATGCATTAAAAATAAAAAATATTATCCACCAGCAGATAGGCGTTCTCATGCTAGAGCTTGATAATACATAATTAAATCTTTAGTGCCGGGCCAGAATTCCAACCCATTCATGCGCAATATGTGGAGATGTTGAGGAATCTGCAGTTTGGAACAAACAACAAGTTATAGTCGAGCTGTATTGTCACGAAGGGATCAAATTCCGCGTTAAGGGCGGTCTGAGTTGCATTCCCAGTTCAGAACCAATTTTATCGATATACAAAAGCTCAAATAAAAGATGGAATAAGTGTCCTGTGACCATACATACCGTTTGTTTCGTCACTTGAAATAAATAACTAGTATAAGAAAGGTTACTGGTGATAGAGTTTCTACATGTCGACACACCTTACTTTATTGTGGTTCCACCTAACGTCTACTTGGTAGAGAAGGAATATCATGTTTAATGTGAATTTTCAGACCACATTGCCATTATGTCTTCTTCACTTGGCGTAGCTAGAAGAGAATAGAATCTGCCTCTCCCTATCAAAAAACATCGGCAGAAGTTGGAATTGAACCGAGACCATCGTCATATGAAACTATCATCAGTCCAACAGACCACTAAACCCTGTACTCTATGACCCATTTCTCTATCATAACACCGTTGCGGCACTCAAGATGAGAATTCTGACACACAGGCTCCCTGTAGTGGTTTGCAGGATGTTCAGGACATTCATTTACTTTGTTGACCGAATCGCCATGAACTAGCTGCCTTGGCTACCCAGTGCATACATTCGACTCTATTTTGTAATCACCGAAATAAAATAACATAACTGCCACTTACACAGAACTGCCAACAGTGCAGCATGCAGAAATTTAAATAGGAAGTGTTCATTTCCATTTGAGCTACTCTATTGCGCTATCTGTGTGTTGAAACCATCGTGCAGTGCAAGAGAAATGCTGTATCTGTCTGTCTCTCAGAAGTCTGGATCCGGCCATATGCATTATCTCACAGCACTGTGGAGTGCCGAAGTTCTGGAGGAACTGTTGTTCACTTCCAGAGGTGCTGTAGCTACGTCACAGCTAGTAGCGTAACGGTAAGCGTCGCGCACTGTTGATAAGACGTCGCATGTTGTATTACATTGTGTTGTGGCGTAACAAGACAGCTACGCCACACTGAACTAGCCGAAAGGCACGCGTAATCTCACGTAGGCTAGATAGAGGTCTGAAACAGGATTCGTAATGAATGTGATAAAGAAAAGAACGTAGCTACTAGAACACTTAACTTTTATATCGTCCTTTGGTATACAGCATTCTTGATGATACAAGTGAGACTCTATCTTGAGGTACATGCAATGTTACAAATGGCGCCTTGCTAGGTCGTAGCCATGGACTTAGCTGAAGGCTATTCTAACTATCTGCTCGGCTAATGAGCGATGCTTCGTCAGTATAGTCGCTAGCAAAGTCGTCCGTACAACTGGGGCCAGTGCTAGTCCGTATCTCGAGACCTGCCTTGTGGTGGCGCTCGGTCTGCGATCACACAGTGGCGACACACGGGTCCGACATGTACTAAATGGACCGCGGCCGATTTAAGCTACCACCTAGCAAGTGTGGTGTCGGGCGGTGACACCACATTCCTCCCCCGCAAATCGGCGAACGGTCGTGTTATAAGGCTTCCGCCCGCCGTGGGGAGGACCCCATGTTGACGATGAGGTGGGGAGCCTAACAACAGGCGAGGCCGTGCCACCCGCACCCGGCCATTCGGTCCGAGGGGAGCTAGGAAACGCCTGAAAACCTAGTCCAGGGTGCACGTCAACATGCGGTGTACGCGCCCGTAATGAGACAGGAGGGGCCGAAGGGTCGACCTCCATTGCGTCGGGGTATCCGACGCGCGAAGACGCGATGTGGTCCGGAGCGGGCAAGAGTTCCATGGCGGAGGACAGCTGGTCACGGGAAGCGATCGGCGGCGCGTGACCCAGGGAGGCGCTTGGCGGCTGCAGCGAAGCGTCGAATGCGGGCGGCGCCGGCGGGAGAACAGGCTGCGGCGGCGGCGCGTCGCCATGGGGCAAAATGGAAGGCATCGTCGGGAACACCTGGGGATGAGGCGAGCCAGTAGATGGGTCCCCAGGGCGCTGACCGGACGGCACCGTCGCTGAAAGCAGATGGGGAGCGGCAGAACCCGTGCGACGACAGAGGCGCAGCTGATTGAGATGCCGACGCACCTCACCAGAGGCCCCCAAAACCAATTACATCGCGCGGCCGAGGCAGCGAAGAATGCGCCCTGCGAGCCAACGCCGTGAACCTCGATAGTTGCGATAGAATACAACGTCGCCTGGAGCAAAAGCAGGAGTCTGCCGCTGCACAGGAACCTGATGCGGCGGGTGCAGCAAAGACATCAAGGTTCGATGAGGACGGCCGTGGAGCAACTCAGCCGGCGAGCGACCATCTCGGGGCTGAGAGCGATACGATGACAAAAAGAGCAACAACGCGTCCTCCCGAGAATGCGACTCTTTCAACTTCAACATCTGTGACTTGAAAGTCCGGACCAATCATTCAGCGGCACCGTTTGACTGATGCGAAAACGGCGCGGATGTCAGATGTTGAATACCATTGGCCTGGCAGAATGTCTGAAATTCTGCGGACATGAATTGTGGGCCATTGTCGGAAACAATAGTCTGCGGAAGACCTTCAATGCAAAAGATAGCAGACAACGCTTGGATGGTGGCAGAGGACGTCGTGGAAGACATCCGGACAACAAAAGGAAAATTACTGAAGGCATCTACCAGAACCAACCATCGAGCATTCCAGAATGGACCAGCAAAATCTATGTGCAAGCATTGCCAAGGGGAAGTGGCTTTTGGCCATGCAAAGACTTTCCGCGGCGGTGCGGATTGTTGTTCGGCACACGCCATGCAAGAAGAACACATATTCGTAATCGCAGCATCGATTCCGAACCAAGTACAGTGCTGACGAGCAAGTTGTTTCGTTCGCACTATACCCCAATGTCCTTGGTGGAGAAGCCGTAAGACAGAGGACTGTAACGAACGTGGGACCACGACTCGGGACTGATCATTATCAGAACGCAACAACAAAACACCACGTCGAACAAAAAGTCTCTCCTTGTGAGCAAAAAATCGGCGAACCAACGGATCCTCGATCCGCGACTTTGAGAAAGGCCAGTGCGTAGCAACAAAACGCAAAACGGTAGCAAGGACAGGGTCAGCAGCAGTGGCTGTAGCTACACGACGAAAATCAATCGGAAACGATTCGACCACTTCATCGGTTTCCGCATCAATGAACATGCAAGCAAGTTCGGAAGAATCGAATGCTCTATCCTCAGCAACAGGCAAACGGGACAACGCATCGGCGTTTCCGTGCTTAGCAGTGAACCGATACAAGATATCGTAGCGGTACTGCGAGAGGAAAATAGACCAGCGAATGAATTTCTACGCTGTACGCGGAGGTACAGGCTTGTTCGGATGAAAAAGCGATGTCAAAGGTTCGTGGTCTGTGATGATGATAAAGGGACGACCATACAAGAAATCATGGATCTTAGTAACACCAAACACGAGAGCCAAAGCTTCTTTCTCTATCTGGGAATAATTTCTTTGCGCAGGTGAGAGCAGTTTGGACGCAAAGGCAATAGGGCGATCATGCGAGCCAACTTTGTGCACAAGCACAGCACCGACCCCGAAATCCGATGCATCTACCATCAACAAAAGGGGTTTCTGGGGATCGAATGGCGTAAGGCAAGTATTAGAAAGCAACGCCGATTTCAACTGGCGAACAGCGCGTTCGCATTCCGTCGTCCAGAGAAACGGAACACCTGTACGGCGTAAGCAATGAAGCGGAGCTGAAATGGAAGAGGCATTGCGCACATTCACTCACACCTTGTGATTCTAAATCATTTAATGATCTTGCGACCTCATCACGCAATGCGTGAGGAACATTGCGCGCTCTGAAAAATTTCGGTTGTGCGTTGACTTTCAGTTCCAAATGTGCTTCATAGTTCGTAGCGCAACCAAGGCCCGGTGCAAAAATGTCGGCAAATTCTTCACATAGACGAGAAACACTGTCTGAAGGCACAGTCTGATTCATTGATAGGACCTGATTTACAATAGACAAGTTAAACAACTGAAATAAATCTAAACCAAACAAGTTCACTGCAGAAGAAGAACGAAGAACGTAAAATGACACAAGTTTTGTTTGTCCCTTGTATGTTGCAAGAAGGGTGCACTGTCCGAACACAGGGATAAGCTGTCCTGAATAACTTTTTAACTGAACATTTGCGGCACGCAACGGAGGTTTGCCCAGTTGTTTGTACGTGCCATGATTGAGCAATGAAACTGCAGCTCCGGTATCGAGCAGGAATGGTATGACCTTGCCATTAAAGTCCAAATCTACAAAAAGTTTATTGTCCTGCCGACGACAAGAGCGATTGTCTTGTGCAATTTGAACTGATACAGGTACAGCATCACTTGCTAATTGACGTGATTTCCGGTGACGTCGACGCACAGTATTTGTGGGACGAACACAGTCACTGTTAGAGAAAGTGGCACTGGACGAAGCGGAATTAACTACATGAATGTCCATGGGCGAAGGTCCACGAGCCTGAGTGTCCTTGGTTCGATTCTGGCGCAAAGCAAAAGGCCAGGAATGATTGTGATTGTCTGATCTGAGCTTTTTCTGGCAAACACTTTGAACATGTCCTTTCTTATTACAGAAAAAGCAAATAGCTTGGCGTGACGGGCAATGTTCACTCGAATGTCTAGTAGCACACCCCGGGCATGATTTCACTACATTTGTATGCTGGCGCGGCACACCTGGGTTAGAGCGTGGCGGCCGCTGCGCGGACATGTGCGAGGGCAGTTTACCGGGCCGCGCAGCGCGCCTGGCGGGCCGGTTAATGGTACACACGGCTGGCGAAGTTGCAAATGAGTCCTGAGCAAAGTCAAGCGTGTCTTGTCTATCCAATATGTCAATCACTTGTTGAAGGGAGGGATTATCGAGTTTCAAAATTTGCTCCCGTATACGAACATCAGAAACGTTCTGTGCAATTGCATCACGTACCATTGTATCTGAATAAGGGAGTCCACATTCACACTCAAAAGCACAATCCCTTGTAAGGCCTTGCAATGTTGCAACCCACTCCCTATTAGTTTGACCAGCCGTACGTTTTGTACGAAGGAAAGTATACCTTTTTGCAACTACATTAACTGTTTATTTGAAATAGGCGTCCAATGCCGACAAAATTTTTTCGTAGGACAGAGTTGCTACGTCGCGTCGGGGAAACAATTTCACTATCACACGGTAGGTGGACACACCGACACAGGAGAATAAGTGAGGCTGCCGCTCATTACCTTGAATTCTGTAGGCGGCGAGATGAAATCCAAACTGGCGTGACCACTCAGTCCATGTCTCTTGCGTTAGGTCAAACGGCCTAAAAGGCGGTGCAACTGCGAGTTGTGGCTGCGGTAGCGGTGAAGCGGCGGCTGCCGCATCGTGTTGCAGTGCACGTTGACCCTGGACGAGCTGTCCAAGGGCATCCAATAACGCCTGCGTCTGCTGATTCTGCAAGCGATAAAATTCGGACAGTACATCTGGCGAAGCCATGACACAAGTAAACGTAAGCAATTAGAAAGAACAAGACCCTTTCCGTTAAGTCGTCGCCAACTGTTGTGGCGTAACAAGACAGCTACGCCACACTGAAGTAGCCGAAAGGCACGCGTAATCTCACGTAGGCTAGATAGAGGTCTGAAACAGGATTCGTAATGAATGTGATAAAGAAAAGAACGTAGCTACTAGAAAACTCAAGTTTTATATCGTCCTTTGGTATACAGCATTCTTAAGGATACGAGTGAGACTCTATCTTGAGGTACATGCAATGTTACAAATGGCGCCTTACTAGGTCGTAGCCATGGACTTAGCTGAAGGCTATTCTAACTATCTGCTCGGCTAATGAGCGATGCTTCGTCAGTATAGTCGCTAGCAAAGTCGTCCGTACAACTGGGGCCAGTGCTAGTCCGTATCTCGAGACCTGCCTTGTGGTGGCGCTCGGTCTGCGATCACACAGTGGCGACACACGGGTCCGACATGTACTAAATGGACCGCGGCCGATTTAAGCTACCACCTAGCAAGTGTGGTGTCGGGCGGTGACACCACACATTCGCTACTACACTTTTTTTTAAAACGCAATTCTGCTGTCTGCTGAAGTTAACAATTTAATGGGACTTTGAACATAATTCTCTTCATTTCTCAACCCAAAATAGTCGCATGTGGAAAAAAGGCTAACTTCTGCGTCATTTTGTTCTTTTCAGGTTTAATAGACGGCCAGGCAGCAGATGGGCTCAAAGCTTTTGTATTATGCATGGGGGGAGTGCATCGTGCCAAAATAGTCAGAAAAGTATTTTCTACATTAGCTGTCGTCTGGTAGTGGCATTTCATTCTTCTTCAAACCTTGTTTGACAACTTTAACTCAGAACAAGTTTTCTACGTGCATGTAATCAATAAACTGCATGTGCATTGTCAGACTGTTACAGATAACATCAGAGAAATCACATATATCGTTGATAATTAATTTCTCTCTCATGTTTAGTATTGTTTTAACAACACTAAAAGAAAACTTACGAAAACTGTGCACTGTATTGTAAGAAATGAAATAAAACTACCCACGATAACCTTACGACGAAAGTAAGCCTGTTTTAACAAAACACGAATTAGTAAAACACTACTCACTTATCTTTCGATTGGGTCTGTGTTTAAATGGTATGCTGTGTCATACTCAACAGGTATGCAAACGTGGCATCTCATAAATAAAGTTACGTATTCCTAGAAACCCAAAATTTGCTTGTCAGCAGCGGAAAGAGACGTTTCCTGTTGTGCAGCATTGTGAGTTTTTCTCCATTGCACTATGAGCTGAAATCGTTTTCTTACGATTTGCTTATAGATGTTTGATCTGACTGCTTACAGCTCTCACACAGAAGGTACAAAAACGTTACCTTCAAGGCGGCTGGAACCGCGAACCATAACAGCCGCGTTTCCACAGGCCAGCACGTCAACACAGAGCTAGCGGATAATCACGGTTTGCGCCTTCCTCTTGCGAGGCCAATAGTGGCTAGAACTCGTAAACCGCTATTTACAGTACGAGATTAGTTGCGATTGCCACGTTCAATGACTTTGCTGGGCTGAAAACCGTAAATTTACAATCTTCCGTTACATCTCAATCGATAACAACTCAGGTTATTCAATGGAAACGACACGAGAAATCAAGTGAACTTTGAGGCTTAATTCCGTGCACACCAGGAAGTAACTCGTCGATCACAGAGTTGCCAAACATACCTTGCGTTGTTGCCAAATCTCAGTTACATTACCAGCAGGAAGAAGACGAACCGATGTGATCCTACAGCGGGCTGGGAAATGACCATAGCTGGCGTCTCAAAGACGCGGCTGCTGCGGCCTGGAATACGTAATGCGTCTGATTCGCATTTCGGTAACTAGGATTAGGGACTGGAGCTTAGTTACTAATAATACTCAGAACTGACTGCTACTAAGCATCATAAATCAGTAACTCTCATAGTTGTTTTTATATTTCTTAAGTAACTGTACTCAAAACTAAGAAACTCATTCACGGACGTTTTCGTGCCTCGCCGATAGTCGAGCACAATAAACAAATAAAAATAAAAAGAGAATGTGTGTGTGTGTGTGTGTGTGTGTGTATGTGTGTGTGTGTGCGTGTGTGTGTGTGTGAGAGAGAGAGAGAGAGAGAGAGAGAGAGAGAGAGTAAAAAATTGTTGTAAAGAAATTGAATACTGGTATTTAGAGAAATCTTTCATTAAAATGACTCGTTCCAAATCATTACGAAATGTCGTATTCATGATCTATGAAACAAGTATTAATCTAATCTAATCTAATCATATCATATCATATTGCTGACTATCCATGTAGAGTCATGAAGTACCGAAATTTTCGCCTATATCAGTAACCAAATCTAAACTTGAAAATAAAAGACGACAGTTTTTGTAATAAACCGGGACTCCTATCAAGACCCTTTCATCCCTGTTAACTGACCATGAAAGATGTCTGATATACCTCAATTCAGAAGTAACGATGTGTGTATGAATTTAAAGATGAAGCGCGTGATGTGAAGTTCTGCGACGGAGATACGAACCCAAGACGTAATCAGATTGTTAACTAAGTAAAATCAAATGTTACGTATCTGTTTTTCTTGCCAGCTACTAAGTGTTTAATCTAAAATAAGGGCACAAATTTTTGTGCCTGAGCGACAATCGAACCGCACTCCTATAGTTCTTCTTTATTGTCCACGAATATTGCTTAAGTGTCAATTGCTTACTCACCAACAGTAAGATGTGTGCGTGTTTGTCCAGAAATTGTTGGCAACATGAACAGACATAAAAAATGCACGTTAATTTTCACTAGCAGGCCGGTGTGCACGTGATAGGGCTTGAAATGAAATTATGAATATTTTTGTACTGGATCAGCATTCGGACCCACATATTTACCTTTGGAGGAGACCTAGAGAAGACTACAGTCTTGGGAAAAGGAATGAAATGATTGAACTATACTGTTCCGAGAGATTCAGATCCTCGAAAGAGGAGATACGAATTCGAATCACAGTCCAGCACCAAATTTTTCAACGTCTCTAGTTCAATCAAGTACAAGTAAAATAGACGGCTAACAGTTCATCAAATAAAATAAAATTTTCTAATGTAAGTAAGTTTACTGGTGACAGTATTTCTGTTTACCCTGACCTCCACCTATGTCATTTTCCAACGTGAACCGGCTCTGCCCAGTTTGGAATGAAGGAACGTGATGTTTAATGCGGATTCTGGATTATAACAGCTTTCTCTTGAGGTTACCATAGGTAAAGTAAATCTGTTTGTGCCTCTTAAAAGTAAATGCCTGAACTCACATATTGCACTTGTGATAGTTCGTTCCACCGAACCATGGAACCGTGCGACCGCTACGGTCGCTGGTTCGAATCATGCCTCGGGCATGGACGTGTGTGATGTCCTTAGGTTAGTTAGGTTTAAGTAGTTCTAAGTTCTAGGGGACTGATGACCTCAGCAGTTAAGTCCCATAGTGCTCAGAGCCATCTGAACCACCGAACCATTGTGGCCATACTTCCCAGCCCCAGGAATGTGCTGTAATGCATGATGTGCTTAGCGTACTAAACTTGTCACGGTGGAAAAAAAACGCGAGTCTAATAAATGGTTAAGTAGAAGCAAGCTTCTGACGTGGAGATTATGCTATTCTCATGTCTGCAGGATGTAAAGACTCTTCTAGGCGTCATAGCCTCGATTTGAAGCCATTTTGAAATTTTCACTAATTCAGGAAATTTCTTAGTTCGAGAAAATCCACTGTGAATTGTGAAGTTACCGGAGAATTCGATTATCACCGTCATTATTACTATCATTTTCTTTGTACCGCTGCTGGAACACATGTGCTTGAAGATCATTTAAGTCCTTTTGGTCATTATAAAAGTAGTTGCCCAAGAACAAGTTCCTTCCTTGTCTACGGAATCCCTGTCATGTTAATATCAAACATCAGCAATTACTCGTAGATCACATTAAAACTAAAGTAATTGATGAAGACGTTACTTGATAACGAAAACGCGCTGCCTTTCTTCATTTACTTGCGCCTAGAAATGGCTGTCGAATACTGCCAAACCAAAAGCCAAGGGATCTTACTGCCTTCCAATATACGTCGCCGTCAGTTCTTCCGTATGATTTGGTCGACGTGACCTGTTTCAAGTCGTGTATGACACAGAACGTTTTAGAAAATAAATTGTTTTCCTTTGCAATAAACAGAAAGATTTTCATTCTAAGCCATCCAAGTCCAAAATTTTCGCAATATTAGCTCAAATTTAATATTCGCTTCCATAATGTAAGGAAAGTATTTCACAGTAGCAAAACCCGCATCCGACTCACTGTCCTTACACTTAGTCGCTGGCCATCAATTCTAGCCCAAAGTGACGCCAGTTTAAGTAACCTAATGTAGCGAAGACTGTTTGCCAGTGCTCTTTCTCACCGGAAAACATGCAATTCACTCATTGGGCTCCATAAGTCCACTGTAACAGTAATTTCTGTGTGTATGCAATGCTTACGGATTGTAGAATTTAGTGGTGCTCTCCCTTCCACTTCTGTGTACAATATGCCTGACCTAAGCGGGCCCTTTGTCATTACAGGCCCTGGGCGGTGCAACATCACATTGACAACAGTAGTGTGCTTATACTGACAACCTCATTGTTCGTTTTACCCGATTTTGTAATCATTTAAGTAAAACTACATGACCTTCGAGTGGGAGACATTTCGTCCCCCTTTTCCTTCTGTGAAATTTGTCAGTAAGCTTTTTGCCTTCGAACCAGCGAAATGCGGCAGAGTACGGCTGGTAAACGATTTACAAACCACTATTTAGTGCCGCTAACACGATTTCTTTAAACATTGGCGTAGCTGAAGGAATTTAGTTTCTTCTTAAATCGTCTTATGCAGCAACGTTCACAGATATCTCAAATAGGAAAAGCTCTTTATCCAGGTACGAAGGTTGTAAAACAAACTTCCCACAGTTTGTGTCAGGTTGTTCTTTTCGTCTGATAGCACTGCGTAAGTATTTTGTGTAAGAGGTATTAAAGTAGTGTTCCTGTAGCTGTGGGAATCATTGGTAGAAAGCGAGTTTCACACCAATGGGTACAGTACTGATAAATATTCAAAATTATTATCAACCAAAGTCTGCGTTCATCCACAAACAGAGGCGTATTTGTAATATTGAAGCTAGACTACGGATCCTTGTCTTCCTTGAGTGGGCATTGGAAGGCGTTTACACACACGTATACGAGGGTAATCCCAGAGGTAAGGTCTATTAAGGGACACGCAAGTGCCAACGCAGGCACAAACGAGAGATCCTTAATTTTAATAGCAAGCAGAAACCCCAGTGTTGGCTGCATGGTGGCAAGGTGATGAAGAGCAAGACTATGGATACGAAGGTCTCATGTTTGATCCCTCACCAGTCCCACGATTTTTATGTGCCGTTTTACACATATTTCCCCTGGGGCAGTGTTTGTTGATGTGAAAAATGCCGAGTTGCACTGTGGTCCGAAAGCCACGTAAAACTGTAGGTTCCCCTATTAACTGGCTAGGTAAGTCAAGTCAAAGGTCGGATGAAAGCAACAGCATACCACCTCCAACAAGACCGTGCCTATTAAAGCAATGTGGTGTTCAAACCGCTCTTGTGACTGATGACTGCTTTACTTTCTATGGGTTCCAAAACTAATGATCTTCGGGTTATTGTCATTTTTGTGTTTTCATGCTGTTGCTTTGATGCCAGTAAACGTAAGTAACCGGCCGAGCACTGCCGATGCTGTCGACCCCAGTTACAATTTTGGTCAAGGCTACGTTTCAGTCGAATACCTCTATGGGCCTTTCTGCGTATTTCAAGATATACTTTTATACACTTGGTACGCTTCCAAATTGATATCTGATAGAGCTGTATTTAGCGACATGAATCAGATATGTTTTCCGTGCAATATATCGGACAACACGTCAGTGCAGCAAGATTTCGTTTATGTGTTGCGCATGGTGCAAGAAATATTTGTGGTTTGCTTGCTTCTGTGATAGGTTTCACCGCACTGAATGCGAGCAAGCTCACAAATAGACTGTCAATAACTGGAATTACGCAATAACACACTTAAAAGTTGTATTTTTGCATTATGTGTCCCGATGAAAATAACTGTAAACAGAGGTTATATGCCTACTTCCTTATTATCGCGCTTCTCGATGCTTTCCTCAAAAAATTAAAATAAAAATAAAAAGAGAGAGAGAGACAGAGAGAGAAAATAGAAATGTATTTCAAATATCAGCTCAGTGACGCCATGTTCGTCTCGTGTTGTAAAGCAAGGATAGATGATAGGTAATATCTCGTTGTACTAGCGATATGTATGGTTACGGGGTTCTTTGTTTTCTCTCTGCAAACAACTAGAACAGAACTCAGTAACAAAGTGGTAAGAACACCTACTCAGTGCGCCAATTAAACACTCAGCCATTCTTGGTTATTTTGTAAATCGTCTGTAATGCAGTAAACATTCTTGATTATTGATTTGTAATTACTACCATTGTTATTGTTATTCGCCACCACACAACAGCTTTCCTATCACTCATTGCCGCCGATGCACGTAACGAATGGATCAGGATGAATGGAATGTGGGATGTTTCGACACGGAGAACATACACATTTATCTCGGCGTCTTGTTGTGGGGCGGCGATTAATTTGAAAATTATAAAATCTGATTGCTGTATAAATTCTTGCATGTTGAATCAGTTTCTGGCTTTTAGAATGTTGTTAATGCTGTCTTTCGCCGTTCTCAACACTGGCTCTCTATTTACCTTTTAGCACCCAGAAAGTGATTTAACAAAACGTGGAGCCAGTAATTAGAGATCCTAGTGCCCACTTTATCTGAGAATATCATTATAGATGCAGCTTATAGCTCTGAGGAATTAGGAGATTGTCCGGGATTTCTAATCAAAAACGGTTTTCCAAAATAGTTGAGTATATTCTGAAATTCACTGATAAAAAACACAAGTATCCCTACAACCTAACTAACAGAGCAGTTCAGAGTCTAATGCGCTGATGCAACTATAAATGTCCGAATTAAATGTTACAAAGAATGCTCGCCATAATTTGATGAAAATATTTCATCAAACGCCACGCTAAATATTTGGTAGAATGTCTGTCCCGCGACGGCACGTGAAAATACGACAATATGCAAACTGAAGCTAGATAATGAAAATCATCCCAGAATTAACACTTCACTTGGAATGTTTTCATGGTTCCGCGTATCTCTAGTAACTTAATATGGCACCCGAGGCTGCTTGTAGCAGTGACACTGATGCGACGCGACTCCCGACACAGATGGCGTGTCATTCAGCGTCTGGAGAGAACTGGGGCCTTGCTTCCTTGCGCAGCGTTCTTATATATAAAGCCGCGGTGCGGACGGCTAAGGGAACGCCTGATCAAATCGGCTCTCTCGACTAGCCGCTGGGCTAGTAACGCACCACTTCAAGTTACATAATAATTTATAGCTTCCTTTGCTGATGGCTGATGAAGCTCTTAATTTAAAGGAGCATTCAGCATGCAGGTAAGTATTGATAATAAAATTTTGACGTGGCTAAGTTAAATATTTTGGGCGAGAGAATTAATTAAATTACACTGCACGCAGTAGATGAGCTCTGAACTGGCCCTTTTGAGATCCGCTATCGCTATAATTTTATAGGTATTCAAAAGAAACTTTTCACATCTTCATAGTCATAGCGGACCTCCAACCTATTTAAATCTAAACATCCTAGCCTTATTTATTAGCCTACTTAATCTATCTTGCTTCCTTCAGTTTTGAGACGAAAACCAGAAAATCATGAATTTCCACTAAATTTCTTAATTTGTGAAATCCAAAGTACTGTTTTTAATAAATCATTATGAAAGATGAATCTAAATATAAATTTTGAAGTCTCTAGCTCTTTTCTGTTGCGCCAATGATTTTTCCAGAAAAACGTCCAAATTTCGAAAATGGCTGAAGTTATCGAACTGATATTTAACACACATTAATTTAGTATTATTCCTGACATGCTAGAAAAGTTTTAGGCCATTTGCTTGACTTTTAAGGTTTGTTGTTGTTGTGGTCTTCAGTCCTGAGACTGGTTTGATGCAGCTCTCCATGCTACTCTATCCTGTGCAAGCTTTTTCATCTCCCAGTACCTACTGCAACCTACATCCTTCTGAATCTGCTTAGTGTATTCATCTCTTGGTCTCCCTCTACGATTTTTACCCTCCACACTGCCCTCCAATACTAAATTGGTGATCCCTTGATGCCTCAGAACATGTCCTACCAACCGATCCCTTCTTCTGGTCAAGTTGTGCCACAAACTTCTCTTCTCCCTAATCCTATTCAATACTTCCTCATTAGTTATGTGATCTACCCATCTAATCTTCAGCATTCTTCTGTAGCACCACATTTCGAGAGCTTCTATTCTCTTCTTGTCCAAACTATTTATCGTCCATGTTTCACTTCCATACAAGGCTACACTCTATACGAATACTTTCAGAAATAACTTCCTGACACTTCAATCAATACTGGATGTTAACAAATTTCTCTTCTTCAGAAACGCTTTCCTTGCCATTGCCAGCCTACATTTTATATCCTCTCTACTTCGACCATCATCAGTTATTTTGCTCCCCAAATAGCAAAACTCCTTTACTACTTTAAGTGCCTCATTTCCTAATCTAATTCCCTCAGCATCACCCGATTTAATTTGACTACATTCCATTATCCTTGTTTTGCTTTTGTTGATGTTCATCTTATATCTTCCTTTCAAGACACTGTCCATTCCGTTCAACTGCTCTTCCAAGTCCTTTGCTGTCTCTGACAGAATTACAATGTCATCGGCGAACCTCAAAGTTTTTATTTCTTCTCCATGAATTTTAATACCTACTCCGAATTTTTCTTTTGTTTCCTTTACTGCTTGCTCAATATACAGATTGAACAACTTCGGGGAGAGGCTACAACCCTGTCTTACTCCCTTCCCAACCACTGCTTCCCTTTCATGTCCCTCGACTCTTATAACTGCCATCTGGTTTCTGTACAAATTGTAAATAGCCTTTCGCTCCCTGTATTTTACCCCTGCCACCTTTAGAATTTGAAAGAGAGTATTCCAGTCAACATTGTCAAAAGCTTTCTCTAAGTCTACAAATGCTAGAAACGTAGGTTTGCCTTTCCTTAATCTTTCTTCTAAGATAAGTCGTAAGGTCAGTATTGCCTCACGTGTTCCAGTGTTTCTACGGAATCCAAACTGATCTTCCCCGAGGTTGGCTTCTACTAGTTTTTCCATTCGTCTGTAAAGAATTCGTGTTAGTATTTTGCAGCTGTGACTTATTAAACTGATAGTTCGGTAATTTTCACATCTGTCAACACCTGCTTTCTTCGGGATTGGAATTATTCTATTCTTCTTGAAGTCTGAGGGTATTTCGCCTGTTTCGTACATCTTGCTCACCAGATGGTAGAGTTTTGTCAGGACTGGCTCTCCCAAGGCCGTCAGTAGTTCCAATGGAATGTTGTCTACTCCGGGGGCCTTGTTTCGACTCAGGTCTTTCAGTGCTCTGTCAAGCTCTTCACGCAGTATCATATCTCCCATTTCATCTTCATCTACATGCTCTTCCATTTCCATAATATTGTCCTCAAGTACATCACCCTTGTATAGACCCTCTATATACTCCTTCCACCTTTCCGCTTTCCCTTCTTTGCTTAGAACTGGGTTTCCATCTGAGCTCTTGATATTCATGCAAGTCGTTCTCTTATCTCCAAAGGTCTCTCCAATTTTCCTGTAGGCTGTATCTATCTTACCCCTAGTGAGATAGGCCTCTACATCCTTACATTTGTCCTCTAGCCATCCCTGCTTAGCCATTTTGCACTTCCTGTCGATCTCATTTTTGAGAAGTTTGTATTCCTTTTTGCCTGCTTCATTTACTGCATTTTTATATTTTCTCCTTTCATCAATTAAATTCAATATTTCTTCTGTTACCCAAGGATTTCTACTAGCCCTCGTCTTTTTACCTACTTGATCCTCTGCTGCCTTCACTACTTCATCCCTCAAAGCTACCCATTCTTCTTCTACTGTATTTCTTTCCCCCATTCCTGTCAATTGTTCCCTTATGCTCTCCCTGAAACTCTCTACAACCTCTGGTTCTTTCAGTTTATCCAGGTCCCATCTCCTTAAATTCCCACCTTTTTGCAGTTTCTTCAGTTTTAATCTACAGGTCATAACCAATAGATTGTGGTCAGAGTCCACATCTGCCCCTGGAAATGTCTTACAATTTAAAACCTGGTTCCTAAATCTCTGTCTTACCATTATATAATCTATCTGATACCTTTTAGTATCTCCAGGGTTCTTCCATGTATACAACCTTCTTTCATGATTCTTAAACCAAGTGTTAGTTATGATTATGTTGTGCTCTGTGCAAAATTCTACCAGGCGGCATCCTCTTTCATTTCTTAGCCCCAATCCATATTCACCTACTATGTTTCCTTCTCTCCCTTTTCCTACACTCGAATTCCAGTCACCCATGACTATTAAATTTTCGTCTCCCTTCACAATCTGAATAATTTCTTTTATTTCATCATACATTTCTTCAATTTCTTCGTCATATGCAGAGCCAGTTGGCATATAAACTTGTACTACTGTAGTAGGTGTGGGCTTCGTATCTATCTTGGCCACAATAATGCGTTCACTATGCTGTTTTTAGTAGCTTACCCGCATTCCTATTTTCCTATTCATTATTAAACCTACTCCTGCATTACCCCTATTTGATTTTTTGATTTTTAAGGTATTGCGCAACATTTATGACGTCAGAGCTAGTTACTGCAGACTGGCTGGCACACAATGGAAACTGATGTGAATTTACTACAGCGTGAGTAGACTGCTTCCCTACATCACCCTCTACTTAAATTTTTTGTTTATGAATGTTAATGAATGAAAAAAAAATTTAATTACAAAAAGGGAAGCAAGAGTACAGTTTAACTCCCTATGAAAAATCAAAATTGAAATATAAACCTGTAGAAACATCAAAGAAAACTGATTACCTACATTAATTATTTAAATTGTAGGCATGTTCACTGCCTTTAAAAACAATGTCATTACTCAAAATTTTAAGCAAAGTCAATGAAATATTTTGGCATACATATTGCCTTAGACAAACAAACACATACAAATTGAAAATTTATGAAAATCTTAGATCCATTAAATACATTTTTACATACACAAATTCAAATAAAATAACATGATACATAAACAGATGATTGTCTCTTAGCAGTCTTTCCTAAACCTGAAAGAAAAGTTCACAAATAATTTTTACACACGTGGTTGTAGCCGCTTTGGCTGGCGTTCTACACTTCCATTCACAAGGGTAGAAGAGAGGAAGTTGCTATGGTGTGCGTCCTTCACGTTCCCTCTCAATTACATGGGGAAAGGGGAGGGGTCACTGTGAGTTGTGTCCAAGTCACTCCACGCTTTCACGCAGCTACCAGGCTGCCATTATCTGGTTTGTCCTGTAGAACAAACAAAAAGAGTGCCTCAGACTCTGTTCACTTAATATCTATGGGTGGGTCACAATGAAATGGGGATATATACATTTTATCCTTCAGTATGTTACTGGAACAAAGTTAACAGAATTTTTTTTTCAATTCTACTCTTACAGTTACTTAACTGTCGTAAAATCGGTCAACAATTGGCTCAAAACGCCTTTAGTCACTTACAAGAGAAAATTTTATGCTCAAGGCATATAATCATAAATCCTATTTAATCTGAATTTATTATTTCTGGGCCGGAACACTGATCCAATGCTCGGTACATTCCTGATACATTTGTATTTTAAGCACTTAACTGACTCATCTTTGATTACCTTATTCTTAGAGATAGTATGAGTTTGATTAGTGGTTGTTTTCTCAGCATCTTAGTACATGTAAGTAACTTTTGGTAATAGTACAGTTGTGAGTGTTCAAAACACACTACGTTTAGTTGACTACTAAATCCACTTATTGGTCATCTGCTGTTGTCAGTTCCACATCTGCAATTAGGTACTTACTTATTTTGAAGCGTATTTATGCTGAGCTAAAATAATGTTTCACGTCTGTCAGTATGTTATTTATTTATTTTGCTAGTGTATGTACTTATTTAACACTCACTCTATTAATATTTAAAGCATAGGATAGCACATTTATTTCATATTCATAGTGTACTGCAGCTGATTAGTTTGCTCACGTGGCAATCCATTTCCACTCGATCGGACGCTGAAACCTCAGGTAGTCTCTCTCAGACCTACCACTAAAGTGCATCAAGTAATTATGGACGAGCGTAATGCTAAATTCCTTAATACAAAAGGCACAATGCCGCCTTAAGTACAAGAGGACTGACTCTCTAACTTTCTATGATTGGAACCTCTCCTGTGAGTCCAGTTTTAGATTACGATGCTTCACATCAGGTTTACTGTATACCTTGGCCCTTCTTATTGACGATGAAACACAGAAATTGCATCCGAATGTAATACAAAAGGCACAATGCCGACTTAAGCACAAGAGGACTGACACTCTCACTTTCTATGATTTGAACCTCTCCTGTGAGTCCAGTTTTAGATTATGATGCTTCACTTCAGGCTTACTGTATCCCTTGGACCTTCTTATTGACGATAGAACACAGAAATTGCATCCGAATTTAATACAAAAGGCACAATGCCGACTTAAGTACAAGAGGACTGACACTCTAACTTTCTATGATTTGAACCTGTTCTGTGATTCCAGTTTTAGATTTCGATGCTTCACTTCAGGTTTTCTGTATCCTTTGAACCTTCTTATTGACGATGAAACACTGAAATTGCGTCCGAATTTGAAACAAAAGGCACAATGCCGACTCAAGTTCAAGAGGACTGACACTCTAACTTTCTATGATTGGAACCTCTCCTGTGAGTCCAGTTTTAGATTACGATGCTTCACTTCAGGTTTACTGTATCCCTTGGACCTTCTTATTGACGATGAAACACAGAAATTGCATCCGAATCTAATACAAAATGCACAATGCCGACTTAAGTACAAGAGGACTGAGACTCTCACTTTCAATGATTTGAACCTCTCCTGTGAGTCCAGTTTTAGATTACGATGCTTCACTTCAGGTTTACTGTATCCCTTGGACCTTCTTATTGACGAAGAAACACAGAAATTGCATCCTAATTTAATACAAACTCACAATGCCGACTTAAGTACAAGAGGACTGACACTCTCATTTCCTATGATTTGAACCTCTCCTGTGATTCCACTTTTAGATTACGATGTTTCACTTCAGGTTTACTGTATACCTTGGAGCTCCTTATAGATGATGAAACACAGAAATTGCATCCAAATTTATTACAAAATTCACAATGCCGACTTAGTTACAAGAGGACTGACACTCACTTTCTATGATTTGAACCTCTCCTGTGAGTCCAGTTTTAGATTACGATGCTTCACTTCAGGTATACTGTATCCCATGGACCTTCTTATTGACGACGAAACACAGAAATTGCATCCGAATTTAATACAAAAGGCACAATGCCGACTTAAGTACAAGAGGACTGACACTCTCACTTTCTATGATTTGAACCTCTCCTGTGATTCCAGTTTTAGTTTCCGATGCTTCACTTCAGGTTTACTGTATCCCTTGGACCTTCTTATTGACGATAGAACACAGAAATTGCATCCGAATTTAATACAAAAGGCACAATGCCGACTTAAGTACAAGAGGACTGACACTAACTCTCTATGATTTCAACCTCTCCTGTGAGTCTAGTTAGATTCCGATGCTTCACATCAGGTTTACGGCATCCCTTGGACCTTATTATTGACGATGAAACACAGAAATTGCATCCGAGTTTAATACAAAAGGCACAATGCCGACTTAAGTACAGGAGGACTGACACTCTAAATCTCTATGACTTCAACCCCGTCTGTGAGTCCAGTTTTAGACTCCGATGCTTCACTTCAGGTTTACTGTATCCCTTGGACCCTCTTATTGACGATGAAACACAGAAATTGCATCGCAATTTAGTACAAAAGGAACAATGCCGACATAAGTACAAGAGGATTGACACTCTAACTTTCTATGATTTGAACCTCTCCTGTGAATCCAGTTTTAGATTCCCATGCTTCACTTCAGGTTTACTGAATACCTTGGACCATCTTATTGACGATGAAGCACAGAAATTCCATCCTAATTTAATACAAAAGTCACAATGCCGACTTAAGTACAAGAGGACTGACACCCTAACTTTCTACGAATTGAACCTCTCCTGTGAGTCCAGTTTTAGATTCCGATGCTTCACTTAAGGTTTACTGTATCCCTTGGACCTTCTTATTGTCGATGAAGCTCAAAAATTGCATCCGAATTTAATACAAAAGGCATAATGCCTACTTAAGTACAAGAGCACTGACACTCTAGTATTCTATGATTTGAACCTCTCCTGTGAGTCCACCTTTAGATTCCGATGCTTCACTTCAGGTTTACTGTATCCCTTGGACCTTCGTATTAACGATGAAACATAGAAATTGCATCCGAATTTAATACAAAAGGCACAATCCCGACTTAAGTACAAGAGAACTGACACTTTAACTTCCTATGATTTGAACATCTCTTATGATTCCAGTTTTAGATTCCGATGCTTCACTTCAGGTTTACTGTATCCCTTGGACCTTCTTATTGACGATGAAACACAGAAATTGCATCCGAATATAATACAAAAGGCACAATGCCGACTAAAGTACAAGAGGACTGACGCTCTAACTTTCTATGATTTGAACCTCTCCTGTGAGACCACTTTTAGATTACGAAGCTTCACTTCAGGTTTACAGTATCCCTTGGACCTTCTTATTAACGATTAAACGCAGACATTGTATCCGAATTTAATACAAAAGGCACTATGCCGACTTAAGTACAAGAGGACTGACACTCTAACTTTCTATAATTTGAACCTCCACTGTGAGTCCAGTTTTAGATTCCAATGCTTCACTTCAGGTTTACTGTATCCCTTGGACGCCCTCATTGACGATGATACACAGAAATTGCATCCGAGTTTAATACAAAAGGCACAATGCCGACTTAAGTACAAGAGGACTGACACTCTAAATTTCTATGATTTGAACCTCTCTTGTGAGTCCAGTTTTAGAATCCGATGCTTCACGTCAGCTTTACTGTATCCCTTGGACCTTCTTGTTAACGATGAAACACAGAAATTGCATCCGAATGTAATACAAAGGGCACAATGCCGACGACTTAAGTACAGGAGGACTGACTCATTAACTTTCTAAGATTAGAACCTCTCCTGTGAGTCCACTTTTAGATTCCGATGCTTCACTTCAGGTTTACTGTATCCGTTGGACCTTCTTATTAACGATGAAACACAGAAATTGCATCCAAATTTAATACAAAATTCACAATGCCGACTTAAGTACAAGAGGACTGACACTGTAACTTTCTATGATTTGAACCTCTCCAGTGAGTCCAGTTTTATATTCCGATGCTTCACATCAGGTTTACTGTATCCCTTGGACCATCTTATTGACGATGAAACACAGAAATTGCAACCGAATTTAATACAAAAGGCACAATGCCGACTTAAGTACAAGAGGTCTGACACTCTAATTTTCTATGATTTGAACATCTCCTGTGAGTCCAGTTTTAGATTCCGATGCTTCACTTCAGGTTTACAGTATCCCTTGGACCTTCTTATTGACGATGAAACACAGAAATTGCATGCTAATTTAATACAAAAGTCACATTGCCGACTAAAGTACAAGAGGACTGACACTCTAACTTTCTATATTTGAACCTCTCCATTGAGTCCAGTTTTAGATTCCGATGCTTCACTTCAGGTTTACTGTATCCCTTGGACCTTCTTATTAACGATGAAACACTGAAATTGCATCCGAATGTAATACAAAAATCACAATGCTGACTTAAGTACAAGAGGACTGACACTCTAACTTTCAATGATATGAAAATCTCCTGTGAGTCCAGTTTTAGATTCCGATCCTTAACTTCAGGTTTATTGTATCCCTTGGACCTTCTTACTGACGATGAAACACAGAAATTGCATCCGAATTTAATACAAAAGGCACATTGCCGACTTAAGTACAAGAGGACTGACACTCTAATTTTCTACGATTTGAACCTCTCCTGTGAGTCCAGTTTTAGATTACGATGCTTCACTTCAGGTTCACTGTATCCCTGGGACCTTCTTATTGATGATGAGACACAGAAATTGCATCCGAATTTAATAAAAAAGGCACAATGCCGACCTAAGTACAAGAGGGCTGACACTCTCACTTTCTATGATTTGAACCTCTTCTGAGATTCCAGTTTTAGATTCCGATTCTTAGCTTCAGGTTTACTGTATCCCTTGGACCTTCTTATTGACGATTAAACACAGAAATTGCATCCGAATTTAATACAAAATGCACAAAGCCGACTTAAGTACAAAAGGACTGACACTCTCACTTTCTATGATTTGAACCTCTCCTGTGAGTCCAGTTTTACATTACGATGCTTCACTTCAGGTTTACTGTTTACCTTGGACCTTTTTAATGACGATGAAACACAGAAATTGCACCCGAATTTAATACAAAAGGCACAATGTCGACTTAAGCACAAGAGGACTGACAGTGTAACTTTCTATGATTTGAACCTCTTCTGTGATTCCAGTTTTGGATTCCGATGCTTCACATCAGGTTTACTCTATCCCTTGAACCTTCTTATTGACGATGAAACACAGAAATTGCATCGAATTTAAAACAAAAGGCACAATGCCGACTAAAGTACAAGAGGACTGACACTCTAATTTTATATGATTGGAACCTCTCCTGTGAGTCCAGTTTTAGATTACGATCCTTCACATCAGGTTTACTGTATCCCTTGGACCTTCTAATTGACGATGAAGCACAGAAATTGCATCCGAATTTAACACAAATGGCACAATGCCGGCCTAAGTACAAGTGGACTGACCCTCTCACTTTCTATGATTTGAACCTCTCCTGTGAGTCCAGTTTTAGATTCCGATGCTTCACTTCTGGTTTACTGTTAACCTTGGACCATCTTAATGACGATGAAACACGGAAATTGCACCCGAATTTAATACAAAAGGCACAATGCCGACTTAAGCACAAGAGGACTGACACTCTACCTTTCTATGATTTGAACCTGTTCTGTGATTCCAGTTTTTGATTCCGATGCTTCACTTCAGGTTTACTGTATCCTTTGAACCTTCTTATTGACGATGAAACACTGAAATTGCGTCCAAATTTAAAACAAAAGGCACAATGCCGACTCAAGTTCAAGAGGACTGACACTCTAACTTTCTATGGTTGGAACCTCTCCTGTGAGTCCAGTTTTAGATTACGATGCTTCACATCAGGTTTACTGTATCCCTTGGACCTTCATATTGACGATGAAGCTCAGAAATTGCTTCCGAATTTAATAAAAAAGGCACAATGCCGACCTAAGTACAAGAGGACTGACCCTCTCACTACCTATGATTTGAACCTCTCCTGTGAGTCCAGTTTTAGATTCCGATGCTTCACTTCTGGTTTACTGTTAACCTTGGACCTTCTTATTGTCGATGAAACACAGAAATTGCATCCGAATTCAATACAAAAGGCACAACGCTGACTTAAGTACAAGAGGACTGACACTTTAGCTTTCTATGGTTTGAACCTCTCCTGTGAGTCCAGTTTAAGATTACGATGCTTCCCATCAGGTTGACTGTATACCTTGGACCGTCCTATTGACGATGAAACACCGAAATTGCATCCGAATTTAATACAAGAGGCACAATGCCGACTTCAGTACAAGAGGACTGACACTCTAACTTTCTATGATTGGAACCTCTCCAGTGAGTCCAGTTTTAGATTACGATGCTTCACATCAGGTTTACTGTATCCCTTGGACCTTCATATTGACGACGAAACACAGAAATTGCATCCGAATTTAATACAAAAGGCACAATGCCGACTCAAGTACAAGAGGACTGACACTCTCACTTTCTATGAATTGAAACTCTCCTGTGAGTCCGGTTTCATATTACGATGCTTCACTTCAGGTTTACTGTATCGCTTGGACCTTCTTATTGACGATGAATCACAGAAATTGCATCCGAATGTAATAAAAAAGGCACAATGCCGACTTAAGTACAAGAGGACTGACACTCACATTTTCTATCATTTGATCCTCTCTTGTGATTACAGTTTTATATTCCGATGCATCACTTCTGGTTTACTGTATCCCTTGGACCTTCTTATTGACGATGAAACACAGAAATTGCATCCGAATTTAATACAAAAGGCACAATGCCGACTTAAGTACAAGAGAATTGACACTCTAAATTCCAATGATTGGAACCTCTCCTGTGAGTCCAGTTTTAGATTACGATGCTTCACTTCAGGTTTACTGTATCCCTTGGACCTTCTTATTGACGATGAAACACAGAAATTGCATCCGAAGTTAATACAAAATGCACAATGCCGACTTAAGTACAAGGGGACTGAGACTCTCACTTTCAATGATTTGAACCTCTCCTGTGAGTCCAGTTTTGGATTACGATGCTTCACTTCAGGTTTACTGTATCCCTTGGACCTTCGTATTGACGAAGAAACACAGAAATTGCATCCTAATTTAATACAAACTCACAATGCCGACTTAAGTACAAGAGGACTGACACTCTCATTTCCTATGATTTGAACCTCTCCTGTGATTCCACTTTTAGATTACGATGCTTCACTTCAGGTTTACTGTATACCTTGGAGCTCCTTATAGATGATGAAACACAGAAATTGCATCCAAATTTATTACAAAATTCACAATGCCGACTTAGTTACAAGAGGACTGACACTCACTTTCTATGATTTGAACCTCTCCTGTGAGTCCAGTTTTAGATTACGATGCTTCACTTCAGGTATACTGTATCCCATGGACCTTCTTATTGACGACGAAACACAGAAATTGCATCCGAATTTAATACAAAAGGCACAATGCCGACTTAAGTACAAGAGGACTGACACTCTCACTTTCTATGATTTGAACCTCTCCTGTGATTCCAGTTTTAGTGTCCGATGCTTCACTTCAGGTTTACTGTATCCCTTGGACCTTCTTATTGACGATAGAACACAGAAATTGCATCCGAATTTAATACAAAAGGCACAATGCCGACTTAAGTACAAGAGGACTGACACTCTAACTTTGTATGATTTGAACCTGTTCTGCGATTCCAGTTTTAGATTCCGATGCTTCACTTCAGGTTTAGTGTATCCTTTGAACCTTCTTATTGACGATGAAACACTGAAATTGAGTCCGAATTTAAAACAAAAGGCACAATGCCGACTCAAGTTCAAGAGGACTGACACTCTAACTTTCTATGATTGAAACCTCTCCTGTGGGTCCAGTTTAGATTACGATGCTTCACATCAGGTCTACTGTATCCCTTGGACCTTCATATTGCCGATGAAGCACAGAAATTGTATCCGAATTTAATACAAAAGGCACAATTCCGACCTAAGTACAAGAGGACCGACCCTCTCACTACCTATGATTTGAACCTCTCCTGTGAGTCCAGTTTTAGATTACGATGCTTCACTTCAGGTTTACTGTATCCCTTGGACCTTCTTATTGACGATGAAACACAGAAATTGCATCCGAAATCAATACAAAAGGCACAATGCCGACTTAAGTACAAGAGGACTGACACTTTATCTTTCTATGGTTTGAACCTCTCCTGTGATTCCAGTTTTAGATTACGATGCTTCCCATCACGTGTACTGTATACCTTGGACCGTCTTATTGACGATGAAACACAGAAATTGCATCCGAATTGAATACAAGAGGCACAATGCCGACTTAAGTACAAGAGGTCTGACACTCAAGCTTTCTATGATTGGAACCTCTCCTGTGAGTCCAGTTTTAGATTACGATGCTTCACATCAGGTTTACTGTATCCCTTGGACCTTCTTATTGACGATGAAACACAGAAATTGCATCCGAATTTAATACAAAAGGCACAATGCCGACTTAAGTACAAGAGGACTGACACTCACATTTTCTATCATTTGATCCTCTCCTGTGATTACAGTTTTAGATTCCGATGCTTCACTTCAGGTTTACTGTATCCCTTGGACCTTCTTATTGACGATGAAACACAGAAATTGCATCCGAATTTAATACAAACGGCACAATGCCGACTTAAGCACAAGAGGACTGACACTCTCACTTTCTATGATTTGAACCACTCCTGTGAGTCCAGCTTTAAATTACGATGCTTCACTTCAGGCTTACTGTATCCCTTGGACCTTCTAATTGACGATGAAACACAGAAATTGCATCCGAATTTAATACAAAAGGCACAATGCCGACTTAAGTACAAGAGGACTGACACTCTAACTTTCTATGATTGGAACCTCTCCTGTGAGTCCACTTTTAGATTACGATGCTTCACATCAGGTTTACTGTATACCTTGGACCTTCTTATTGACGATGAAACACAGAAATTGCTTCCGAATATAATACAAAAGGCACAATGCCGACTTAAGTACAAGAGAACTGACACTCTGACTTCCAATGATTGGAAGCTCTCCTGTGAGTCCAGTTTTAGATTACGATGCTTCACTTCAGGTTTACTGTATCCCTTGGACCTTCTTATTGACGAAAGAACACAGAAATTGCATCCGAATTTAATACAAAAGGCACAATGCCGACTTAAGTACAAGAGGACTGACACTCTAACTTTCTATGATTTGAACCTGTTCTGTGATTCCAGTTTTGGATTTCGATGCTTCACTTCAGGTTTACTGTATCCTTTGAACCTTCTTATTGACGATGAAACGCTGAAATTGCGTCCGAATTTGAAACAAAAGGCACAATGCCGACTCAAGTTCAAGAGGACTGACACTCTAACTTTCTATGATTGGAACCTCTCCTGTGAGTCCAGTTTAGATTACGATGCTTCGCATCAGGTTTACTGTATCCCTTGGACCTTCTTATTGACGATGAACCACAGAAATAGCATCCGAATTTATTACAAAAGGCACAATGCGGACCTAAGTACAAGAGGACTGACCCTCTCACTACCTATGTTTTGAAGCTCTCCTGTGAGTCCAGTTTTAGATTACGATGCTTCACTTCAGGTTTACTGTATCCCTTGGACCTTCTTATTGACGATGAAACACAGAAATTGCATCCGAATTTAATACAAAAGGCACAATGCCGACTTAAGTAAAAGAGAACTGACACTCTAACTTCCAATGATTGGAACCTCTCCTGTGAGTCCAGTTTTTGATTACAATGCTTCACATTAGGTTTACTGTATCCCTTGGACCTTCTTATTGACGATGAAACACAGAAAGTGCATCCGGATGTAATACAAAAGGCACAATGCCGACTTAAGTACAAGAGGACTGACACTCTCACTTTCTATGATTTGAACCTCTCCTGTGATTCCAGTTTTAGGATTCCGATGCTTCACTTCAGGTTTACTGTATCCCTTGGACCTTCTTATTGACGATAGAACACAGAAATTGCATCCGAATTTAATACAAAAGGCACAATGCCGACGTAAGTACTAGAGGACTGACACTCTAACTTTCTATGATTTGAACCTGTTCTGTGATTCCAGTTTTAGATTTCGATGCTTCACTTCAGGTTTACTGTATCCTTTGAACCTTCTAATTGACAACGAAACACCGAAATTGCGTCCGAATTTGAAACAAAAGCCACAATGCAGACTCAAGTACAAGAGGACTGACACTCTAACTTTCTATGATTGGAACCTCTCCTGTGAGTCCAGTTTAGATTACGATGCTTCACATCAGGTTTACTGTATCCCTTGGACCTTCTTATTGACGATGAAGCACAGAAATTGCATCCAAATTTAATACAAAAGGCTCAATGCCGACCTAAGTACAAGAGGACTGACCCTCTCACTACCTATGATTTGAACCTCTCCTGTGAGTCCAGTTTTAGATTACGATGCTTCACTTCAGGTTTACTGTATCCCTTGGACCTTCTTATTGACGATGAAACACAGAAATTGCATCCGGATGTATTTTAAAAGGCACAATGCCGACTTATGTACAAGAGGACTGACACTCTCACTTTCTATGATTTGAACCTCTCCTGTGATTCCAGTTTTAGGATTCCGATGCTTCACTTCAGGTTTACTGTATCCCTTGGACCTTCTTATTGACGATAGAACACAGAAATTGCATCCGAATTTAATACAAAAGGCACAATGCCGACGTAAGTACTAGAGGACTGACACTCTAACTTTCTATGATTTGAACCTGTTCTGTGATTCCAGTTTTAGATTTCGATGCTTCACTTCAGGTTTACTGTATCCTTTGAACCTTCTAATTGACAACGAAACACCGAAATTGCGTCCGAATTTGAAACAAAAGCCACAATGCAGACTCAAGTTCAAGAGGACTGACACTCTAACTTTCTATGATTGGAACCTCTCCTGTGAGTCCAGTTTAGATTACGATGCTTCACATCAGGTTTACTGTATCCCTTGGACCTTCTTATTGACGATGAAGCACAGAAATTGCATCCAAATTTAATACAAAAGGCTCAATGCCGACCTAAGTACAAGAGGACTGACCCTCTCACTACCTACGATTTGAACCTCTCCTGTGAGTCCAGTTTTAGATTACGATGCTTCACTTCAGGTTTACTGTATCCCTTGGACTTTCTTATTGACGATGAAACACAGAAATTGCATCCGAATTTAATACAAAAGGCACAATGCCGACTCAAGTACAAGAGGACTGACACTCTCACTTTCTATGAATTGAAACTCTCCTGTGAGTCCGGTTTCATATTACGATGCTTCACTTCAGGTTTACTGTATCGCTTGGACCTTCTTATTGACGATGAATCACAGAAATTGCATCCGAATGTAATAAAAAAGGCACAATGCCGACTTAAGTACAAGAGGACTGACACTCACATTTTCTATCATTTGATCCTCTCTTGTGATTACAGTTTTATATTCCGATGCATCACTTCTGGTTTACTGTATCCCTTGGACCTTCTTATTGACGATGAAACACAGAAATTGCATCCGAATTTAATACAAAAGGCACAATGCCGACTTAAGTACAAGAGAATTGACACTCTAAATTCCAATGATTGGAACCTCTCCTGTGAGTCCAGTTTTAGATTACGATGCTTCACTTCAGGTTTACTGTATCCCTTGGACCTTCTTATTGACGATGAAACACAGAAATTGCATCCGAAGTTAATACAAAATGCACAATGCCGACTTAAGTACAAGGGGACTGAGACTCTCACTTTCAATGATTTGAACCTCTCCTGTGAGTCCAGTTTTGGATTACGATGCTTCACTTCAGGTTTACTGTATCCCTTGGACCTTCGTATTGACGAAGAAACACAGAAATTGCATCCTAATTTAATACAAACTCACAATGCCGACTTAAGTACAAGAGGACTGACACTCTCATTTCCTATGATTTGAACCTCTCCTGTGATTCCACTTTTAGATTACGATGCTTCACTTCAGGTTTACTGTATACCTTGGAGCTCCTTATAGATGATGAAACACAGAAATTGCATCCAAATTTATTACAAAATTCACAATGCCGACTTAGTTACAAGAGGACTGACACTCACTTTCTATGATTTGAACCTCTCCTGTGAGTCCAGTTTTAGATTACGATGCTTCACTTCAGGTATACTGTATCCCATGGACCTTCTTATTGACGACGAAACACAGAAATTGCATCCGAATTTAATACAAAAGGCACAATGCCGACTTAAGTACAAGAGGACTGACACTCTCACTTTCTATGATTTGAACCTCTCCTGTGATTCCAGTTTTAGTGTCCGATGCTTCACTTCAGGTTTACTGTATCCCTTGGACCTTCTTATTGACGATAGAACACAGAAATTGCATCCGAATTTAATACAAAAGGCACAATGCCGACTTAAGTACAAGAGGACTGACACTCTAACTTTGTATGATTTGAACCTGTTCTGCGATTCCAGTTTTAGATTCCGATGCTTCACTTCAGGTTTAGTGTATCCTTTGAACCTTCTTATTGACGATGAAACACTGAAATTGAGTCCGAATTTAAAACAAAAGGCACAATGCCGACTCAAGTTCAAGAGGACTGACACTCTAACTTTCTATGATTGAAACCTCTCCTGTGGGTCCAGTTTAGATTACGATGCTTCACATCAGGTCTACTGTATCCCTTGGACCTTCATATTGCCGATGAAGCACAGAAATTGTATCCGAATTTAATACAAAAGGCACAATTCCGACCTAAGTACAAGAGGACCGACCCTCTCACTACCTATGATTTGAACCTCTCCTGTGAGTCCAGTTTTAGATTACGATGCTTCACTTCAGGTTTACTGTATCCCTTGGACCTTCTTATTGACGATGAAACACAGAAATTGCATCCGAAATCAATACAAAAGGCACAATGCCGACTTAAGTACAAGAGGACTGACACTTTATCTTTCTATGGTTTGAACCTCTCCTGTGATTCCAGTTTTAGATTACGATGCTTCCCATCACGTGTACTGTATACCTTGGACCGTCTTATTGACGATGAAACACAGAAATTGCATCCGAATTGAATACAAGAGGCACAATGCCGACTTAAGTACAAGAGGTCTGACACTCAAGCTTTCTATGATTGGAACCTCTCCTGTGAGTCCAGTTTTAGATTACGATGCTTCACATCAGGTTTACTGTATCCCTTGGACCTTCTTATTGACGATGAAACACAGAAATTGCATCCGAATTTAATACAAAAGGCACAATGCCGACTTAAGTACAAGAGGACTGACACTCACATTTTCTATCATTTGATCCTCTCCTGTGATTACAGTTTTAGATTCCGATGCTTCACTTCAGGTTTACTGTATCCCTTGGACCTTCTTATTGACGATGAAACACAGAAATTGCATCCGAATTTAATACAAACGGCACAATGCCGACTTAAGCACAAGAGGACTGACACTCTCACTTTCTATGATTTGAACCACTCCTGTGAGTCCAGCTTTAAATTACGATGCTTCACTTCAGGCTTACTGTATCCCTTGGACCTTCTAATTGACGATGAAACACAGAAATTGCATCCGAATTTAATACAAAAGGCACAATGCCGACTTAAGTACAAGAGGACTGACACTCTAACTTTCTATGATTGGAACCTCTCCTGTGAGTCCACTTTTAGATTACGATGCTTCACATCAGGTTTACTGTATACCTTGGACCTTCTTATTGACGATGAAACACAGAAATTGCTTCCGAATATAATACAAAAGGCACAATGCCGACTTAAGTACAAGAGAACTGACACTCTGACTTCCAATGATTGGAACCTCTCCTGTGAGTCCAGTTTTAGATTACGATGCTTCACTTCAGGTTTACTGTATCCCTTGGACCTTCTTATTGACGAAAGAACACAGAAATTGCATCCGAATTTAATACAAAAGGCACAATGCCGACTTAAGTACAAGAGGACTGACACTCTAACTTTCTATGATTTGAACCTGTTCTGTGATTCCAGTTTTGGATTTCGATGCTTCACTTCAGGTTTACTGTATCCTTTGAACCTTCTTATTGACGATGAAACGCTGAAATTGCGTCCGAATTTGAAACAAAAGGCACAATGCCGACTCAAGTTCAAGAGGACTGACACTCTAACTTTCTATGATTGGAACCTCTCCTGTGAGTCCAGTTTAGATTACGATGCTTCGCATCAGGTTTACTGTATCCCTTGGACCTTCTTATTGACGATGAACCACAGAAATAGCATCCGAATTTATTACAAAAGGCACAATGCGGACCTAAGTACAAGAGGACTGACCCTCTCACTACCTATGTTTTGAAGCTCTCCTGTGAGTCCAGTTTTAGATTACGATGCTTCACTTCAGGTTTACTGTATCCCTTGGACCTTCTTATTGACGATGAAACACAGAAATTGCATCCGAATTTAATACAAAAGGCACAATGCCGACTTAAGTAAAAGAGAACTGACACTCTAACTTCCAATGATTGGAACCTCTCCTGTGAGTCCAGTTTTTGATTACAATGCTTCACATTAGGTTTACTGTATCCCTTGGACCTTCTTATTGACGATGAAACACAGAAAGTGCATCCGGATGTAATACAAAAGGCACAATGCCGACTTAAGTACAAGAGGACTGACACTCTCACTTTCTATGATTTGAACCTCTCCTGTGATTCCAGTTTTAGGATTCCGATGCTTCACTTCAGGTTTACTGTATCCCTTGGACCTTCTTATTGACGATAGAACACAGAAATTGCATCCGAATTTAATACAAAAGGCACAATGCCGACGTAAGTACTAGAGGACTGACACTCTAACTTTCTATGATTTGAACCTGTTCTGTGATTCCAGTTTTAGATTTCGATGCTTCACTTCAGGTTTACTGTATCCTTTGAACCTTCTAATTGACAACGAAACACCGAAATTGCGTCCGAATTTGAAACAAAAGCCACAATGCAGACTCAAGTACAAGAGGACTGACACTCTAACTTTCTATGATTGGAACCTCTCCTGTGAGTCCAGTTTAGATTACGATGCTTCACATCAGGTTTACTGTATCCCTTGGACCTTCTTATTGACGATGAAGCACAGAAATTGCATCCAAATTTAATACAAAAGGCTCAATGCCGACCTAAGTACAAGAGGACTGACCCTCTCACTACCTATGATTTGAACCTCTCCTGTGAGTCCAGTTTTAGATTACGATGCTTCACTTCAGGTTTACTGTATCCCTTGGACCTTCTTATTGACGATGAAACACAGAAATTGCATCCGGATGTATTTTAAAAGGCACAATGCCGACTTATGTACAAGAGGACTGACACTCTCACTTTCTATGATTTGAACCTCTCCTGTGATTCCAGTTTTAGGATTCCGATGCTTCACTTCAGGTTTACTGTATCCCTTGGACCTTCTTATTGACGATAGAACACAGAAATTGCATCCGAATTTAATACAAAAGGCACAATGCCGACGTAAGTACTAGAGGACTGACACTCTAACTTTCTATGATTTGAACCTGTTCTGTGATTCCAGTTTTAGATTTCGATGCTTCACTTCAGGTTTACTGTATCCTTTGAACCTTCTAATTGACAACGAAACACCGAAATTGCGTCCGAATTTGAAACAAAAGCCACAATGCAGACTCAAGTTCAAGAGGACTGACACTCTAACTTTCTATGATTGGAACCTCTCCTGTGAGTCCAGTTTAGATTACGATGCTTCACATCAGGTTTACTGTATCCCTTGGACCTTCTTATTGACGATGAAGCACAGAAATTGCATCCAAATTTAATACAAAAGGCTCAATGCCGACCTAAGTACAAGAGGACTGACCCTCTCACTACCTACGATTTGAACCTCTCCTGTGAGTCCAGTTTTAGATTACGATGCTTCACTTCAGGTTTACTGTATCCCTTGGACTTTCTTATTGACGATGAAACACAGAAATTGCATCCGAATTTAATACAAAAGGCACAATGCCGACTTAAGTACAAGAGAACTGACACTGTAACTTCCAATGATTGAAACCTCTCCTGTGAGTCCAGTTTTAGATTACGATGCTTCACATCAGGTTTACTGTATCCCTTGGACCTTCTTATTGACGATGAAACACAGAAATTGCATCCGAATTTAATACAAAAGGCACAATGCCGACTTAAGTACAAGAGGACTGACACTCACATTTTCTATCATTTGATCCTCTCCTGTGATTACAGTTTTAGATTCCGATGCTTCACTTCAGGTTTACTGTATCCCTTGGACCTTCTTATTGACGATGAAACACAGAAATTGCATCCGAATTTAATACAAACGGCACAATGCCGACTTAAGCACAAGAGGACTGACACTCCCACTTTCTATGATTTGAACCTCTCCTGTGAGTCCAGCTTTAAATTACGATGCTTCACTTCAGGCTTACTGTATCCCTTGGACCTTCTAATTGACGATGAAACACAGAAATTGCATCCGAATTTAATACAAAAGGCACAATGCCGACTTAAGTACAAGAGGACTGACACTCTAACTTTCTATGATTGGAACCTCTCCTGTGAGTCCACTTTTAGATTACGATGCTTCACATCAGGTTTACTGTATACCTTGGACCTTCTTATTGACGATGAAACACAGAAATTGCTTCCGAATATAATACAAAAGGCACAATGCCGACTTAAGTACAAGAGAACTGACACTCTGACTTCCAATGATTGGAACCTCTCCTGTGAGTCCAGTTTTAGATTACGATGCTTCACTTCAGGTTTACTGTATCCCTTGGACCTTCTTATTGACGAAAGAACACAGAAATTGCATCCGAATTTAATACAAAAGGCACAATGCCGACTTAAGTACAAGAGGACTGACACTCTAACTTTCTATGATTTGAACCTGTTCTGTGATTCCAGTTTTGGATTTCGATGCTTCACTTCAGGTTTACTGTATCCTTTGAACCTTCTTATTGACGATGAAACACTGAAATTGCGTCCGAATTTGAAACAAAAGGCACAATGCCGACTCAAGTTCAAGAGGACTGACACTCTAACTTTCTATGATTGGAACCTCTCCTGTGAGTCCAGTTTAGATTACGATGCTTCGCATCAGGTTTACTGTATCCCTTGGACCTTCTTATTGACGATGAACCACAGAAATAGCATCCGAATTTATTACAAAAGGCACAATGCGGACCTAAGTACAAGAGGACTGACCCTCTCACTACCTATGTTTTGAAGCTCTCCTGTGAGTCCAGTTTTAGATTACGATGCTTCACTTCAGGTTTACTGTATCCCTTGGACCTTCTTATTGACGATGAAACACAGAAATTGCATCCGAATTTAATACAAAAGGCACAATGCCGACTTAAGTAAAAGAGAACTGACACTCTAACTTCCAATGATTGGAACCTCTCCTGTGAGTCCAGTTTTTGATTACAATGCTTCACATTAGGTTTACTGTATCCCTTGGACCTTCTTATTGACGATGAAACACAGAAAGTGCATCCGGATGTAATACAAAAGGCACAATGCCGACTTAAGTACAAGAGGACTGACACTCTCACTTTCTATGATTTGAACCTCTCCTGTGATTCCAGTTTTAGGATTCCGATGCTTCACTTCAGGTTTACTGTATCCCTTGGACCTTCTTATTGACGATAGAACACAGAAATTGCATCCGAATTTAATACAAAAGGCACAATGCCGACGTAAGTACTAGAGGACTGACACTCTAACTTTCTATGATTTGAACCTGTTCTGTGATTCCAGTTTTAGATTTCGATGCTTCACTTCAGGTTTACTGTATCCTTTGAACCTTCTAATTGACAACGAAACACCGAAATTGCGTCCGAATTTGAAACAAAAGCCACAATGCAGACTCAAGTACAAGAGGACTGACACTCTAACTTTCTATGATTGGAACCTCTCCTGTGAGTCCAGTTTAGATTACGATGCTTCACATCAGGTTTACTGTATCCCTTGGACCTTCTTATTGACGATGAAGCACAGAAATTGCATCCAAATTTAATACAAAAGGCTCAATGCCGACCTAAGTACAAGAGGACTGACCCTCTCACTACCTATGATTTGAACCTCTCCTGTGAGTCCAGTTTTAGATTACGATGCTTCACTTCAGGTTTACTGTATCCCTTGGACCTTCTTATTGACGATGAAACACAGAAATTGCATCCGGATGTATTTTAAAAGGCACAATGCCGACTTATGTACAAGAGGACTGACACTCTCACTTTCTATGATTTGAACCTCTCCTGTGATTCCAGTTTTAGGATTCCGATGCTTCACTTCAGGTTTACTGTATCCCTTGGACCTTCTTATTGACGATAGAACACAGAAATTGCATCCGAATTTAATACAAAAGGCACAATGCCGACGTAAGTACTAGAGGACTGACACTCTAACTTTCTATGATTTGAACCTGTTCTGTGATTCCAGTTTTAGATTTCGATGCTTCACTTCAGGTTTACTGTATCCTTTGAACCTTCTAATTGACAACGAAACACCGAAATTGCGTCCGAATTTGAAACAAAAGCCACAATGCAGACTCAAGTTCAAGAGGACTGACACTCTAACTTTCTATGATTGGAACCTCTCCTGTGAGTCCAGTTTAGATTACGATGCTCCACATCAGGTTTACTGTATCCCTTGGACCTTCTTATTGACGATGAAGCACAGAAATTGCATCCAAATTTAATACAAAAGTCTCAATGCCGACCTAAGTACAAGAGGACTGACCCTCTCACTACCTATGATTTGAACCTCTCCTGTGAGTCCAGTTTTAGATTACGATGCTTCACTTCAGGTTTACTGTATCCCTTGGACTTTCTTATTGACGATGAAACACAGAAATTGCATCCGAATTTAATACAAAAGGCACAATGCCGACTTAAGTACAAGAGAACTGACACTGTAACTTCCAATGATTGAAACCTCTCCTGTGAGTCCAGTTTTAGATTACGATGCTTCACATCAGGTTTACTGTATCCCTTGGACCTTCTTATTGACGATGAAACACAGAAATTGCATCCGGATGTATTTTAAAAGGCACAATGCCGACTTAAGTACAAGAGGACTGACACTCTCACTTTCTATGATTTGAACCTCTGCATGTGAGTCCAGTTTTAGATTACGATACTTCACTTCAGGTTTACCGTATCCCTTGGACCTTCTTATTGACGATGAAACACAGGAATTGCATCCGAATTTAAAACAAAGGCACAATGCTGACTTAAGTACCAGAGGACTGACACTCTCATTTTCTATGATTTGAACCACTCCTGTGATGCCAGTTTTAGATTCCGATGCTTCACTTCAGGTTTACTGTATCCCTTGGACCTTCCTATTGACGATAGAACACAGAAATTGCATCCGAATTTAATACAAAAGGCACAATGCCGACGTAAGTACAAGAGGACTGACACTCTAACTTTCTATGATTTGAACCTGTTCTGTGATTCCAGTTTTAGATTTCGATGCTTCACTTCAGGTTTACTGTATCCTTTGAACCTTCTAATTGACAACGAAACACCGAAATTGCGTCCGAATTTGAAACAAAAGCCACAATGCAGACTCAAGTTCAAGAGGACTGACACTCTAACTTTCTATGATTGGAACCTCTCCTGTGAGTCCAGTTTAGATTACGATGCTTCACATCAGGTTTACTGTATCCCTTGGACCTTCTTATTGACGATGAAGCACAGAAATTGCATCCAAATTTAATACAAAAGGCTCAATGCCGACCTAAGTACAAGAGGACTGACCCTCTCACTACCTATGATTTGAACCTCTCCTGTGAGTCCAGTTTTAGATTACGATGCTTCACTTCAGGTTTACTGTATCCCTTGGACTTTCTTATTGACGATGAAACACAGAAATTGCATCCGAATTTAATACAAAAGGCACAATGCCGACTTAAGTACAAGAGAACTGACACTCTAACTTCCAATGATTGAAACCTCTCCTGTGAGTCCAGTTTTAGATTACGATGCTTCACATCAGGTTTACTGTATCCCTTGGACCTTCTTATTGACGATGAAACACAGAAATTGCATCCGGATGTATTTTAAAAGGCACAATGCCGACTTAAGTACAAGAGGACTGACACTCTCACTTTCTATGATTTGAACCTCTCCATGTGAGTCCAGTTTTAGATTACGATACTTCACTTCAGGTTTACCGTATCCCTTGGACCTTCTTATTGACGATGAAACACAGGAATTGCATCCGAATTTAAAACAAAGGCACAATGCCGACTTAAGTACCAGAGGACTGACACTCTCATTTTCTATGATTTGAACCACTCCTGTGATGCCAGTTTTAGATTCCGATGCTTCACTTCAGGTTTACTGTATCCCTTGGACCTTCTTATTGAGGATGAAACACAGAAATTGCATCCGAATTTAATACAAATTGCACAATGCCGACTTAAGTACTCGGGGACTGAGACTCTCACTTTCAATGATTTGAACCTCTCCTGTGAGTCCAGTTTTAGATTATGATGCTTCACTTCAGGTTTACTGTATCCCTTGGACCTTCTTATTGACGAAGAAACACAGAAATTGCATCCTAATTTAATACAAACTCACAATGCCGACTTAAGTACTAGAGGACTGACACTCTCATTTTCTATGATTTGAACCTCTCCTGTGATTCCAGTTTTAGATTCCGATGCTTCACATCAGGTTTACTGTATCCCTTGGACTTTTTTATTGACGATGAAACAAAGAAATTGCATCCGAATTTAATACATAAGGCACAATGCCAACTTAAGTACATGAGGGCTGACACTCTCACTTTCTATGATTTGAACCTCTCCTGTGTGTCCAGTTTTAGATTACGATGCTTCACTTCAGGTTTACTGTATACCTTGGACCTCCTTATAGATGATGAAACACAGAAATTGCATCCAAATGTATTACAAAATTCACAATGTCGACTAAATTACAAGAGGACTGACACTCACTTTCTATGATTTGAACCTCTCCTGTGAGTCCAGTTTTAGATTACGATGCTTCACTTCAGGTTTACTGTATCCCATGGACCTTCTTATTGACGACGAAACACAGAAATTGCATCCGAATTCAATACAAAAGGCACAATGCCGACTTAAGTACAAGAGGACTGACACTCTCACTTTCTATGATTTGAACCTCTCCTATGATTCCAATTTTAGATTCCGATGCTTCACTTCAGGTTTACTGCATCCCTTGGACCTTCGTATTGACGACAGAACACAGACATTGCATCCGAATTTGATACAAAAGGCACAATGCCGACTTAAGTACAAGAGGACTGACACTCTAACTTTGTATGATTTGAACCTGTTCTGTGATTCCAGTTTTAGATTCCGACGCTTCACTTCAGGTTTACTGTATCCTTTGAACATTCTTATTGACGATGAAACACTGAAATTGCGTCCGAATTTAAAACAAAAGGCAAAATGCCGACTCAAGTTCAAGAGGGCTGACACTTTATCTTTCTATGGTTTGAACCTCTCCTGTGAGTCCAGTTTTAGATTACGATGCTTCCCATCACGTTTACTGTATACCTTGGACCGTCTTATTGACGATGAAACACAGAAATTGCATCCGAATTTAATACAAGATGCACAATGCCGACTTAAGTACAAGAGGTCTGACACTCAAACTTCCTATGATTGGAACCTCTCCTGTGAGTCCAGTTTTAGATTACGATGCTTCACATCATGTTTACTGTATCCCTTGGACCTTCTTATTGACGATCAAACACAGAAATTGCATCCGAATTTAATACAAAGGGCACAATGCCGACCTAAGAACAAGAGGACTGACACTCTCACTTTCTATGATTTGAACCTCTCCTGTGAGTCCAGCTTTAAATTACGATGCTTCACTTCAGGCTTACTGTATCCCTTGGACCTTCTTATTGACGACGAAACACAGAAATTGCATCCGAATTTAATACAAAAGGCACAATGCCGACTTAAGTACAAGAGGACTGACACTCTCACTTTCTATGATTTGAACCTCTCCTATGATTCCAGTTTTAGTTTCCGATGCTTCACTTCAGGTTTACTGTATCCCTTGGACCTTCTTATTGACGATAGAACACAGAAATTGCATCCGAATTTAATACAAAAGGCACAATGCCGACTTAAGTACAAGAGGACTGACACTCTAACTTTGTATGATTTGAACCTGTTCTGTGATTCCAGTTTTAGATTCCGACGCTTCACTTCAGCTTTACTGTATCCTTTGAACCTTCTTATTGACGATGAAACACTGAAATTGCGTCCGAATTTAAAACAAAAGGCACAATGCCGCCTCAAGTTAAAGAGGACTGACACTCTAACTTTCTATGATTTGAACCTGTTCTGTGATTCCAGTTTTAGATTTCGATGCTTCACTTCAGGATTACTGTATCCTTTGAACCTTCTAATTGACAACGAAACACCGAAATTGCGTCCGAATTTGAAACAAAAGCCACAATGCAGACTCAAGTTCAAGAGGACTGACACTCTAACTTTCTATGATTGGAACCTCTCCTGTGAGTCCAGTTTAGATTACGATGCTTCACATCAGGTTTACTGTATCCCTTGGACCTTCTTATTGACGATGAAGCACAGAAATTGCATCCAAATGTAATACAAAAGGCTCAATGCCGACCTAAGTACAAGAGGACTGACCCTCTCACTACCTATGATTTGAACCTCTCCTGTGAGTCCAGTTTTAGATTACGATGCTTCACTTCAAGTTTACTGTATCCCTTGGACTTTCTTATTGACGATGAAACACAGAAATTGCATCCGAATTTAATACAAAAGGCACAATGCCGACTTAAGTACAAGAGAACTGACACTCTAACTTCCAATGATTGAAACCTCTCCTGTGAGTCCAGTTTTAGATTACGATGCTTCACATCAGGTTTACTGTATCCCTTGGACCTTCTTATTGACGATGAAACACAGAAATTGCATCCGGATGTATTTTAAAAGGCACAATGCCGACTTAAGTACAAGAGGACTGACACTCTCACTTTCTATGATTTGAACCTCTCCATGTGAGTCCAGTTTTAGATTACGATACTTCACTTCAGGTTTACCGTATCCCTTGGACCTTCTTATTGACGATGAAACACAGGAATTGCATCCGAATTTCAAACAAAGGCACAATGCCGACTTAAGTACCAGAGGACTGACACTCTCATTTTCTATGATTTGAACCACTCCTGTGATGCCAGTTTTAGATTCCGATGCTTCACTTCAGGTTTACTGTATCCCTTGGACCTTCTTATTGAGGATGAAACACAGAAATTGCATGCGAATTTAATACAAAGTGCACAATGCCGACTTAAGTACTCGGGGACTGAGACTCTCACTTTCAATGATTTGAACCTCTCCTGTGAGTCCAGTTTTAGATTATGATGCTTCACTTCAGGTTTACTGTATCCCTTGGACCTTCTTATTGACGAAGAAACACAGAAATTGCATCCTAATTTAATACAAACTCACAATGCCGACTTAAGTACTAGAGGACTGACACTCTCATTTTCTATGATTTGACCCTCTCCTGTGATTCCAGTTTTAGATTCCGATGCTTCACATCAGGTTTACTGTATCCCTTGGACTTTTTTATTGACGATGAAACAAAGAAATTGCATCCGAATTTAATACATAAGGCACAATGCCAACTTAAGTACATGAGGGCTGACACTCTCACTTTCTATGATTTGAACCTCTCCTGTGTGTCCAGTTTTAGATTACGATGCTTCACTTCAGGTTTACTGTATACCTTGGACCTCCTTATAGATGATGAAACACAGAAATTGCATCCAAATTTATTACAAAATTCACAATGTCGACTTAATTACAAGAGGACTGACACTCACTTTCTATGATTTGAACCTCTCCTGTGAGTCCAGTTTTAGATTACGATGCTTCACTTCAGGTTTACTGTATCCCATGGACCTTCTTATTGACGACGAAACACAGAAATTGCATCCGAATTTAATACAAAAGGCACAATGCCGACTTAAGTACAAGAGGTCTGACACTCTCACTTTCTATGATTTGAACCTCTCCTATGATTCCAATTTTAGATTCCGATGCTTCACTTCAGGTTTACTGCATCCCTTGGACCTTCTTATTGACGACAGAACACAGACATTGCATCCGAATTTGATACAAAAGGCACAATGCCGACTTAAGTACAAGAGGACTGACACTCTAACTTTGTATGATTTGAACCTGTTCTGTGATTCCAGTTTTAGATTCCGACGCTTCACTTCAGGTTTACTGTATCCTTTGAACATTCTTATTGACGATGAAACACTGAAATTGCGTCCGAATTTAAAACAAAAGGCAAAATGCCGACTCAAGTTCAAGAGGACTGACACTCTAACTTTCTATGAATGGAACCTCTCCTGTGAGTCCAGTTTAGATTACGATGCTTCACATCAGGTTTACTGTATCCCTTGGACTTTCTTATTGACGATGAAGCACAGAAATTGCATCCGAATTTAATACAAAAGGCACAATTCCGACCGAAGTACAAGAGGAACGACCCTCTCACTACCTATGATTTGAACCTCTCCTGTGAGTCCAGTTTTAGATTATGATGCTTCACTTCAGGTTTACTGTATCCCTTGGACCTTCTTATTGACGATGAAACACAGAAATTGCATCCGAATTCAATACAAAAGGCACAATGCCGACTTAAGTACAAGAGGACTGACACTTTATCTTTCTATGGTTTGAACCTCTCCTGTGAGTCCAGTTTTAGATTACGATGCTTCCCATCACGTTTACTGTATACCTTGGACCGTCTTATTGACGATGAAACACAGAAATTGCATCCGAATTTAATACAAGATGCACAATGCCGACTTAAGTACAAGAGGTCTGACACTCAAACTTCCTATGATTGGAACCTCTCCTGTGAGTCCAGTTTTAGATTACGATGCTTCACATCATGTTTACTGTATCCCTTGGACCTTCTTATTGACGATCAAACACAGAAATTGCATCCGAATTTAATACAAAGGGCACAATGCCGACTTAAGAACAAGAGGACTGACACTCTCACTTTCTATGATTTGAACCTCTCCTGTGAGTCCAGCTTTAAATTACGATGCTTCACTTCAGGCTTACTGTATCCCTTGGACCTTCTTATTGACGATGAAACAGAGAAATTGCATCCGAATTTAATACAAAAGGCACAATGCCGACTTAAGTACAAGAGGACTGACACTCTAACTTTCTATGATTGGAACCTCTCCTGTGAGTCCAGTTTTAGATTACGATGCTTCACATCAGGTTTACTGTATACCTTGGACCTTCTTATTGACGATGAAACACAGAAATTGCTTCCGAATTTAATACAAAAGGCACAATGCCGACTTAAGTACAAGAGAACTGACACTCTAACTTCCAATGATTGAAACCTCTCCTGTGAGTCCAGTTTTAGATTACGATGCTTCACATCAGGTTTACTGTATCCCTTGGACCTTCTTATTGACGATGAAACACAGAAATTGCATCCGGATGTATTTTAAAAGGCACAATGCCGACTTAAGTACAAGAGGACTGACACTCTCACTTTCTATGATTTGAACCTCTCCATGTGAGTCCAGTTTTAGATTACGATACTTCACTTCAGGTTTACCGTATCCCTTGGACCTTCTTATTGACGATGAAACACAGGAATTGCATCCGAATTTAAAACAAAGGCACAATGCCGACTTAAGTACCAGAGGACTGACACTCTCATTTTCTATGATTTGAACCACTCCTGTGATGCCAGTTTTAGATTCCGATGCTTCACTTCAGGTTTACTGTATCCCTTGGACCTTCTTATTGAGGATGAAACACAGAAATTGCATGCGAATTTAATACAAAGTGCACAATGCCGACTTAAGTACTCGGGGACTGAGACTCTCACTTTCAATGATTTGAACCTCTCCTGTGAGTCCAGTTTTAGATTATGATGCTTCACTTCAGGTTTACTGTATCCCTTGGACCTTCTTATTGACGAAGAAACACAGAAATTGCATCCTAATTTAATACAAACTCACAATGCCGACTTAAGTACTAGAGGACTGACACTCTCATTTTCTATGATTTGAACCTCTCCTGTGATTCCAGTTTTAGATTCCGATGCTTCACATCAGGTTTACTGTATCCCTTGGACTTTTTTATTGACGATGAAACAAAGAAATTGCATCCGAATTTAATACATAAGGCACAATGCCAACTTAAGTACATGAGGGCTGACACTCTCACTTTCTATGATTTGAACCTCTCCTGTGTGTCCAGTTTTAGATTACGATGCTTCACTTCAGGTTTACTGTATACCTTGGACCTCCTTATAGATGATGAAACACAGAAATTGCATCCAAATTTATTACAAAATTCACAATGTCGACTTAATTACAAGAGGACTGACACTCACTTTCTATGATTTGAACCTCTCCTGTGAGTCCAGTTTTAGATTACGATGCTTCACTTCAGGTTTACTGTATCCCATGGACCTTCTTATTGACGACGAAACACAGAAATTGCATCCGAATTTAATACAAAAGGCACAATGCCGACTTAAGTACAAGAGGACTGACACTCTCACTTTCTATGATTTGAACCTCTCCTATGATTCCAATTTTAGATTCCGATGCTTCACTTCAGGTTTACTGCATCCCTTGGACCTTCTTATTGACGACAGAACACAGACATTGCATCCGAATTTGATACAAAAGGCACAATGCCGACTTAAGTACAAGAGGACTGACACTCTAACTTTGTATGATTTGAACCTGTTCTGTGATTCCAGTTTTAGATTCCGACGCTTCACTTCAGGTTTACTGTATCCTTTGAACATTCTTATTGACGATGAAACACTGAAATTGCGTCCGAATTTAAAACAAAAGGCAAAATGCCGACTCAAGTTCAAGAGGACTGACACTCTAACTTTCTATGAATGGAACCTCTCCTGTGAGTCCAGTTTAGATTACGATGCTTCACATCAGGTTTACTGTATCCCTTGGACCTTCTTATTGACGATGAAGCACAGAAATTGCATCCGAATTTAATACAAAAGGCACAATTCCGACCGAAGTACAAGAGGACCGACCCTCTCACTACCTATGATTTGAACCTCTCCTGTGAGTCCAGTTTTAGATTATGATGCTTCACTTCAGGTTTACTGTATCCCTTGGACCTTCTTATTGACGATGAAACACAGAAATTGCATCCGAATTCAATACAAAAGGCACAATGCCGACTTAAGTACAAGAGGACTGACACTTTATCTTTCTATGGTTTGAACCTCTCCTGTGAGTCCAGTTTTAGATTACGATGCTTCCCATCACGTTTACTGTATACCTTGGACCGTCTTATTGACGATGAAACACAGAAATTGCATCCGAATTTAATACAAGATGCACAATGCCGACTTAAGTACAAGAGGTCTGACACTCAAACTTCCTATGATTGGAACCTCTCCTGTGAGTCCAGTTTTAGATTACGATGCTTCACATCATGTTTACTGTATCCCTTGGACCTTCTTATTGACGATCAAACACAGAAATTGCATCCGAATTTAATACAAAAGGCACAATGCCGACTTAAGTACAAGAGGACTGACACTCTCACTTTCTATGATTTGAACCTCTCCTATGATTCCAATTTTAGATTCCGATGCTTCACTTCAGGTTTACTGCATCCCTTGGACCTTCTTATTGACGACAGAACACAGACATTGCATCCGAATTTGATACAAAAGGCACAATGCCGACTTAAGGACAAGAGGACTGACACTCTCACTTTCTATGATTTGAACCTCTCCTGTGAGTCCAGCTTTAAATTACGATGCTTCACTTCAGGCTTACTGTATCCCTTGGACCTTCTTATTGACGATGAAACAGAGAAATTACATCCGAATTTAATACAAAAGGCACAATGCCGACTTAAGTACAAGAGGACTGACACTCTAACTTTCTATGATTGGAACCTCTCCTGTGAGTCCAGTTTTAGATTACGATGCTTCACATCAGGTTTACTGTATACCTTGGACCTTCTTATTGACGATGAAACACAGAAATTGCTTCCGAATTTAATACAAAAGGCACAATGCCGACTTAAGTACAAGAGAACTGACACTCTAACTTCCAATGATTTGAACCACTCCTGTGAGTCCAGTTTTAGATTACGATGCTTCACTTCAGGTTTACTGTATCCCATGGACCTTCTTATTGACGACGAAACACAGAAATTGCATCCGAATTTAATACAAAAGGCACAATGCCGACTTAAGTACAAGAGGACTGACACTCTCACTTTCTATGATTTGAACCTCTCCTATGATTCAAGTTTTAGTTTCCGATGCTTCACTTCAGGTTTACTGTATCCCTTGGACCTTCTTATTGACGATAGAACACAGAAATTGCATCTGAATTTAATACAAAAGGCACAATGCCGACTTAAGTACAAGAGGACTGGCACTCTAACTTTGTATGATTTGAACCTGTTCTGTGATTCCAGTTTTAGATTCCGACGCTTCACTTCAGGTTTACTGTATCCTTTGAACCTTCTTATTGACGATGAAACACTGAAATTGCGTCCGAATTTAAAACAAAAGGCACAATGCCGCCTCAAGTTAAAGAGGACTGACACTCTAACTTTCTATGAATGGAACCTCTCCTGTGAGTCCAGTTTAGATTACGATGCTTCACATCAGGTTTACTGTATCCCTTGGACCTTCTTATTGACGATGAAGCACAGAAATTGCATCAGAATTTAATACAAAAGGCACAATTCCGACCTAAGTACAAGAGGACCGACCCTCTCACTACCTATGATTTGAACCTCTCCTGTGAGTCCAGTTTTAGATTACGATGCTTCACTTCAGGTTTACTGTATCCCTTGGACCTTCTTATTGACGATGAAACACAGAAATTGCATCCGAATTCAATACAAAAGGCACAATGCCGACTTAAGTACAAGAGGACTGACACTTTACCTTTCTATGGTTTGAACCTCTCCTGTGAGTCCAGTTTTAGATTACGATGCTTCCCATCACGTTTACTGCATCCCTTGGACCTTCTTATTGACGATGAAACACAGAAATTGCATCCGAATTTAATACAAAAGGCACAATGCCGACTTAAGCAGAAGAGGACTGACACTCTCACTTTCTATGATTTGAACCTCTCCTGTGAGTCCAGCTTTAAATTACGATGCTTCACTTCAGGCTTACTGTATCCCTTGGACCTTCTTATTGACGATGAAACACAGAAATTGCTTCCGAATTTAATACAGAAGGCACAATGCCGACTTAAGTACAAGAGAACTGACACTCTAACTTCCAATGATTTGAACCTCTCCTGTGAGTCGAGTTTTAGATTACGATGCTTCACTTCAGGTTTACTGTACCCCTTGGACCTTCTTATTGACGATGAAACACAGAAATTGCATCCGGATGTAATACAAAAGGCGCAATGCCGACTTAAGTACAAGGGGACTGACACTTTCACTTTCTATGATTTGAACCTCTCCATGTGATCCAGTTTTAGATTACGATCCTTCACTTCAGGTTTACTGTACCCCTTGGACCATCTTATTGACGATGAAACACAGGAATTGCATCCGAATTTAAAACAAAGGCACAATGCCGACTTAAGTACAAGAGGACTGACACTCTCATTTTCTATGATTTGAACCACTCCTGTGATTCCAGTTTTAGATTCCGATGCTTCACTTCAGGTTTGCTGTATCCCTTGAACCTTCTTATTGTCGATGAAACAAATAAATTGCATCCGAATTTATTACATAAGGCACAATGCCGACTTAAGTACAGGAGGGCTGACACTCTCACTTTCTATGATTTGAACCTCTCCTGTGATTCCAGATTTAGATTCCGATGCTTCACTTCAGGTTTACTGTATCCCTTGGACCTTCTTATTGACGATGAAACACAGAAATTGCATCCGAATTTAATACATAAGGCACAATGCCGACTTAAGTACAAGAGGGCTGACACTCTCACTTTCTATGATTTGAACCTCTCCTGTGTGTCCTGTTTTAGATTACGATGCTTCACTTCAGGTTTACTGTATACATTGGACCTCCTTATAGATGATGAAACACAGAAATTGCATCCAAATTTATTACAAAATTCACAATGCCGACTTAATTACGAGAGGACTGACACTCACTTTCTACGATTTGAACCTCTCCTGTGAGTCCAGTTTTAGATTACGATGCTTCGCTTCAGGTTTACTGTATCCCTTGGACCTTCTTATTGACGACGAAACACAGAAATTGCATCCGAATTTAATACAAAAGGCACAATGCCGACTTAAGTACAAGAGGACTGACACTCTTACTTTCTATGATTTGAACCTCTCCTGTGATTCCAGTTTTAGATTCCGATGCTTCACTTCAGGTTTACTGTATCCCTTGGACCTTCTTATTGACGATAGAACACAGAAATTGCATCCGAATTTAATACAAAAGGCACAATGATGACACAAGTACAGGAGGACTGACACTCTCACTTTCTATGAATTGAACCTCTCCTGTGAGTCCAGTTTCAGATTACGATGCTTCACTTCAGGTTTACTGTATCCCTTGGACCTTCTTATTGTCGATGAAACACAGAAATTGCATCCGAATTTAATACAAAAGGCACAATGACGACTTAAGTACAAGAGGACTGACACTTTAACTTTCTATGATTGGAACCTCTCCTGTGAGTCCAGTTTTAGATTACGATGCTTCACATCAGGTTTACTGTATACCTTGGACCTTCTTATTGACGTTGAAACACAGAAATTGCTTCCGAATTTAATACAAAAGGCACAATGCCGACTTAAGTACAAGAGAACTGACACTCTAACTTCCAATGATTGGAACCTCTCCTGTGAGTCCAGTTTTAGATTACGATGCTTCACATCAGGTTTACTGTACCCCTTGGACCTTCTTATTGACGATGAAACACAGAAATTGCATCCGGATGTAATACAAAAGGCACAATGCCGACTTAAGTACAAGAGGACTGACACTCTCACTTTCTATGATTTGAACCTCTCCATGTGACTCAGTTTTAGATTACGATGCTTCACTTCATGTTTACTGTATCCCTTGGACCTTCTTATTGAAGATGAAACACAGGAATTGCATCCGAATTTAAAACAAAGGCACAATGCCGACTTAAGTACAAGAGGACTGACACTCTCATTTTCTATGATTTGAACCACTCCTGTGATTCCAGTTTTAGATTCCGATGCTTCACTTCAGGTTTGCTGTTTCCCTTGGACCTTCTTATTGACGATGAAACACAGAAATTGCATCCGAATTTAATACAAAAGGCACAATGCAGACTTAAGTACAAGGGGACTGAGACTCTCACTTTCAATAATTTGAACCTCTCCTGTGAGTCCAGTATTAGATTACGATGCTTCACTTCAGGTTTACTGTATCCTTGGACCGTCTTATTGACGAAGAAACACAGAAATTGCATCCTAATTTAATACAATCTCACAATGCCGACTCAAGTACAAGAGGACTGACACTCTCATTTTCTATGATTTGAACCTCTCCTGTGTGTCCAGTTTTAGATTACGATGCTTCACTCAGGTTTACTGTATACCTTCTACCTTCTTATAGATGATGAAACACAGAAACGGCATCCGAATATATTACAAAATTCACACTGAAGACGTAAGTACAAGAGGCCTGACACTCTCACTTTCTATGATTTGAACCTCTCCTGTGAGTCCAGTTTTAGATTACGATGCGTCACTTCAGGTTTACTGTATCAATTGGACCTTCTTATGGACGATGAAACACAGAAATTGCATCCGAATTTAATACAAAAGGCACAATGCCAACTTAAGTACAAGAGGACTGACACTCCATCGTTCTATGATTGGAACCTCTCCTGTTAGTCCAGTATTAGATTACGATGCTTCACATCAGGTTTACTGTATCCCTTGTACTTTCTTATTGACGATGAGACACAGATATTGCATCCGAATTTAATACAAAAGGCACAATGCCGACTTAAGCACATGAGGACTGACACTCTAACTTTCTATGATTTGAACCTCTCCTGTGAGTCCAGTTTTAGATTACGATGCTTCACTTCAGGTTTATTGTATCCCTTGGACCTTCTTATTGACGACGAAACACAGAAATTGCATCCGAATTTAATACAAAAGGCACAATGCCGACTTAAGTACAATAGGACTGACACTCTCACTTTCTATGATTTGAACCTCCCCTGTGATTCCAGTTTTAGATTCCGATGCTTCACTTCAGGTTTACTGTATCCCTTGGACCTTCTTATTGACGATGAAACACAGGAATTGCATCCGAATTTAAAACAAAGGCACAATGCCGACTTAAGTACAAGAGGACTGACACTCTCATTTTCTATGATTTGAACCACTCCTGTGATTCCAGTTTTAGATTCCGATGCTTCACTTCAGGTTTGCTGTATCCCTTGAACCTTCTTATTGTCGATGAAACACAGAAATTGGATCCGAATTTAATACAAAAGGCACAATTCCGACTTAAGTACAAGGGGACTGAGACTCTCACTTTCAATAATTTGAACCTCTGATGTGAGTCCAGTTTTAGATTACGATGCTTCACTTCAGGTTTACTGTATCCCTTGGACCTTCTTATTGACGAAGAAACACAGAAATTGCATCCTAATTTAATACAAACTCACAATGCCGACTTAAGTACAAGAGGACTGACACTCTCATTTTCTATGATTTGAACCTCTCCTGTGATTCCAGTTTTAGATTCCGATGCTTCACTGCAGGTTTACTGTGTCCCTTGGACTTTTTTATTGACGATGAAACAAATAAATTGCATCCGAATTTAATACATAAGGCACAATGCCGACTTAAGTACAGGAGGTGTGACACTCTCACTTTCTATGATTTGAACCTCTCCTGTGATTCCAGTTTTAGATTCCGATGCTTCACTTCAGGTTTACTGTATCCCTTGGACCTTCTTATTGACGATGAAACAAAGAAATTGCATCCGAATTTAATACATAAGGCACAATGCTGACTTAAGTACAAGAGGGCTGACACTCTCACTTTCTATGATTTGAACCTCTCCTGTGTGTCCAGTTTCAGATTACGATGCTTCACTTCTGGTTTACTGTATACATTGGACCTCCTCATAGATGATGAAACACAGAAATTGCATCCGAATTTAATACAAAAATCACAATGCCGAATTACTTACATAAGGACTGACACTCTAACTTTGTATGATTGATCCTCTCCCGTGAGTCCAGTTTTAGCTTCCGATGCTTCACTTCAGGTTTACTGTATCCCTTGGACGTTCTTATTGTCGATGAAACACAGAAATTGCGTCCGAATTTAATACAAAAGTCACAATGCCGACTTAAGTACAAAAGGACTGACACTCTAACTTTCAATGATTTGAACCTCTCCTGTGATTCCAGTTTTGGATTTCGATGCTTCACTTCAGGTTTACTGTATCCCTTGGACCTTCGTATTGACGATGAAATACAGAAATTGCATCCGAGTTTAATACAAAAGGCACAATGCCGACTTAAGTACAAGAGGACTGACACTCTAACTTTCCATGATTGGAACCTGTCCTGTGAGTCCAGTTTTAGATTACGATGCTTCACTTCAGGCTTACTGTATCCCTATGACCTTCTTATCGACGATGAAACACAGAAATTGCATCCGAATTTAATACAAATGGCACAATGCCGACTTAAGTACAAGAGGACTGATAATCTCACTTTCTATGATATGAACCTCTCCTGTGAGTCCAGTTTTAATTTCCGATGCTTCACTTCAGGTTAACGGTATCCCTTGGACCTTCTTATCGACGATGAAACACAGAAATTGCATCCGAATATAATACAAATGGCACAATGCCGACTTAAGTTCAAGAGGACTGATAATCTCACTTTCTATGATTTGAACCTCTCCTGTGAGTCCAGTTTTAGATTACGATGCTTCAAATCAGGTTTACTGTATCGCTTGGACCTTCTTATTGAAGATGAAACACAGAAATTGCATCCGAATGTAATACAAAAGGCACAATGCCGACATAAGTACAAGAGGACTGACACTCTAACTTTCTATGATTTGAACCTCCCCTGTGAGTCCAAGTTTAGCTTTCCGATGCTTCAATTCAGGTTTACTGTATACCTTGGACCCTCTTATTGACGATTAAACATAGAAATTGCATCCGAATTTATTACAAAAGGCACAATGAAGACTTAAGTACAAGAGGACTGACATTCTAACTTTCTATGATTTGAACCTCTCCCGTGAGTCCAGTTTTAGCTTCCGATGCTTCATTTCAGGTTTACTGTATACCTTGGTCCTTCTTATTGACGATGAAACACAGAAATAGCATCCGAAATTAACACAAAAGTTACAATGCCGACTTAAGTACAAGAGGACTGAAACTCTAGTTTTCTATGATTGGAATCACTCCCGTGAGTCCAGTTTTAGATTGCGATGCTTCACATCAGGTTTACTGTATCCCTTGGACCTTCTTATTGAAGATGAAACAAAGAAATTGCATCCGAATTTAATACAAAGGACACAATGCCGTTTTAAGTACAAGAGGACTGACACTCTCACTTTCAAATATTTGAACCTCTCCTGTGATTCCAGTTTTAGATTCCGATGCTACACTTCAGGTTTTCTGTATCCCTTGGACCTTCTTATTGACGATGAAACACAGAAAGTGCATCCGAATTTAATACACAAGGCACAATGCCGACTTAAGTACAAGAGGACTGACACGCTGACTATATATGATTGGAACCTCTCCTGTGAGTCCAGTTTTAGATTACGATGCTTCACATCAGGTTTACTGTAACCCTTGGACCTTCTTATTGTCGATGAAACACAGAAATTGCATCCGAATTAAATACAAAAGGCGCAATGCCGACTTAAGTACAAGTGGACTGACACTCTCACTTTCTATGATTTGAACCTCTCCTGTGAGTACAGTTTTAGATTACGATGGTTAACTTCAGGTTTACTGTATCCCTTGGACATTCTTATTGACGATGAAACACAGAAATTGCATCCGAATTTAATACAAAAGGCACAATGCCGACTTAAGAACAAGAGGACAGACACTGTAACTTTCTATGATTTGAACCTCCCCTGTGAGTCCCATTTTAGACTCCGATGCTTCACTTCAGGTTTACTGTATACCTTGGGCCTTGTTATTGACGATGAAACACAGAAATTGCATCCGAATTCAATACAAAAATCACAATGTCGACTTATGTACAAGAGGACTGACACTCTCACTATATATGATTGGTACCACTCCTGTGAGTCCAGTTTTAGATTACGATGCTTCACATCAGGTTTACTGTATCCCTTGGACTTTCTTATTGACGATGATACACAGAAATTGCATCCAAATTTAATACAAAAGGCGCAATGCCGACATAAGTAGACGAGGACTGACACTCTCACTTTCTATGATTTGAACCCCCCCTGTGTATCCAGTTTTAGTTTCCGATGCATCACTTCAGGTTTACTGTATACCTTGGACTTTCTTATTGACGATGATACACAGAAATTGCATCCGAATATAATACAAAAGGCACAATGCCGACTTAAGAACAAGAGGACAGGCACTGTAACTTTCTATGATTTGAACCTCCCCTGTGAGTCCCATTTTAGACTCCGATGCTTCACTTCAGGTTTACTGTATACCTTGGACCTTCTTATTGACGATGAAACACAGAAATTGCATCCGAATTTAATACAAAAGGCACAATGCCAACTTAAGTACAAGAGGAATGACACTCTCACCTTCTATGACTTGAACCTCTCCTGTGATTCCAGTTTTAGATTCCGATGCTTCACTTCAGGTTTACTGTATCCCTTGTACGTTCTTATTGACGATGAAACGCAGAAATTGCATCCGAAATTAATAAAAAGGCACAATGCCGACTTAAGTACAAGAGAAATGACACTCTCACCTTCTATGACTTGAACCTCTCCTGTGATTCCAGTTTTAGATTCCGATGCTTCACTTCAGGTTTACTGTATCCCTCGGACCTTCTTATAAACAATGAAACACAGAAATTGCATCCGAGTTTATTACAAAAGGCACAATGCCGACTTAAGTACAAGAAGACTGACACTCTAACTTTCCTTGATTGGAACCACTCCTGTGATTCCAGTTTTAGATTCCGATGCTTCACTTCAGGTTTACTGTATACCTTGGACCGTCTTATTGACGATGAAAGAGAGAAATTGCATCCGAATTTAATACAAAAGGCACAATGCCGACTTAAGTACAAGAGGATTGACACTCTCACTTTCTTTGATTTGAACCTTTCCTGTGAGTCCAGTTTTAGATTCCGATGCTTCACTTCAGGTTTACTGTATACCTTGGACCTTCTTATTGACGATGAAACACAGAAATTGCATCCGAATTTATTACAAAAGGCACAATGCCGACTTAAGTACAAGAGGACTGACATTCTAACTTTCTATGATTTGAACCTCTCCCGTGAGTCCAGTTTTAGCTTCCGATGCTTCATTTCGGTTTACTGTATACCTTGGACCTTCTTATTGACGATGAAACACAGAAATAGCATCCGAAATTAACACAAAAGTCACAATGCCGACTTAAGTAGACGAGGACTGACACTCTCACTTTCTATGATTTGAACCTCTCCTGTGAGTCCAGTTTTAGATTCCGATGCTTCACTTCAGGTTTACTGTATCGCTTGGACCTTCTTATTGACGATGAAACACCGAAATTGCATCCGAATTTATTACAAAAAGCACATTGCCAACTTAAGTAATAGAGGACTGACACTCTCACTATATACGATTGGAACCTCTGATGTGAGTCCAGTTTTAGATTCCAAAATTTCACTTCAGGTTTACTGTATCCCTTGGACCTTCTTATTGATGATGAAACACAGAAATTGCATCCGAATTTATTACAAAAGGCGCAATGCCGACGTAAATACGAGAGGACTGACACTCTCACCTTCTACGATTTGAACCTCTCCCGTGAGTCCAGTTTTAGATTCCGATGCTTCACTTCAGGTTTACTGTATACCTTGGACCTTCTTATTGACGATGGAAAACAGAAATTGCATCCGAATTTAATACAATAGGCACAATGCTGACTTAAGTTCAAGAGGACTGACACTCTCATCTTCTATGTCTTGAACCTCTCCTGTGATTCCAGTTTTAGATTCCGATGCTTTACTTCAGGTTTACTGTATCCCTTGGACCTTCTTATAAACGATGAAACACAGAAATTGCATCCGAGTTTAATACAAAAGGCACAATACCGACTTAAGTACAAGAAGACTGACACGCTAACTTTCCTTGATAGGAACCTCTCCTGTGATTCCAGTTTTAGATTCCGATGCTTCACCTCAGGTTTACTGTATACCTTGAACCTTCTTATTGACGATGAAACAGAGAAATTGCACCCGAATTTAATACAAAAGGCACAATGCCGACTTAAGTACAAGAGGACTGACACTCTCACTTTCCATGATTTGAACCTCTCCTGTGAGTCCAGTTTGAGATTCCGATGCTTCACTTCAGGTTTACTGTATACTTTGGACCTTCCTATTGACGATGAAACACAGAAATTGCATCCGAATTTAATACAAAAGGCACAATGCCGACTTACGTAAGGGAGGACTGACACTCTCAGTTTCTATGATTTGAACCTCTCCTGTGAGTCAAGTTTTAGATTCCGATGCTTCACTTCAGGTTTACTGTATACCTTGGACCTTCTTACTGACGATGAAACACAGAAATTGCATCCGAATTTAATACAAAAGGCACAATGACGACTTAAGTACAAGAGGGCTGACACTCTAACTTTCTGTGTTTTGAACCTCCCCTGTGAGTCCAGTTTTAGATCCGATGCTTCACTTCAGGTTTACTGTATACCTTCGCCATCTTATTGACGATGAAACACAGAAATTGCATCCGAATTTAATACAAAAGGCACAATGCCGACTTAAGTACAAGAGGACTGACACTCTCACCTTCTACGATTTGAACCTCTCCCGTGAGTCCAGTTTTAGATTCCGATGCTTCACTTCAGGATTACTGTATACCTTGGACCCTCTTATTGACGATGAAACACTGAAATTGCATCCGAATTTAATACAAACGGCACAATGCCGACTTAAGTGCAAGAGGACTGACACGCTCACCTTCTATGACTTGAACCTCTCCTGTGATTCCAGTTTTAGATTCCGATGCTTCACTTCAGGTTTACTGTATCCCTCAACCCTTCTTATAAACGATGAAACACAGAAATTGCATCCGAGTTTAATACAAAAGGCACAATGCCGACTTAAGTACAAGAAGACTGACACTCTAACTTTCCATGATTGGAACCTCTCCTGTGATTCCAGTTTTAGATTCCGATGCTTCACTTCAGGTTTACTTTATACCTTGAACCTTCTTATTGACGATGAAACAGAGAAATTGCATCCGAATTTAATACAAAAGGCACAATGCCGACTTAAGTACAAGAGGACTGACACTCTCACTTTCTTTGATTTGAACCTCTCCTTTGAGTCCAGTTTTAGATTCCGATGCTTCACTTCAGGTTTACTGTTTCCCTTCGACCTTCTTATTGACGATCAAACACAGAAATTGTATCCAAGTTTAATACAAAAGGCACAATGCCGACTTATGTACAAGAGGACTGACACTCTCACCTTTATTGATTTGAACATCTCTTGTGAGTCCAGCTTAAGATTACGATGCATCACTTCAGGATTACTGTATCCCTTGGACTTTCTTATTGACGATGAAACACAGAAATTGCATCCGAATTTAATACAAAAGGCACAATGCCGACTTAAGTACAAGAGGACAGACACTCTCACTTTCTATGATTTGATCCTCTCCTATGATTCCAGTTGTAGATTCCGATGCTTCACTTCAGGTTTAGTGTATACCCTGGACTTTCTTATTGACGATGAAACACAAAAAATGCATCCGAATTTAATACAAAATGCACAATGCCGACTTAAGTACAAGAGGACTGACACTCTAACTTTCTATGATTTGAACCTCCCCTGTGAGTCCAGTTTTAGATTCCGATGTTCACTTCAGGTTTGCTGTATCCCTTGGACCTTCTTATTGACGATGAAACACAGAATCTGCATCCGAATTTAATACAAAGGGCACAATGCCGACTTAAGTACAAGAGGACTGACACTCTAACTTTCTATGATTTGAACCTCACCTGTGAGTCGAGTTTCAGATGACGATGCTTCACATCAGGTTTACTGTATCCTTTGGACCATTTTATTGACGATGAAACACAGAAATTGCATCCGAATTTAATACAAAAGGCACAATGCCGACTTAAGTACAATAGGACTGACACTCTCACTTTCTGTGATTTGAACCTCATCTGTGATTCCAGTTTTAGATTTCGATGCTTCACTTCAGGTTTACTGTATCCCTTGGACCTTCTTATTGACGATGAAACACAGAAATTGCATCCGAGTTTAATACAAAAGGCACAATGATGACTTAAGTACAAGAGGACTGACATTCTCACTTACTATGATTTGAACCTCTCTTGAGAGTCCAGTTTCAGATTACGATGCTTCACTTCAGGTTTACTGTATCCCTTGGACCTTCTCATTGACGATGAAACACAGAAATTGCATCCGAATTTAATACAAAAGGCACAATGCCGACTTAAGTACAAGAGGACTGACACTCTCACTTTTTATAATTTGAACCTCTCCTGTGAGTCCAGTTATAGCTTCCGATGCTTCACTTCAGGTTTACTGTATCCCTTGTACCTTCTTATTGACGATGAAACGCAGAAATTGCATCCGAAATTAATACAAAAGGCACAATTCCGACTGAAGTACAAGAGGACTGACACTCTAACTTTCTATGATTGCAAACTCTCCTGTGAGTCCGGTTTTAGGTTACGATGCTTCACATCAGGTTTACTGTATCCCTTGGACCTTCTTATTGACGCTGAAACACAGAAATTGCATCCGAATTTAATAGAAAAGGCACAATGCCGACTTAAGTACATTAGGACTGACACTCTAACTTTCTTTGATTTGATCCTCTAGTTTGATTCCAGTTTTAGATTACGATGCTTCACTTCAGGTTTACTGTATCCCCAGGACCTTCTTATTGACGATGAAACACAGAAATTGCATCCGAGTTTAATACAAAAGGCACAATGCCGACTTAAGTACAAGAAGACTGACACTCTAACTTAACATGATTGGAACCTCTCCTGTGATTCCAGTTTTAGATTCCATTGCTTCACTTCAGGTTTACTGTATCCCTTGAACCTTCTTATTGACGCTGAAACACAGAAATTGCATCCGAATTTAATACAAAAGGCACAATGCCGACTTAAGTACAAGAGGACTGACACTCTCACCTTCTATGATTTGAACCTCTAGTGTGATTCCAGTTTTAGATTCCGATGCTTCACTTCAGGTTTACTGTATCCCTTGGACCTTATTATTGACGATGAAACACAGAAATTGCATCCGAGTTTAATACAAAAGGCACAATGCCGACTTAAGTACAAGAAGACTGACACTCTAACTTTCCATGATTGGAACCTCTTGTGTGATTCCACATTTAGATTCCGATGCTTCACTTCAGGTTTACTGCAAACTTGGACCTTCTTATTGACGATGAAACACTGAAATTGCAACCGAATTCAATACAAAAGGCACAATCCCGACTTAAGTGCAAGAGGACTGACATTCTCACTTTCTATGATTTGAACCTCTCCTGTGAGTCCAGTTTTAGATTACGATGCTTCACTTCAGGTTTACTGTATCCCTCGGACCTTCTCATTGACGATGAAACACAGAAATTGCATCAGAATTCAATACAAATGGCACAATGCCGACTTAAGTACAAGAGGACCGACACTCTAATTTTCTATGATTTGAACCTCCCCTGTGAGTCCAGTTTTAGATTCCGATGCGTCACATCGGGTTTACTGTATCCCTTGGACCTTCTTATTGACGATGAATCACAGAAATTGCATCCGAAATAGTCACAAAAGGCACAATGCCGACCTAAGTACAAGAGGACTGACACTCTCACTTTCTATGATTTGCACCTCTCCTGTGAGTCCAGTTTTAGATTCCGATGATTCACTTCAGGTTTACTGTATACCTTGGACCTTCTTATTGACGATGAAACAGAGAAATTGCATCCGAATTAAATACAAAAGGCACAATGCCGACTTAAGTACAAGAGGACTGACAATCTCACTTTCTATGATTGGAACCTCTCCTGTGATTCCAGTTTTAGATTCCGATGCTTCACTTCAGGTTTACTGTATACCTTGGACCTTCTTATTGACGATGAAACAGAAAAATTGCATCCGAATTTAATACAAAAGGCACAATGCCGACTTAAGTACAAGAGGACTGACAATCTTACTATCTATGATTTGAACCTCTCCTGTGAGTCCAGTTTTAGATTACGATGCTTCACTTCAGGTTTACTGTATCCCTTGGACCTTCTTATTGACGATGAAACACAGAAATTGCATCCGAATTTAATACAAAAGGCACAATGCCGACTTAAGTACAAGAGGACTGACACTCTAACTGTCTATGATTTGAACCTCTCCTGTGATTCCAGTTTTAGATTCCGATGCTTCACATCAGGTTTACTGTATCCCTTGGACCTTCTTATTGACGATGAAACCCCGAAATTGCACCCGAAATTAATAAAAAGGCACAATGCCGACTTAAGTACAAGAGCACTGACACTCTAACTGTCTATGATTGGAACCTCTATTGTGAGTCCAGTTTTAGATTACGATGCTTCACATCAGGTTTACTGTATCCCTTGGACCTTCTTGTTGACGATGAAACACAGAAATTGCATCCGAATTAAATACAAAAGGCACAATGCCGACTTAACTACAAGAGGTCTGACGCTTTCACTTTCTATGATTTGAACCTCTCCTGGGAATCCAGTTTTAAATTACGATGCTTCACTTCAGGTTTACTGTATCCCTTGGACCGTCTTATTGACGATTAAACACAGAAATTGCATCCGAATTTAATACAAAAGGCACAATGCCGACGTAAGTACATGAGGACTGACACTCTCACTTTCTATGATTTGAACCTCTCCTGTGAGTCCAGTTTTAGATTCCGATGCTTCACTTCAGCTTTACTGTATACCTTGGACCTTCTTATTGACGATGAAACAGAGAAATTGCATCCGAATTTAATACAAAAGGCACAATGCCGACTTAAGTACAAGAGGACTGACACTCTAACTTTCTATGATTTGAACCTCTCCTGTGATTCCAGTTTTAGATTCCGATGCTTCACTTCAGGTTTACTGTATCTCTTGGACGTTCTTATTGACGATGAAACACAGAAATTGCATCCGAATTTAATACAAAACTCACAATGCCGTCTTAAGTACAAGAGGACTGTCACTCTCACCTTGTATGATTTGAACCTCTCCTTTGATTCCAGTTTTAGATTCCGATGTTTCACTTCAGGTTTACTGTATCGCTTGGACCTTCTTATTGACGATGAAACACAGAAGTTGCATCCGACTTTAATACAAAAGGCACAATGCCGACTTAAGTACATGAAGACTGACACTCTAACTTTCCATGATTGGAGCCTCTCCTGTTTTTCCCGTTTTAGATTCCGATGCTTCACTTCTGGTTTACTGTATACCTTGGACCCTCTTATTGACGATGGAACACAGAAACTGCATCCGAATTTAATACAAAATGCACAATGCCGACTTAAGTACAAAGGGACTGACACTGTAATTTTCTATGATTTGAATCTCCCCTGTGAGTCCAGTTTTAGATTCCGATGCTTCACTTCAGTTTACTGTATCCGATGGACCTTCTTATTGCCGATGAAACACCGAAATTGCATCCGAAATTAATAAAAAAGGCACAATGCCGACTTAAGTGCAAGAACACCGACACTCAAACTATCTATGATTGGAACCTCTCCTGTGCGTCCAGTTTTTGATTACGATGCTTCACATCAGGTTTACTGTATCCCTTGGACCTTCTTATTGATGATGAAACACAGAAATTGCATCCGAGTTTAATGCAAAAGGCACAATGCCGACTTAAATACAAGAGGACTGACACTCTCACTTGCTATGATTTGAACCTCCCCTGTGAGTCCAGTTTTAGATTCTGATGCTTCACTTCAGGTTTACTGTATACCTTGGACCCTCTTATTGACGATGAAACACAGAAATTGCATCCGAATTAAATACAAAAGGCACAATGCCGACTTAAGTACAGGAGGAGTGACACTCTCACTTTCTATGATTTGAACCTCTCCTGTGAGTCCAATTTTAAATTACGATGCTTCACTTCAGGTTTACTGTATCCCTTGGACCCTCTTATTGACGATGAAACACAGAAATTGCATCCGAATTTAATACAAAAGGCACAATGCCGACTTAAGTACAAGAGGACTGACACTCTCACTTTCTATGATTTGAACCTCTCCTGTGATTCCAGTTTTAGATTCCGATATTTCACTTCAGGTTTATTGTATCCCTTGGACCTTCTTATTGACGATGAAACACAGAAATTGCATCCGAATTAAATAAAAAAGGCACAATGCCGACTTAAGTACATGAGGACTGACACTCTCACTTTCTATGATTTGAACCTCTCCTGTGATTCCAGTTTTAGATTCCGATGCTTCACTTCAGGTTTACTGCATCCCTTGGACCTTCTTATTGACGATGAAACACAGAAATTGAATCCGAAATTAATACAAAAGGCACAATGCCGACTTAAGTACAAGAGGACTGAAACTCTAACTTTCGATGTTTGGAACCTCTCCTGTGAGTCCAGTTTTAGATTACGATGCTTCACATCAGGTTTACTGTATCCCTTGGACCTTCTTATTGACGATGAAACACAGAAGTTGCATCTGAATTTAATAGAATTGGCACAATGCCGACTTAAGTACAAGAGGACTGACACTCTCACTTTCAATGATTTGAACCTCTCTTGTGAGTCCAGTTTTAGATTCCGATGCTTCACTTCAGGTTTACTGTATACTTTGGATCTTCTTATTGACGATGAAACAGAGAAATTGCATCCGAATTTAATACAAAAGGCACAATGCCAACTTAAGTACAAGAGGACTGACACTCTCTCTTTCTATGATTTGAACCTCTCCTGTGAATCGAGTTTTAGATTCTGATGCTTCACTTCTGGTTTACTGTATCCCTTGGACCTTCTTATTGACGATGAAACACAGAAATTGCATCCGAATTTAATACAAAAGGCACAATGCCTACATAGGTACAAGGGGACTGACACTCTCACCTTCTATGATTTGAACCTCTCCTGAGATTCCAGTTTTAGATTCCGATGCTTCACTTCCGTTTACTGTATCCGTTGGACCTTCTTATTGTCGATGAAACACCGAAATTGCATCCGAAATTAATTAAAAAGGCACAATGCCGACTTAAGTGCAAGAGTACTGACACTCAAACTATCTATGATTGGAACCTCTCCTGTGCGTATAGTTTTTGATTACGATGCTTCACATCAGGTTTACTGTATCCCTTGGACCTTCTTATTGACGATGAAACACAGAAATTGCATCCGAATTTAATACAAAAGGCACAATGCCGAGTTAAGTACAAGAGGACAGACACTCTCACTTTCTATGATTTGAAACTCCCCTGTGATTCCAGTTTTAGATTCCGATGCTTCACTTCAGGTTTACTGTATACCTTGGCCCTTCTTGTTGTCGATGAAACACCGAAATTGCATCCGAAATTAATAAAAAAGGCACAATGCCGACTTAAGTACAAGAGGACTGACACTCTAACTTTCTATGATTTGAAACTCCCCTGTGAGTCCAATTTTAGACTCCGATGCTTCACTTCAGGTTTACTGTATACCTTGGACCCTCTTATTGACGATGAAACACAGATATTGCATCCGAATTTAATACAAAAGGCACAATGCCGACTTAAATACAAGAGGACTGACACTCTAACATTCTTTGATTTGAACGTCTCCTGTGAGTCCAGTTTTAGCTTCTGATGCTTCACTTCAGGTTTACTGAATCCCTTGTACCTTCTTATTGACGATGAAACGCAGAAATTGCATCCGAAATTAATACAAAAGGCACAATGCCGACTTAAGTACAAGAGGACTGACACTCTCACCTTCTATGATTTGAACCTCTCCCGTGAGTCCCGTTTTAGATTCCGATGCATCACTTCAGGGTTACTGTATACCTTGGACCCTCTTATTGACGATGAAACACAGAAATTGTATCCGATTTTAATACAAAGGGCACAATGCCGACTTAAGTACAAGTGGACTGACACTCCAACTTTCTATGATTTGAACCTTCCCTGTGAGTCCAGTTTTAGATTCCGATGCTTCAGTTCAGGCTCACTGTATCCCTTGGACCTTCTTACTGACGATGAAACACAGAAATTGCACCTCAATTTAATACAAAAGGCACAATGCCAACTTAAGTAGAAGAGGACTGACACTCTCACCTTTTATGACTTGAACCTCTCCTGTGATTCCAGTTTTAGATTCTGATGCTTCACTTCAGGTTTACTGTATCCCTCGGACCTTCTTATAAACGATGAAACACAGAAATTGCATCCGAGTTTAATACAAAAGGCACAATGCCGACTTAAGTACAAGAAGACTGACACTCTAACTTTCCATGATTTGAACCTCTCCTGTGATTCCAGTTTTAGATTCCGAAGCTTTACTTCAGGTTTACTTTATACCTTGAACCTTCTTATTGACGATGAAACAGAGAAATTGCATTTGAATTTAATACAAAAGGCACAATGCCGACTTAAGTACAAGAGGACTGACACTCTCACTTTCTTTGATTTGAACCTTTCCTGTGAGTCCAGTTTTAGATTCCGATGCTTCACTTCAGGTTTACTGTATACCTTGGACCTTCTTATTGACGATGAAACACAGAAATTGCATCCGAATTTATTACAAAAGGCACAATGCCGACTTAAGTACAAGAGGACTGACATTCTAACTTTCTATGATTTGAACCTCTCCCGTGAGTCCAGTTTTAGCTTCCGATGCTTCATTTCGGTTTACTGTATACGTTGGACCTTCTTATTGACGATGAAACACAGAAATAGCATCCGAAATTAACACAAAAGTCACAATGCCGACTTAAGTAGACGAGGACTGACACTCTCACTTTCTATGATTTGAACCTCTCCTGTGAGTCCAGTTTTAGATTCCGATGCTTCACTTCAGGTTTACTGTATCGCTTGGACCTTCTTATTGACGATGAAACACCGAAATTGCATCCGAATTTATTACAAAAAGCACATTGCCAACTTAAGTAATAGAGGACTGACACTCTCACTATATACGATTGGAACCTCTGATGTGAATCCAGTTTTAGATTCCGAAATTTCACTTCAGGTTTACTGTATCCCTTGGACCTTCTTATTGATGATGAAACACAGAAATTGCATCCGAATTTATTACAAAAGGCGCAATGCCGACGTAAATACGAGAGGACTGACACTCTCACCTTCTACGATTTGAACCTCTCCCGTGAGTCCAGTTTTAGATTCCGATGCTTCACTTCAGGTTTACTGTATACCTTGGACCTTCTTATTGACGATGGAAAACAGAAATTGCATCCGAATTTAATACAATAGGCACAATGCTGACTTAAGTTCAAGAGGACTGACACTCTCATCTTCTATGTCTTGAACCTCTCCTGTGATTCCAGTTTTAGATTCCGATGCTTTACTTCAGGTTTACTGTATCCCTTGGACCTTCTTATAAACGATGAAACACAGAAATTGCATCCGAGTTTAATACAAAAGGCACAATACCGACTTAAGTACAAGAAGACTGACACGCTAACTTTCCTTGATAGGAACCTCTCCTGTGATTCCAGTTTTAGATTCCGATGCTTCACCTCAGGTTTACTGTATACCTTGAACCTTCTTATTGACGATGAAACAGAGAAATTGCACCCGAATTTAATACAAAACTCACAATGCCGACTTAAGTACAAGAGGACTGACACTCTCACTTTCCATGATTTGAACCTCTCCTGTGAGTCCAGTTAGAGATTCCGATGCTTCACTTCAGGTTTACTGTATACTTTGGACCTTCCTATTGACGATGAAACACAGAAATTGCATCCGAATTTAATACAAAAGGCACAATGCCGACTTACGTAAGGGAGGACTGACACTCTCACTTTCTATGATTTGAACCTCTCCTGTGAGTCAAGTTTTAGATTCCGATGCTTCACTTCAGGTTTACTGTATACCTTGGACCTTCTTACTGACGATGAAACACAGAAATTGCATCCGAATTTAATACAAAAGGCACAATGACGACTTAAGTACAAGAGGGCTGACACTCTAACTTTCTGTGTTTTGAACCTCCCCTGTGAGTCCAGTTTTAGATTCCGATGCTTCACTTCAGGTTTACTGTATACCTTCGCCATCTTATTGACGATGAAACACAGAAATTGCATCCGAATTTAATACAAAAGGCACAATGCCGACTTAAGTACAAAAGGACTGACACTCTCACCTTCTACGATTTGAACCTCTCCCGTGAGTCCAGTTTTAGATTCCGATGCTTCACTTCAGGATTACTGTATACCTTGGACCCTCTTATTGACGATGAAACACTGAAATTGCATCCGAATTTAATACAAACGGCACAATGCCGACTTAAGTGCAAGAGGACTGACACGCTCACCTTCTATGACTTGAACCTCTCCTGTGATTCCAGTTTTAGATTCTGATGCTTCACTTCAGGTTTACTGTATCCCTCGGACCTTCTTATAAACGATGAAACACAGAAATTGCATCCGAGTTTAATACAAAAGGCACAATGCCGACTTAAGTACAAGAAGACTGACACTCTAACTTTCCATGATTTGAACCTCTCCTGTGATTCCAGTTTTAGATTCCGAAGCTTTACTTCAGGTTTACTTTATACCTTGAACCTTCTTATTGACGATGAAACAGAGAAATTGCATTTGAATTTAATACAAAAGGCACAATGCCGACTTAAGTACAAGAGGACTGACACTCTCACTTTCTTTGATTTGAACCTTTCCTGTGAGTCCAGTTTTAGATTCCGATGCTTCACTTCAGGTTTACTGTATACCTTGGACCTTCTTATTGACGATGAAACACAGAAATTGCATCCGAATTTATTACAAAAGGCACAATGCCGACTTAAGTACAAGAGGACTGACATTCTAACTTTCTATGATTTGAACCTCTCCCGTGAGTCCAGTTTTAGCTTCCGATGCTTCATTTCGGTTTACTGTATACGTTGGACCTTCTTATTGACGATGAAACACAGAAATAGCATCCGAAATTAACACAAAAGTCACAATGCCGACTTAAGTAGACGAGGACTGACACTCTCACTTTCTATGATTTGAACCTCTCCTGTGAGTCCAGTTTTAGATTCCGATGCTTCACTTCAGGTTTACTGTATCGCTTGGACCTTCTTATTGACGATGAAACATCGAAATTGCATCCGAATTTATTACAAAAAGCACATTGCCAACTTAAGTAATAGAGGACTGACACTCTCACTATATACGATTGGAACCTCTGATGTGAGTCCAGTTTTAGATTCCGAAATTTCACTTCAGGTTTACTGTATCCCTTGGACCTTCTTATTGATGATGAAACACAGAAATTGCATCCGAATTTATTACAAAAGGCGCAATGCCGACGTAAATACGAGAGGACTGACACTCTCACTTTCCATGATTTGAACCTCTCCTGTGAGTCCAGTTTGAGATTCCGATGCTTCACTTCAGGTTTACTGTATACTTTGGACCTTCCTATTGACGATGAAACACAGAAATTGCATCCGAATTTAATACAAAAGGCACAATGCCGACTTACGTAAGGGAGGACTGACACTCTCACTTTCTATGATTTGAACCTCTCCTGTGAGTCAAGTTTTAGATTCCGATGCTTCACTTCAGGTTTACTGTATACCTTGGACCTTCTTACTGACGATGAAACACAGAAATTGCATCCGAATTTAATACAAAAGGCACAATGACGACTTAAGTACAAGAGGGCTGACACTCTAACTTTCTGTGTTTTGAACCTCCCCTGTGAGTCCAGTTTTAGATTCCGATGCTTCACTTCAGGTTTACTGTATACCTTCGCCATCTTATTGACGATGAAACACAGAAATTGCATCCGAATTTAATACAAAAGGCACAATGCCGACTTAAGTACAAAAGGACTGACACTCTCACCTTCTACGATTTGAACCTCTCCCGTGAGTCCAGTTTTAGATTCCGATGCTTCACTTCAGGATTACTGTATACCTTGGACCGTCTTATTGACGATGAAACACTGAAATTGCATCCGAATTTAATACAAACGGCACAATGCCGACTTAAGTGCAAGAGGACTGACACGCTCACCTTCTATGACTTGAACCTCTCCTGTGATTCCAGTTTTAGATTCCGATGCTTCACTTCAGGTTTACTGTATCCCTCAACCCTTCTTATAAACGATGAAACACAGAAATTGCATCCGAGTTTAATACAAAAGGCACAATGCCGACTTAAGTACAAGAAGACTGACACTCTAACTTTCCATGATTGGAACCTCTAGTGTGATTCCAGTTTTAGATTCCGATGCTTCACTTCAGGTTTACTTTATACCTTGAACCTTCTTATTGACGATGAAACAGAGAAATTGCATCCGAATTTAATACAAAAGGCACAATGCCGACTTAAGTACAAGAGGACTGACACTCTCACTTTCTTTGATTTGAACCTCTCCTTTGAGTCCAGTTTTAGATTCCGATGCTTCACTTCAGGTTTACTGTTTCCCTTCGACCTTCTTATTGACGATCAAACACAGAAATTGTATCCAAGTTTAATACAAAAGGCACAATGCCGACTTATGTACAAGAGGACTGACACTCTCACCTTTTGTGATTTGAACATCTCTTGTGAGTCCAGCTTAAGATTACGATGCATCACTTCAGGATTACTGTATCCCTTGGACTTTCTTATTGACGATGAAACACAGAAATTGCATCCGAATTTAATACAAAAGGCACAATGCCGACTTAAGTACAAGAGGACAGACACTCTCACTTTCTATGATTTGATCCTCTCCTATGATTCCAGTTGTAGATTCCGATGCTTCACTTCAGGTTTAGTGTATACCCTGGACTTTCTTATTGACGATGAAACACAAAAAATGCATCCGAATTTAATACAAAATGCACAATGCCGACTTAAGTACAAGAGGACTGACACTCTAACTTTCTATGATTTGAACCTCACCTGTGAGTCGAGTTTCAGATGACGATGCTTCACATCAGGTTTACTGTATCCTTTGGACCATTTTATTGACGATGAAACACAGAAATTGCATCCGAATTTAATACAAAAGGCACAATGCCGACTTAAGTACAATAGGACTGACACTCTCACTTTCTGTGATTTGAACCTCATCTGTGATTCCAGTTTTAGATTTCGATGCTTCACTTCAGGTTTACTGTATCCCTTGGACCTTCTTATTGACGATGAAACACAGAAATTGCATCCGAGTTTAATACAAAAGGCACAATGATGACTTAAGTACAAGAGGACTGACATTCTCACTTACTATGATTTGAACCTCTCTTGAGAGTCCAGTTTCAGATTACGATGCTTCACTTCAGGTTTACTGTATCCCTTGGACCTTCTCATTGACGATGAAACACAGAAATTGCATCCGAATTTAATACAAAAGGCACAATGCCGACTTAAGTACAAGAGGACTGACACTCTCACTTTTTATAATTTGAACCTCTCCTGTGAGTCCAGTTATAGCTTCCGATGCTTCACTTCAGGTTTACTGTATCCCTTGTACCTTCTTATTGACGATGAAACGCAGAAATTGCATCCGAAATTAATACAAATGGCACAATTCCGACTGAAGTACAAGAGGACTGACACTCTAACTTTCTATGATTGCAAACTCTCCTGTGAGTCCGGTTTTAGGTTACGATGCTTCACATCAGGTTTACTGTATCCCTTGGACCTTCTTATTGACGCTGAAACACAGAAATTGCATCCGAATTTAATAGAAAAGGCACAATGCCGACTTAAGTACATTAGGACTGACACTCTAACTTTCTTTGATTTGATCCTCAAGTTTGATTCCAGTTTTAGATTACGATGCTTCACTTCAGGTTTACTGTATCCCTAGGACCTTCTTATTGACGATGAAACTCAGAAATTGCATCCGAGTTTAATACAAAAGGCACAATGCCGACTTAAGTACAAGAAGACTGACACTCTAACTTTCCATGATTGGAACCTCTCGTGTGATTCCAGTTTTAGATTCCATTGCTTCACTTCAGGTTTACTGTATCCCTTGAACCTTCTTATTGACGCTGAAACACAGAAATTGCATCCGAATTTAATACAACAGGCACAATGCCGACTTAAGTACAAGAGGACTGACACTCTCACCTTCTATGATTTGAACCTCTAGTGTGATTCCAGTTTTAGATTCCGATGCTTCACTTCAGGTTTACTGTATCCCTTGGACCTTATTATTGACGATGAAACACAGAAATTGCATCCGAGTTTAATACAAAAGGCACAATGCCGACTTAAGTACAAGAAGACTGACACTCTAACTTTCCATGATTGGAACCTCTCGTGTGATTCCACTTTTAGATTCCGATGCTTCACTTCAGGTTTACTGTATAACTTGGACCTTCTTATTGACGATGAAACACTGAAATTGCAACCGAATTCAATACAAAAGGCACAATCCCGACTTAAGTGCAAGAGGACTGACATTCTCACTTTCTATGATTTGAACCTCTCCTGTGAGTCCAGTTTTAGATTACGATGCTTCACTTCAGGTTTACTGTATCCCTCGGACCTTCTCATTGACGATGAAACACAGAAATTGCATCAGAATTCAATACAAATGGCACAATGCCGACTTAAGTACAAGAGGACCGACACTCTAATTTTCTATGATTTGAACCTCCCCTGTGAGTCCAGTTTTAGATTCCGATGCGTCACATCAGGTTTACTGTATCCCTTGGACCTTCTTATTGACGATGAAACACAGAAATTGCATCCGAATTTAATACAAAAGGCACAATGCCGACTTAAGTACAAAAGGACTGACACTCTCACCTTCTACGATTTGAACCTCTCCCGTGAGTCCAGTTTTAGATTCCGATGCTTCACTTCAGGATTACTGTATACCTTGGACCCTCTTATTGACGATGAAACACTGAAATTGCATCCGAATTTAATACAAACGGCACAATGCCGACTTAAGTGCAAGAGGACTGACACGCTCACCTTCTATGACTTGAACCTCTCCTGTGATTCCAGTTTTAGATTCCGATGCTTCACTTCAGGTTTACTGTATCCCTCAACCCTTCTTATAAACGATGAAACACAGAAATTGCATCCGAGTTTAATACAAAAGGCACAATGCCGACTTAAGTACAAGAAGACTGACACTCTAACTTTCCATGATTGGAACCTCTAGTGTGATTCCAGTTTTAGATTCCGATGCTTCACTTCAGGTTTACTTTATACCTTGAACCTTCTTATTGACGATGAAACAGAGAAATTGCATCCGAATTTAATACAAAAGGCACAATGCCGACTTAAGTACAAGAGGACTGACACTCTCACTTTCTTTGATTTGAACCTCTCCTTTGAGTCCAGTTTTAGATTCCGATGATTCACTTCAGGTTTACTGTTTCCCTTCGACCTTCTTATTGACGATCAAACACAGAAATTGTATCCAAGTTTAATACAAAAGGCACAATGCCGACTTATGTACAAGAGGACTGACACTCTCACCTTTTATGATTTGAACATCTCTTGTGAGTCCAGCTTAAGATTACGATGCATCACTTCAGGATTACTGTATCCCTTGGACTTTCTTATTGACGATGAAACACAGAAATTGCATCCGAATTTAATACAAAAGGCACAATGCCGACTTAAGTACAAGAGGACAGACACTCTCACTTTCTATGATTTGATCCTCTCCTATGATTCCAGTTGTAGATTCCGATGCTTCACTTCAGGTTTAGTGTATACCCTGGACTTTCTTATTGACGATGAAACACAAAAAATGCATCCGAATTTAATACAAAATGCACAATGCCGACTTAAGTACAAGAGGACTGACACTCTAACTTTCTATGATTTGAACCTCACCTGTGAGTCGAGTTTCAGATGACGATGCTTCACATCAGGTTTACTGTATCCTTTGGACCATTTTATTGACGATGAAACACAGAAATTGCATCCGAATTTAATACAAAAGGCACAATGCCGACTTAAGTACAATAGGACTGACACTCTCACTTTCTGTGATTTGAACCTCATCTGTGATTCCAGTTTTAGATTTCGATGCTTCACTTCAGGTTTACTGTATCCCTTGGACCTTCTTATTGACGATGAAACACAGAAATTGCATCCGAGTTTAATACAAAAGGCACAATGATGACTTAAGTACAAGAGGACTGACATTCTCACTTACTATGATTTGAACCTCTCTTGAGAGTCCAGTTTCAGATTACGATGCTTCACTTCAGGTTTACTGTATCCCTTGGACCTTCTCATTGACGATGAAACACAGAAATTGCATCCGAATTTAATACAAAAGGCACAATGCCGACTTAAGTACAAGAGGACTGACACTCTCACTTTTTATAATTTGAACCTCTCCTGTGAGTCCAGTTATAGCTTCCGATGCTTCACTTCAGGTTTACTGTATCCCTTGTACCTTCTTATTGACGATGAAACGCAGAAATTGCATCCGAAATTAATACAAATGGCACAATTCCGACTGAAGTACAAGAGGACTGACACTCTAACTTTCTATGATTGCAAACTCTCCTGTGAGTCCGGTTTTAGGTTACGATGCTTCACATCAGGTTTACTGTATCCCTTGGACCTTCTTATTGACGCTGAAACACAGAAATTGCATCCGAATTTAATAGAAAAGGCACAATGCCGACTTAAGTACATTAGGACTGACACTCTAACTTTCTTTGATTTGATCCTCAAGTTTGATTCCAGTTTTAGATTACGATGCTTCACTTCAGGTTTACTGTATCCCTAGGACCTTCTTATTGACGATGAAACTCAGAAATTGTATCCGAGTTTAATACAAAAGGCACAATGCCGACTTAAGTACAAGAAGACTGACACTCTAACTTTCCATGATTGGAACCTCTCGTGTGATTCCAGTTTTAGATTCCACTGCTTCACTTCAGGTTTACTGTATCCCTTGAACCTTCTTATTGACGCTGAAACACAGAAATTGCATCCGAATTTAATACAACAGGCACAATGCCGACTTAAGTACAAGAGGACTGACACTCTCACCTTCTATGATTTGAACCTCTAGTGTGATTCCAGTTTTAGATTCCGATGCTTCACTTCAGGTTTACTGTATCCCTTGGACCTTATTATTGACGATGAAACACAGAAATTGCATCCGAGTTTAATACAAAAGGCACAATGCCTACTTAAGTACAAGAAGACTGACACTCTAACTTTCCATGATTGGAACCTCTCGTGTGATTCCACTTTTAGATTCCGATGCTTCACTTCAGGTTTACTGTATAACTTGGACCTTCTTATTGACGATGAAACACTGAAATTGCAACCGAATTCAATACAAAAGGCACAATCCCGACTTAAGTGCAAGAGGACTGACATTCTCACTTTCTATGATTTGAACCTCTCCTGTGAGTCCAGTTTTAGATTACGATGCTTCACTTCAGGTTTACTGTATCCCTCGGACCTTCTCATTGACGATGAAACACAGAAATTGCATCAGAATTCAATACAAATGGCACAATGCCGACTTAAGTACAAGAGGACCGACACTCTAATTTTCTATGATTTGAACCTCCCCTGTGAGTCCAGTTTTAGATTCCGATGCGTCACATCAGGTTTACTGTATCCCTTGGACCTTCTTATTGACGATGAAACACAGAAATTGCATCCGAATTTAATACAAAAGGCACAATGCCGACTTAAGTACAAAAGGACTGACACTCTCACCTTCTACGATTTGAACCTCTCCCGTGAGTCCAGTTTTAGATTCCGATGCTTCACTTCAGGATTACTGTATACCTTGGACCCTCTTATTGACGATGAAACACTGAAATTGCATCCGAATTTAATACAAACGGCACAATGCCGACTTAAGTGCAAGAGGACTGACACGCTCACCTTCTATGACTTGAACCTCTCCTGTGATTCCAGTTTTAGATTCCGATGCTTCACTTCAGGTTTACTGTATCCCTCAACCCTTCTTATAAACGATGAAACACAGAAATTGCATCCGAGTTTAATACAAAAGGCACAATGCCGACTTAAGTACAAGAAGACTGACACTCTAACTTTCCATGATTGGAACCTCTAGTGTGATTCCAGTTTTAGATTCCGATGCTTCACTTCAGGTTTACTTTATACCTTGAACCTTCTTATTGACGATGAAACAGAGAAATTGCATCCGAATTTAATACAAAAGGCACAATGCCGACTTAAGTACAAGAGGACTGACACTCTCACTTTCTTTGATTTGAACCTCTCCTTTGAGTCCAGTTTTAGATTCCGATGCTTCACTTCAGGTTTACTGTTTCCCTTCGACCTTCTTATTGACGATCAAACACAGAAATTGTATCCAAGTTTAATACAAAAGGCACAATGCCGACTTATGTACAAGAGGACTGACACTCTCACCTTTTATGATTTGAACATCTCTTGTGAGTCCAGCTTAAGATTACGATGCATCACTTCAGGATTACTGTATCCCTTGGACTTTCTTATTGACGATGAAACACAGAAATTGCATCCGAATTTAATACAAAAGGCACAATGCCGACTTAAGTACAAGAGGACAGACACTCTCACTTTCTATGATTTGATCCTCTCCTATGATTCCAGTTGTAGATTCCGATGCTTCACTTCAGGTTTAGTGTATACCCTGGACTTTCTTATTGACGATGAAACACAAAAAATGCATCCGAATTTAATACAAAATGCACAATGCCGACTTAAGTACAAGAGGACTGACACTCTAACTTTCTATGATTTGAACCTCACCTGTGAGTCGAGTTTCAGATGACGATGCTTCACATCAGGTTTACTGTATCCTTTGGACCATTTTATTGACGATGAAACACAGAAATTGCATCCGAATTTAATACAAAAGGCACAATGCCGACTTAAGTACAATAGGACTGACACTCTCACTTTCTGTGATTTGAACCTCATCTGTGATTCCAGTTTTAGATTTCGATGCTTCACTTCAGGTTTACTGTATCCCTTGGACCTTCTTATTGACGATGAAACACAGAAATTGCATCCGAGTTTAATACAAAAGGCACAATGATGACTTAAGTACAAGAGGACTGACATTCTCACTTACTATGATTTGAACCTCTCTTGAGAGTCCAGTTTCAGATTACGATGCTTCACTTCAGGTTTACTGTATCCCTTGGACCTTCTCATTGACGATGAAACACAGAAATTGCATCCGAATTTAATACAAAAGGCACAATGCCGACTTAAGTACAAGAGGACTGACACTCTCACTTTTTATAATTTGAACCTCTCCTGTGAGTCCAGTTATAGCTTCCGATGCTTCACTTCAGGTTTACTGTATCCCTTGAACCTTCTTATTGACGATGAAACGCAGAAATTGCATCCGAAATTATTACAAATGGCACAATTCCGACTGAAGTACAAGAGGACTGACACTCTAACTTTCTATGATTGCAAACTCTCCTGTGAGTCCGGTTTTAGGTTACGATGCTTCACATCAGGTTTACTGTATCCCTTGGACCTTCTTATTGACGCTGAAACACAGAAATTGCATCCGAATTTAATAGAAAAGGCACAATGCCGACTTAAGTACATTAGGACTGACACTCTAACTTTCTTTGATTTGATCCTCTAGTTTGATTCCAGTTTTAGATTACGATGCTTCACTTCAGGTTTACTGTATCCCTAGGACCTTCTTATTGACGATGAAACTCAGAAATTGCATCCGAGTTTAATACAAAAGGCACAATGCCGACTTAAGTACAAGAAGACTGACACTCTAACTTAACATGATTGGAACCTCTCCTGTGATTCCAGTTTTAGATTCCATTGCTTCACTTCAGGTTTACTGTATCCCTTGAACCTTCTTATTGACGCTGAAACACAGAAATTGCATCCGAATTTAATACAACAGGCACAATGCCGACTTAAGTACAAGAGGACTGACACTCTCACCTTCTATGATTTGAACCTCTAGTGTGATTCCAGTTTTAGATTCCGATGCTTCACTTCAGGTTTACTGTATCCCTTGGACCTTATTATTGACGATGAAACACAGAAATTGCATCCGAGTTTAATACAAAAGGCACAATGCCGACTTAAGTACAAGAAGACTGACACTCTAACTTTCCATGATTGGAACCTCTCGTGTGATTCCACTTTTAGATTCCGATGCTTCACTTCAGGTTTACTGTATAACTTGGACCTTCTTATTGACGATGAAACACTGAAATTGCAACCGAATTCAATACAAAAGGCACAATCCCGACTTAAGTGCAAGAGGACTGACATTCTCACTTTCTATGATTTGAACCTCTCCTGTGAGTCCAGTTTTAGATTACGATGCTTCACTTCAGGTTTACTGTATCCCTCGGACCTTCTCATTGACGATGAAACACAGAAATTGCATCAGAATTCAATACAAATGGCACAATGCCGACTTAAGTACAAGAGGACCGACACTCTAATTTTCTATGATTTGAACCTCCCCTGTGAGTCCAGTTTTAGATTCCGATGCGTCACATCAGGTTTACTGTATCCCTTGGACCTTCTTATTGACGATGAATCACAGAAATTGCATCCGAAATAGTCACAAAAGGCACAATGCCGACCTAAGTACAAGAGGACTGACACTCTCACTTTCTATGATTTGCACCTCTCCTGTGAGTCCAGTTTTAGATTCCGATGATTCACTTCAGGTTTACTGTATACCTTGGACCTTCTTATTGACGATGAAACAGAGAAATTGCATCCGAATTAAATACAAAAGGCACAATGCCGACTTAAGTACAAGAGGACTGACAATCTCACTTTCTATGATTTTAACCTCTCCTGTGATTCCAGTTTTAGATTCCGATGCTTCACTTCAGGTTTACTGTATACCTTGGACCTTCTTATTGACGATGAAACAGAAAAATTGCATCCGAATTTAATACAAAAGGCACAATGCCGACTTAAGTACAAGAGGACTGACAATCTCACTATCTATGATTTGAACCTCTCCTGTGAGTCCAGTTTTAGATTACGATGCTTCACTTCAGGTTTACTGTATCCCTTGGACCTTCTTATTGACGATGAAACACAGAAATTGCATCCGAATTGAATACAAAAGGCACAATGCCGACTTAAGTACAAGAGGACTGACACTCTAACTGTCTATGATTTGAACCTCTCCTGTGATTCCAGTTTTAGATTCCGATGCTTCACATCAGGTTTACTGTATCCCTTGGACCTTCTTATTGACGATGAAACCCCGAAATTGCACCCGAAATTAATAAAAAAGGCACAATGCCGACTTAAGTACTAGAGCACTGACACTCTAACTGTCTATGATTGGAACCTCTATTGTGAGTCCAGTTTTAGATTACGATGCTTCACATCAGGTTTACTGTATCCCTTGGACCTTCTTGTTGACGATGAAACACAGAAATTGCATCCGAATTAAATACAAAAGGCACAATGCCGACTTAACTACAAGAGGTCTGACGCTTTCACTTTCTATGATTTGAACCTCTCCTGGGAATCCAGTTTTAAATTACGATGCTTCACTTCAGGTTTACTGTATCCCTTGGACCGTCTTATTGACGATTAAACACAGAAATTGCATCCGAATTTAATACAAAAGGCACACTGCCGACGTAAGTACATGAGGACTGACACTCTCACTTTCTATGATTTGAACCTCTCCTGTGAGTCCAGTTTTAGATTCCGATGCTTCACTTCAGGTTTACTGTATCTCTTGGACGTTCTTATTGACGATTAAACACAGAAATTGCATCCGAATTTAATACAAAACTCACAATGCCGTCTTAAGTACAAGAGGACTGTCACTCTCACCTTGTATGATTTGAACCTCTCCTTTGATTCCAGTTTTAGATTCCGATGTTTCACTTCAGGTTTACTGTATCGCTTGGACCTTCTTATTGACGATGAAACACAGAAGTTGCATCCGACTTTAATACAAAAGGCACAATGCCGACTTAAGTACATGAAGACTGACACTCTAACTTTCCATGATTGGAGCCTCTCCTGTTTTTCCAGTTTTAGATTCCGATGCTTCACTTCTGGTTTACTGTGTACCTTGGACCCTCTTATTGACGATGGAACACAGAAACTGCATCCGAATTTAATACAAAATGCACAATGCCGACTTAAGTACAAAGGGACTGACACTGTAATTTTCTATGATTTGAATCTCCCCTGTGAGTCCAGTTTTAGATTCCGATGCTTCACTTCAGTTTACTGTATCCGATGGACCTTCTTATTGCCGATGAAACACCGAAATTGCATCCGAAATTAATAAAAAAGGCACAATGCCGACTTAAGTGCAAGAGCACCGACACTCAAACTATCTATGATTGGAACCTCTCCTGTGCGTCCAGTTTTTGATTACGATGCTTCACATCAGGTTTACTGTATCCCTTGGACCTTCTTAATGACGATGAAACACAGAAATTGAATCCGAAATTAATACAAAAGGCACAATGCCGACTTAAGTACAAGAGGACTGAAACTCTAACTTTCGATGATTGGAACCTCTCCTGTGAGTCCAGTTTTAGATTACGATGCTTCACATCAGGTTTACTGTATCCCTTGGACCTTCTTATTGACGATGAAACACAGAAATTGAATCCGAAATTAATACAAAAGGCACAATGCCGACTTAAGTACAAGAGGACTGAAACTCTAACTTTCGATGATTGGAACCTCTCCTGTGAGTCCAGTTTTAGATTACGATGCTTCACATCAGGTTTACTGTATCCCTTGGACCTTCTTATTGACGATGAAACACAGAAGTTGCATCTGAATTTAATAGAATTGGCACAATGCCGACTTAAGTACAAGAGGACTGACACTCTCACTTTCAATGATTTGAACCTCTCTTGTGAGTCCAGTTTTAGATTCCGATGCTTCACTTCAGGTTTACTGTATACTTTGGACCTTCTTATTGACGATGAAACAGAGAAATTGCATCCGAATTTAATACAAAAGGCGCAATGCCAACTTAAGTACAAGAGGACTGACACTCTCTCTTTCTATGATTTGAACCTCTCCTGTGAATCGAGTTTTAGATTCTGATGCTTCACTTCTGGTTTACTGTATCCCTTGGACCTTCTTATTGACGATGAAACACAGAAATTGCATCCGAATTTAATACAAAAGGCACAATGCCTACATAGGTACAAGGGGACTGACACTCTCACCTTCTATGATTTGAACCTCTCCTGAGATTCCAGTTTTAGATTCCGATGCTTCACTTCCGTTTACTGTATCCGATGGACCTTCTTATTGTCGATGAAACACCGAAATTGCATCCGAAATTAATTAAAAAGGCACAATGCCGACTTAAGTGCAAGAGCACTGACACTCAAACTATCTATGATTGGAACCTCTCCTGTGCGTATAGTTTTTGATTACGATGCTTCACATCAGGTTTACTGTATCCCTTGGACCTTCTTATTGACGATGAAACACAGAAATTGCATCCGAATTTAATACAAAAGGCACAATGCCGAGTTAAGTACAAGAGGACAGACACTCTCACTTTCTATGAATTGAAACTCCCCTGTGATTCCAGTTTTAGATTCCGATGCTTCACTTGAGGTATACTGTATACCTTGGCCCTTCTTGTTGTCGATGAAACACCGAAATTGCATCCGAAATTAATAAAAAAGGCACAATGCCGACTTAAGTACAAGAGGACTGACACTCTAACTTTCTATGATTGCAACCTCTCCTGTGAGTCCGGTTTTAGATTACGATGCTTCACATCAGGTTTACTGTATCCCTTGGAACTTCTTATTGACGCTGAAACACGGAAATTGCATCCGAATTTAATAGAAAAGGCACAATGCCGACTTAAGTACATGAGGAGTGACACTCTAACTTTCTATGATTTGATCCTCTAGTTTGATTCCAGTTTTTGATTACGATGCTTCACTTCAGGTTTACTGTATCCCTACGACCTTCTTATTGACGATGAAACACAGAAATTGCATCCGAGTTTAATACAAAAGGCACAATGCCGACTTAAGTACAAGAAGACTGACACTCTAACTTAACATGATTGGAACCTCTCCTGTGATTCCAGTTTTAGATTCCATTGCTTCACTTCAGGCTTACTGTATCCCTTGAACCTTCTTATTGACGATGAAACACAGAAATTGCATCCGAATTTAATACAAAAGGCACAATGCCGACTTAAGTACAAGAGGACCGACACTCTCACCTTCTATGATTTGAACCTCTGGTAGGATTCCAGTTTTAGAATCCGATGCTTCACTTCAGGTTAACTGTATCCCTTGGACCTTATTATTGACGATGAAACACAGAAATTGCATCCGAGTTTAATACAAAAGGCACAATGCCGACTTAAGTACAAGAAGAATGACACTCTAACTTTCCATGATTGGAACCTCTCGTGTGATTAAACTTTTAGATTCCGATGCTTCACTTCAGGTTTACTGTATACCTAATACCTTCTTATTGACGATGAAACACAGAAATTGCAACCGAATTTAATACAAAAGGCACAATCCCGACTTAAGTACAAGAGGACTGACAATCTCACTTTCTATGATTTGAACCTCTCCTGTGAGTCCAGTTTTAGATTACGACGATTCACTTCAGGTTTACTGTATCCCTTGGACCTTCTTATTGACGATGAAACACAGAAATTGCATCGGAATTCAATACAAATGGCACAATGCCGACTTAAGTACAAGAGGACCGACACTATAATTTTCTATGATTTGATCCTCCCCTGAGAGTCCAGTTTTAGATTCCGATGCTTCACATCTGGTTTACTGTATCCCTTGGATTTTCTTATTGACGATGAAACACAGAAATTGCATCCGAATTTGTCACAAAAGGCACAATGCCGACCTAAGTACAAGAGGACTGACACTCTCACTTTCTATGATTTGAACCTCTCCTGTGAGTCCAGTTTTAGATTCCGATGATTCACTTCAGGTTTACTGTATACCTTGGACCTTCTTATTGACGATGAAACAGAGAAATTGCATCCGAATTAAATACAAATGGCACAATGCCGACTTAAGTACAAGAGGACTGACACTCTCACTTTCTATGATTGGAACCTCTCCTGTGATTCCAGTTTTAGATTCCGATGCTCCACTTCAGGTTTACTGTATCCCTTGGACCTTCTTATTGACGATGAAACAGAAAAATTGCATCCGAATTTAATACAAAAGGCACAATGCCGACTTAAGTACAAGAGGACTGACAATCTCACTATCTATGATTTGAACCTCTCCTGTGAGTCCAGTTTTAGATTACGATGCTTCACTTCAGGTTTACTGTATCCCTTGGACCTTCTTATCTACGATGAAACACAGAAATTGCATCCGAATTTAATACAAAAGGCACAATGCCGACATAAGTACAAGAGGACTGACACTCTAACTGTCTATGATTTGAACCTCTCCTGTGATTCCAGTTTTAGATTACGATGCTTCACATCAGGTTTACTGTATCCCTTGGACTTTCTTATTGACGATGAAACCCCGAAATTGCACCCGAAATTAATAAAAAAGGCACAATGCCGACTTAAGTACAAGAGCACTGACACTCTAACTTTCTATGATTGGAACCTCTATTGTGAGTCCAGTTTTAGATTACGATGCTTCACATCAGGTTTACTGTATCCCTTGGACCTTCTTGTTGACGATGAAGCACAGAAATTGCATCCGAATTAAATACAAAAGGCACAATGCCGACTTAACCACAAGAGGACTGACGCTTTCACTTTCTATGATTTGAACCTCTCCTGGGAGTCCAGTTTTAAATTACGATGCTTCACTTCAGGTTTACTGTATCCCTTGGACCTTCTTATTGACGATGAAACACAGAAATTGCATCCGAATTTAATACAAAAGGCACAATGCCGACTTAAGTACATGAGGACTGACACTCTCACTTTCTATGATTTGAACCTCTCCTGTGAGTCCAGTTTTAGATTCCGATGCTTCACTTCAGGTTTACTGTATACCTTGGACCTTCTTATTGACGATGAAACAGAGAAATTGCATCCGAATTTAATACAAAAGGCACAATGCCGACTTAAGTACAAGAGGACTGACACTCTAACTTTCTATGATTTGAACCTCTCCTGTGATTCCAGTTTTAGATTTCGATGCTTCACTTCAGGGTTACTGTATCCCTTGGACGTTCTTATTGACGATGAAACACAGAAATTGCATCCGAATTTAATACAAAACTCACAATGCTGTCTTAAGTACAAGAGGACTGACACTCTCACGTTCTATGATTTGAACCACTCCTCTGATTCCAGTTTTAGATTCCGATGCTTCACTTCAGGTTTACTGTATCGTTTGGACCTTCTTATTGACGATGAAACACAGAAGTTGCATCCGACTTTAATACAAAAGGCACAATGCCGACTTAAGTACATGAAGACTGACACTCTAACTTTCCATGATTGGAACCTCTCCTGTGATTCCAGTTTTAGATTCTGATGCTTCACTTCAGGTTTACTGTATACCTTGGACCCTCTTATTGACGATGAAACACAGAAATTGCATCCGAATTAAATACAAAAGGCACAATGCCGACTTAAGTACAGGAGGACTGACACTCTCACTTTCTATGATTTGAACCTCTCCTGTGAGTCCAATTTTAATTTACGATGCTTCACTTCAGGTTTACTGTATCCCTTGGACCTTCCTATTGACGATGAAACACAGAAATTGCATCCGAATTTAATACAAAAGGCACAATGCCGACTTAAGTACAAGAGGACTGACACTCTCACTTTCTATGATTTGAACCTCTCCGGTGATTCCAGTTTTAGATTCCGATATTTCACTTCAGGTTTACTGTATCCCTTGGACCTTCTTATTGACGATGAAACACAGAAATTGCATCCGAATTTAATACAAAAGGCACAATGCCGACTTAAGTACATGAGGACTGACACTCTCACTTTCTATGATTTGAACCTCTCCTGTGATTCCAGTTTAAGATTCCGATGCTTCACTTCAGGTTTACTGTATCCCTTGGACCTTCTTATTGACGATGAAACACAGAAATTGAATCCGAAATTAATACAAAAGGCACAATGCCGACTTAAGTACAAGAGGACTGAAACTCTAAGTTTCGATGATTGGAACCTCTCCTGTGAGTCCAGTTTTAGATTACGATGCTTCACATCAGGTTTACTGTATCCCTTGGACCTTCTTATTGGCGATGAAACACAGAAGTTGCATCTGAATTTAATAGAAATGGCTCAATGCCGACTTAAGTACAATAGGACTGACACCCTCACTTTCAATGATTTGAACCTCTCCTGTGAGTCCAGTTTTAAATTCCGATGCTTCACTTCAGGTTTACTGTATACTTTGGACCTTCTTATTGACGATGAAACACAGAAATTGCATCCGAATTTAATACAAAGGGCACAATGCTGACTTAAGTACAAGAGGACTGACACTCTCACTTTCTATGATTTGAACCTCTCCTGTGAATAAGTTTTAGATTCTGATGCTTCACTTCAGGTTTACTGTATAACTTGGACCTTCTTATTGACCATGAAACACAGAAATTGCATCCGAATTTAATACAAAAGGCACAATGCCTACTTAGGTACAAGGGGACTGACACTCTCACCTTCTATGATTTGAACCTCTCCTGTGATTCCAGTTTTAGGTTCCGATGCTTCACTTCAGTTTACTGTATCCGATGGACCTTCTTATTGACGATCAAACACCGAAATTGCATCCGAAATTAATAAAAAGGGCACAATGCCGACTTAAGTGCAAGAGCACTGACACTCAAACTATCTATGATTGGAACCTCTCCTGTGCGTCCAGTTTTTGATTACGATGCTTCACATCAGGTTTACTGTATCCCTTGGACCTTCTTATTGACGATGAAACACAGAAATTGCATCCGAATTTAATACAAAAGGCACAATGCCGACTTAAGTACAAGAGGACTGACACTCTCACTTTCTATGATTAGATCCTCTCCTGTGAGTCCAGTTTTAAATTACGATGCTTCACTTCAGGTTTATTGTATCCCTTGGACCGTCTTATTGACGATGAAACACAGAATTTGCATCTGAATGTAATACAAAAGGCACAATGCCGACTTAAGTACAAGAGGACTGACACCCTCACTTTCTATGATTTGAACCTCTACTGTGATTCCAGATTTAGATTCCGATATTTCACTTCAGGTTTACTGTATCCCTTGGCCCTTCTTATTGACGATGAAACACAGAAATTGCATCCGAATTTAATACAAAAGGCTCAATGCCGAGTTAAGTACAAGAGGACTGACACTCTCACTTTCTATGATTTGAAACTCTCCTGTGATTCCAGTTTTAGATTCCGATGCTTCACTTCAGGTTTACTGTATACCTTGGCCTTTCTTATTGACGATGAAACAACGAAATTGCAACCGAAATTAATACAAAAGGCACAATGCGGAATTAAGTACAAGAGCACTGACACTCTAACTTTCTATGATTTGAACCTCTCCTGTGAGTCCAGTTTTAGATTACGATGCTTCACATCAGGTTTACTGTATCCCTTGGACCTTTTTATTGACGATGAAACACAGAAATTGCATCCGAATTTAATACAAAAGGCACAATGCCGACCTAAGTACAAGAGGACTGACACTCTCACTTTCTATGATTTGAACCTCTCCCGCTGATTCCAGTTTTAGATTCCGATATTTCACTTCAGGTTTACTGTATTCCTTGGACATTCTTATTGACGATGAAACACAGAAAGTGCATCCGAATTTAATACAAAAGGCACAATGCCGACTTAAGTACATGAGGACTGACACTCTCACCTTCTATGATTTGAACCTCTCCTGTGATTCCAGTTTTAGATTCCGATGCTTCACTTCAGGTTTACTGTATCCCTTGGACCTTCTTATTGACGATGAAACACAGAAATTGAATCCGAAATTAATACAGAAGGCACAATGGTGACTTAAGTACAAGAGGACTGAAACTCTAACTTTCGATGATTGGAACCTCTCCTGTGAGTCCAGTTTTAGATTACGATGCTTCACATCAGGTTTACTGTATCCCTTGGACCTTCTTATTGACGATGAAACACAGAAGTTGCATCTGAATTTAATAGAAATGGCACAATGCCGACTTAAGTACAAGAGGACTGACACTCTCACTTTCAATGATTTGAACCTCTCCTGTGAGTCCAGTTTTAGATTCCGATGCTTCACTTCAGGTTTACTGTATACTTTGGTTCTTCTTATTGACGATGAAACAGAGAAATTGCATCCGAATTTAATACAAAAGACACAATGCCTACTTAAGTACAAGAGGACTGACACTCTCACTTTCTATGATTTGAACCTCTCCTGTGAATCGAGTTTTAGATTCTGATGCTTCACTTCAGGTTTACTGTATCCCTTGGACCTTCTTATTGACGATGAAACCCAGAAATTGCATCCGAATTTAATACAAAAGGCACAATGCCTACTTAGGTACAAGGGGACTGACACTCTCACCTTCTATGATTTGAACCTCTCCTGTGATTCCAGTTTTAGATTCCGATGCTTCACTTCAGGTTTACTGTATCCCTTGGACCTTCTTATTGACGATGAAACACAGAAATTGGATCCGAATGTAATACAAAAGGCCCAATGCTGACTTAAGTACAAGAGGACTGACACTCTAACTTTCTATGATTTGAACCTCTCCTGTGAGTCCAGTTTAACCTTCCGATGCTTCACTTCAAGTTTACTGTATCCCTTTGACATTCTCATAGACAATGAAGCACCGAAATTGCATCCGAAATTAATACAAAATGCACAATGCCGACCTAAGTACAAGTGGACTGACCCTCTCACTTTCTACGATTTGAACCTCTCCTGTGATTCCAGTTTAAAATTCCGATGCTACACTTCAGGTTTACTGTATCCCTTGGACCTTCTTATTGACGATGAAACACAGAAATTGAATCCGAAATTAATACAAAAGGCACAATGCCGACTTAAGTACAAGAGGACTGAAACTCTAAGTTTCGATGATTGGAACCTCTCCTGTGAGTCCAGTTTTAGATTACGATGCTTCACATCAGGTTTACTGTATCCCTTGGACCTTCTTATTGGCGATGAAACACAGAAGTTGCATCTGAATTTAATAGAAATGGCACAATGCCGACTTAAGTACAATAGGACTGACACCCTCACTTTCAATGATTTGAACCTCTCCTGTGAGTCCAGTTTTAAATTCCGATGCTTCACTTCAGGTTTACTGTATACTTTGGACCTTCTTATTGACGATGGAACAGAGAAATTGCATCCGAATTTAATACAAAGGGCACAATGCTGACTTAAGTACAAGAGGACTGACACTCTCACTTTCTATGATTTGAACCTCTCCTGTGAATGAGTTTTAGATTCTGATGCTTCACTTCAGGTTTACTGTATCCCTTGGACCTTCTTATTGACCATGAAACACAGAAATTGCATCCGAATTTAATACAAAAGGCACAATGCCTACTTAGGTACAAGGGGACTGACACTCTCACCTTCTATGATTTGAACCTCTCCTGTGATTCCAGTTTTAGGTTCCGATGCTTCACTTCAGTTTACTGTATCCGATGGACCTTCTTATTGACGATCAAACACCGAAATTGCATCCGAAATTAATAAAAAAGGCACAATGCCGACTTAAGTGCAAGAGTACTGACACTCAAACTATCTATGATTGGAACCTCTCCTGTGCGTCCAGTTTTTGATTACGATGCTTCACATCAGGTTTACTGTATCCCTTGGACCTTCTTATTGACGATGAAACACAGAAATTGCATCCGAATTTAATACAAAAGGCACAATGCCGACTTAAGTACAAGAGGACTGACACTCTCACTTTCTATGATTAGATCCTCTCCTGTGAGTCCAGTTTTAAATTACGATGCTTCACTTCAGGTTTATTGTATCCCTTGGACCGTCTTATTGACGATGAAACACAGAATTTGCATCCGAATGTAATACAAAAGGCACAATGCCGACTTAAGTACAAGAGGACTGACACCCTCACTTTCTATGATTTGAACCTCTACTGTGATTCCAGATTTAGATTCCGATATTTCACTTCAGGTTTACTGTATCCCTTGGCCCTTCTTATTGACGATGAAACACAGAAATTGCATCCGAATTTAATACAAAAGGCTCAATGCCGAGTTAAGTACAAGAGGACTGACACTCTCACTTTCTATGATTTGAAACTCTCCTGTGATTCCAGTTTTAGATTCCGATGCTTCACTTCAGGTTTACTGTATACCTTGGCCTTTCTTATTGACGATGAAACAACGAAATTGCAACCGAAATTAATACAAAAGGCACAATGCGGAATTAAGTACAAGAGCACTGACACTCTAACTTTCTATGATTTGAACCTCTCCTGTGAGTCCAGTTTTAGATTACGATGCTTCACATCAGGTTTACTGTATCCCTTGGACCTTTTTATTGACGATGAAACACAGAAATTGCATCCGAATTTAATACAAAAGGCACAATGCCGACCTAAGTACAAGAGGACTGACACTCTCACTTTCTATGATTTGAACCTCTCCCGCTGATTCCAGTTTTAGATTCCGATATTTCACTTCAGGTTTACTGTATTCCTTGGACATTCTTATTGACGATGAAACACAGAAATTGCATCCGAATTTAATACAAAAGGCACAATGCCGACTTAAGTACATGAGGACTGACACTCTCACTTTCTATGATTTGAACCTCTCCTGTGATTCCAGTTTTAGATTCCGATGCTTCACTTCAGGTTTACTGTATCCCTTGGACCTTCTTATTGACGATGAAACACAGAAATTGAATCCGAAATTAATACAGAAGGCACAATGGCGACTTAAGTACAAGAGGACTGAAACTCTAACTTTCGATGATTGGAACCTCTCCTGTGAGTCCAGTTTTAGATTACGATGCTTCACGTCAGGTTTACTGTATCCCTTGGACCTTCTTATTGACGATGAAACACAGAAGTTGCATCTGAATTTAATAGAAATGGCACAATGCCGACTTAAGTACAAGAAGACTGACACTCTCACTTTCAATGATTTGAACCTCTCCTGTGAGTCCAGTTTTAGATTCCGATGCTTCACTTCAGGTTTACTGTATACTTTGGTTCTTCTTATTGACGATGAAACAGAGAAATTGCATCCGAATTTAATACAAAAGGCACAATGCCTACTTAAGTACAAGAGGACTGACACTCTCACTTTCTATGATTTGAACCTCTCCTGTGAATCGAGTTTTAGATTCTGATGCTTCACTTCAGGTTTACTGTATCCCTTGGACCTTCTTATTGACGATGAAACCCAGAAATTGCATCCGAATTTAATACAAAAGGCACAATGCCTACTTAGGTACAAGGGGACTGACACTCTCACCTTTTATGATTTGAACCTCTCCTGTGATTCCAATTTTAGATTCCGATGCTTCACTTCAGGTTTACTGTATCCCTTGGACCTTCTTATTGACGATGAAACACAGAAATTGGATCCGAATGTAATACAAAAGGCCCAATGCTGACTTAAGTACAAGAGGACTGACACTCTAACTTTCTATGATTTGAACCTCTCCTGTGAGTCCAGTTTAACCTTCCGATGCTTCACTTCAAGTTTACTGTATCCCTTTGACATTCTCATAGACAATGAAGCACCGAAATTGCATCCGAAATTAATACAAAATGCACAATGCCGACCTAAGTACAAGTGGACTGACCCTCTCACTTTCTACGATTTGAACCTCTCCTGTGAGTCCAGTTTTAGATTACGATGCTTCACTTCAGGTTTGCTGTATCCCTTGGACCTTCTTATTGACGATGAAACACAGAAATTGCATCCGAATGTAATACAAAAGGCAGAATGCCGACTTAAGTACAAGAGGACTGACACTCTCACTTTCTATGATTTGAACCTTTCCTGTGATTCCAGTTTTAGATTCCGATATTTCACTTCAGGTTTACTGTATCCCTTGGACCTTCTTATTCACGATGAAAAACAGAAATTGCATCCGAATTTAATACAAAAGACTCAATGCCGACATAAGTACAAGAGGACTGACACTCTCACCTTCAATGATTTGAACCTCTCCTGTGTGTCCAGTTTTAGATTACGATGCTTCACTTCAGGTTTACTGTATCCCTTGGACCTTCTTATTGACGATGAAACACAGAAATTGCATCCGAATTTAATACAAAAGGCACAATGCCGACTTAAGTACATGAGGACTGACACTCTTACTTTCTATGATTTGAACCTCTCCTGTGATTCCAGTTTAAGATTCCGATGCTTCACTTCAGGTTTACTGTATCCCTTGGACCTTCTTATTGACGATGAAACACATAAATTGAATCCGAAATTAATACAAAAGGCAAAATGCCGACTTAAGTACAAGAGGACTGAAACTCTAACTTTCGATGATTGGAACCTCTCCTGTGAGTCCAGTTTTAGATTACGATGCTTCACATCAGGTTTACTGTATCCCTTGGACCTTCTTATTGACGATGAAACACAGAAGTTATATCTGAATTTAATAGAAATGGCACAATGCCGACTTAAGTACAAGAGGACTGACACTCTCACTTTCAATGATTTGAACCTCTCCTGTGAGTCCAGTTTTAAATTCCGATGCTTCACTTCAGGTTTACTGTATACTTTGGACCTTCTTATTGACGATGAAACAGAGAAATTGCATCCGAATTTAATACAAAAGGCACAATGCCGACTTAAGTACAAGAGGACTGACACTCTCACTTTCTATGATTTGAACCTCTCCTGTGAATCGAGTTCTAGACTCTGATGCTTCACTTCAGGTTTACTGTATCCCTTGGACCTTCTTATTGACGATGAAACACAGAAATTGCATCCGAATTTAATACAAAAGGCACAATGCCTACTTAGGTACAAGGGATCTGACACTCTCACCTTCTATGATTTGAACCTCTCCTGTGATTCCAGTTTTAGATTCCGATGCATCACTTCAGTTTACCGTATCCGATGGACGGTCTTATTGACGATCAAACACCGAAATTGCATCCGAAATTAATAAAAAAGGCACAATGCTACATAAGTGCAAGAGCACTGACACTCAAACTATCTATGATTGGAACCTCTCCTGTGCGTCCAGTTTTTGATTACGATGCTTCACATCAGGTTTACTGTATCCCTTGGACATTCTTATTGACGATGAAAAACAGAAATTGCATCCGAATTTAATACAAAAGGCAGAATGCCGACTTAAGTACAAGAGGACAGACACTCTCACTTTCTATGATTAGATCCTTTCCTGTGAGTCCAGTTTTAAATTACGATGCTTCACTTCAGGTTTACTGTATCCCTTGGACCTTCTTATTGACGATGAAACACAGAAATTGCATCCGAATTTAATACAAAAGGCACAATGCCGACTTAAATACAAGAGGACTGACACTCTCACTTTCTATGATTTGAACCTCACCCGCTGATTCCAGTTTTAGATTCCGATATTTCACTTCAGGTGTACTGTATTCCTTGGACATTCTTATTGACGATGAAACACAGAAATTGCATCCGAATTTAATACAAAAGGCACAATGCCGACTTAAGTACATGAGGACTGACACTCTCACTTTCTATGATTTGAACCTCTCCTGTGATTCCAGTTTTTAGATTCCGATGCTTCACTTCAGGTTTACTGTATCCCTTGGACCTTCTTATTGACGATGAAACACAGAAATTGAATCCGAAATTAATACAAAAGGCACAATGCCGACTTAAGTACAAGAGGACTGAAACTCTAACTTTCGATGATTGGAACCTCTCCTGTGAGTCCAGTTTTAGATTACGATGCTTCACATCAGGTTTACTGTATCCCTTGGACCTTCTTATTGACGATGAAACACAGAAGTTGCATCTGAATTTAATAGAAATGGCACAATGCTGACTTAAGTACAAGAGGACTGACACTCTCACTTTCAATGATTTGAACCTCTCCTGTGAGTCCAGTTTTAGATTCCGATGCTTCACTTCAGGTTTACTGTATACTTTGGTTCTTCTTATTGACGATGAAACAGAGAAATTGCATCCGAATTTAATACAAAAGGCACAATGCCTACTTAAGTACAAGAGGACTGACACTCTCACTTTCTATGATTTGAACCTCTCCTGTGAATCGAGTTTTAGATTCTGATGCTTCACTTCAGGTTTACTGTATCCCTTGGACCTTCTTATTGACGATGAAACCCAGAAATTGCATCCGAATTTAATACAAAAGGCACAATGCCTACTTAGGTACAAGGGGAGTGACACTCTCACCTTCTATGATTTGAACCTCTCCTGTGATTCCAGTTTTAGATTCCGATGCTTCACTTCAGGTTTACTGGATCCCTTGGACCTTCTTATTGACGATGAAACACAGAAATTGGATCCGAATGTAATACAAAAGGCCCAATGCTGACTTAAGTACAAGAGGACTGACACTCTAACTTTCTATGATTTGAACCTCTCCTGTGAGTCCAGTTTAAGTTTCCGATGCTTCATTTCAAGTTTACTGTATCCCTTTGACATTCTCATAGACAATGAAGCACCGAAATTGCATCCGAAATTAATACAAAATGCACAATGCCGACCTAAGTACAAGTGGACTGACCCTCTCACTTTCTACGATTTGAACCTCTCCTGTGAGTCCAGTTTTATATTACGATGCTTCACTTCAGGTTTGCTGTATCCCTTGGACCTTCTTATTGACGATGAAACACAGAAATTGCATCCGAATTTGTCACAAAAGGCACAATGCCGACCTAAGTACAAGAGGACTGACACTCTCACTTTCTATGATTGGAACCTCTCCTGTGATTCCAGTTTTAGATTCCGATGCTGCACTTCAGGTTTACTGTATCCCTTGGACCTTCTTATTGACGATGAAACAGAATAATTGCATCCGAATTTAATACAAAAGGCACAATGCCGACTTAAGTACAAGAGGACTGACAATCTCACTATCTATGATTTGAACCTCTCCTGTGAGTCCAGTTTTAGATTACGATGCTTCACTTCAGGTTTACTGTATCCCTTGGACCTTCTTATTGACGATGAAACACAGAAATTGCATCCGAATTTAATAATAAAGGCACAATGCTGACATAAGTACAAGAGGACTGACACTCTAACTGTCTATGATTTGAACCTCTCCTGTGATTCCAGTTTTAGATTCCGATGCTTCACATCAGGTTTACTGTATCCCTTGGACCTTCTTATTGACGATGAAACCCCGAAATTGCACCCGAAATTAATAAAAAAAGGCACAATGCCGACTTAAGTACAAGAGCACTGACACTCTAACTTTCTATGATTGGAACCTCTATTGTGAGTCCAGTTTTAGATTACGATGCTTCACATCAGGTTTACTGTATCCCTTGGACCTTCTTGTTGACGATGAAGCACAGAAATTGCATCCGAATTAAATACAAAAGGCACAATGCCGACTTAACTACAAGAGGACTGACGCTTTCACTTTCTATGATTTGAACCTCTCCTGGGAGTCCAGTTTTAAATTACGATGCTTCACTTCAGGTTTACTGTATCCCTTGGACCTTCTTATTGACGATGAAACACAGAAATTGCATCCGAATTTAATACAAAAGGCACAATGCCGACTTAAGTACATGAGGACTGACACTCTCACTTTCTATGATTTGAACCTCTCCTGTGAGTCCAGTTTTAGATTCCGATGCTTCTCTTCAGGTTTACTGTATCCCTTGGACGTTCTTATTGACGATGAAACACAGAAATTGCATCCGAATTTAATACAAAACTCACAATGCTGTCTTAAGTACAAGAGGACTGACACTCTCACGTTCTATGATTTGAACCTCTCCTTTGATTCCAGTTTTAGATTCCGATGCTTCACTTCAGGTTTACTGTATCGCTTGGACCTTCTTATTGACGATGAAACACAGAAGTAGCATCCGACTTTAATACAAAAGGCACAATGCCGACTTACGTACATGGAGACTGACACTCTAACTTTCCATGATTGGAACCTCTCCTGTGATTCCAGTTTTAGATTCTGATGCTTCACTTCAGGTTTACTGTATACCATGGACCCTGTTATTGACGATGAAACACAGAAATTGCATCCGAATTAAATACAAAAGGCACAATGCCGACTTAAATGCAGGAGGACTGACACTCTCACTTTCTATGATTTGAACCTCACCTGTGAGTCCAATTTTAAATTACGATGCTTCACTTCAGGTTTACTGTATCCCTTGGACCTTCTTATTGACGATGAAACACAGAAATTGCATCCGAATTTAATACAAAAGGCACAATGCCGACTTAAGTACAAGAGGACTGACACTCTCACTTTCTATGATTTGAACCTCTCCTGTGATTCCAGTTTTAGATTCCGATATTTCACTTCAGGTTTACTGTATCCCTTGGACCTTCTTATTGACGATGAAACACAGAAATTGCATCCGAATTTAATACAAAAGGCACAATGCCGACTTAAGTACGTGAGGACTGACACTCTCACTTTCTATGATTTGAACCTCTCCTGTGATTCCAGTTTATGATTCCGATGCTTCACTTCAGGTTTACTGTATCCCATGGACCTTCTTATTGACGATGAAGCACAGAAATTGAATCCGAAATTAATACAAAAGGCACAATGCCGACTTAAGTACAAGAGGACTGAAACTCTAACTTTCGATGATTGGAACCTCTCCTGTGAGTCCAGTTTTAGATTACAATGCTTCACATCAGGTTTACTGTATCCCTTGGACCTTCTTATTGACGATGAAACACAGAAGTTGCATCTGAATTTAATAGAAATGGCACAATGCCGACTTAAGTACAAGAGGACTGACACTCTCACTTTCTATGATTAGATCCTCTCCTGTGAGTCCAGTTTTAAATTACGATGCTTCACTTCAGGTTTATTGTATCCCTTGGACCGTCTTATTGACGATGAAACACAGAATTTGCATCCGAATGTAATATAAAAGGCACAATGCCGACTTAAGTACAAGAGGACTGACACCCTCACTTTCTATGATTTGAACCTCTCCTGTGATTCCAGATTTAGATTCCGATATTTCACTTCAGGTTTACTGTATCCCTTGGCCCTTCGTATTGACGATGAAACACAGAAATTGCATCCGAATTTAATACAAAAGGCACAATGCCGACTTAAGTACATGAGGACTGACACTCTCACTTTCTATGATTTGAACCTCTCCTGTGATTCCAGTTTTAGATTCCGATGCTTCACTTCAGGTTTACTGTATCCCTTGGACCTTCTTATTGACGATGAAACACAGAAATTGAATCCGTAATTAATACAAAAGGCACAATGCCGACTTAAGTACAAGAGGACTGAAACTCTAACTTTCGGTGATTGGAACCTCTCCTGTGAGTCCAGTTTTAGATTACGATGCTTCACATCAGGTTTACTGTATCCCTTGGACCTTCTTATTGACGATGAAACACAGAAGTTGCATCTGAATTTAATAGAAACGGCACAATACCGACTTAAGTACAAGAGGACTGACACTCTCACTTTCAATGATTTGAACCTCTCCTGTGAGTCCAGTTTTAGATTCCGATGCTTCACTTCAGGTTTACTGTATACTTTGGTTCTTCTTATTGACGATGAAACAGAGAAATTGCATCCGAATTTAATACAAAAGGCACAATGCCTACTTAAGTACAAGAGGACTGACACTCTCACTTTCTATGATTTGAACCTCTCCTGTGAATCGAGTTTTAGATCCTGATGCTTCACTTCAGGTTTACTGTATCCCTTGGACCTTCTTATTGACGATGAAACCCAGAAATTGCATCCGAATTTAATACAAAAGGCACAATGCCTACTTAGGTACAAGGGGACTGACACTCTCACCTTCTATGATTTGAACCTCTCCTGTGATTCCAGTTTTAGATTCCGATGCTTCACTTCAGGTTTACTGTATCCCTTGGAATTTCTTATTGACGATGAAACACAGAAATTGGATCCGAATGTAATACAAAAGGCCCAATGCTGACTTAAGTACAAGAGGACTGACACTCTAACTTTCTATGATTTGAACGTCTCCTGTGAGTCCAGTTTAAGCTTCCGATGCTTCACTTCAAGTTTACTGTATCCCTTTGACATTCTCATAGACAATGAAGCACCGAAATTGCATCCGAAATTAATACAAAATGCACAATGCCGACCTAAGTACAAGTGGACTGACCCTCTCACTTTCTACGATTTGAATCTCTCCTGTGAGTCCAGTTTTAGATTACGATGCTTCACTTCAGGTTTGCTGTATCCCTTGGACCTTCTTATTGAAGATGAAACACAGAAATTGCATCCGAATGTAATACAAAAGGCACAATGCCGACTTAAGTACAAGAGGACTGACACTCTCACTTTCTATGATTTGAACCTCTCCTGTGAATCGAGTTTTAGATTCCGATGCTTCACTTCAGGTTTACTATATCCCTTGGACCCTCTTATTGACGATGAAACATCGAAATTGCAACCGAAATTAATACAAAAGGCACAATGCCGACTTAAGTACAAGAGCACTGACACTCTAACTTTCTATGATTGGAACTTCTCCTGTGAGTCCAGTTTTAGGTTAAGATGCTTCACATCAGGTTTACTGTGTCCCTTGGACCTTCTTATTGACGATGAAACACCGAAATTGCATCCGAAATTAATAAAAAAGCACAATGCCGACAAAGTACAAGAGCACTGACACTCTAACTATCTATGATTGGAATCTCTCCTGTGCGTCCAGTTTTAGATTACGATGCTTGACATCAGCTTTACTGTATCCCTTGGACCTTCTTGTTGACGATGAAACACAGAAATTGCATCCGAATTTAATACAAAAGGCACAATGCCGACTTAAGTACAAGAGGACTGACACTCTCACTTTCTATGATTAGAACCTCTCCTGTGAGACCAGTTTTAAATTACGATGCTTCACTTCAGGTTTACTGTATCCCTTGGACCTTCTTATTGACGATGAAACACAGAAATTGCATCCGAATGTAATACAAAAGGCACAATGCCGACTTAAGTACAAGAGGACTGACACTCTCACCTTCTATGATTTGAACCTCTCCTGTGATTCCAGTTTTAGATTCCGATATATCACTTCAATATTACGGTATCCCTTGTACCTTCTTATTGACGATGAAACTTAGAAATTACATCCTATTTTAATACAAAAGGCTCAATGCCGTCATAAGTACAAGAAGAATGACACTCTCACTTTCTATTATTTGAACCTCTCCTGTGATTTCAGTTTTAGATTCCGATGCTTCACTTCAGGTTTACTGTATCCCTTGGACCTTCTTATTGACGATGAAACACAGAAATTGCATCCGAACTTAATACAAAAGGCACAATGCCGACTTAAGGACAAGAGGACTGACACTCTCACTTTCTATGATTTGAACCTCTCCTGTGAGTCCAGATTCAAATTACGATGCTTCACTTCAGGTTTACTGTATCCCTTGGACCTTCTTATTGACGATGAAACACAGAAATTGCATCCGAATTTAATAGAAAAGGCACAATGCCGACTTAAGTACAAGAGGACTGACACCCTAACTTTCTATGATATGAACCTCTCCTGTGAGTCCAGTTTTAGATTACGATGTTTCACTTCAGGTTTACTGTATCCTTAGGACCTTCTTATTGACGATGAAACACAGAAATTGCATCCGAGTTTAATACAAAAGACCCAATGCCGACTGAAGTACAAGAAGACAGACAATCTTACTTTCTATGATTTGAACCTCTCCTGTAAGTCCAGTTTTAGATTACGATGCTTCACTTCAGGTTTACTGTATCCCTTGGACATTCTTATTGACGATGAAACGCAGTAATTTCATCCGAATTTAATACAAAAGGCACATGCCGTCTTAAGTACAAGAGGACTGACACTTTCACTTTCTATGATTTGAACCTCTCCTGTGAGTCCAGTTTTAGATTCCGATGCTTCACTTCAGGTTTACTGTATACCTTCGACCTTCTTATTGACGATGAAACACAGAAGTTGCATCTGAATTTAATAGAAATGGCACAATGCCGGCTTAAGTACAAGAGGACTGACACTCTCACTTTCAATGATTTGAACCTCTCCTGTGAGTCCAGTTTTAGATTCCGATGCTTCACTTCAGGTTTACTGTATACCTTGGACCTTCTTATTGACGATGAAACAGAGAAATTGCATCCGAATTTAATACAAAAGGCACAATGCCGACTTAAGTACAAGAGGACTGACACTCTCACTTTCTATGATTGGAACCTCTCCTGTGATTCGAGTTTTAGATTCCGATGCTTCACTTCAGGTTTACTGTATCCCTTGGACCTTCTTATTGACGATGAAACACAGAAATTGCATCCGAATTTAATACAAAAGGCACAATGCCGACTTAAGTACAAGAGGACTGACACCCTCACTTTCTATGATTTGAACCTCTCCTGTGATTCCAGATTTAGATTCCGATATTTCACTTCAGGTTTACTGTATCCCTTGGCCTTTCTTATTGACGATGAAACACAGAAATTGCATCCGAATTTAATACAAAAGGCTCAATGCCGAGTTAAGTACAAGAGGACTGAGACTCTCACTTTCTATGATTTGAAACTCTCCTGTGATTCCAGTTTTAGATTCCGATGCTTCACTTCAGGTTTACTGTATACCTTGGCCTTTCTTATTGACGATGAAACAACGAAATTGCATCCGAAATTAATACAAAAGGCACAATGCGGAATTAAGTACAAGAGCACTGACACTCTAACTTTCTATGATTTGAACCTCTCCTGTGAGTCCAGTTTTAGATTACGATGCTTCACATCAGGTTTACTGTATCCCTTGGACCTTCTTATTGACGATGAAACACAGAAATTGCATCCGAATGTAATACAAAAGGCACAATGCCGACTTAAGTACAAGAGGACTGACACTCTCACCTTCTATGATTTGAACCTCTCCTGTGATTCCAGTTTTAGATTCCGATGCTTCACTACAGGTTTACTGTATCCCTTGGACCTTCTTATTGACGATGAAACACAGAAATTGCATCCGAGTTTAATGCAAAAGGCACAATGCCGACTTAAGTACAAGAGGACTGACAATCTCACTTTCTATGATTTGAACCTCTCCTGTGAGTCCAATTCCAAATTACGATGCTTCACTTCAGGTTTACTGTATCCCTTGGACCTTCTAATTGACGATGAAACACAGAAATTGCATCCGAATTTAATACAAAAGGCACAATGCCGACTTAAGTACAAGAGGACTGACACTCTCACTTTCTATGATTTGAACCTCTCCCGCTGATTCCAGTTTTAGATTCCGATATTTCACTTCAGGTTTACTGTATTTCTTGGACATTCTTATTGACGATGAAACACAGAAATTGCATCCGAATTTAATACAAAAGGCACAATGCCGACTTAAGTACATGAGGACTGACACTCCCACTTTCTATCATTTGAACCTCTCCTGTGATTCCAGTTTTAGATTCCGATGCTTCACTTCAGGTTTACTGTATCCCTTGGACCTTCTTATTGACGATGAAACACAGAAATTGAATCCGAAATTAATACAAAAGGCACAATGCCGACTTAAGTACAAGAGGACTGAAACTCTAACTTTCGATGATTGGAACCTCTCCTGTGAGTCCAGTTTTAGATTACGATGCTTCACATCAGGTTTACTGTATCCCTTGGACCTTCTTATTGACGATGAAACACAGAAGTTGCATCTGAATTTAATAGAAATGGCACAATGCCGACTTAAGTACAAGAGGACTGACACTCTCACTTGCAATGATTTGAACCTCTCCTGTGAGTCCAGTTTTAGATTCCGATGCTTCACTTCAGGTTTACTGTATACTTTGGTTCTTCTTATTGACGATGAAACAGAGAAATTGCATCCAAATTTAATACAAAAGGCACAATGCCTACTTAAGTACAAGAGGACTGACACTCTCACTTTCTATGATTTGAACCTCTCCTGTGAATCGAGTTTTAGATTCTGATGCTTCACTTCAGGTTTACTGTATCCCTTGGACCTTCTTATTCACGATGAAAAACAGAAATTGCATCCGAATTTAATACAAAAGACTCAATGCCGACATAAGTACAAGAGGACTGACACTTTCACCTTCTATGATTTGAACCTCTCCTGTGATTCCAGTTTTAGATTCCGATGCTTCACTTCAGGTTTACTATATCCCTTGGACCCTCTTATTGACGATGAAACACCGAAATTGCATCCGAAATTAATACAAAAGGCACAATGCCGACTTAAGTACAAGAGCACTGACACTCTAACTATCTATGATTGGAACCTCTCCTGTGCGTCCAGTTTCAGATTACGATGCTTCACATCAGGTTTACTGTATCCCTTGGACCTTCTTGTTGACGATGAAACACAGAAATTGCATCCGAATTTAATACAAAAGGCACAATGCCGACTTAAGTACAAGAGGACTGACACTCTCACCTTCTATGATTTGAACCTCTCTTGTGATTCCAGTTTTAGATTCCGATATATCACTTCAATATTACGGTATCCCTTGTACCTTCTTATTGACGATGAAACCCAGAAATTACATCCTATTTTAATACAAAAGACTCAATGCCGACATAAGTACAAGAGGAATGACAATCTCACTTTCTATGATTTGAACCTCTCCAGTGATTTCAGTTTTAGATTCCGATGCTTCACTTCAGGTTTACTGTATACCTTCGACCTTCTTATTGACGATGAAACAGATAAATTGCATCCGAATTTAATACAAAAGGCACAATGCCGACTTAAGGACAAGAGGACTGACACTCTCACTTTCTATGATTTGAACCTCCCCTGTGAGTCCAGTTTTAGATTCCGATGCTTCGCTTCAGGTTTACTGTATACCTTGGACCTTCTTATTGACGATGAAACACAGAAATTGCATCCGAATTTAATACAAAAGGCACAATGCCGACTTAAGTACAAGAGGACTGACACTCTAACTTTCTATGATTTGAACCTCTCCTGTGAGTCCAGTTTTAGCTTCCGATGCTTCACTTCAGGTTTACTGGATCCCTTGGACCTTCCTATTGACGATGAAACACAGAAATTGCATCCGATTGTAATACAAAAGGCCCAATGCTGACTTCAGTACAAGAGGACTGACACTCTAACTTTCTATGATTTGAACCTCTCCTGTGAGTCCAGTTTATGCTTCCGATGCTTCACTTCAAGTTTACTGTATCCCTTGGACCTTCTCATAGACAATGAAGCACCGAAATTGCATCCGAAATTAATACAAAATGCACAATGCCGACCTAAGTACAAGTGGACTGACCCTCTCACTTTCTATGATTTGAACCTCTCCTGTGAGTCCAGTTTTAGATTACGATGCTTCACTTCAGGTTTGCTGTATCCCTTGGACCTTCTTATTGACGATGAAACACAGAAATTGCATCCGAATGTAATAAAAAAGGCACAATGCCGACTTAAGTACAAGAGGACTGACACTCTCACTTTCTATGATTTGAACCTCTCCTGTGATTCCAGTTTTAGATTCCGATATTTCACTTCAGGTTTACTGTATCCCTTGGACCTTCTTATTGACGATGAAAAACAGAAATTGCATCCGAATTTAATACAAAAGACTCAATGCCGACATAAGTACAAGAGGACTGACACTCTCACCTTCTGTGATTTGAACCTCTCCTGTGATTCCAGTTTTGGATTCCGTTGCTTCACTTCAGGTTTTACTATATCCCTTGGACCCTCTTATTGACGATGAAACACCGAAATTGCATCCGAAATTAATACAAAAGGCACAATGCCGACTTAAGTACAAGAGCACTGACACTCTAACTTTCCATGATTGGAACCTCCCCTGTGAGTCCAGTTTTAGATTAAGATGCTACACATCAGGTTTACTGTATCCCTTGGACCTTCTTATTGACGATGAAACACCGAAATTGCATCCGAAATAAATAAAAAAGCACAATGCCGACTTAAGTACAGGAGCACTGACACTCTAACTATCTATGATTGGAACCTCTCCTGTGCGTCCAGTTTTAGATTACGATGCTTCACATCAGGTTTACTGTATCCCTTGGACCTTCTATTGACGATGAAACACAGAAATTGCATCCGAATTTAATACAAAAGGCACAATGCCGACTTAAGTACAAGAGGACTGACACTCTCACTTTCTATGATTAGAACCTCTTCTGTGAGACCAGTTTTAAATTACGATGCTTCACTTCAGGTTTTCTGTATCCCTTGGACCTTCTTATTGACGATGAAACACAGAAATTGCATCCGAATGTAATACAAAAGGCACAATGCCGACTTAAGTACAAGAGGACTGACACTCTCACCTTCTATGATTTGAACCTCTCCTGTGATTCCAGTTTTAGATTCCGATATTACACTTCAATTTTACTGTATCCCTTGTACCTACTTATTGACGATGAAACTCAGAAATTACATCCGAATTTAATACAAAAGGCTCAATGCCGACATAAGTACAAGAGGACTGACACTCTCACTTTCTATGATTTGAACCTCTTCTGTGATTCCAGTTTTAGATTCCGATGCTTCACTTCAGGTTTACTGTATCCCTTGGACCTTCTTATTGATGATGAAACACAGAAATTGCATCCGAATTTAATACAAAAGGCACAATGCCGACTTAAGTACAAGACGACTGACACTCTCACTTTCTATGATTTGAACCTCTCCTGTGAGTCCAGATTTAAATTACGATGCTTCACTTCAGGTTTACTGTATCCCTTGGACCTTCTTATTGACGATGAAACACAGAAATTGCATCCGAATTTAATAGAAAAGGCACAATGCCGACTTAAGTACAAGAGGACTGACACTCTCACTTTCAATGATTTGAACCTCCCCTGTGCGTCCAGTTTTAGATTCCGATGCTTCACTTCAGGTTTACTGTATACTTTGGACCTTATTATTGACGATGAAACACAGATATTGCATCCGAATTTAATACAAAAGTCACAATGCCGACTTAAGTACAAGAGGACTGACACTCTCACTTGGTATGATTTGAACCTCTCCTGTGTTTACAGTTTTAGATTCCGATGCTTCACTTCAGGTTTACTGTATCCCTTGGACCTTCGTATTGACGATGAGACACAGAAATTGCATCCGAATTTAATACAAAAGGCACAATGCCTACTTACGTACAAGGGGACTGACACTCTCACCTTCTATGAATTGAACCTCTCCTGTGATTCCAGTTTTAGATTCCGATGTTTCACTTCAGGTTTACTGGATCCCTTGGACCTTCTTATTGACTATGAAACACAGAAATTGCATCCGAATGTAATACAAAGGACCCAATGCTGACATAAGTACAAGAGGACTGACACTCTAACTTTCTATGATTTGAACCTCTCCTGTGAGTCCAGTTTAAGCTTCCGATGCTTCACTTCAAGTTTACTGTATCCCTTGGACCTTCTCATAGGTAATGAAGCACCGAAATTGGATCCGAAATTAATACAAAATGCACAATGCCGACCTAAGTACAAGTGGACTGACCCTCTCACTTTCTATGTTTTGAACCTCTCCTGTGAGTCCAGTTTTAGATTACGATGCTTCACTTCAGGTTTGCTGTATCCCTTGGCCCTTCTTATTGACGATGAAACACAGAAATTGCATCCGAATGAAATACAAAAGGCACAATGCCGACTTAAGTACAAGAGGACTGACACTCTCACTTTCTATGATTTGAACCTCTCCTGTGATTCCAGTTTTAGATTCCGATATTTCACTTCAGGTTTACTGTATCCCTTGGACCTTCTTATTGACGATGAAACACAGAAATTGCATCTGAATTTAATAGAAAAGGCACAATGCCGACTTAAGTACAAGAGGACTGACACTCTCACTTTCTATTATTTGAACCTCTCCTGTGAGTCCAGTTTTAAATTACGATGCTTCACTTCATTTTTACTTAATCCCTTGGACCTTCTTATTGACGATGAAACACAGAAATTGCATCTGAATTTAATACAAAAGGCACAATGCCGACTTAAGTACAAGAGGACTGACACTCTCACTTTCTATGATATGAACCTCTCCTGTGATTCCAGTTTCAGATTCCGATGCTTCACTTCAGGTTTACTGTATCCCTTGGACCTTCGTATTGTCGATGAAACACAGAAATTGCATCCGAATTTAATAGAAATGGCACAATGCCGACTTAAGTACAAGAGGACTGACACTCTCACTTTCAATGATTTGAACCTCTCCTGTGAGTCCAGTTTTAGATTCCGATGCTTCACTTCAGGTTTACTGTATACCTTGGACCTTCTTATTGACGATGAAACAGAGAAATTGCACCCGAATTTAATACAAAAGGCACAATGCCGACTTAAGTACAAGAGGACTGACACTCTAACTTTCTATGATTTGAACCTCTCCTGTGAGTCCAGTTTTAGCTTCCGATGCTTCACTTCAGGTTTACTGTACCCCTTGGACCCGCTTATTGACGATGAAACACCTAAATTGCATCCGAAATTAATTCAAAAGGCACAATGCCGACTTAAGTACAAGAGCACTGACACTCTAACTTTCTGTGATTGGAACCTCTCCTGTGAGTCCAGTTTTAGATTACGATGCTTCACATCAGGTTTACTGTATCCCTTGGACCTTCTTATTGACGATGAAACACAGAAATTGCATCTGAATGTAATACAAAAGGCACAATGCCGACTTAAGTACAAGAGGACTGACACTCTCACTTTCTATGATTTGAACCTCTCCTGTGATTCCAGTTTTAGGTTCCGATATTTCACTTCAATTTTACTGTATCCCTAGTACCTTCTTATTGACGATGAAACTCAGAAATTGCATCAGAATTTAATAAAAAAGGCTCAATGCCGACGTAAGTGCAAGAGGACTGACACTCTCACTTTCTATGATGTGAACCTCTCCTGTGATTCCAGTTTTAGATTCCGATGCTTCACTTCAGGTTTACTGTATCCCTTGGACCTTCTTATTGACGATGAAACACCGAAATTACATCCGAAATTAATACAAAAGGCACAATCCCGACTTAAGTACAAGAGGACTGACACTCTCACTTTCTATGATTTGAACCTCTCCTGTGATTCCAGTTTTAGATTCCGATATTTCACTTCAAGTTCACTGTATCCCTTGGACCTTCTTATTGACGATGAAACACAGATATTGCATTCGAATTTAATACAAAAGGCAAAGAGGACTGACACTCTAACTTTCTATGATTTGAACCTCTCCTGTGAGTCCAGTTTTAGCTTGCGATGCTTCACTTCAGGTTTACTGTATTCCTTGGACCTTCCCATAGACAATGAAACACCGAAATTGCATCCGAAATTAATGCAAAAGGCACAATGCCGACTTAAGTACAAGAGCACTGACACACTAATTTTGTATGATCGGAACCTCCCCTGTGAGTCCAGTTTTAGATTACGATGCTTCACATCAGGTTTAATGTATCCCATGGAAAATCTTATTGACGATGAAACACAGAAATTGCATCCGAATTTAATACAAAAGTCACAATGCCGATTCAAGTACAAGAGGACTGACACTCTCACTTTCTATGGTTTGAACCTCTCCTGTGAGTCCAGTTTTAAATTACGATGCTTCACTTCAGGTTTACTTAATCCCTTGGACCTTCTTATTGACGATGAGACACAGAAATTGCATCTGAATTTAATACAAAAGGCACAATGCCGACTTAAGTACAAGAGGACTGACACTCTCACTTTCTATGATTTGAACCTCTCCTGTGATTCCAGTTTTAGATTCCGATGCTTCACTTCAGGTTTACTGTATCCCTTGGACCTTCCTATTGACGATGAAACACAGAAATTGCATCCGAATTTAATAGAAATGGCACAATGCCGACTTAAGTACAAGAGGACTGACACTCTCACTTTCAATGATTTGAACCTCTCCTGTGAGTCCAGTTTTAGATTCCGATGCTTCACTTCAGGTTTACTGTATACCTTGGACCTTCTTATTGACGATGGAACAGAGAAATTGCACCCGAATTTAATACAAAAGGCACAATGCCGACTTAAGTACAAGAGGACTGACACTCTAACTTTCTATGATTTGAACCTCTCCTGTGACTCCAGTTTTAGCTTCCGATGCTTCACTTCAGGTTTACTGTATCCCTTGGACCTTCTCATAGACAATGAACACCGAAATTGCATCCGAAATTAATACAAAAGGCACAATGCCGACCTAAGTACAAGTGGACTTACCCTCTCACTTTCTAAGATTTGAACCTCTCCTGTGAGTCCAGTTTTAGATTACGATGCTTCACTTCAGGTTTGCTGTATCCCTTGGACCTTCTTATTGACGATGAAACACAGAAATTGCATCCGAATGTAATACAAGAGGCACAATGCCGACTTAAGTACAAGAGGACTGACACTCTCACTTTCTATGATTTGAACCTCTCCTGTGATTCCAGTTTTAGATTCCAATGCTTCACTTCAGGTTTACTGTATCCCTTGGACCTTCTTATTGACGATGAAACACAGAAATTGCATCCGAATTTAATACAAAAGGCTCAATGCCGACATAAGTACAAGAGGACTGACACTCTCACTCTCTATGATTTGAACCTCTCCTGTGATTCCAGTTTCAGTTTCCGATGCTTCACTTCTGGTTTACTGTATCCCTTGGACCCTCTTATTGACGATGAAACACCTAAATTGCATCCGAAATTAATTCAAAAGGCACAATGCCGACTTAAGTACAAGAGCACTGACACTCTAACTTTCTATGATTGGAACCTCTCCTGTGAGTCCAGTTTTAGATTCCGATGCTTCACATCAGGTTTAATGTATCCCTTGGACCTTCTTATTGACGATGAAACACCGAAATTGCATCCGAAATTAATAAAAAAGCACAATGCCGACTTAAGTACAAGAGCACTGACACTCTAACTATCTATGATTGGAACCTCTCCTGTGCGTCCAGTTTTAGATTACGATGCTTCACATCAGGTTTACTGTATCCCTTGGACCTTCTTATTGACGATGAAACACAGAAATTGCATTCGAATTTAATACAAAAGGCACAATGCCGACTTAAGTACAAGAGGACTGACACTCTCACTTTCTATGATTTGAACCTCTCCTGTGAGTCCGGTTTTAAATTACGATGCTTCACTTCAGGTTTACCGTATCCCTTGGACCTTCTTATTGACGATGAAACACAGAAATTGCATCCGAATGTAATACAAAAGGCACAATGCCGACTTAAGTACAAGACGACTGACACTCTCACTTTCTATGATTTGAACCTCTCCTGTGATTCCAGTTTTAGATTCCGATATTTCACTGCAATTTTACTGTATCCCTAGTACCTTCTTATTGACGATGAAACTCAGAAATTGCATCAGAATTTAATAAAAGAGGCTCAATGCCGACATAAGTACAAGAGGACTGACACTCTCACTTTCTATGATGTGAACCTCTCCTGTGATTCCAGTTTTAGATTCCGATGCTTCACTTCAGGTTTACTGTATCCTTTGGACCTTCTTATTGACGATGAAACACCGAAATTGCATCCGAAATTAATACAAAAGGCACAATCCCGACTTAAGTACAAGAGCACTGACACTCTAACTTTCTATGATTGGAACCTCTCCTATGAGTCCAGTTTTAGATTACGATGCTTCACATCAGGTTTATTGTATCGCTTGGACCTTCTTATTGACGACGAAACACAGAAATTGCATCCGAATTTTAAATAAAAGGCACAATGCCGACTTCAGTACATGAGGACTGACACTCTCAGTTTCTATGATTTGAACCTCTCCTGTGAGTCCAGTTTTAAATTACGATGCTTCACTTCAGGTTTACTGTATCCCTTGGACCTTCTTGTTGACGATGAAACACAGAAATTGCATCCGAATTTAATACAAAAGGCACAATGCCGACTTAAGTACAAGAGGACTGACTCTCTCACTTTCTATGATTTGAACCTCTCCTGTGATTAAAGTTTTATATTCCGATATTTCACTTCAAGTTTACTGTATCCCTTGGACCTTCTTATTGACGATGAAACACAGATATTGCATCCAATTTAATACAAAAGGCACAATGCCGACTTAAGTACAAGAGGACTGACACTCTAACTTTCTATGATTTGAACCTCTCTGTGACTCCAGTTTTAGCTTCCGATGCTTCACTTCAGGTTTACTGTATTCCTTGGACATTCTCATAGACAATGAAACATCGAAATTGCATCCGAAATTAATACAAAAGGCACAATGCCGACTTAAGTACAAGAGGACTGACACTCTAACTTTCTATGATTTGAACCTCTCCTGTGACTCCAGTTTTAGCTTCCGATGCTTCACTTCAGGTTTACTGTATCCCTTGGACCTTCTCATAGACAATGAACACCGAAATTGCATCCGAAATTAATACAAAAGGCACAATGCCGAACTAAGTACAAGTGGACTTACCCTCTCACTTTCTAAGATTTGAACCTCTCCTGTGAGTCCAGTTTTAGATTACGATGCTTCACTTCAGGTTTGCTGTATCCCTTGGACCTTCTTATTGACGATGAAACACAGAAATTGCATCCGAATGTAATACAAGAGGCACAATGCCGACTTAAGTACAAGAGGTCTGATACTCTCACTTTCTATGATTTGAACCTCTCCTGTGATTCCAGTTTTAAATTACGATGCTTCACTTCAGGTTTACTGTATCCCTCGGACCTTCTTATTGACGATGAAACACAGAAATTGCATCCGAATTTAATACAAAAGGCACAATGCCGACTTAAGTACAAGAGGACTGACACTCTCACTTTCTATGATTTGAACCTCTCCTGTGATTCCAGTATTAGATTCCGATATTTCACTTCAAGTTTACTGTATCCCTTGGACCTTCTTATTGACGATGAAACACAGATATTGCATCCAATTTAATACAAAAGGCACAAAGCCGACTTAAGTACAAGAGGACTGACACTCTAACTTTCTATGATTTGAACCTCTCTGTGACTCCAGTTTTAGCTTCCGATGCTTCACTTCAGGTTTACTGTATTCCTTGGACCTTCTCATAGACAATGAAACATCGAAATTGCATCCGAAATTAATACAAAAGGCACAATGCCGACTTAAGTACAAGAGGACTGACACTCTAACTTTCTATGATTTGAACCTCTCCTGTGACTCCAGTTTTAGCTTCCGATGCTTCACTTCAGGTTTACTGTATCCCTTGGACCTTCTCATAGACAATGAACACCGAAATTGCATCCGAAATTAATACAAAAGGCACAATGCCGACCTAAGTACAAGTGGACTTACCCTCTCACTTTCTAAGATTTGAACCTCTCCTGTGAGTCCAGTTTTAGATTACGATGCTTCACTTCAGGTTTGCTGTATCCCTTGGATCTTCTTATTGACGATGAAACACAGAAATTGCATCCGAATGTAATACAAGAGGCACAATGCCGACTTAAGTACAAGAGGACTGACACTCTCACTTTCTATGATTTGAACCTCTCCTGTGATTCCAGTTTTAGATTCCAATGCTTCACTTCAGGTTTACTGTATCCCTTGGACCTTCTTATTGACGATGAAACACAGAAATTGCATCCGAATTTAATACAAAAGGCTCAATGCCGACATAAGTACAAGAGGACTGACACTCTCACTCTCTATGATTTGAACCTCTCCTGTGATTCCAGTTTCAGATTCCGATGCTTCACTTCTGGTTTACTGTATCCCTTGGACCCTCTTATTGACGATGAAACACCTAAATTGCATCCGAAATTAATTCAAAAGGCACAATGCCGACTTAAGTACAAGAGCACTGACACTCTAACTTTCTATGATTGGAGCCTCTCCTGTGAGTCCAGTTTTAGATTCCGATGCTTCACATCAGGTTTAATGTATCCCTTGGACCTTCTTATTGACGATGAAACACCGAAATTGCATCCGAAATTAATAAAAAAGCACAATGCCGACTTAAGTACAAGAGCACTGACACTCTAACTATCTATGATTGGAACCTCTCCTGTGCGTCCAGTTTTAGATTAAGATGCTTCACATCAGGTTTACTGTATCCCTTGGACCTTCTTATTGACGATGAAACACAGAAATTGCATCCGAATTTAATACAAAAGGCACAATGCCGACTTAAGTACAAGAGGACTGACACTCTCACTTTCTATGATTTGAACCTCTCCTGTGAGTCCGGTTTTAAATTTGGATGCTTCACTTCAGGTTTACTGTATCCCTTGGACCTTCATTTTGACGATGAAACACAAAATTGCATCCGAATGTAATACAAAAGGCACAATGCCGACTTAAGTACAAGACGACTGACACTCTCACTTTCTATGATTTGAACCTCTCCTGTGATTCCAGTTTTAGATTCCGATATTTCACTTGAATTTTACTGTATCCCTAGTACCTTCTTATTGACGATGAAACACAGAAATTGCATCAGAATTTAATAAAAAAGGCTCAATGCCGACATAAGTACAAGAGGACTGACACTCTCACTTTCTATGATGTGAACCTCTCCTGTGATTCCAGTTTTAGATTCCGATGCTTCACTTCAGGTTTACTGTATCCCTTGGACCTTCTTATTGACGATGAAACACCGAAATTGCATCCGAATTTAATACAAAAGGCACAATCCCGACTTAAGTACAAGAGCACTGACACTCTAACTTTCTATGATTGGAACCTCTCCTATGAGTCCAGTTTTAGATTACGATGCTTCACATCAGGTTTATTGTATCGCTTGGACCTTCTTACTGACGACGAAACACAGAAATTGCATCCGAATTTAATATAAAAGGCACAATGCCGACTTAAGTACATGAGGACTGACGCTCTCAGTTTCTATGATTTGAACCTCTCCTGTGAGTCCAGTTTTAAATTACGATGCTTCACTTCAGGTTTACTGTATCCCTCGGACCTTCTTATTGACGATGAAACACAGAAATTGCATCCGAATGTAATTCAAAAGGCACAATGCCGACTTAAGTACAAGAGGACTGACACTCTCACTTTCTATGATTTGAACCTCTCCTGTGATTCCAGTTTTAGATTCCGATATTTCACTTCAATTTTACTGTATCCTTAGTACCTTCTTATTGACGATGAAACTCAGAAATTGCATCCAAATTTAATAAAAAAGGCTCAATGCCGACATAAGTACAAGAGGACTGTCACTCTCACTTTCTATGATATGAACCTCTCCTGTGATTCCAGTTTTAGATTCCGATGCTTCACTTCAGGTTTACTGTATCCCTTGGACCTTCTTATTGACGCGGAAACACCGAAATTGCATCCGAAACTAATACAAAAGGCACAATCCCGACTTAAGTACAAGAGCACTGACACTCTAACTTTCTATGATTGGAACCTCTCCTATGAGTCCAGTTTTAGATTACGATGCTTCACATCAGGTTTACTGTATCGCTTGGACATTCTTATTAACGATGAAACACAGAAATTGCATCCGAATTTAATATAAAAGGCACAATGCCGACTTAAGTACATGAAGACTGACACTCTCAGTTTCTATGATTTGAACCTCTCCTGTGAGTCCAGTTTTAAATTACGATGCTTCACTTCAGGTTTACTGTATCCCTCGGACCTTCTTATTGACGATGAAACACAGAAATTGCATCCGAATTTAATACAAAAGGCACAATGCCGACTTAAGTACAAGAGGACTGACACTCTCACTTTCTATGATTTGAACCTCTCCTGTGATTCCAGTTTTAGATTCCGATATTTCACTTCAAGTTTACTGTATCCCTTGGACCTTCTTATTGACGATGAAACACAGAAATTGCATCCGAATTTAATACAAAAGCACAATGCCGACTTACGTACAAGAGGACCGACACTCTCACTTTCTATGATTTGAACCTCTTCTGTGATTCCAGTTTTAGATTCCGATGCTTCACTTCAGGTTTACTGTATCCCTTGGACCATCTTATTGACGATGAAACACAGAAATTGAGTCCGAAATCAATACAAAACGCACAATGCCGACTTAACTACAAGAGGACTGACACTCCAACTTTCTATGATTTGAACCTCTCCTGTGAGTCCAGTTTTAGATTATGATGCTTCACTTCGGGTTTACTGTATCCTTAGGACCTTCTTATTGACGATGAAACACAGAAATTGCATCCGAGTTTAATACAAAAGGCACAATGCCGACTGAAGTACAAGAAGACTGACAATCTCACTTTCTATGATTTGAACCTCTCCTGTGAGTCCAGTTTTAAATTACGATGCTTCACTTCTGGTTTACTGTATCCCTTGGACCTTCTTATTGACGATGAAATACAGAAATTTCATCCGAATTTAATACAAAAGGCACAATAACGACTTAAGTACAAGTGGACTGACACTCTCACTTTCTATGATTTGAACCTCTCCTGTGAGTCCAGTTTTAGATTCCGATGCTTCACTTAAGGTTTACTGTATACCTTGGACCTTCTTATTGACGATGAAACACAGAAATAGCATCCGAATGTAATACAAAAGGCACAATGCCGACTTAAGTACAAGAGGACTGACACTCTCACTTTCTATGATTTGAACCTCCCTTGTGAGTCCAGTTTTAGGTTCCAATGCTTCACTTTAGGTTTACTGTATACCTTGGACCTTCTTATTGACGATGAAACACAGATATTGCATCCGAATTTAATACAAAAGGCACAATGCCGACTTAAGTACAAGAGGACTGACACTCTCACTTTCTATGATTTGAACCTCTCCTGTGATTCCAGTTTTTGACTCCGATATTTCACTTCAAGTTTACTGTATCCCTTGGACCTTCTTATTGACGATGAAACACAGAAATTGCATCCGAATTTAATACAAAAGCACAATGCCGACTTACGTACAAGAGGACCGACACTCTCACTTTCTATGATTTGAACCTCTTCTGTGATTCCAGTTTTAGATTCCGATGCTTCACTTCAGGTTTACTGTATCCCTTGGACCTTCTTATTGACGATGAAACACAGAAATTGAGTCCGAAATTAATACAAAACGCACAATGCCGACTTAACTACAAGAGGACTGACACTCCAACTTCCGATGATTGGAACCTCTCCTGTGAGTCCAGTTTTAGATTACGATGCTTCACATCAGGTTTACCGTATCCCTTGGACCTTCTTATTGACGATCAAACACAGAAATTGCACCCGAATTTAATAGAAGAGGCACAATGCCGACTTAAGTACAAGAGGACTGACACTCTAACTTTCTATGATTTGAACCTCTCCTGTGAGTCCAGTTTTAGATTATGATGCTTCACTTCGGGTTTACTGTATCCTTAGGACCTTCTTATTGACGATGAAACACAGAAATTGCATCCGAGTTTAATACAAAAGGCACAATGCCGACTGAAGTACAAGAAGACTGACAATCTCACTTTCTATGATTTGAACCTCTCCTGTGAGTCCAGTTTTAAATTACGATGCTTCACTTCAGGTTTACTGTATCCCTTGGACCTTCTTATTGACGATGAAATACAGAAATTTCATCCGAATTTAATACAAAAGGCACAATAACGACTTAAGTTCAAGTGGACTGACACTCTCACTTTCTATGATTTGAACCTCTCCTGTGAGTCCAGTTTTAGATTCCGATGCTTCACTTAAGGTTTACTGTATACCTTGGACCTTCTTATTGACGATGAAACACAGAAATAGCATCCGAATGTAATACAAAAGGCACAATGCCGACTTAAGTACAAGAGGACTGACACTCTCACTTTCTATGATTTGAACCTCCCTTGTGAGTCCAGTTTTAGGTTCCGATGCTTCACTTTAGGGTTACTGTATACCTTGGACCTTCTTATTGACGATGAAACACAGATATTGCATCCGAATTTAATACAAAAGGCACAATGCCGACTTAAGTACAAAGAGGACTGACACTCTAACTTTCTATGATTTGAACCTCTCCTGTGAGTCCAGTTTTAGCTTCCGATGCTTCACTTCAGGTTTACTGTATCCCTTGGACCTTCTCATAGACAATGAAACACCGAAATTGCATCCGAAATTAATACAAAAGGCACAATGCCAACTTAAGTACAAGAGCACTGACACTCTAATTTTGTATGATTGGAACCTCTCCTGTGAGTCCAGTTTTAGATTACGATGCTTCACATCAGGTTTACTGTATCCCTTGGAAATTCTTATTGACGATGAAACACAGAAATTGCATCCGAATTTAATACAAAAGTCACAATGCCGACTTAAGTACAAGAGGAATGACACTCTCACTTTCTATGATTTGAACCTCTCTTGTGAGTCCAGTTTTAAATTACGATGCTTCACTTCAGGTTTACTGAATCCCTTGGACTTTCTTATTAACGATGAAACACAGAAATTGCATCCGAATGTAATACAAAAGGCACAATGCCGACTTAAGTACAAGAGGACTGACACTCTCACTTTCTATGTTTTGAACCTCTCCTGTGATTCCAGTTTTAGATTGCGATGCTTCACTTCAGGTTTACTGTATCCCTTGGACCTTCTTATTGACAATGAAACACAGAAATGGCATCCGAATTTAATACAAAAGACACTATGCCGACTCAAGTACAAGAGGACAGACACTCTAACTTTCTATGATTTGAACCTCTCCTGTGAGTCCAGTTTTAGCATCCGATGCTTCACTTCAGATTTACTGCATACCTTGGCCCATCTTATTGACGATGAAACACAGAAAATGCATCCGAATTTAATACAAAAGCACAATGCCGACTTACGTACAAGAGGACCGACACTCTCACTTTCTATGATTTGAACCTCTTCTGTGATTCCAGTTTTAGATTCCGATGCTTCACTTCAGGTTTACTGTATCCCTTGGACCTTCTTATTGACGATGAAACACAGAAATTGAGTCCGAAATTAATACAAAACGCACAATGCCGACTTAACTACAAGAGGACTGACACTCCAACTTTCGATGATTGGAACCTCTCCTGTGAGTCCAGTTTTAGATTACGATGCTTCACATCAGGTTTACCGTATCCCTTGGACCTTCTTATTGACGATGAAACACAGAAATTGCACCCGAATTTAATAGAAAAGGCACAATGCCGACTTAAGTACAAGAGGACTGACACTCTAACTTTCTATGATTTGAACCTCTCCTGTGAGTCCAGTTTTAGATTATGATGCTTCACTTCGGGTTTACTGTATCCTTAGGACCTTCTTATTGACGATGAAACACAGAAATTGCATCCGAGTTTAATACAAAAGGCACAATGCCGACTGAAGTACAAGAAGACTGACAATCTCACTTTCTATGATTTGAACCTCTCCTGTGAGTCCAGTTTTAAATTACGATGCTTCACTTCAGGTTTACTGTATCCCTTGGACCTTCTTATTGACGATGAAATACAGAAATTTCATCCGAATTTAATACAAAAGGCACAATAACGACTTAAGTACAAGTGGACTGACACTCTCACTTTCTATGATTTGAACCTCTCCTGTGAGTCCAGTTTTAGATTCCGATGCTTCACTTAAGGTTTACTGTATACCTTGGACCTTCTTATTGACGATGAAACACAGAAATAGCATCCGAATGTAATACAAAAGGCACAATGCCGACTTAAGTACAAGAGGACTGACACTCTCACTTTCTATGATTTGAACCTCCCTTGTGAGTCCAGTTTTAGGTTCCAATGCTTCACTTTAGGTTTACTGTATACCTTGGACCTTCTTATTGACGATGAAACACAGATATTGGATCCGAATTTAATACAAAAGGCACAATGCCGACTTAAGTACAAGAGGACTGACACTCTCACTTTCTATGATTTGAACCTCTCCTGTGATTCCAGTTTTAGATTCCGATATTTCACTTCAAGTTTACTGTATCCCTTGGACCTTCTTATTGACGATGAAACACAGAAATTGCATCCGAATTTAATACAAAAGCACAATGCCGACTTACGTACAAGAGGACCGACACTCTCACTTTCTATGATTTGAACCTCTTCTGTGATTCCAGTTCTAGATTCCGATGCTTCACTTCAGGTTTACTGTATCCCTTGGAGCTTCTTATTGACGATGAAACACAGAAATTGAGTCCGAAATTAATACAAAACGCACAATGCCGACTTAACTACAAGAGGACTGACACTCCAACTTTCGATGATTGGAACCTCTCCTGTGAGTCCAGTTTTAGATTACGATGCTTCACATCAGGTTTACCGTATCCCTTGGACCTTCTTATTGACGATGAAACACAGAAATTGCACCCGAATTTAATAGAAAAGGCACAATGCCGACTTAAGTACAAGAGGACTGACACTCTAACTTTCTATGATTTGAACCTCTCCTGTGAGTCCAGTTTTAGATTATGATGCTTCACTTCGGGTTTACTGTATCCTTAGGACCTTCTTATTGACGATGAAACACAGAAATTGCATCCGAGTTTAATACAAAATGCACAATGCCGACTGAAGTACAAGAAGACTGACAATCTCACTTTCTATGATTTGAACCTCTCCTGTGAGTCCAGTTTTAAATTACGATGCTTCACTTCAGGTTTACTGTATCCCTTGGACCTTCTTATTGACGATGAAATACAGAAATTTCATCCGAATTTAATACAAAAGGCACAATAACGACTTAAGTACAAGTGGACTGACACACTCACTTTCTATGATTTGAACCTCTCCTGTGAGTCCAGTTTTAGATTCCGATGCTTCACTTAAGGTTTACTGTATACCTTGGACCTTCTTATTGACGATGAAACACAGAAATAGCATCCGAATGTAATACAAAAGGCACAATGCCGACTTAAGTACAAGAGGACTGACACTCTCACTTTCTATGATTTGAACCTCCCTTGTGAGTCCAGTTTTAGGTTCCGATGCTTCACTTTAGGGTTACTGTATACCTTGGACCTTCTTATTGACGATGAAACACAGATATTGCATCCGAATTTAATACAAAAGGCACAATGCCGACTTAAGTACAAGAGGACTGACACTCTAACTTTCTATGATTTGAACTTCTCCTGTGAGTCCAGTTTTAGCTTCCGATGCTTCACTTCAGGTTTACTGTATCCCTTGGACCTTCTCATAGGCAATGAAACACCGAAATTGCATCCGAAATTAATACAAAAGGCACAATGCCAACTTAAGTACAAGAGCACTGACACTCTAATTTTGTATGATTGGAACCTCTCCTGTGAGTCCAGTTTTAGATTACGATGCTTCACATCAGGTTTACTGTATCCCTTGGAAATTCTTATTGACGATGAAACACAGAAATTGCATCCGAATTTAATACAAAAGTCACAATGCCGACTTAAGTACAAGAGGAATGACACTCTCACTTTCTATGATTTGAACCTCTCTTGTGAGTCCAGTTTTAAATTACGATGCTTCACTTCAGGTTTACTGAATCCCTTGGACTTTCTTATTGACGATGAAACACAGAAATTGCATCTGAATGTAATACAAAAGGCACAATGCCGACTTAAGTGCAAGAGGACTGACACTCTCACTTTCTATGTTTTGAACCTCTCCTGTGATTCCAGTTTTAGATTGCGATGCTTCACTTCAGGATTACTGTATCCCTTGGACCTTCTTATTGACAATGAAACACAGAAATGGCATCCGAATTTAATACAAAAGACACAATGCCGACTCAAGTACAAGAGGACAGACACTCTAACTTTCTATGATTTGAACCTCTCCTGTGAGTCCAGTTTTAGCATCCGATGCTTCACTTCAGGTTTACTGCATACCTTGGCCCATCTTATTGACGATGAAACACAGAAAATGCATCCGAATTTAATACAAAAGGCACAATGACGACTTAAGTACAAGAGGACTCAAACTCTAACTTTCTATGATTTGAACCTCTCCTGTGAGTCCAGTCTTAGCTTCCGATGCTTCACTTCAGTTTTACTGTATCCCTTGGACCTTCTTATTGACGAAGAAGCAGAGAAATTGCATCCGAATTTAATACAAAACGCACAAAGCCGACATAAGTACAAGAGGACTGACACTCTCACTTCATGATTTGAACCTCTCCTTTGAGTCCAGTTTTAAATTACGATGCTTCACTTCAGGTTTACTGTATCCCTTGGACCTTCTTATTGCCGATGAAACACAGATATTGCATCCGAATTTAATAGAAAAGGCACAATGCCGACTTAAGTACAAGAGGACTGACACTTTTACTTTTTATGATTTGAACCTCTCCTGTGATTCCAGTTTTAGATTCCGATGCTTCACTTCAGGTTTACTGTATATCTTGGACCTTCTTATTGACGATGAAACACAGAAATTGCATCCGAATTTAATACAAATATCACAATGCCGACTTAAGTACAAGAGGACTGACACTCTCACTTTCTATGATTTGAACCTATCTTGTGATTACAGTTTTAGATTCCGATGCTTCACTTCAGGTTTACTGTATCCCTTGGACCTTCTTATTGATAATGAAACACAGAAATTGTATCCGAGTTTATTACAAAAGGCACAATGCCGATTTAAGGACAATAGGACGGACACTCTAACTTTCCGTGATTGGAACCTCTCCTGTGAGTCCAGTTTTAGATTACAATGCTACACTTCAGGTATACTGTATCCCTTGGACATTCTTATTGACGATGAAACACAGAAATTGCATCCGAATTTAATACAAAAGGCATAATGTCGACTTAAGTACAAGAGGACTGACACTCTAACTTTCTATGATTTGAACCTCTCCTGTGAGTCCAGTTTTAGCTTCCGATGCTTCACTTCAGGTTTACTGTATCCCTTGGACCTTCTTATTGACGATGAAACACAGAAATGGCATCCGAATTTAATACAAAAGGCACAATGCCGACTCAAGTACAAGAGGACTGACACTATAACTTTCTATGATTTGAACCTCTCCTGTGAGTCCAGTTTTAGCATCCGATGCTTCACTTCAGGTTTACTGTATCCCTTGGACCTTCTTATTGACAATGAAACACAGAAATTGCATCCGAATATAATACAAAAGTCACAATGCCGACATAAGTACAAGAGGACTGACACTCTTACTTTCTATGATTTGAACCTCTCCTGTGAGTACAGTTTTCGATTATGTTGCTTCACATCAGATTTACTGTATACCTTTAACCTTCTTATTGACGATGAAACACAGAAATTGCATGCGAATTCAATACAAAAGGCACAATGCCGACTTAAGAACATGAGGACTGACACTCTAACTTTCTATGATTTGAACCTCCCCTGTGAGTCCAGTTTTAGATTCCGATGCTTCACTTCAGATTTACTGCATACCTTGGCGCATCTTATCGACGATGAAACACAGAAAATGCATCCGAATTTAATACAAAAGGCACAATGCCGACTTAAGTACAAGAGGACTGACACTCTAACTTTCCGTGATTGGAGCCTCTCCTGTGAGTCCAGTCTTAGATTACGATGCTTCACTTCAGGTTTAGTGTATCCCTTAGACCTGCTTATTGACGACGAAACACAGAAATTGCATCCGAATTTAATACAAAAGGCACAATGCCGACTTAAGTACCTGAAGATTGACACTCTTACTTTCTATGATTTGAACCTCTGCTGTGAGTCCAGTTTTAAATTGCGATGCTTCACTTCAGGTTTACTGTATTCCGTGGATCTTCTTATTGACGATGAAACATAGAAATTGCATCCGAATTAAATTCAAAAGGCACAATGCCGACTTAAGTACAAGAGGACTGACACTCTCACTTTCTATGATTTGAACCTCCCCTGTGAGTCCAGTTTTAGATTCCGATGCTTCACTTCAGGTTTGCTGTATACCTTGGACTTTGTTATTGACGATGAAACACAGAAATAGCATCTGAATTTAATACAAAAGGCCCAATGCCGACTTAAGTACAAGAGGACTGACACTCTCACTTTCTATGATTTGAACCTCTCCTGTGATTCCAGTTTTAGATTCCGATGCATCACTTCAGGTTTACTGTATATCTTGGACCTTCTTATTGACGATGAAACACAGATATTGCGTCCGAATTTAATACAAATATCACAATGCCGACTTAAGTACAAGACGACTGACACTCTCACTTTCTATGATTTGAACCTCTCTTGTGATTACAGTTTTAGATTCCGATGCTTCACTTCAGGTTTACTGTATCCCTTGGACCTTCTTATTGACGATGAAACACAGAAATTGCATCCGAATTTAATACAAAAGGCATAATGTCGACTTAAGTACAAGAGGACTGACACTCTAACTTTCTATAATTTTAACCTCTCCTGTGAGTCCAGTTTTAGTTTCCGATGCTTCACTTCAGGTTTACTGTATCCCTTGGACCTTCTTATTGACAATGAAACACCGAAATTGCATCCGATATTAATACGAAAGACACATTGCCAACGTAAGTACAAGACCACTGACACTCTAACTTTCTATGATTGGAACCTCTCCTATGAGTCCAGTTTTAGGTTACGATGCTTCACATCAGGTTTATTGTATCCCATAGACCTGCTTATTGACGACGAAACACAGAAATTGCATCCGAATTTAATACATAAGGCACAATGCCGACTTAAGTACAAGAGGACTGACACTCTAACTTTCTACGATATGAACCTCTCCTATGAGTCCAGTTTTAGATTACGATGCTTCACTTCAGGTTTACTGTATCCCTTGGAACTCCTTATTGACGATGAAATACAAAAATTGCATCCGTATTTAATACAAAAGGCACAATGCTGACATAAGTACAAGAAGACTGACACTCTCACTTTCTATGATTTGAACCTTTCCTGTGAGTCCAGTTTTCGATTACGGTGCTTCACTTTAGGTTTACTGTATACCTTGGACCATGTTATTGACGATGAAACACAGAAAATGCATCCGAATTTAATACAAAAGGCTCAATGCCGACTGAAGTACGAGAGGACTGACACTCTAACCTTCTATGATTTGAGCCTCTCCTGTGAGTCCAGTTTTAGATTCCGATGCTTCACTTCAGGTTTGCTGTATTCCTTGGACCTTCTTATTGACGATGAAACAGAGAAATTGCATCCGAATTTAATACAAAATGCACAATGCCGACATAAGTACAAGAGGACTGACACTCTCACTTTCTATGATTTGAACCTCTCCTGTGAGTCCAGTTTTAGATTCCGATGCTTCACTTCAGGTTTGCTGTATACCTTGGACTTCCTTATTGACGATGAAACACAGAAATTGCATCCGAATTTAATACAAATATCACAATGCCGACTAAAGTACAAGAGGACTGGCACTCTCACTTTCTATGATTTGAACCTCTCCTGTGATTCCAGTTTTAGATTCCAATGCCTCACTTCAGGTTTACTGTATCCCTTGGACCTTCTTATTGACGATGAAACACAGATATTGTATCCGAGTTTAATACAAAAGGCACAATGTCGACATAAGTACAAGAGGACTGACACTCTTACTTTCTATGATTTGAACCTCTCCTGTGATTCCAGTTTTCGATTTCGTTGCATCACATCAGGTTTACAGTATACCTTGGAGCTTCTTATTGACGATGAAACACAGAAATTGCAACCGAATTTAATACAAAAGGCACAATGCCGACTTAAGTACAAGAGGACTGACACTATAACATTCTATGATTTGAACCTCCCCTGTGAGTCCAGTTTTAGATTCCGATGCTTCACTTCAGGTTTACTGTATACCTTGGACCATCTTATTGTCGATGAAACACAGAAAATGCATCCGAATTGAATACAAAAGGCACAATGCCGACTTAAGTACAAGAGGACTGACACTCTAACCTTATATGATTTGAACCTCTCCTGTGAGTCCAGTTTTAGCTTCTGATGCTTCACTTCAGGTTTACTGTATCCCTTGGACCTTCTTATTGACGATGAAACAGAGAAATTGCATCCGAATTTAATACAAAAGGCACAATGCCGACTTAAGTACTAGAGGAGTGATACTCTCACTTTCTATGATTTGAACCTCTCCTGTGAGTCCAGTTTTAAATAACGATGCTTCACTTCAGGTTTACTGTATCCCTTGGACCTTCTTATTGACGATGAAACACAGTAATTTGCATCCCAATTTAATACAAAAGGCACAATGCCGACTTAAGTACAAGAGGACTGACACTCTAACTAACTATGATTGGAACCTCTCCTATGAGTCCAGTTATAGATTACGATGCTTCACATCATGTTTAGTGTATCCCTTAGACCCTCTTATTGACGACGAAACACAGAAATTTCATCCGAATTTAATACGAAATGCACAATGCCGACTTAAGTACAAGAGGACTGACACTCTAACTTTCTATCATTTGAACCTCCCCTGCGAGTCCAGTTTTAGATTCCGATGCTTCACTTCAGGTTTACTGTATACCTTGGACGTTCTTATTGACGATGATACACAGAAATTGCATCCGAATTTTATACAAAAGGCACAATGCCGACTTAAGTACAAGAGGACTGACACTCTAACTTTCTGTGATTTGAACCTCTCCTGTGAGTCCAGTTTTAGCTTCCGACGCCTCACTTCAGGTTTGCTGTATCCCTTGGACCTTCGTATTGACGATGAAACACCGATATTGCATCCGATATTAATACAAAAGGCACAATGCCGACTTAAGTACAAGAGCACTGACACTCTAACTTTCTATGATTGGAACCTCTCCTGTGAGTCCAGTTTTAAATAACGATGCTTCACTTCAGGTTTACTGTATCCCTTGGACCTTCTTATTGACGATGAAACACAGTAATTTGCATCCCAATTTAATACAAAAGGCACAATGCCGAATTAAGTACAAGAGGACTGACACTCTTACTTTCTATGATTTAAACCTCTCCAGTGATTCCAGTTTTAGATTCCGATGCTTCAATTCAGGTTTACTGTATCCCTTGGACCTTCTTATTGACGATGAAACACAGAAATTGCATCCGAATTAAATACAAATACCACAATGCCGACTAAAGTACGAGAGGACTAACACTCTCACTTTCTTTGATTTGAACCTCTCCTGTGAGTCCAGTTTTAGATTCCGATGCTTCAATTTAGGTTTACTGTATACCTTGGACCATCTTATTGACGATGAAACACAGAAAATGCATCAGAATTTAATACAAAATGCACAATGCCGACTTAAGTACAAGAGGACTGATACTCTAACCTTATATGATTTAAACCTCTCCTGTGAGTCCAGTTTTAGCTTCTGATGCTTCATTTCAGGTTTACTGTATCCCTTGGACCTTCTTATTGACGATGAAACAGAGAAAGTGCATCCGAATTGAATACAAAAGGCACAATGCTGACTTAACTGCAAGAGGACTGACACTCTCACTTTCTATGATTCGAACCTCTCCTGTGAGTCCAGTTTTAGATTCCGATGCTTCACTTCAGGTTTACAGTATACTTTGGACCTTCTTATTGACGATGAAACACAGAAATAGAATCCGAATTTAATACAAAAGGCCCAATGCCGACTTAAGTACAAGAGGACTGACACTCTAACTTTCTATGATTTGAACCTCCCCTGTGAGTCCAGTTTTAGATTCCGATGCTTCACTTCAGGTTTACTGTATACCTTGGACCATCTTATTGACGATGAAACACAGAAATTGCATCCGAATTTAATTCAAAAGGCACAATGCCAACTTAAGTACAAGAGGACTGACACTCTAACTATCTATGATTGGAACCTCTCCTATGAAGCCAGTTTTTGTTTACGATGCTTCACATCTGGCTTAGTGTATCCCTTAGACCTTTTTATTGACGACGAAACACAGAAATTGCATCCGAATTTAATACAAAAGGCACAATGCCGACTTAAGTACAAGAGGACTGACACTCTCACTTTCTATGATTTGAACCTCTCCTGTGAGTCCAGTTTTAGATTCTGATGCTTCACTTCAGGTTTGCTGTATACCTTGGACTTTCTTATTGACGATGAAACACAGAAATAGCATCTGAATTTAATACAAAAGGCCCAATGCCGACTTAAGTACAAGAGGACTGACACTCTAACTTTCTATGATTTGAACCACTCCTGTGAGTCCAGTTTTAGCTTCCGATGCTTCACTTCAGGTTTACTGTATCCCTTGGACCTTCTTATTGACGATGAAACACAGAAATTGCATCCGAATGTAATACAAAAGGCACAATGCCGACTTAAGTACAAGAGGACTGACACCCTCACTTTCTATGATTTGAACCTCTCATGTGATTCCAGTTTTAGATACCGATATTTCACTTCAATTTTACTGTATCCCTTGTACCTTCTTATTGACGATGAAACACAGAAATTGCATCCGAATTTAATACAAATATCACAATGCCGACTAAAGTACAAGAGGACTGACACTCTCACTTTCTATGATTTGAACCTCTCCTGTGAGTCCAGTTTTAGATTCCAATGCCTCACTTCAGGTTTACTGTATCCCTTGGACCTTCTTATTGACGATGAAACACAGATATTGTATCCGAGTTTAATGCAAAAGGCACAATGCCGACATAAGTACAAGAGGACTGACACTCTTACTTTCTATGATTTGAACCTCTCCTGTGAGTCCAGTTTTCGATTACGTTGCTTCACATCAGGTTTACAGTATACCTTGGAGCTTCTTATTGACGATGAAACACAGAAATTGCAACCGAATTTAATACAAAAGGCACAATGCCGACTTAAGTACAAGAGGACTGACACTCTAACCTTATATGATTTGAACCTCTCCTGTGAGTCCAGTTTTAGCGTCTGATGCTTCACTTCAGGTTTACTGTATACCTTGGACCATATTATTGACGATGAAACACAGAAAATGCATCCGAATTGAATACAATAGGCACAATGCCGACTTAAGTACAAGAGGACTGACACTCTAACCTTATATGATTTGAACCTCTCCTGTGAGTCCAGTTTTAGCGTCTGATGCTTCACTTCAGGTTTACTGTATCCCTTGGACCTTCTTATTGACGATGAAACAGAGAAATTGCATCCGAATTTAATACAAAAGGCACAATGCCGACATAAGTACAAGAGGACTGACACTCTCACTTTCTATGATTTGAACCTCTCCTGTGAGTCCAGTTTTAGATTCCGATGCTTCACTTCAGGTTTACTGTATACGTTGGACCTTCTTATTGACGATGAAACACAGAAATAGCATCCGAATGTAATACAAAAGGCCCAATGAAGACTTAAGTACAAGAGGACTGACACTCTAACTTTCTATGATTTGAAACTCCCCTGTGAATCCAGTTTAAGATTCCGATGCTTCACTTCAGGTTTACTGTATACCTTGGACCTTCTTATTGACGATGATACACAGAAATTGCATCCGAATTTAATACAAAAAGCACAATGCCGACTTAAGTACAAGAGGACTGACACTCTAACTTTCTATGATTTGAACCTCTCCTGTGAGTCCACTTTTAGCTTCCGATGCCTCACTTCAGGTTTGCTGTATCCCTTGGACCTTCTTATTGACGATGATACACCGAAATTGCATCCGATATTAATACAAAAGGCACAATGCCGACTTAAGTACAAGAGCACTGACACTCTAACTTTCTGTGATTGGAACCTCTCCTGTGAGTCCAGTTTTAGATTCCGATGCTACACTTCAGGTTTACTGTATCCCTTGGACCTTCTTATTGACGATGAAACACAGAAATTGCATCCGAATTTAATACAAATATCACAATGCCGACTAAAGTACAAGAGGACTGACACTCTCACTTTCTATGATTTGAACCTCTCCTGTGATTCCAGTTTTAGATTCCAATGCCTCACTTCAGGTTTACTGTATCCCTTGGACCTTCTTATTGACGATGAAACACAGAAATTGTATCCGAGTTTAATACAAAAGGCACTATGCCGACATAAGTACAAGAGGACTGACACTCTCACTTCCTATGATTTGAACCTCTCCTTTGAGTCCAGTTTTCGATTGCGTTGCTTCACATCAGGTTTACAGTATACCTTGGACCTTCTTATTGACGATGAAACACAGAAATTGCATCCAAATTTAATACAAAACCACAATGCCGACTTAAGTACAAGAGGACTGACACTCTAACTTTCTATGATTTGAACCTCCCCTGTGAGTCCAGTTTTAGATTCCGATGCTTCACATCAGGTTTACTGTATGCCTTGGACTTTCTTATTGACGATGAAACAAAGAAATTGCATCCGAATGTAATACAAAAGGCACAATGCCGACTTAAGTACTATAGGAGTGATACTTTCACTTTCTATGATTTGAACCTCACCTGTGAGTCCAGTTTTAAATTACGATGCTTCACTTCAGGTTAACTGTATCCCTTGGACCTTCTTATTGACGATGAAACACAGAAAATTGCATCCCAATGTAATACAAAAGGCACAATGCCGAATTAAGTACAAGAGGACTGACACTCTTACTTTCTATGATTTGAACCTCTCCTGTGATTCCAGTTTTAGATTCCGATGCTTCACTTCAGGTTTACTGTATCCCTTGGACCTTCTTATTGACGATGAAACACAGAAATTGCATCCGAATTTAACACAAATATCACAATGCCGACTAAAGTACAAGAGGACTGACACTCTCACTTTCTATGATTTGAACCTCTCCTGTGATTCCAGTTTTAGATACCGATATTACACTTCAATTTTACTGTATCCCTTGTACCTTCTTTTGACGATGAAACACAGAAATTGCATCCGAATTTAATACAAATATCACAATGCCGACTAAAGTACAAGAGGACTGACACTCTCACTTTCTATGATTTGAACCTCTCCTGTGAGTCCAGTTTTGGATTCCAATGCCTCACTTCAGGTTTACTGTATCCCTTGGACCTTCTTACTGACGATGAAACACAGATATTGTATCCGAGTTTAATGCAAAAGGCACAATGCCGACATAAGTACAAGAGGACTGACACTCTTACTTTCTATGATTTGAACCTCTCCTGTGAGTCCAGTTTTCGATTACGTTGCTTCACATCAGGTTTACAGTATACCTTGGTGCTTCTTATTGACGATGAAACACAGAAATTGCAACCGAATTTAATACAAAAGGCACAATGCCGACTTAAGTACAAGAGGACTGACACTCTAACCTTATATGATTTGAACCTCTCCTGTGAGTCCAGTTTTAGCGTCTGATGCTTCACTTCAGGTTTACTGTATACCTTGGACCATCTTATTGACGATGAAACACAGAAAATGCATCCGAATTGAATACAATAGGCACAATGCCGACTTAAGTACAAGAGGACTGACACTCTAACCTTATATGATTTGAACCTCTCCTGTGAGTCCAGTTTTAGCGTCTGATGCTTTACTTCAGGTTTACTGTATCCCTTGGACCTTCTTATTGACGATGAAACAGAGAAATTGCATCCGAATTTAATACAAAAGGCACAATGCCGACATAAGTACAAGAGGACTGACACTCTCACTTTCTATGATTTGAACCTCTCCTGTGAGTCCAGTTTTAGATTCCGATGCTTCACTTCAGGTTTACTGTATACGTTGGACCTTCTTATTGACGATGAAACACAGAAATAGCATCCGATAGTAATACAAAAGGCCCAATGCCGACTTAAGTACAAGAGGACTGACACTCTAACTTTCTATGATTTGAAACTCCCCTGTGAATCCAGTTTAAGATTCCGATGCTTCACTTCAGGTTTACTGTATACCTTGGACCTTCTTATTGACGATGATACACAGAAATTGCATCCGAATTGAATACAAAAAGCACAATGCCGACTTAAGTACAAGAGGACTGACACTCTAACTTTCTATGATTTGAACCTCTCCTGTGAGTCCACTTTTAGCTTCCGATGCCTCACTTCAGGTTTGCTGTATCCCTTGGACCTTCTTATTGACGATGATACACCGAAATTGCATCCGATATTAATACAAAAGGCACAATGCCGACTTAAGTACAAGAGCACTGACACTCTAACTTACTGTGATTGGAACCTCTCCTGTGAGTCCAGTTTTAGATTCCGATGCTTCACTTCAGGTTTACTGTATCCCTTGGACCTTCTTATTGACGATGAAACACAGAAATTGCATCCGAATTTAATACAAATATCACAATGCCGACTAAAGTACAAAAGGACTGACACTCTCACTTTCTATGATTTGAACCTCTCCTGTGATTCCAGTTTTAGATTCCAATGCCTCACTTCAGGTTTACTGTATCCCTTGGACCTTCTTATTGACGATGAAACACAGAAATTGTATCCGAGTTTAATACAAAAGGCACTATGCCGACATAAGTACAAGAGGACTGACACTCTCACTTTCTATGATTTGAACCTCTCTATTGAGTCCAGTTTTCGATTACGTTGCTTCACATCAGGTTTACAGTATACCTTGGACCTTCTTATTGACGATGAAACACAGAAATTGCATCCAAATTTAATACAAAAGGCACAATGCCGACTTAAGTACAAGAGGACTGACACTCTAACTTTCTATGATTTGAACCTCCCCTGTGAGTCCAGTTTTAGATTCCGATGCTTCACATCAGGTTTACTGTATGCCTTGGACTTTCTTATTGACGATGAAACAAAGAAATTGCATCCGAATGTAATACAAAAGGCACAATGCCGACTTAAGTACTATAGGAGTGATACTTTCACTTTCTATGATTTGAACCTCTCCTGTGAGTCCAGTTTTAAATTACGATGCTTCACTTCAGGTTAACTGTATCCCTTGGACCTTCTTATTGACGATGAAACACAGAAAATTGCATCCCAATTTAATACAAAAGGCACAATGCCGAATTAAGTACAAGAGGACTGACACTCTTACTTTCTATGATTTGAACCTCTCCTGTGATTCCAGTTTTAGATTCCGATGCTTCACTTCAGGTTTACTGTATCCCTTGGACCTTCTTATTGACGATGAAACACAGAAATTGCATCCGAATTTAATACAAATATCACAATGCCGACTAAAGTACAAGAGGACTGACACTCTCACTTTCTATGGTTTGAACCTCTCCTGTGATTCCAGTTTTAGATTCCAATGCCTCATTTCAGGTTTACTGTATCCCTTGGACCTTCTTATTGACGATGAAACACAGAAATTGTATCCGAGTTTAATACAAAAGGCACTATGCCGACATAAGTACAAGAGGACTGACACTCTCACTTTCTATGATTTGAACCTCTCCTTTGAGTCCAGTTTTCGATTACGTTGCTTCACATCAGGTTTACAGTATACCTTGGACCTTCTTATTGACGATGAAACACAGAAATTGCATCCAAATTTAATACAAAAGGCACAATGCCGACTTAAGTACAAGAGGACTGACACTCTAACTTTCTATGATTTGAACCTCCCCTGTGAGTCCAGTTTTAGATTCCGATGCTTCAAATTAGGTTTACTGTATACCTTGGACCATCTTATTGATGATGAAACACAGAAAATGCATCAGAATTTAATACAAAAGGCACAATGCCGACTTAAGTACAAGAGGACTGACACTCTAACCTTATATGATTTAAACCTCTCCTGTGAGTCCAGTTTTAGCTTCTGATGCTTCACTTCAGGTTTACTGTATCCCTTGGACCTTCTTATTGTCGATGAAACATAGAAATAGCATCCGAATATAATACAAAAGGCCTAATGCCGACTTAAGTACAAGAGGACTGACACTCTAACTTTCTATGATTTGAACCTGCCCTGTGAGTCCAGTTTTAAATTCCGATGCTTCACTTCAGGTTTACTGTATACCTTGGACCTTCTTATTGACGAAGATACACAGAAATTGCATCCGAATTTAATACAAAAGTCCCAATGCCGACCTAAGTACAAGAGGACTGACACTCTAACTTTCTATGATTTGAACCTCCCCTGTGAGTCCAGTTTTAGATTCCGATGCTTCACTTCAGGTTTACTGTATACCTTGGACCTTCTTATTGACGATGAAACACAGAAATTGCATCCGAATTTAATACAAAAGGCACAATGCCGACTTAAGTGCAAGAGGACTGACACTCTAACTTTCTATGATTAGAACCCCTCCTATGAGTCCAGTTTTAGCTTCCAATGCTTAACTTCAGGTTTCCTGTATCCCTTGGACCATCTTATTGACGATGAAACACCGAAATTGCATCCGATATTAATACAAAAGGCACAATGCCGACTTAAGTACAAGAGCACTGACACATAAACTTTCTATGATTGGAACCTCTCCTATGAGTCCAGTTTAAGATTACGATGCTTTACATCAGGTTTACTGTATCCCTTGGACATTCTTATTGACGATGAAACACAGAAATTACATCCGAATTTAATACAAAAGGCACAATGCCGACTTAAGTACAAGAGGACTGACACTCTCACTTTCTATGATTTGAACCTCTCCTGTGAGTCCACTTTTAAATTACGATGCTTCACTTCAGGTTCTCTGTATCCCGTGGATCTTCTTATTGACGATGAAACACAGAAATTGCATCCAATTTAATACAAAAGTCACAATGCCGAATTAAGTACAAGAGGACAGACACTCTCACATTCTATGATATGAACCTCTCCTGTGATTCCAGTTTTAGATTCCGATGCATCACTTCAGGTTTACTGTATACCTTGGACCTTCTTATTGACGATGAAACACAGAAATAGCATCTGAATTTAATACAAAAGGCCCAATGCCGACTTATGTACAAGAGGACTGACACTCTAACTTTCTATGATTTGAACCTCCCCTGTGAGTCCAGTTTTAGATTCCGATGCTTCACTTCAGGTTTACTGTATACCTTGGACCTTCTTATTGACGATGAAACACAGAAATTGCATCCGAATGTAATACAAAAGGCACAACGCCGACTTAAGTACAAGAGGACTGACACTCTAAATTTCTATGATTAGAACCTCTCCTGTGAGTCCAGTTTTAGCTTCCGATGCCTCACTTCAGGTTTACCGTATCTCTTGGACCTTCTTATTGACGATGAAACACCGAAATTGCGTCCGATATTAATACAAAAGGCACAATGCCGACTTAAGTACAGGAGCACTGACACTCTAACTTTCTATGATTGGAACCTCTCCTGTGAGTCCAGTTTTAGATTACGATGCTTCACATCATGTTTACTGTATCCCTTGGACCTTCTTATTGACGATGAAACACAGAAATTGTATCCGAGTTTAATACAAAAGGCACTATGCCGACATAAGTACAAGAGGACTGACACTCTCATTTTCTATGATTGGAACCTCTCCTGTGAGTCCAGTTTTCGATTACGTTGCTTCACATCAGGTTTACAGTATACCTTGGACCTTCTTACTGACGATGAAACACAGAAATTGCATCCGAATTTAATACAAAAGGCCCAATGCTGACTTAAGTACAAGAGGACTGACACTCTAACATTCTATGATTTAAACCTCCTCTGTGAGTCCAGTTTTAGATTCCAATGCTTCAATTTAGGTTTACTGTATACCTTGGACCTACTTATTGACGATGAAACACAGAAATAGCATCCGAATTTAATACAAAAGTCCCAATGCCGACTTAAGTACAAGAGGACTGACATTCTAACTTTCTATGATTTGAACCTCCCCTGTGCGTCCAGTTTTAGATTCCGATGCTTCACTTCAGGTTTACTGTATACCTTGGACCTTCTTATTGACGATGAAACACAGAAATTGCATCCGAATTTAATACAAAAGGCACAATGCCGACTTAAGTACAAGGAGACTGACACTCTAACTTTCTATGATTAGAACCTCTCCTGTGAGTCCAGTTTTAGCTTCCGATGCTTCACTTCAGGTATACTGTATCCCTTGGACCTTATTATTGACGATGAAACACCGAAATTGCATCCGATATTAACACAAAAGGCACAATGCCGACTTAAGTACAAGAGCACTGACACTCTAACTTTCTATGATTGGAACGTCTCCTATGAGTCCAGTTTTAGATTACGATGCTTTACATCAGGTTTACTGTATCCCTTGGACATTCTTATTGGCGATGAAACACAGAAATTGCATCCGAATTTAATACAAAAGGCACAATGCCGACTTAAGTTCAAGAGGACTGACACTCTCACTTTCTATGATTTGAACCTCTCCTGTGAGTCCAGTTTTAAATTACGATGCTTCACTTCAGGTTCACTGTATCCCGTGGATCTTCTTATTGACGATGAAACACAGAAATTGTATCCGAATTTAATACAAAAGGCACAATGCCGAGTTAAGTATAAGAGGACAGACACTCTCACATTCTATGATTTGAACCTCACCTGTGATTCCAGTTTTAGATTCCGATGCATCCCTTCAGGTTTACTGTATACCTTGGACCCTCTTATTGACGATGAAACACAGAAATAGCATCTGAATTTAATACAAAAAGCCCAATGCCGACTTATGTACAAGAGGACTGACACTCTAACTTTCTGTGACTTGAACCTCCCCTGTGAGTCCAGTTTTAGATTCCGATGCTTCACTTCAGGTTTACTGTATACCTTGGACCTTCTTATTGACGATTAAACACAGAAATTGCATCCGAATTTAATACAAAAGGCACATTGCCGACTTAAGTACAAGAGGACTGACACTCTAACTTTTGATGATTTGAACCTCTCCTGTGAGTCCAGTTTTAGCTTCCGATGCTTCACTTCAGGTTTACTGTATCCCTTGGACCTTCTTATAGACGATGAAACACCGAAATTGCATCCGATATTAATACAAAAGGCACAATGCCGACTTAAGTAAAAGAGCACTGACACTATTACTTTCTATGATTGTAACCTCATATGAGTCCAGTTTTAGATTACGATGCTTCACATCAGGTTTACTGTATCCCTTGGACCCTCTTATTGACAATGAAACACAGAAATTGCATCCGTATTTAATACAAAAGGCACAATGCCGACATAAGTACAAGAGGACTGACACTCTCACTTTCTATGATTTGAACCTATCCTGTGAGTCCAGTTTTAAATAACGATGCTTCACTTCAGGTTTACTGTATCCAGTGGATCTTCTTATTGACGATGAAACACAGAAATTGCATCCGAATTGAATACAAAAGGCCCAATACCGACTTAAGTACAAGAGAACTGACACTCTAACTTTCTATGATTTGAACCTCCCCTGTGAGTCCGGTTTTAGATTCCGATGCTTCACTTCAGGTTTACTGTATACCTCGGACCTTCTTATTGACGATGAAACACAGAAATTGCATCCGAATTTAATACAAAAGGCACAATGCCGACTTAAGTACAAGAGGACTGGCACTCTAAATTTCTATGATTAGAACCTCTCCTGTGAGTCCAGTTTTAGATTCCGATGCTTCACTTCAGGTTTACTGAATACCCTGGACCTACTTATTGACGATGAAACACAGAATTATCATCCGAATTTAATACAAAACGCCCAATGCCGACATAAGTACAAGAGGACTGACACTCTAACTTTCTATGATTTGAACCTCCCCTGTGAGTCCAGTTTTAGATTCCGATGCTTCACTTCAGGTTTACTGTATACCTTGGACCTTCTTATTGACGATGAAACACAGAAATTGCATCCGAATTTAATACAAAAGGCACAATGCCGACTTAAGTGCAAGAGGACTGACACTCTAACTTTCTATGATTAGAACCCCTCCTATGAGTCCAGTTTTAGCTTCCAATGCTTAACTTCAGGTTTCCTGTATCCCTTGGACCATCTTATTGACGATGAAACACCGAAATTGCATCCGATATTAATACAAAAGGCACAATGCCGACTTAAGTACAAGAGCACTGACACATAAACTTTCTATGATTGGAACCTCTCCTATGAGTCCAGTTTCAGATTACGATGCTTTACATCAGGTTTACTGTATCCCTTGGACATTCTTATTGACGATGAAACACAGAAATTACATCCGAATATAATACAAAAGGCACAATGCCGACTTAAGTACAAGAGGACTGACACTCTCACTTTCTATGATTTGAACCTCTCCTGTGAGTCCACTTTTAAATTACGATGCTTCACTTCAGGTTCTCTGTATCCCGTGGATCTTCTTATTGACGATGAAACACAGAAATTGCATCCAATTTAATACAAAAGTCACAATGCCGAATTAAGTACAAGAGGACAGACACTCTCACATTCTATGATATGAACCTCTCCTGTGATTCCAGTTTTAGATTCCGATGCATCACTTCAGGTTTACTGTATACCTTGGACCTTCTTATTGACGATGAAACACAGAAATAGCATCTGAATTTAATACAAAAGGCCCAATGCCGACTTATGTACAAGAGGACTGACACTCTAACTTTCTATGATTTGAACCTCCCCTGTGAGTCCAGTTTTAGATTCCGATGCTTCACTTCAGGTTTACTGTATACCTTGGACCTTCTTATTCACGATGAAACACAGAAATTGCATCCGAATGTAATACAAAAGGCACAACGCCGACTTAAGTACAAGAGGACTGACACTCTAAATTTCTATGATTAGAACCTCTCCTGTGAGTCCAGTTTTAGCTTCCGATGCCTCACTTCAGGTTTACTGTATCTCTTGGACCTTCTTATTGACGATGAAACACCGAAATTGCGTCCGATATTAATACAAAAGGCACAATGCCGACTTAAGTACAAGAGCACTGACACTCTAACTTTCTATGATTGGAACCTCTCCTGTGAGTCCAGTTTTAGATTACGATGCTTCACATCATGTTTACTGTATCCCTTGGAACCTTCTTATTGACGATGAAACACAGAAATTGTATCCGAGTTTAATACAAAAGGCACTATGCCGACATAAGTACAAGAGGACTGACACTCTCATTTTCTATGATTGGAACCTCTACTGTGAGTCCAGTTTTCGATTACGTTGCTTCACATCAGGTTTACAGTATACCTTGGACCTTCTTACTGACGATGAAACACAGAAATTGCATCCGAATTTAATACAAAAGGCCCAATGCTGACTTAAGTACAAGAGGACTGACACTCTAACATTCTATGATTTAAACCTCCTCTGTGAGTCCAGTTTTAGATTCCAATGCTTCAATTTAGGTTTACTGTGTACCTTGGACCTACTTATTGACGATGAAACACAGAAATAGCATCCGAATTTAATACAAAAGGCCCAATGCCGACTTAAGTACAAGAGGACTGACATTCTAACTTTCTATGATTTGAACCTCCCCTGTGAGTCCAGTTTTAGATTCCGATGCTTCACTTCAGGTTTACTGTATACCTTGGACCTTCTTATTGACGATGAAACACAGAAATTGCATCCGAATTTAATACAAAAGGCACAATGCCGACTTAAGTACAAGGAGACTGACACTCTAACTTTCTATGATTAGAACCTCTCCTGTGAGTCCAGTTTTAGCTTCCGATGCTTCACTTCAGGTATACTGTATCCCTTGGACCTTATTATTGACGATGAAACACCGAAATTGCATCCGATATTAACACAAAAGGCACAATGCCGACTTAAGTACAAGAGCACTGACACTCTAACTTTCTATGATTGGAACGTCTCCTATGAGTCCAGTTTTAGATTACGATGCTTTACATCAGGTTTACTGTATCCCTTCTACATTCTTATTGGCGATGAAACACAGAAATTGCATCCGAATTTAATACAAAAGGCACAATGCCGACTTAAGTACAAGAGGACTGACACTCTCACTTTCTATGATTTGAACCTCTCCTGTGAGTCCAGTTTTAAATTACGATGCTTCACTTCAGGTTCACTGTATCCCGTGGATCTTCTTATTGACGATGAAACACAGAAATTGTATCCGAATTTAATACAAAAGGCACAATGCCGAGTTAAGTATAAGAGGACAGACACTCTCACATTCTATGATTTGAACCTCACCTGTGATTCCAGTTTTAGATTCCGATGCATCCCTTCAGGTTTACTGTATACCTTGGACCCTCTTATTGACGATGAAACACAGAAATAGCATCTGAATTTAATACAAAAAGCCCAATGCCGACTTATGTACAAGAGGACTGACACTCTAACTTTCTGTGACTTGAACCTCCCCTGTGAGTCCAGTTTTAGATTCCGATGCTTCACTTCAGGTTTACTGTATACCTTGGACCTTCTTATTGACGATTAAACACAGAAATTGCATCCGAATTTAATACAAAAGGCACATTGCCGACTTAAGTACAAGAGGACTGACACTCTAACTTTTGATGATTTGAACCTCTCCTGTGAGTCCAGTTTTAGCTTCCGATGCTTCACTTCAGGTTTACTGTATCCCTTGGACCTTCTTATAGACGATGAAACACCGAAATTGCATCCGATATTAATACAAAAGGCACAATGCCGACTTAAGTAAAAGAGCACTGACACTATTACTTTCTATGATTGTAACCTCATATGAGTCCAGTTTTAGATTACGATGCTTCACATCAGGTTTACTGTATCCCTTGGACCCTCTTATTGACAATGAAACACAGAAATTGCATCCGTATTTAATACAAAAGGCACAATGCCGACATAAGTACAAGAGGACTGACACTCTCACTTTCTATGATTTGAACCTATCCTGTGAGTCCAGTTTTAAATAACGATGCTTCACTTCAGGTTTACTGTATCCAGTGGATCTTCTTATTGACGATGAAACACAGAAATTGCATCCGAATTTAATACAAAAGGCACAATGCCGACTTAAGTACAAGAGGACTGGCACTCTCACTTTCTATGATTTGAACCTCTCCTGTGAGTACAGTTTTAAATTACGATGCTTCACTTCAGGTTCACTGTGTCCCGTGGATTTTCTTATTGACGATGAAACACAGAAATTGCATCCGAATTGAATACAAAAGGCCCAATACCGACTTAAGTACAAGAGAACTGACACTCTAACTTTCTATGATTTGAACCTCCCCTGTGAGTCCAGTTTTAGATTCCGATGCTTCACTTCAGGTTTACTGTATACCTTGGACCTTCTTATTGACGATGAAACACAGAAATTGCATCCGAATTTAATACAAAAGGCACAATGCCGACTTAAGTACAAGAGGACTGACACTCTAAATTTCTATGATTAGAACCTCTCCTGTGAGTCCAGTTTCAGCTTCCGATGCTTCAATTCAGGTTTACTGTATCCCTTGGACCTTCTTATTGACGATGAAACACCGAAATTGCATCCGATATTAATACAAAAGGCACAATGCCGACTTAAGTAAAAGAGCACTGACACTATTACTTTCTATGATTGGAACCTCATATGAGTCCAGTTTTAGATTACGATGCTTCACATCAGGTTTACTGTATCCCTTGGACCCTCTTATTGACAATGAAACACAGAAATTGCATCCGAATTTAATACAAAAGGCACAATGCCGACATAAGTACAAGAGGACTGACACTCTCACTCTCTATGATTTGAACCTATCCTGTGAGTCCAGTTTTAAATAACGATGCTTCACTTCAGGTTTACTGTATCCAGTGGATCTTCTTATTGACGATGAAACACAGAAATTGCCTCCGAATTTAATACAAAAGGCACAATGCCGACTTAAGTACAAGAGGACTGGCACTCTCACTTTCTATGATTTGAACCTCTCCTGTGAGTCCACTTTTAAATTACGATGCTTCACTTCAGGTTCACTGTGTCCCGTGGATTTTCTTATTGACAATGAAACATAGAAATTGCATCCGAATTTAATACAAAAGGCCCAATGCCGACTTAAGTACAAGAGGACTGACACTCTAACTTTCTATGATTTGAACCTCCGCTGTGAGTCCAGTTTTAGATTCCGATGCTTCACTTCCGGTTTACCGAATACCTTGGACCTACTTATTGACGATGAAACACAGAAATAGCATCCGAATTTAATACAAAAGGCCCATTGCCGACTTAAGTACAAGAGGACTGACACTCTAACTTTCTATGATTTGAACCTCCCCTGTGAGTCCAGTTTTAGATTCCAATGCTTCACTTCAGGTTTACTGTATACCTTGGACCTTCTTATTGACGATGAAACACAGAAATTGCATCCGAAATTAATACAAAAGGCACAATGCCGACTTAAGTACAAGAGGACTGACACTCTAACTTTCTACGACTAGAACCTCTCCTGTGAGTCCAGTTTTAGCTTCCGATGCTTCAATTCAGGTTTACTGTATCCCTTGGACCTTCTTATTGACTATGAAACACAGAAATTGCATCCGAATATAATACAAAAGGCACAATGCCGACTTAAGTACAAGAGGACTGACACTCTCACTTTCTATGATTTGAACCTCTCCTGTGATTCCACTTTTAGATTCCGAGCTTCATTTCAGGTTTACTGTATCCCTTGGACCTTCTTATTGACGATGAAATACAGAAATTGCATCCGAACTTTATACAAAATGCATAATGCCGACTTAAGTACAAGAGGACTGACAGTCCCACGGTCTATGATTCAAACCTCTCCTGTGAGTCCAGTTTTAGATTCCGATGCTTCACTTCAGGTTTACTGTATACCTTTGACCTTCTTATTGACGATGCAACACCGAAATTGCATCCGATATTAATACAAAAGGCACAATGCCGACTTAAGTAAAAGAGCACTGACACTATAACTTTCTATGATTGGAACCTCATATGAGTCCAGTTTCAGATTACGATGCTTCACATCAGGTTTACTGTATCCCTTGGACCCTCTTACTGACAATGAAACACAGAAATTGCATCCGAATTTAATACAAAAGGCACAATGCCGTCATAAGTACAAGAGGACTGACACTCTCACTTTGTATGATTAGAACATCTCCTATGAGTCCAGTTTTCGATTATGTTGCTCCACAAAAGGTTTACTGTATACCTTGGACCTTCTTATTGACGATGAAACACAGAAATTGCATCCGAATTTAAGACAAAAGGCACAATGCCGACTTAAGTACAAGAGGACTGACACTCTAACATTCTATGATTTGGACCTCCCCTGTGAGTCCAGTTTTAGATTCCGATGCTTCACTTCATGTTTACTGTATACCTTGGACCATCGTATTGACGATGAAACACAGACAATACATCCGAATTTAATACAAAAGGCACAATGCCGACTTAAGTACAACAGGACTGACACCCTAACCTTCTATGATTTGAACCTCCCCTGTGAGTCCAGTTTTAGGTTCTGATGCTTCACTTCAGGTTTACTGTATCCCTTGGACCTTCTCATTGACGATGAAACACCGAAATTGCATCTGATATTAATACAAAAGGCACAATGCCGACTTAAGTAAATGAGCACTGACACTATAACTTTCAATTATTGGAACCTCATATGAGTCCAGTTTTAGATTACGATGCTTCACATCAGGTTTACTGTATCCCTTGGACCCTCTTATTGACAATGAAACACAGAAATTGCATCCGAATTTATTACAAAAGGCACAATGCCGACATAAGTACAAGAGGACTGACACTCTCACTTTCTATGATTCGAACCTATCCTGTGAGTCCAGTCTTAAATTACGATGCTTTACTTCAGGTTTACTGTATCCCGTGGATCTTCTTATTGACGATGAAACACAGAAATTGCATCCGAATTTAATACAAAAGGCACAATTCCGACTTAAGTACAAGAGGACTGACACTCTAAATTTCTATGATTAGAACCTCTCCTGTGAGTCCAGTTTTAGCTTCCGATGCCTCACTTCAGGTTTACTGTATCTCTTGGACCTTCTTATTGACGATGAAACACCGAAATTGCATCCGATATTAATACAAAAGGCACAATGAGGAACTTAAGTACAAGAGCACTGACACTCTAACTTTCTATGATTGGAACCTCTCCTGTGTGTCCAGTTTTAGATTACGATGCTTCACATCATGTTTACTGTATCCCTTGGACCTTCTTATTGACGATGAAACACAGAAATTGTATCCGAGTTTAATACAAAAGGCACTATGCCGACATAAGTACAAGAGGACTGACACTCTCATTTTCTATGATTTGAACCTCTCCTGTGAGTCCAGTTTTCGATTACGTTGCTTCACATCAGGTTTACAGTATACCTTGGACCTTCTTACTGACGATGAAACACAGAAATTGCATCCGAATTTAATACAAAATGCCCAATGCCGACTTAAGTACAAGAGGACTGACACTCTAACATTCTATGATTTAAACCTCCTCTGTGAGTCCAGTTTTAGATTCCAATGCTTCGATTTAGGTTTACTGTATACCTTGGACCATCTTATTGACGATGAAACACAGAAAATGCATCAGAATTTAATACAAAAGGCACAATGCCGACTTAAGTACAAGAGGACTGACACTCTAACCTTATATGAATTGAACCTCTCCTGTGAGTCCAGTTTTAGCTTCTGATGCTTCACTTCAGGTTTACTGTATCCCTTGGACCTTCTTATTGACGATGAAACAGAGAAATTGCATCCGATATTAATACAAAAGGCACAATGCCGACATTAGTACAAGAGCACTGACACTCTAAATTTCTATGATTAGAACCTCTCCTGTGAGTCAAGTTTTAGCTTCCGATGCCTCACTTCAGGTTTACTGTATCCCTTGGACCTTCTTATTGACGATGAAACACCGAAATTGCATCCGATATTAATACAAAAGGCACAATGCCGACTTAAGTACAAGAGCACTGACACTCTCACTTTCTATGATTTGAACCTCTCCTGTGAGTCCAGTATTAGATTCCGATGCTTCACTTGAGGTTCACTGAATACCTTGGACCTACTTATTGACGATGAAACACAGAAACAGCATCCGAATTTAATACAAAAGGCCCAATGCCGACTTAAGTACAAGAGGACTGACATTCTAACTTTCTATGATTTAAACCTCCCCTGTGAGTCCAGTTTTAGATTCCGATGCTTCACTTCAGGTCTACTGTATACCTTGGACCTTCTTATTGACGATGAAACACAGAAATTGCATCCGAATTTAATACAAAAGGCACAATCCCGACTTCAGTACAAGGAGACTGACACTCTAACTTTCTATGATTAGAACCTCTCCTGTGAGTCCAGTTTTAGCTTCCGATGCTTCACTTCAGGTATACTGTATCCCTTGGTTCTTATTATTGACGATGAAACACCGAAATTGCATCCGATATTAACACAAAAGGCACAATGCCGACTTAAGTACAAGAGCTCTGACACTCTAACTTTCTATGATTGGAACGTCTCCTATGAGTCCAATTTTAGATTACGATGCTTTACATCAGGTTTACTGTATACCTTGGACATTCTTATTGACGATGAAACACAGAAATTGCATCCGAATTTAATACAAAAGTCACAATGCCGACTTAAGTACAAGAGGACTGACACTCTCACTTTCTATGATTTGAACCTCTCCTGTGAGTCCAGTTTTAAATTACGATGCTTCACTTCAGGTTCACTGTATCCCGTGGTTCTTCTTATTGACGATGAAACACAGAAATTGCATCCGAATTTAATACAAAAGGCACAATGCCGAGTTAAGTACAAGAGGACAGACACTCTCACATTCTATGATTTGAACCTCTCCTGTGATTCCAGTTTTAGATTCCGATGCATCACTTCAGGTTTTACTGTATACCTTGGACCTTCTTATTGACGATGAAACACAGAAATAGCATCTGAATGTAATACAAAAGGCCCAATGCCGGTTTAAGTACAAGAGGACTGACACTATTACTTTCTATGATTGGAACCTCATATGAGTCCAGTTTTAGATTACGATGCTTCACATCAGGTTTACTGTATACCTTGGACCCTCTTATTGACGATATAACACAGAAATTGCATCCGAATATAATACAAAAGGCACAATGCCGACTTAAGTACAAGAGGACTGACACTCTAACTTTCTATGATTTGAACCTCTCCTGTGAGTCCAGTTTTAGCTTCCGATGCTTCACTTCAGGTTTTCTGTATCCCTTGGACCTTCTTATAGACGATGAAAAACCGAAATTGCATCCGATATTAATACAAAAGGCACAATGCCGACTTAAGTAAAAGAGCACTGACACTATTACTTTCTATGATTGGAACCTCATATGAGTCCAGTTTTAGATTACGATGCTTCACATCAGGTTTACTGTATCCCTTGGACCCTCTTATTGACAATGAAACACAGAAATTGCATCCGAATTTAATACAAAAGGCACAATGCCGACATAAGTACAAGAGGACTGACACTCTCACTTTCTATGATTTGAACCTATCCTGTGAGTCCAGTTTTAAATAACGATGCTTCACTTCAGGTTTACTGTATCCAGTGGATCTTCTTATTGACGATGAAACACAGAAATTGCATCCGAATTTAATACAAAAGGCCCAATGCCGACTTAAGTACAAGAGGACTGACACTCTAACTTTCTATGATTTGAACCTCCCCTGTGAGTCCAGTTTTAGATTCCGATGCTTCACTTCAGGTTTACTGTATACCTTGGACCTTCTTATTGACGATGAAACACAGAAATTGCATCCGAATTTAATACAAAAGGCACAATGCCGACTTAAGTACAAGAGGACTGACACTCTAACTTTCTATGATTTGAACCTCTCCTGTGAGTCCAGTTTTAGCTTCCGATGCTTCACTTCAGGTTTACTGTATCCCTTGGACCTTCTTATAGACGATGAAACACCGAAATTGCATCCGATATTAATACAAAAGGCACAATGCCGACTTAAGTAAAAGAGCACTGACACTATTACTTTCTATGATTGGAACCTCATATGAGTCCAGTTTTAGATTACGATGCTTCACATCAGGTTTACTGTATCCCTTGGACCCTCTTATTGACAATGAAACACAGAAATTGCATCAGAATTTAATACAAAAGGCACAATTCCGATTTAAGTACAAGAGGACTGGCACTCTCACTTTCTATGATTTGAACCTCTCCTGTGAGTCCACTTTAAATTACGATGCTTCACTTCAGGTTCACTGTGTCCCGTGGATTTTCTTATTGACGATGAAACACAGAAATTGCATCCGAATTTAATACAAAAGGCCCAATGCCGACTTAAGTAAAAGAGGACTGACACTCTAACTTTCTATGATTTGAACCTCCGCTGTGAGTCCAGTTTTAGATTCCGATGCTTCACTTCAGGTTTGCTGTATACCTTGGACCTTCTTATTGACGATGAAACACAGAAATTGCATCCGAATTTAATACAAAAGGCACAATGCCGACTTAAGTACAAGAGGACTGACACTCTAAATTTCTATGATTTAAACCTCCCCTGTGAGTCCAGTTTTAGATTCCGATGCTTCACTTCAGGTCTACTATATACCTTGGACCTTCTAATTGACGATGAAACACAGAAATTGCATCCGAATTTAATACAAAAAGCACAATCCCGACTTCAGTACAAGGAGACTGACACTCTAACTTTCTATGATTAGAACCTCTCCTGTGAGTCCAGTTTTAGCTTCCGATGCTTCACTTCAGGTATACTGTATCCCTTGGTCCTTATTATTGACGATGAAACACCGAAATTGCATCCGATATTAACACAAAAGGCACAATGCCGACTTAAGTACAAGAGCTCTGACACTCTAACTTTCTATGATTGGAACGTCTCCTATGAGTCCAATTTTAGATTACGATGCTTTACATCAGGTTTACTGTATACCTTGGACATTCTTATTGACGATGAAACACAGAAATTGCATCCGAATTTAATACAAAAGTCACAATGCCGACTTAAGTACAAGAGGACTGACACTCTCACTTTCTATGATTTGAACCTCTCCTGTGAGTCCAGTTTTAAATTACGATGCTTCACTTCAGGTTCACTGTATCCCGTGGTTCTTCTTATTGACGATGAAACACAGAAATTGCTTCCGAATTTAATACAAAAGGCACAATGCCGAGTTAAGTACAAGAGGACAGACACTCTCACATTCTATGATTTGAACCTCTCCTGTGATTCCAGTTTTAGATTCCGATGCATCACTTCAGGTTTTACTGTATACCTTGGACCTTCTTATTGACGATGAAACACAGAAATAGCATCTGAATGTAATACAAAAGGCCCAATGCCGACTTAAGTACAAGAGGACTGACACTATTACTTTCTATGATTGGAACCTCATATGAGTCCAGTTTTAGATTACGATGCTTCACATCAGGTTTACTGTATACCTTGGACCCTCTTACTGACGATATAACACAGAAATTGCATCCGAATTTAATACAAAAGGCAAAATGCCGACTTAAGTACAAGAGGACTGACACTCTAACTTTCTATGATTTGAACCTCTCCTGTGAGTCCAGTTTTAGCTTCCGATGCTTCACTTCAGGTTTTCTGTATCCCTTGGACCTTCTTATAGACGATGAAAAACCGAAATTGCATCCGATATTAATACAAAAGGCACAATGCCGACTTAAGTAAAAGAGCACTGACACTATTACTTTCTATGATTGGAACCTCATATGAGTCCAGTTTTAGATTACGATGCTTCACATCAGGTTTACTGTATCCCTTGGACCCTCTTATTGACAATGAAACACAGAAATTGCATCCGAATGTAATACAAAAGGCACAATGCCGACATAAGTACAAGAGGACTGACACTCTCACTTTCTATGATTTGAACCTATCCTGTGAGTCCAGTTTTAAATAACGATGCTTCACTTCAGGTTTACTGTATCCAGTGGATCTTCTTATTGACGATGAAACACAGAAATTGCATCCGAATTTAATACAAAAGGCCCAATGCCGACTTAAGTACAAGAGGACTGACACTCTAACTTTCTATGATTTGAACCTCCCCTGTGAGTCCAGTTTTAGATTCCGATGCTTCACTTCAGGTTTACTGTATACCTTGGACCTTCTTATTGACGATGAAACACAGAAATTGCATCCGAATTTAATACAAAAGGCACAATGCCGACTTAAGTACAAGAGGACTGACACTCTAACTTTCTATGATTTGAACCTCTCCTGTGAGTCCAGTTTTAGCTTCCGATGCTTCACTTCAGGTTTACTGTATCCCTTGGACCTTCTTATAGACGATGAAACACCGAAATTGCATCCGATATTAATACAAAAGGCACAATGCCGACTTAAGTAAAAGAGCACTGACACTATTACTTTCTATGATTGGAACCTCATATGAGTCCAGTTTTAGATTACGATGCTTCACATCAGGTTTACTGTATCCCTTGGACCCTCTTATTGACAATGAAACACAGAAATTGCATCAGAATTTAATACAAAAGGCACAATTCCGATTTAAGTACAAGAGGACTGGCACTCTCACTTTCTATGATTTGAACCTCTCCTGTGAGTCCACTTTAAATTACGATGCTTCACTTCAGGTTCACTGTGTCCCGTGGATTTTCTTATTGACGATGAAACACAGAAATTGCATCCGAATTTAATACAAAAGGCCCAATGCCGACTTAAGTAAAAGAGGACTGACACTCTAACTTTCTATGATTTGAACCTCCGCTGTGAGTCCAGTTTTAGATTCCGATGCTTCACTTCAGGTTTGCTGTATACCTTGGACCTTCTTATTGACGATGAAACACAGAAATTGCATCCGAATTTAATACAAAAGGCACAATGCCGACTTAAGTACAAGAGGACTGACACTCTAAATTTCTATGATTACAACCTCTCCTGTGAGTCCAGTTTCAGCTTCCGATGCTTCACTTCAGGTTTACTGTATCCCTTGGACCTTCTTATTGACGATGAAACACCGAAATTGCATCCGATATTAATACAAAACTCACAATGCCGACTTAAGTTCAAGAGGACTGACACTCTCATTTTCTATGATTTGAACCTCTCCTGTGTGTCCAGTTGTAGATTCCGATGCTTCACTTCAGGTTTACTGAATACCCTGGACCTACTTATTGACGATGAAACACAGAATTAGCATCCGAATTTAATACAAAACGCCCAATGCCGACTTAAGTACAAGAGGACTGACACTCTAACTTTCTATGATTTGAACCTCCCCTGTGAGTCCAGTTTTAGATTCCGATGCTTCACTTCAGGTTTACTGTATGCCTTGGACCTTCTTATTGACGATGAAACATAGAAATTGCATCCTAATTTAATACAAAAGGCACAATGCCGACTTAAGTACAAGAGGACTGACACTCTAACTTTCTATGATTAGAACCTCTCTTGTGAGTCCAGTTTTAGCTTCCGATGCTTCACTTCAGGGTTACTGTATCCCTTGGACCTTCTTATTGACGATGAAACACCGAAATTGCATCCGATATTAATACAAATGGCACAATGCCGACTTAAGTACAAGAGGACTGAAACTCTCACTTTCTATGATTTGCACCTCTCCTGTGAGTCCAGTTTTAGATTCCGATGCTTCACTTCAGGTTTACTGAATACCTTGGACCTACTTATTGACTGTGAAACATAGAAATAGCATCCGAATTTAATACAAAAGGCCCATTGCCGACTTAAGTACAAGAGGACTGACACTCTAACTTTCTATGATTAGAACCTCTCCTGTGAGTCCAGTTTTAGCTTTAGATGCTTCACTTCAGGTTTACTGTATCCCTTGGACCTTCTTATTGACGATGAAACACAGAAATTGCATCCGAATATAATACAAAAGGCACAATGCCGACTTAAGTACAAGAGGACTGACACTCTCACTTTCTATGATTTGAACCTCTCCTGTGATTCCACTTTTAGATTCCGATGCTTCACTTCAGGTTTACTGTATCCCTCGGACCTTCTTATTGACGATGAAATACAGAAATTGCATCCGAACTTAATACAAAAGGCATAATGCCGACTTAAGTACAAGAGGACTGACAGTCCCACGGTCTATGATTTAAACCTCTCCTGTGAGTCCAGTTTTAGATTCCGATGCTTCACTTCAGGTTTACTGTATACCTTGGACCTTCTTATTGACGATGCAACACCGAAATTGCATCCGAATTTAATACAAAAGGCACAATGCCGACTCAAGTAAAAGAGCACTGACACCATAACTGTCTATGATTGGAACCTCACATGAGTCCAGTTTCAGATTACGATGCTTCACATCAGGTTTACGGTATCCCTTGGACCCTCTTACTGACAATGAAACACAGAAATTGCATCCGGAATTTAATACAAAACGCACAATGCCGACATAAGTACAAGAGGACTGACACTCTCACTTTCTATGATTAGAACCCCTCCTGTGAGTCCAGTTTTCGATTATGTTGCTCCACAAAAGGTTTACTGTATACCTTGGACGTTCTTATTGACGATGAAACACAGAAATTGCATCCGAATTTAATACACAAGGCACAATGCCGACTTAAGTACAAGAGGTCTGACACTCTCACTTTCTATGATTTGAACCTCTCCATTGACTCCGGTTTTAAATTACGATGCTTCACTTCAGGTTTACTGTATCCCGTGGATCTTCTTATTGACGATGAAACACAGAAATTGCATCCGAATTTAATACAAGAGGCACAATGCCGACTTAATTACAAGAGGACTGACCCTCTCACTTTCTATGATTTGAACCTCTCCTGTGATTCCAGTTTTAGATTCCGATGCTTCACTTCAGGTTTACTGTATCCCTTGGACCCTCTTATTGACGATGAAACACAGAAATTGCATCCGAATTTAATACAAAAGGCACAATGCCGACTTACGTACAAGAGGACTGACACTCTCACTTTCTATGATTTGAACCTCTCCTGTGATTTCAGTTATAGATTCCGATGCTTCACTTCAGGTTTACTGTATCTCTTGGACCTTCCTATTGACGATGAAACACAGAAAATGCATCCGAATTTAATACAAAAGGCACAATGCCGAGTTAAGTACAAGAGGACTGACATTCTCACCTTCTATGATTTGAACCACTCCTGTGATTCCAGTTTTAGATTCCGATGCCTCACTTCAGGTTTACTGTATCCCTTGGACATTCTTATTGAGGATGAAATACAGAAATTGCATCCGAACTTAATACAAAAGGCACAATGCCGACTTAAGTACAAGAGAACTGACACTCTCACTTTCTATGATTTGAACCTCTCCTCTGAGTCCAGTTTTAGATTCCGATGCTTCACTTCAGGTTTACTGTATACCTTGGACCTTCTTATTGACGATGAAACACAGAAATTGTATACGAGTATAATACAAAAGGCACAATGCCGACTTAAGTACAAGAGGATTGACACTCTAACTTTCCATGATTGACACGTCTCCTGTGAGTCCACTTTTAAATTACGATGCTTCACTTCAGGTTTACTGTATCCCTTGGACCTTCTTATTGACGATGAAACACAGAAATTGCATCCGAATTTAATACAAAACGCACAATGCCGACTTAAGTACAAGAGGACTGACACTCTAACTTCCTATGATTTGCACATCTCCTGTGAGTCCAGTTTTAGCTTCCGATGCTTCACTTCAGGTTTGCTGTATCCCTTGGACCTTCTTATTGACGATGAAACACTGAAATTGCATCCGATATTAATACAAAATTCACAATGCCGACTTAAGTACAGGAGCACTGACACTCTAACTTTCTATGATTGGAACCTCTCCTGTGAGTCCAGTTTTACATTTCGATGCTTCACATCAGGTTTACTGTATCCCTTGGACCTTCTTATTGACGATGAAACACAGAAATTGCATCCGAATTTAATACACAAGGCAGAATGCCGACTTAAGTACAAGAGGACTGACACTCTCACTTTCTATGATTTGAACCTCCCTGTGATTCCAGTTCTCGATTACGTTGCTTCACATCAGGTTTACTGTATCCCTTGGACATTCTTATTGACGATGAAACACAGAAATTGCATGCGAATTTAATACAAAAGGCACAATGCCGACTTAAGTAAAAGAGCACTGACACTATAACTTTCTATGATTGGAACCTCATATGAGTCCAGTTTCAGATTACGATGCTTCACATCAGGTTTACTGTATCCCTTGGACCCTCTTACTGACTATGAAACACAGAAATTGCATCCGAATTTAATACAAAAGGCACAATGCCGACATAAGTACAAGAGGACCGACATTCTCACTTTCTATGATTAGAACCTCTCCTGTGAGTCAAGTTTTCGATTATGTTGCTTCACAAAAGGTTTACTGTATACCTTGGACCTTCTTATTGACGATCAAACACAGAAATTGCATCCGAATTTAATACAAAAGGCACAATGCCGACTTAAGTACAAGAGGACCGACACTCTAACATTCTATGATTTGGACCTCCCCTGTGAGTCCAGTTTTAGATTCCGATGCTTCACTTCATGTTTACTGTATACCTTGGACCATCTTATTGACGATGAAACACAGAAAATACATCCGAATTTAATACAAAAGGCACAATGCCGACTTAAGTACAAGAGGACTGACACCCTAACCTTGTATGATTTGAACCTCCCCTGTTAGTCCAGTTTTAGTTTCTGATGCTTCACTTCAGGTTTACTGTATCCCTTGGACCGTCGTATTGACGATGAAACAGAGAAATTGCATCCGAATTTAATACAAAAGGCAAAATGCCGACTTAAGTACAAGAGGACTGACACTCTAACTTTCTATGATTTGAACCTCCCCAGTGAGTCCAGTTTTAGATTCCGATGCTTCACTTAAGGTTTACTGTATTCCTGGGACCTTCTTATTGACGACGATACACAGAAATTGCATCCGAATTTAATACAAAAGGCACAATGCCGACTTAAGTACAAGAGGACTGACACTATTACTTTCTATGATTGGAACCTCATATGAGTCCAGTTTTAGATTACGATGCTTCACATCAGGTTTACTGTATACCTAGGACCCTCTTATTGACGATGAAACACAGAAATTGCATCCGAATTTAATACAAAAGGCACAATGCCGACATAAGTACAAGAGGACTGACACTCTCACTTTCTATGATTTGAACCTATCCTGTGAGTCCAGTTTTAAATAACGATGCTTCACTTCAGGTTTACTGTATCCAGTGGATCTTCTTATTGACGATGAAACACAGAAAATGAATCCGAATTTAATACAAAAGGCCCAATGCCGACTTAAGTACAAGAGGACTGACACTCTAACTTTCTATGATTTGAACCTCCCCTGTGAGTCCAGTTTTAGATTCCGATGCTTCACTTCAGGTTTACTGTATACCTTGGACCTTCTTATTGACGATGAAACACAGAAATTGCATCCGAATTTAATACAAAAGGCACAATGCCGACTTAAGTACAAGAGGACTGACACTCTAACTTTCTATGATTTGAACCTCTCCTGTGAGTCCAGTTTTAGCTTCCGATGCTTCACTTCAGGTTTACTGTATCCCTTGGACCTTCTTATAGACGATGAAACACCGAAATTGCATCCGATATTAATACAAAAGGCACAATGCCGACTTAAGTAAAAGAGCACTGACACTATTACTTTCTATGATTGGAACCTCATATGAGTCCAGTTTTAGATTACGATGCTTCACATCAGGTTTACTGTATCCCTTGGACCCTCTTATTGACAATGAAACACAGAAATTGCATCCGAATTTAATACAAAAGGCACAATGCCGACATAAGTACAAGAGGACTGACACTCTCACTTTCTATGATTTGAACCTATCCTGTGAGTCCAGTTTTAAATAACGATGCTTCACTTCAGGTTTACTGTATCCAGTGGATCTTCTTATTGACGATGAAACACAGAAATTGCCTCCGAATTTAATACAAAAGGCACAATGCCGACTTAAGTACAAGAGGACTGGCACTCTCACTTTCTATGATTTGAACCTCTCCTGTGAGTCCACTTTTAAATTACGATGCTTCACTTCAGGTTCACTGTGTCCCGTGGATTTTCTTATTGACGATGAAACATAGAAATTGCATCCGAATTTAATACAAAAGGCCCAATGCCGACTTAAGTACAAGAGGACTGACACTCTAACTTTCTATGATTTGAACCTCCGCTGTGAGTCCAGTTTTAGATTCCGATGCTTCACTTCAGGTTTACTGTATACCTTGGACCTTCTTATTGACGATGAAACACAGAAATTGCATCCGAATTTAATACAAAAGGCACAATGCCGACTTAAGTACAAGAGGACTGACACTCTAAATTTCTATGATTAGAACCTCTCCTGTGAGTCCAGTTTCAGCTTCCGATGCTTCACTTCAGGTTTACTGTATCCCTTGGACCTTCTTATTGACGATGAAACACCGAAATTGCATCCGACATTAATACAAAACTCACAATGCCGACTTAAGTACAAGAGGACTGACACTCTCATTTTCTATGATTTGAACCTCTCCTGTGTGTCCAGTTGTAGATTCCGATGCTTCACTTCAGGTTTACTGAATACCCTGGACCTACTTATTGACGATGAAACATAGAATTAGCATCCGAATTTAATACAAAACGCCCAATGCCGACTTAAGTACAAGAGGACTGACACTCTAACTTTCTATGATTTGAACCTCCCCTGTGAGTCCAGTTTTAGATTCCGATGCTTCACTTCAGGTTTACTGTATGCCTTGGACCTTCTTATTGACGATGAAACATAGAAATTGCATCCTAATTTAATACAAAAGGCACAATGCCGACTTAAGTACAAGAGGACTGACACTCTAACTTTCTATGATTAGAACCTCTCCTGTGAGTCCAGTTTTAGCTTCCGATGCTTCACTTCAGGGTTACTGTATCCCTTGGACCTTCTTATTGACGATGAAACACCGAAATTGCATCCGATATTAATACAAAAGGCACAATGCCGACTTAAGTACAAGAGGACTGAAACTCTCACTTTCTATGATTTGCACCTCTCCTGTGAGTCCAGTTTTAGATTCCGATGCTTCACTTCAGGTTTACTGAATACCTTGGACCTACTTATTTACGGTGAAACACAGAAATAGCATCCGAATTTAATACAAAAGGCCCATTGCCGACTTAAGTACAAGAGGACTGACACTCTAACCTTCTATGATTTGTACCTCCCTGTGAGTCCAGTTTTAGATTCCAATGCTTCACTTCAGGTTTACTGTATACCTTGGACCTTCTTATTGACGATGAAACACAGAAATTGCATCCGAAATTAATACAAAAGGCACAATGACGACTTAAGTACAAGAGGACTGACACTCTAACTTTCTATGATTAGAACCTCTCCTGTGAGTCCAGTTTTAGCTTTCGATGCTTCACTTCAGGTTTACTGTATCCCTTGGACCTTCCTATTGACGATGAAACACAGAAATTGCATCCGGATATAATACAAAAGGCACAATGCCGACTTAAGTACAAGAGGACTGACACTCTCACTTTCTATGATTTGAACCTCTCCTGTGATTCCACTTTTAGATTCCGATGCTTCACTTCAGGTTTACTGTATCCCTTGGACCTTCTTATTGACGATGAAATACAGAAATTGCATCCGAACTTAATACAAAAGGCATAATGCCGACTTAAGTACAAGAGGACTGACAGTCCCACGGTCTATGATTTAAACCTCTCCTGTGAGTCCAGTTTCAGATTCCGATGCTTCACTTCAGGTTTACTGTATACCTTGGACCTTCTTATTGACGATGCAACACCGAAATTGCATCCGATATTAATACAAAAGGCACAATGCCGACTTAAGTAAAAGAGCACTGACACTATAACTTTCTATGATGGGGACCTCATATGAGTCCAGTTTCAGATTACGATGCTTCACATCAGGTTTACGGTATCCCTTGGACCCTCTTACTGACAATGAAACACAGAAATTGCATCCGGAATTTAATACAAAACGCACAATGCCGACATAAGTACAAGAGGACTGACACTCTCAGTTTCTATGATTAGAACCCCTCCTGTGAGTCCAGTTTTCGATTATGTTGCTCCACAAAAATTTTACTGTATACCTTGGACCTTCTTATTGACGATGAAACACAGAAATTGCATCCGAATTTAATACAAAAGGCTCAATGCCGACTTAAGTACAAGAGGACCGACACTCTAACATTCTATGATTTGGACCTCCCCTGTGAGTCCAGTTTTAGATTCCGATGCTTCACTTCATGTTTACTGTATACCTTGGACCATCTTATTGACGATGAAACACAGAAAATACATCCGAATTTAATACAAAAGGCACAATGCCGACTTAAGTACAAGAGGACTGACACTCTAACCTTCTATGATTTGAACCTCCCCTGTGAGTCCAGTTTTAGGTTCTGATGCTTCACTGCAGGTTTACTGTATCCCTTGGACCGTCGTATTGACGATGAAACAGAGAAATTGCATCCGAATTTAATACAAAAGGCAAAATCCCGACTTAAGTACAAGAGGACTGACACTCTAACTTTCTATGGTTTGAACCTCCCCAGTGAGTCCAGTTTTAGATTCCGATGCTTCACTTAAGGTTTACTGTATTCCTGGGACCTTCTTATTGACGACGATACACAGAAATTGCATCCGAATTTAATACAAAAGGCACAATGCCGACTTAAGTACAAGAGGACTGACACTCTAACTTTCTATGATTTGAACCTCTCCTGTGAGCCCAGTTTTAGCTTCCGAAGCTTCACTTCGGGTTTACTGTATCCCTTGGACCTTCTTATTGACGATGAAACACCGAAATTGCATCCGATATTAATACAAAAGGCACAATGCCGACTTAAGTACAAGAGGACTGACACTCTCACTTTCTATGATTTGAACCTCTCCTGTGAGTCCAGTTTTAGATTCCGATGCTTCACTTCAGGTTTACTGTATCCCTTGGAAATTTTTATTGACGGTGAAACACTGAAATAGCATCTGAATTTAATACAAAAGGCCCAATGCCGACTTAAGTGCAAGAGGACTGACACTCCAACTTTTTATGATTTGAACCTCCCCTGTGAGTCCAGTTTTAGATTCCGATGCTTCACTTCAGGTTTACTGTATCCGTTGGACCTTCTTATTGACGATGAAACACAGAAATTGCATCCGAATTTAATACAAAAGGCACAATGCCGACTTAAGTACAAGAGGACTGACACTCTAGCTTCCTATGATTTGAACCTCTCCTGTGAGTCCAGTTTTAGCTTCCGATGCTTCACTTCAGGTTTGCTGTATCCCTTGGACCTTCTTATTGACGATGAAACACCGAAATTGCATCCGATATTAATACAAAATTCACAATGACGACTTATGTACAAGAGCACTGACACTCTAACTTTCTATGATTGGAACCTCTCGTATGAGTCAAGTTTTAGATTTCGATGCTTCACATCAGGTTTACTGTATCCCTTGGACCTTCTTATTGACGATGAAACACAGAAATTGCATCCGAATTTAATACACAAGGCACAATGCCGACTTAAGTACAAGAGGTCTGACACTCTCACTTTCTATGATATGAACCTCTCCATTGACTCCGGTTTTAAATTACGATGCTTCACTTCAGGATTACTGTATCAAGTGGATCTTCTTATTGACGATGAAACACAGAAATTGCATCCGAATTTAATACAAAAGGCACAATGCTGACTTAATTACAAGAGGACTGACCCTCTCACTTTCTATGATTAGAACCTCTCCTGTGATTCCAGTTTTAGATTCCGATGCTTCACTTCAGGTTTACTGTATCCCTTGGACCCTCTTATTGACGATGAAACACAGAAATTGCATCCGAATTTAATACAAAAGGGACAATGCCGGCTTACGTACAAGAGGACTGACACTCTCACTTTCTATGATTTGAACCTCTCCTGAGATTTCAGTTATATATTCCGATGCTTCACTTCAGGTTTACTGTATCCCTTGGACCCTCTTATTGACGATGAAACACAGAAATTGCATCCGAATTTAATACAAAAGGCACAATGCCGACATAAGTACAAGAGGACTGACACTCTCACTTTCTATGATTTGAACCTGTCCTGTGAGTCCAGTTTTCGATTACGTTGCTTCACAAAAGGTTTACTGTATACCTTGGACCTTCTTACTGACGATGAAACACAGAAATTGCATCCGAATTCAATACAAAAGGCACAATGCCGACTTAAGTACAAGAGGACTTACACTCTAACATTCTATGATTTGAACCTCCCCTGTGAGTCCAATTTTAGATTCAGATGCTTCACTTCATGTTTACTGTATACCTTGGACCATCTTATTGACGATGAAAGACAGAAGATACATCCGAATTTAATACAAAAGGCACAACGCCGACTTAAGTACAAGAGCACTGACACTCTAACCTTCTATGATTTGAACCTCTTCTGTGAGTCCAGTTTCACGTTCTGATGCTTCACTTCAGGTTTACTGTATCCCTTGGACCTTCTTATTGACGATGAAACACAGAAATATCATCCGAATTCAATACAAAAGGCACAATGCCGACTTACGTACAAGAGGACTGACACTCTCACTTTCTATGATTTGAACCTCTCTTGTGAGTCCAGCTTAAGATTACGATGCTTCACTTCAGGTTTACTGTATCCCTTGGACCTTCTTATTGACGATGAAACACAGAAATTGCATCCGAATTTAATACAAAAGGCACAATTCCGACTTAAGTAAAAAGGACTGACACTCCCACTGTCTATGATTTGAACCTCTCCTGTGAGTCCAGTTTTCGATTACGATGCTTCACTTCAGGTTTACTGTATCCCTTGGACCTTCTTATTGACGATGAAACACAGAAATTGCATCCGAATTTAATACAAAAGGCACAATGCCGACTTACGTACAAGAGGACTGACACTCTCACTTTCTATGATTTGAACCTCTCCTGTGATTCCAGTTTTAGATTCCGATGCTTCACTTTAGGTTTACTGTATCCCTTGGACCTTCTTATTGACGATGAAACACAGAAATTGCATCCGAATTTAATACAAAAGGCACAATGCCGACATAAGTACAAGAGGACTGACACTCTCACTTTCTTTGATTTGAACCTCTCTTGTGAGTCCAGTTTTAGATTACGATGCTTCACTTCAGGTTTACTGTGTCCCTTGGACCTTCTTATTGACGATGAAACACAGAAATATCATCCGAATTCAATACAAAAGGCACAATGCCGACTTACGTTCAAGAGGACTGACACTCTCACTTTCTATGATTTGAACCTCTCCTGTGATTCCAGTTTTAGATTCCGATGCTTCACTTTAGGTTTACTGTATCCCTTGGACCTTCTTATTGACGATGAAACACAGAAATTGCATCCGAATTTAATACAAAAGGCACAATGCCGACATAAGTACAAGAGGACTGACACTCTCACTTTCTATGATTTGAACCTCTCCTGTGAGTCCAGTTTTCGATTACGTTGCTTCACATCAGGTTTACTCTACACCTTGGACCTTCTAATTGACGATGAAACACAGAAATTGCATCTGAATTTAATACAAAAGGCTCAATGCCCACTTAAGTACAAGAGGACTGACACTCTCACTTTCTTTGATTTGAACCTGTCCTGTGAGTCCAGTTTTAGATTACGATGCTTCACATCAGGTTTACTGTATCCCTAGGACCTTCTTATTGACGATGAAACACCAAAATTGCATCCGATAATAATACAAAATTCACAATGCCGACTTAAGTACAAGAGCACTGACACTCTAACTTTCTATGATTGGAACCTCTCCTATGAGTCCAGTTTTAGATTTCGATGCTTCACATCAGGTTTACTGTATCCCTTGGACCTTCTTATTGACGATGAAACACAGAAATTGCATCCGAATTTAATACACAAGGCACAATGCCGACATAAGTACAAGAGGTCTGACACTCTCACTTTCTATGATTTGAACCTCTCCATTGACTCTGGTTTTAAATTACGATGCTTCACTTCAGGTTTACTGTATCCCGTGGATCTTCTTATTGACGATGAAACACAGAAATTGCATCCGAATGTAATACAAGAGGCACAATGCCGACTTAATTACAAGAGGACTGACCCTCTCACTTTCTATGATTTGAACCTCTTCTGTGATTCCAGTTTTAGATTCCAATGCTTCACTTCAGGTTTACTGCATCCCCTGGACCCTCTTATTGACGATGAAACACATAAATTGCATCTGAATTTAATACAAAAGGCACAATGCCGACTTACGTACAAGAGGACTGACACTCTCACTTTCTATGATTTGAACCTCTCCTGTGATTTCAGTTATAGATTCCGATGCTTCACTTCAGGTTTACTGTATCCCTTGGACCTTCTTATTGACGATGAAACACAGAAATTGCATCCGATTTTAATACAAAAGGCACAATGCCGACTTAAGTACAAGAGGACTGACACTCTCACTTTCTATGATTTGAACCTCTCCTGTGAGTCCAGTTTTCGATTACGTTGCTTCACAAAATGTTTACTGTATACCTTGGACCTTCTTATTGACGATGAAACACAGAAATTGCATCCGAATTTAATACAAAAGGCACAATGCCGATTTAAGTACAAGAGGACTGACACTCTCACTTTCTATGATTTGAACCACTCCTGTGATTCTAGTTTTAGATTCCGATGCCTCACTTCAGGTTTACTGTATCCCTTGGACCTTCTTATTGACGATGAAATACAGAAATTGCATCCGAACTTAATACAAAAGGCACAATGCCGACTTAAGTACAAGAGGACTGACACTCTCACTTTCTATGATTTGAACCTCTCCTGTGAGTCCAGTTTTAGATTCCGATGCTTCACTTCAGGTTTACTGTATACCTTGGACTTTCTTATTGAAGATGAAACACAGAAATTGTATCCGAGTATAATACAAAAGGCACAATGGCGACTTAAGTACAAGTGGATATACACTCTAACTTTCCATGATTGACACCTCTCCTGTGAGTCCAGTTTTAAATTACGATGCTTCACTTCAGGTTTACTGTATCCCTTGGACCTTCTTATTGACGATGAAACACAGAAATTGCATGCGAATTTTATACAAAAGGCACAATGCCGACTTAAGTACAAGAGGTCTGACACTCTCACTTTCTATGACTTGAACCTCTCCATTGACTCCGGTTTTAAATTACGATGTTTCACTTCAGGTTTACTGTATCCCTTGGACCTTCTTATTGACGATGAAACACAGAAATTGCATCCGAATTTAATACACAAGGCACAATGCCGACTTAAGTACAAGAGGTCTGACACTCTCACTTTCTATGACTTGAAGCTCTCCATTGACTCCGGTTTTAAATTACGATGCTTCACTTCAGGTTTACTGTATCCCATGGATCTTCTTATTGACGATGAAACACCGAAATTGCATCCGATATAAATACAAAAGGCACAATGCCGACTTAAGTAAAAGAGCACTGACACTATAACTTTCTATGATTGGAACCTCATATGAGTTTAGTTTCAGATTACGATGCTTCACATCAGGTTTACTGCATCCCTTGGACCGTCTTATTGAAGATGAAACAAAGAAATTGCATCCGAATTTAATACAAAAGGCAAAATGCCGACTAAAGTACAAGAGGACTGACACTCTAACTTTCTATGATTTGAACCTCCCCAGTGAGTCCAGTTTTAGATTCCGATGCTTCACTTAAGGTTTACTGTAATCCTGGAACCTTCTTATTGACGATGATACACAGAAATTGCATCCGAATTTAATACAAAAGGCACAATGCCGGCTTAAGTACAAGAGGACTGACACTCTAACTTTCTATGATTTGAACCTCTCCTGTGAGCCCAGTTTTAGCTTCCGATGCTTCACTTCAGGTTTACTGTATCCCTTGGACCTTCTTATTGACGATGAAACACCGAAATTGCATCCGATATTAATACAAAAGGCACAATGCCGACTTAAGTACAAGAGCACTGACACTCTAACTTTCTATGATTGGAAACCCTCCTATGAGTCCAGTTTTAGATTGCGATGCATCACATCAGGTTTACTGTATCCCTTTGACCTTCTTATTGACGATGAAACACAGAAATTGCATCCGAATTTAATACACAAGGCACAATGCCGACTTAAGTACAAGAGGTCTGACACTCTCACTTTCTATGACTTGAACCTCTCCATTGACTCCGGTTTTAAATTACGATGCTTCACTTCAGGTTTACTGTATCCCATGGATCTTCTTATTGAAGATGAAAGACCGAAATTGCATCCGATATTAATACAAAAGGCACAATGCCGACTTAAGTAAAAGAGCACTTACACCATAACTTTCTATGATTGGAACCTCATATGAGTTTAGTTTCAGATTACGATGCTTCACATCAGGTTTACTGCATCCCTTGGACCCTCATACTGACAATGAAACACAGAAATTGCATCCGAATTTAATAGAAAAGGCACAATGCCGACATAAGTACAAGAGGACTGACACTCTCACTTTCTATGATTAGAACCTCTCCAGCGAGTCCAGTTTTCGATTATGTTGCTTCACAAAAGGTTTACTGTATACCTTGGAGCTTCTTATTGACGATCAAACACAGAAATTGCATCCGCATTTAATACAAAAGGCACAATGCCGACTTAAGTACAAGAGGACTGACACTCTAACATTCTATGATTTGGACCTCCCCTGTGAGTCCAGTTTTAGATTCCGAAGCTTCACTTCATGTTTACTGTATACCTTGGACCATCTTATTGACGATGAAACACAGAAAATACATCCGAATTTAATACAAAAGACACAATGCCGACTTAAGTACAAGAGGACTGACACCCTAACCTTCTATGATTTGAACCTCCCCTGTGAGTCCAGATTTAGGTTCTGATGCTTCGCTTCAGGTTTACTGTATCCCTTGGACCGTCTTATTGACGATGAAACAAAGAAATTGCATCCGAATTTAATACAAAAGGCAAAATGCCGACTAAAGTACAAGAGGACTGACACTCTCACTTTCTATGATTTGAACCTCTCCTGTGATTCCAGTTTTAGATACCGATATTTCACTTCAATTTTACTGTATCCCTTGTACCTTCTTATTGACGATGAAACGCAGAAATTGCATCCGAATTTAATACAAATATCACAATGCCGACTAAAGTACAAGAGGACTGACACTCTCACTTTCTATGATTTGAACCTCTCCTGTGAGTCCAGTTTTCGATTACGATGCTTCACTTCAGGTTTACTGTATCAATTGGACCTCCTTATTGACGATGAAACACAGAAATTGCATCCGAATTTAATACAAAAGGCACAATGCCGACTTAAAGACAAGAGGATTGAGACTCTAACTTTCCATGATTGACACCTCTCCTGTGAGTCCAGTTTTAAATTACGATGCTTCACTTCAGGTTTACTGTATCCCTTGGACCTTCTTATTGAAGATGAAACACAGAAATTGCATCCGAATTTAATACAAAAGGCACAATTCCGACTTAAGTACAAGAGGACTGACACTCTCACTTTCTATGATTTGAACCTCTCCTGTGAGTCCAGTTTTCGATTACGTTGCTTCACAAAAGGTTTACTGTATACCTTGGACCTTCTTATTGACGATGAAACACAGAAATTGCATCCGAATTTAATACAAAAGTCACAATGCCGACTTAAGTACAAGAAGGCTGACACTCTAACATTCTATGATTTGAACCTCCCCTGTGAGTCCAGTTTTAGATTCCGATGCTTCACTTCATGTTTACTGTATACCTTGGACCATCTTATTGACGATGAAAGACAGAAGATACATCCGAATTTGATACAAAAGGCACAATGCCGACTTAAGTACAAGAGGACTGACACTCTAACCTTCTATGATTTGAACCTCTCCTGTGAGTCCAGTTTTAGGTTCTGATGCTTCACTTCAGGTTTACTGTATCCCTTGGACTTTCTTATTGACGATGAAACAGAGAAATTGCATCCGAATTTAATACTGAAGGCACAATGCCGACTTAAGTACAAGAGCACTGACACTCTAACTTTCTATGATTGGAACCTCTCCTATGAGTCCAGTTTTAGATTACGATGCTTCACATCAGGTTTACTGTATCCCTTGGACCTTCTTATTGACGATGAAACACAGAAATTGCATCTGAATTTAATACAAAAGGCACAATGCCGAGTTAAGTACAAGAGGACTGACACTCTCACCTTCTATGATTTGAACCACTCCTGTGATTCCAGTTTTAGATTCCGATGCCTCACTTCAGGTTTACTGTATCCCTTGGACCTTCTTATTGACGATGAAATACAGAAATTGCATCCGAACTTAATACAAAAGGCACAATGCCGACTTAAGTACAAGAGGACTGACACCCTCACTCTCTATGATTTGAACCTCTCCTCTCAGTCCAGTTTTAGATTCCGATGCTTCACTTCAGGTTTACTGTATACCTTGGACCTTCTTATTGACGATGAAACACAGAAATTGTATACGAGTATAATACAAAAGGCACAATGCCGACTTAAGTACAAGAGGATTGACACTCTAACTTTCCATGATTGACACCTCTCCTGTGAGTCCAGTTTTAAATTACGATGCTTCACTTCAGGTTTACTGTATCCCTTGGACCTTCTTATTGTCGATGAAACACAGAAATTGCATCCGAATTTAATACAAAAGGCTCAATGCCGACTTAAGTACAAGAGGACTGACACTCTAACTATCTATGTTTTGAACCTCTTCTGTGAGTCCAGTTTTAGCTTCCAATGCTTCACTTCAGGTTTGCTGTATCCCTTGGACCTTCTTATTGACGATGAAACACTGAAATTGCATCCGATATTAATACAAAATTCACAATGCCGACTTAAGTACAAGAGCACTGACACTCTAACTTTCTATGATTGGAACCTCTCCTGTGAGTCCAGTTTTAGATTTCGATGCTTCACATCAGGTTTACTGTAACCCTTGGACCTTCTTATTGACGATGAAACACAGAAATTGCATCCGAATTTAATACACAAGGCACAATGCCGACTTAAGTACAAGAGGACTGACACTCTCACTTTCTATGATTTGAACCTCCCTGTGAGTCCAGTTCTCGATTACGTTGCTTCACATCAGGTTTACTGTATCCCTTGGACCTTCTTATTGACGATGAAACACAGAAATTGCATCCGAATTTAATACAAAAGGCACAATGCCGACTTAAGTAAAAGAGCACTGACACTATAACTTTCTATGATTGGAACCTCATATGAGTCCAGTTTCAGATTACGATGCTTCACATCAGGTTTACTGTATCCCTTGGACCCTCTTACTGACAATGAAACACAGAAATTGCATCCGAATTTAATACAAAAGGCACAATGCCGACATAAGTACAAGAGGACCGACACTCTCACTTTCTATGATTAGAACCTCTCCTGTGAGTCCAGTTTTAAATTACGATGCTTCACATCAGGTTTACTGTATCCCTTGGACCTTCTTATTGACGATGAAACACAGAAATTGCATCCGAATTTAATACACAAGGCACAATGCCGACTTAAGTACAAGAGGTCTGACACTCTCACTTTCTATGATTTGAACCTCTCCATTGACTCTGGTTTTAAATTACGAAGCTTCACTTCAGGTTTACTGTATCCCGTGGATCTTCTTATTGACGATGAAACACAGAAATTGCATCCGAATTTAATACAAGAGGCACAATGCCGACTTAATTACAAGAGGACTGACCCTCTCACTTTCTATGATTTGAACCTCTTCTGTGATTCCAGTTTTAGATTCCGATGCTTCACTTCAGGTTTACTGTATCCCCTGGACCCTCTTATTGACGATGAAACACAGAAATTGCATCTGAATTTAATACAAAAGGCACAATGCCGACTTACGTACAAGAGGACTGACACTCTCACTTTCTATGATGTGAACCTCACCTGTGATTTCAGTTATAGATTCCGATGCTTCACTTCAGGTTTACTGTATCCCTTGGACCTTCTTATTGACGATGAAACACAGAAATTGCATCCGAATTTAATACAAAAGGCACAATGCCGACTTAAGTACAAGAGGACTGACACTCTCACTTTCTATGATTTGAACCTCTCCTGTCAGTCCAGTTTTCGATTACGTTGCTTCACAAAAGGTTTACTGTATACCTTGGACCTTCTTATTGACGATGAAACACAGAAATTGCATCCGAATTTAATACAAAAGGCACAATGCCGATTTAAGTACAAGAGGACTGACACTCTCACTTTCTATGATTTGAACCACTCCTGTGATTCTAGTTTTAGAATCCGATGCCTCACTTCAGGTTTACTGTATCCCTCGGACCTTCTTATTGACGATGAAATACAGAAATTGCATCCGAACTTAATACAAAAGGCACAATGCCGACTTAAGTACAAGAGGACTGACACTCTCACTTTCTATGATTTGAACCTCTCGTGTGAGTCCAGTTTTAGATTCCGATGCTTCACTTCAGGTTTACTGTATACCTTGGACTTTCTTATTGAAGATGAAACACAGAAATTGTATCCGAGTATAATACAAAAGGCACAATGGCGACTTAAGTACAAGTGGATTGACACTCTAATTTTCCATGATTGACACCTCTCCTGTGAGTCGAGTTTTAAATTACGATGCTTCACTTCAGGTTTACTGTATCCCTTGGACCTTCTTATTGACGATGAAACACAGAAATTGCATCCGAATTTTATACAAAAGGCACAATGCCGACTTAAGTACAAGAGGTCTGACACTCTCACTTTCTATGACTTGAACCTCTCCATTGACTCCGGTTTTAAATTACGATGTTTCACTTCAGGTTTACTGTATCCCTTGGACCTTCTTATTGACGATGAAACACAGAAATTGCATCCGAATTTAATACAAAAGGCACAATGCCGACTTAAGTACGTGAGGACTGACACTCTCACTTTCTATGATTTGAACCTCCCCAGTGAGTCCAGTTTTAGATTCCGATGCTTCACTTCAGGTTTACTGTATCCCTTGGACCTTCTTATTGACGATGAAACACAAAAATTGCATCCGAATTTAATACAAAAGGCACAATGCCGACTTAAGTAAAGGAGCACTGACACTATAACTTTCTATGATTGGAACCTCATATGAGTCCAGTTTCAGATTACGATGCTTCACATCAGGTTTACTGTATCCCTTGGACCCTCTTACTGACAATGAAACACAGAAATTGCATCCGAATTTAATACAAAAGGCCCAATGCCGACATAAGTACAAGAGGACCGACACTCTCACTTTCTATGATTAGAACCTCTCCTGTGAGTCCCGTTTTCGATTATGTTGCTTCACAAAAGGTTTACTGTATACCTTGGACCTTCTTATTGACGATCAAACACAGAAATTGCATCCGAATTTAATACAAAAGGCACAATGCCGACTTAAGTACAAGAGGACCGACACTCTAACATTCTATGATTTGGACCTCCCCTGTGAGTCCAGTTTTAGATTCCGATGCTTCACTTCATCTTTACTGTATACCTTGGACCATCTTATTGACGATGAAACACAGAAAATACATCCGAATTTAATACAGAAGGCACAATGCCGACTTAAGTACAAGAGGACTGACACTCTAACCTTCTATGATTTGAACCTCCCCTGTGAGTCCAGTTTTTGGTTCTGATGCTTCACTGCAGGTTTACTGTATCCCTTGGACCGTCGTATTGACGATGAAACAGAGAAATTGCATCCGAATTTAATACAAAAGGCAAAATCCCGACTTAAGTACAAGAGGACTGACACTCTAACTTTCTATGATTTGAACCTCCCCAGTGAGTCCAGTTTTAGATTCCGATGCTTCACTTAAGGTTTACTGTATTCCTGGGACCTTCTTATTGACGACGATACACAGAAATTGCATCCGAATTTAATACAAAAGGCACAATGCCGACTTAAGTACAAGAGGACTGACACTCTAACTTTCTATGATTTGAACCTCTCCTGTGAGCCCAGTTTTAGCTTCCGAAGCTTCACTTCAGGTTTACTGTATCCCTTGGACCTTCTTATTGACGACGAAACACCGAAATTGCATCCGATATTAATACAAAAGGCACAATGCCGACTTAAGTACAAGAGGACTGACACTCTCACTTTCTATGATTTGAACGTCCCCTGTGAGTCCAGTTTTAGATTCCGATGCTTCACTTCAGGTTTACTGTATCCCTTGGAAATTCTTATTGACGATGAAACACTGAAATAGCATCTGAATTTAATACAAAAGGCCCAATGCCGACTTAAGTACAAGAGGACTGACACTCCAACTTTTTATGATTTGAACCTCCCCTGTGAGTCCAGTTTTAGAATCCGATGCTTCACTTCAGGTTTACTGTATACGTTGGACCTTCTTATTGACGATGAAACACAGAAATTGCATCCGAATTTAATACAAAAGGCACAATGCCGACTTAAGTACAAGAGGACTGACACTCTAGCTTCCTATGATTTGAACCTCTCCTGTGAGTCCAGTTTTAGCTTCCGATGCTTCACTTCAGGTTTGCTGTATCCCTTGGACCTTCTTATTGACGATGAAACACCGAAATTGCATCCGATATTAATACAAAATTCACAATGACGACTTATGTACAAGAGCACTGACACTCTAACTTTCTATGATTGGAACCTCTCCTATGTGTCCAGTTTTAGATTTCGATGCTTCACATCAGGTTTACTGTATCCCTTGGACCTTCTTATTGACGATGAAACACAGAAATTGCATCCGAATTTAATACACAAGGCACAATGCCAACTTAAGTACAAGAGGTCTGACACTCTCACTTTCTATGATTTGAACCTCTCCATTGACTCCGGTTTTAAATTACGATGCTTCACTTCAGGATTACTGTATCCCGTGGATCTTCTTATTGACGATGAAACACAGAAATTGCATCCGAATTTAATACAAAAGGCACAATGCCGATTTAAGTACAAGAGGACTGACACTCTCACTTTCTATGATTTGAACCACTCCTGTGATTCTAGTTTTAGATTCCGATGCCTCACTTCAGGTTTACTGTATCCCTTGGACCTTCTTATTGACGATGAAATACAGAAATTGCATCCGAACTTAATACAAAAGGCACAATGCCGACTTAAGTACAAGAGGACTGACACTCTCACTTTCTATGATTTGAACCTCTCCTGTGAGTCCAGTTTTAGATTCCGATGCTTCACTTCAGGTTTACTGTATACCTTGGACTTTCTTATTGAAGATGAAACACAGAAATTGTATCCGAGTATAATACAAAAGGCACAATGGCGACTTAAGTACAAGTGGATATACACTCTAACTTTCCATGATTGACACCTCTCCTGTGAGTCCAGTTTTAAATTACGATGCTTCACTTCAGGTTTACTGTATCCCTTGGACCTTCTTATTGACGATGAAACACAGAAATTGCATGCGAATTTTATACAAAAGGCACAATGCCGACTTAAGTACAAGAGGTCTGACACTCTCACTTTCTATGACTTGAACCTCTCCATTGACTCCGGTTTTAAATTACGATGTTTCACTTCAGGTTTACTGTATCCCTTGGACCTTCTTATTGACGATGAAACACAGAAATTGCATCCGAATATAATGCACAAGGCACAATGCCGACTTAAGTACAAGAGGTCTGACACTCTCACTTTCTATGACTTGAACCTCTCCATTGACTCCGGTTTTAAATTACGATGCTTCACTTCAGGTTTACTGTATCCCATGGATCTTCTTATTGACGATGAAACACCGAAATTGCATCCGATATAAATACAAAAGGCACAATGCCGACTTAAGTAAAAGAGCACTGACACTATAACTTTCTATGATTGGAACCTCATATGAGTTTAGTTTCAGATTACGATGCTTCACATCAGGTTTACTGCATCCCTTGGACCGTCTTATTGAAGATGAAACAAAGAAATTGCATCCGAATTTAATACAAAAGGCAAAATGCCGACTAAAGTACAAGAGGACTGACACTCTAACTTTCTATGATTTGAACCTCCCCAGTGAGTCCAGTTTTAGATTCCGATGCTTCACTTAAGGTTTACTGTAATCCTGGAACCTTCTTATTGACGATGATACACAGAAATTGCATCCGAATTTAATACAAAAGGCACAATGCCGGCTTAAGTACAAGAGGACTGACACTCTAACTTTCTATGATTTGAACCTCTCCTGTGAGCCCAGTTTTAGCTTCCGATGCTTCACTTCAGGTTTACTGTATCCCTTGGACCTTCTTATTGACGATGAAACACCGAAATTGCATCCGATATTAATACACAAGGCACAATGCCGACTTAAGTACAAGAGGACTGACACTCTCACTTTCTATGATTTGAACCTCTCCTGTGATTCCAGTTTTAGATACCGATATTTCACTTCAATTTTACTGTATCCCTTGTACCTTCTTATTGACGATGAAACGCAGAAATTGCATCCGAATTTAATACAAATATCACAATGCCGACTAAAGTACAAGAGGACTGACACTCTCACTTTCTATGATTTGAACCTCTCCTGTGAGTCCAGTTTTCGATTACGATGCTTCACTTCAGGTTTACTGTATCAATTGGACCTTCTTATTGACGATGAAACACAGAAATTGCATCCGAATTTAATACAAAAGGCACAATGCCGACTTAAGTACAAGAGGATTGAGACTCTAACTTTCCATGATTGACACCTCTCCTGTGAGTCCAGTTTTAAATTACGATGCTTCACTTCAGGTTTACTGTATCCCTTGGACCTTCTTATTGAAGATGAAACACAGAAATTGCATCCGAATTTAATACAAAAGGCACAATTCCGACTTAAGTACAAGAGGACTGACACTCTCACTTTCTATGATTTGAACCTCTCCTGTGAGTCCAGTTTTCGATTACGTTGCTTCACAAAAGGTTTACTGTATACCTTGGACCTTCTTATTGACGATGAAACACAGAAATTGCATCCGAATTTAATACAAAAGTCACAATGCCGACTTAAGTACAAGAAGGCTGACACTCTAACATTCTATGATTTGAACCTCCCCTGTGAGTCCAGTTTTAGATTCCGATGCTTCACTTCATGTTTACTGTATACCTTGGACCATCTTATTGACGATGAAAGACAGAAGATACATCCGAATTTGATACAAAAGGCACAATGCCGACTTAAGTACAAGAGGACTGACACTCTAACCTTCTATGATTTGAACCTCTCCTGTGAGTCCAGTTTTAGGTTCTGATGCTTCACTTCAGGTTTACTATATCCCTTGGACTTTCTTATTGACGATGAAACAGAGAAATTGCATCCGAATTTAATACTGAAGGCACAATGCCGACTTAAGTACAAGAGCACTGACACTCTAACTTTCTATGATTGGAACCTCTCCTATGAGTCCAGTTTTAGATTACGATGCTTCACATCAGGTTTACTGTATCCCTTGGACCTTCTTATTGACGATGAAACACAGAAATTGCATCTGAATTTAATACAAAAGGCACAATGCCGAGTTAAGTACAAGAGGACTGACACTCTCACCTTCTATGATTTGAACCACTCCTGTGATTCCAGTTTTAGATTCCGATGCCTCACTTCAGGTTTACTGTATCCCTTGGACCTTCTTATTGACGATGAAATACAGAAATTGCATCCGAACTTAATACAAAAGGCACAATGCCGACTTAAGTACAAGAGGACTGACACTCTCACTTTCTATGATTTGAACCTCTCCTCTCAGTCCAGTTTTAGATTCCGATGCTTCACTTCAGGTTTACTGTATACCTTGGACCTTCTTATTGACGATGAAACACAGAAATTGTATACGAGTATAATACAAAAGGCACAATGCCGACTTAAGTACAAGAGGATTGACACTCTAACTTTCCATGATTGACACCTCTCCTGTGAGTCCAGTTTTAAATTACGATGCTTCACTTCAGGTTTACTGTATCCCTTGGACCTTCTTATTGTCGATGAAACACAGAAATTGCATCCGAATTTAATACAAAAGGCTCAATGCCGACTTAAGTACAAGAGGACTGACACTCTAACTATCTATGTTTTGAACCTCTTCTGTGAGTCCAGTTTTAGCTTCCAATGCTTCACTTCAGGTTTGCTGTATCCCTTGGACCTTCTTATTGACGATGAAACACTGAAATTGCATCCGATATTAATACAAAATTCACAATGCCGACTTAAGTACAAGAGCACTGACACTCTAACTTTCTATGATTGGAACCTCTCCTGTGAGTCCAGTTTTAGATTTCGATGCTTCACATCAGGTTTACTGTAACCCTTGGACCTTCTTATTGACGATGAAACACAGAAATTGCATCCGAATTTAATACACAAGGCACAATGCCGACTTAAGTACAAGAGGACTGACACTCTCACTTTCTATGATTTGAACCTCGCTGTGAGTCCAGTTCTCGATTACGTTGCTTCACATCAGGTTTACTGTATCCCTTGGACCTTCTTATTGACGATGAAACACAGAAATTGCATCCGAATTTAATACAAAAGGCACAATGCCGACTTAAGTAAAAGAGCACTGACACTATAACTTTCTATGATTGGAACCTCATATGAGTCCAGTTTCAGATTACGATGCTTCACATCAGGTTTACTGTATCCCTTGGACCCTCTTACTGACAATGAAACACAGAAATTGCATCCGAATTTAATACAAAAGGCACAATGCCGACATAAGTACAAGAGGACCGACACTCTCACTCTCTATGATTAGAACCTCTCCTGTGAGTCCAGTTTTAAATTACGATGCTTCACATCAGGTTTACTGTATCCCTTGGACCTTCTTATTGACGATGAAACACAGAAATTGCATCCGAATTTAATACACAAGGCACAATGCCGACTTAAGTACAAGAGGTCTGACACTCTCACTTTCTATGATTTGAACCTCTCCATTGACTCTGGTTTTAAATTACGAAGCTTCACTTCAGGTTTACTGTATCCCGTGGATCTTCTTATTGACGATGAAACACAGAAATTGCATCCGAATTTAATACAAGAGGCACAATGCCGACTTAATTACAAGAGGACTGACCCTCTCACTTTCTATGATTTGAACCTCTTCTGTGATTCCAGTTTTAGATTCCGATGCTTCACTTCAGGTTTACTGTATCCCTGGACCCTCTTATTGACGATGAAACACAGAAATTGCATCTGAATTTAATACAAAAGGCACAATGCCGACTTACGTACAAGAGGACTGACACTCTCACTTTCTATGATGTGAACCTCACCTGTGATTTCAGTTATAGATTCCGATGCTTCACTTCAGGTTTACTGTATCCCTTGGACCTTCTTATTGACGATGAAACACAGAAATTGCATCCGAATTTAATACAATAGGCACAATGCCGACTTAAGTACAAGAGGACTGACACTCTCACTTTCTATGATTTGAACCTCTCCTGTGAGTCCAGTTTTCGATTACGTTGCTTCACAAAAGGTTTACTGTATACCTTGGACCTTCTTATTGACGATGAAACACAGAAATTGCATCCGAATTTAATACAAAAGGCACAATGCCGATTTAAGTACAAGAGGACTGACACTCTCACTTTCTATGATTTGAACCACTCCTGTGATTCTAGTTTTAGAATCCGATGCCTCACTTCAGGTTTACTGTATCCCTCGGACCTTCTTATTGACGATGAAATACAGAAATTGCATCCGAACTTAATACAAAAGGCACAGTGCCGACTTAAGTACAAGGGGACTGACACTCTCACTTTCTATGATTTGAACCTCTCGTGTGAGTCCAGTTTTAGATTCCGATGATTCACTTCAGGTTTACTGTATACCTTGGACTTTCTTATTGAAGATGAAACACAGAAATTGTATCCGAGTATAATACAAAAGGCACAATGGCGACTTAAGTACAAGTGGATTGACACTCTAATTTTCCATGATTGACACCTCTCCTGTGAGTCCAGTTTTAAATTACGATGCTTCACTTCAGGTTTACTGTATCCCTTGGACCTTCTTATTGACGATGAAACACAGAAATTGCATCCGAATTTTATACAAAAGGCACAATGCCGACTTAAGTACAAGAGGTCTGACACTCTCACTTTCTATGACTTGAACCTCTCCATTGACTCCGGTTTTAAATTACGATGTTTCACTTCAGGTTTACTGTATCCCTTGGACCTTCTTATTGACGATGAAACACAGAAATTGCATCCGAATTTAATACAAAAGGCACAATGCCGACTTAAGTACGTGAGGACTGACACTCTCACTTTCTATGATTTGAACCTCCCCAGTGAGTCCAGTTTTAGATTCCGATGCTTCACTTCAGGTTTACTGTATCCCTTGGACCTTCTTATTGACGATGAAACACCGAAATTGCATCCGATATTAATACAAAAGGCACAATGCCGACTTAAGTACAAGAGCACTGACACTCTAACTTTCTATGACTGGAAACTCTCCTATGAGTCCAGTTTTAGATTGCGATGCATCACATCAGGTTTACTGAATCCCTTGGACCTTCTTATTGACGATGAAACACAGAAATTGCATCCGAATTTAATACACAAGGCACAATGCCGAATTAAGTACAAGAGGTCTTACACTCTCACTTTCTATGACTTGAACCTCTCCATTGACTCCGGTTTTAAATTACGATGCTTCACTTCACGTTTACTGTATCCCATGGATCTTCTTATTGAAGATGAAACACCGAAATTGCATCCGATATTAATACAAAAGGCACAATGCCGACTTAAGTAAAAGAGCACTTACACTATAACTTTCTATGATTGGAACCTCATATGAGTTTAGTTTCAGATTGCGATGCTTCACATCAGGTTTACTGTACCCCTTGGACCCTCTTACTGACAATGAAACACAGAAATTGCATCCGAATTTAATAGAAAAGGCACAATGCCGACATAAGTACAAGAGGACTGACACTCTCACTTTCTATGATTAGAACCTCTCCTGTGAGTCCAGTTTTCGATTATGTTGCTTCACAAAAGGTTTACTGTATACCTTGGACCTTCTTATTGACGATCAAACACAGAAATTGCATCCGCATTTAATACAAAAGGCACAATGCCGACTTAAGTACAAGAGGACTGACACTCTAACATTCTATGATTTGGACCTCCCCTGTGAGTCCAATTTTAGATTCCGATGCTTCACTTCATGTTTACTGTATACCTTGGTCCATCTTATTGACGATGAAACACAGAAAATACATCCGAATTTAATACAAAAGACACAATGCCGACTAAAGTACAAGAGGACTGACACCCTAACCTTCTATGATTTGAACCTCCCCTGTGAGTCCAGTTTTAGGTTCTGATGCTTCGCTTCAGGTTTACTGTATCCCTTGGCCCGTCTTATTGACGATGAAACAAAGAAATTGCATCCGAATTTAATACAAAAGGCAAAATGCCGACTAAAGTACAAGAGGACTGACACTCTCACTTTCTATGATTTGAACCTCTCCTGTGATTCCAGTTTTAGATACCGATATTTCACTTCAATTTTACTGTATCCCTTGTACCTTCTTATTGACGATGAAACACAGAAATTGCATCCGAATTTAATACAAATATCACAATGCCGACTAAAGTACAAGAGGACTGACACTCTCACTTTCTATGATTTGAACCTCTCCTGTGAGTCCAGTTTTCGATTACGATGCTTCACTTCAGGTTTACTGTATCCCTTGGACCTTCTTATTGACGATGAAACACAGAAATTGCATCCGAATTTAATACAAAAGGCACAATGCCGACTTAAGTACAAGAGGATTGAGACTCTAACTTTCCATGATTGACACCTCTCCTGTGAGTCCAGTTTTAAATTACGATGCTTCACTTCAGGTTTACTGTATCCCTTGGACATTCTTATTGACGATGAAACACAGAAATTGCATCCGAATTTAATACAAAAGGCACAATTCCGACTTAAGTACAAGAGGACTGACACTCTCACTTTCTATGATTTGAACCTCTCCTGTGAGTCCAGTTTTCGATTACGTTGCTTCACAAAAGGTTTACTGTATACCTTGGACCTTCTTATTGACGATGAAACACAGAAATTGCATCCGAATTTAATACAAAAGTCACAATGCCGACTTAAGTACAAGAAGGCTGACACTCTAACATTCTATGATTTGAACCTCCCCTGTGAGTCCAGTTTTAGATTCCGATGCTTCACTTCATGTTTACTGTATACCTTGGACCATCTTATTGACGATGAAAGACAGAAGATACATCCGAATTTGATACAAAGGGCACAATGCCGACTTAAGTACAAGAGGACTGACACTCTAACCTTCTATGATTTGAACCTCTCCTGTGAGTCCAGTTTTAGGTTCTGATGCTTCACTTCAGGTTTACTGTATCCCTTGGACTTTCTTATTGACGATGAAACAGAGAAATTGCATCCGAATTTAATACTGAAGGCACAATGCCGACTTAAGTACAAGAGCACTGACACTCTAACTTTCTATGATTGGAACCTCTCCTATGAGTCCAGTTTTAGATTACGATGCTTCACATCAGGTTTACTGTATCCCTTGGACCTTCTTATTGACGATGAAACACAGAAATTGCATCCGAATTTAATACAAAAGGCACAATGCCGAGTTAAGTACAAGAGGACTGACACTCTCACCTTCTATGATTTGAACCACTCATGTGATTCCAGTTTTAGATTCCGATGCCTCACTTCAGGTTTACTGTATCCCTTGGACCTTCTTATTGACGATGAAATACAGAAGTTGCATCCGAACTTAATACAAAAGGCACAATGCCGACTTAAGTACAAGAGGACTGACACTCTCACTTTCTATGATTTGAACCTCTCCTCTGAGTCCAGTTTTAGATTCCGATGCTTCACTTCAGGTTTACTGTATACCTTGGACCTTCTTATTGACGATGAAACACAGAAATTGTATACGAGTATAATACAAAAGGCACAATGCCGACTTAAGTACAAGAGGATTGACACTCTAACTTTCCATGATTGACACCTCTCCTGTGAGTCCAGTTTTAAATTACGATGCTTCACTTCAGGTTTACTGTATCCTTTGGACCTTCTTATTGACGATGAAACACAGAAATTGCATCCGAATTTAATACAAAAGGCTCAATGCCGACGTAAGTACAAGAGGACTGACACTCTAACTACCTATGATTTGAACCTCTCCTGTGAGTCCAGTTTTAGCTTCCGATGCTTCACTTCAGGTTTGCTGTATCCCTTGGACCTTCTTATTGACGATGAAACACTGAAATTGCATCCGATATTAATACAAAATTCACAATGCCGACTTAAGTACAAGAGCACTGACACTCTAACTTTCTATGATTGGAACCTCTCCTGTGAGTCCAGATTTAGATTTCGATGCTTCACATCAGGTTCACTGTAACCCTTGGACCTTCTTATTGACGATGAAACACAGAAATTGCATCCGAATTTAATACACAAGGCACAATGCCGACTTAAGTACAAGAGGACTGACACTCTCACTTTCTATGATTTGAACCTCCCTGTGAGTCCAGTTCTCGATTACGTTGCTTCACATCAGGTTTACTGTATCCCTTGGACCTTCTTATTGACGATGAAACACAAAAATTGCATCCGAATTTAATACAAAAGGCACAATGCCGACTTAAGTAAAGGAGCACTGACACTATAACTTTCTATGATTGGAACCTCATATGAGTCCAGTTTCAGATTACGATGCTTCACATCAGGTTTACTGTATCCCTTGGACCCTCTTACTGACAATGAAACACAGAAATTGCATCCGAATTTAATACAAAAGGCCCAATGCCGACATAAGTACAAGAGGACCGACACTCTCACTTTCTATGATTAGAACCTCTCCTGTGAGTCCAGTTTTCGATTATGTTGCTTCACAAAAGGTTTACTGTATACCTTGGACCTTCTTATTGACGATCAAACACAGAAATTGCATCCAAATTTAATACAAAAGGCACAATGCCGACTTAAGTACAAGAGTCCCGACACTCTAACATTCTATGATTTGGACCTCCCCTGTGAGTCCAGTTTTAGATTCCGATGCTTCACTTCATCTTTACTGTATACCTTGGACCATCTTATTGACGATGAAACACAGAAAATACATCCGAATTTAATACAGAAGGCACAATGCCGACTTAAGTACAAGAGGACTGACACTCTAACCTTCTATGATTTGAACCTCCCCTGTGAGTCCAGTTTTTGGTTCTGATGCTTCACTGCAGGTTTACTGTATCCCTTGGACCGTCGTATTGACGATGAAACAGAGAAATTGCATCCGAATTTAATACAAAAGGCAAAATCCCGACTTAAGTACAAGAGGACTGACACTCTAACTTTCTATGATTTGAACCTCCCCAGTGAGTCCAGTTTTAGATTCCGATGCTTCACTTAAGGTTTACTGTATTCCTGGGACCTTCTTATTGACGACGATACACAGAAATTGCATCCGAATTTAATACAAAAGGCACAATGCCGACTTAAGTACAAGAGGACTGACACTCTAACTTTCTATGATTTGAACCTCTCCTGTGAGCCCAGTTTTAGCTTCCGAAGCTTCACTTCAGGTTTACTGTATCCCTTGGACCTTCTTATTGACGACGAAACACCGAAATTGCATCCGATATTAATACAAAAGGCACAATGCCGACTTAAGTACAAGAGGACTGACACTCTCACTTTCTATGATTTGAACGTCCAATGTGAGTCCAGTTTTAGATTCCGATGCTTCACTTCAGGTTTACTGTATCCCTTGGAAATTCTTATTGACGATGAAACACTGAAATAGCATCTGAATTTAATACAAAAGGCCCAATGCCGACTTAAGTACAAGAGGACTGACACTCCAACTTTTTATGATTTGAACCTCCCCTGTGAGTCCAGTTTTAGATTCCGATGCTTCACTTCAGGTTTACTGTATACGTTGGACCTTCTTATTGACGATGAAACACAGAAATTGCATCCGAATTTAATACAAAAGGCACAATGCCGACTTAAGTACAAGAGGACTGACACTCTAGCTTCCTATGATTTGAACCTCTCCTGTGAGTCCAGTTTTAGCTTCCGATGCTTCACTTCAGGTTTGCTGTATCCCGTGGACCTTCTTATTGACGATGAAACACCGAAATTGCATCCGATATTAATACAAAATTCACAATGACGACTTATGTACAAGAGCACTGACACTCTAACTTTCTATGATTGGAACCTCTCCTATGAGTCCAGTTTTAGATTTCGATGCTTCACATCAGGTTTACTGTATCCCTTGGACCTTCTTATTGACGATGAAACACAGAAATTGCATCCGAATTTAATACACAAGGCACAATGCCAACTTAAGTACAAGAGGTCTGACACTCTCACTTTCTATGATTTGAACCTCTCCATTGACTCCGGTTTTAAATTACGATGCTTCACTTCAGGATTACTGTATCCCGTGGATCTTCTTATTGACGATGAAACACAGAAATTGCATCCGAATTTAATACAAAAGGCACAATGCCGACTTAATTACAAGAGGGCTGACCCTCTCACTTTCTATGATTAGAACCTCTCCTGTGATTCCAGTTTTAGATTCCGATGCTTCACTTCAGGTTTATGTATCCCTTGGACCCTCTTATTGACGATGAAACACAGAAATTGCATCCGAATTAAATACAAAAGGGACAATGCCGGCTTACGTACAAGAGGACTGACACTCTCACTTCCTATGATTTGAACCTCTCCTGTGATTTCAGTTATAGATTCCGATGCTTCACTTCAGGTTTACTGTATCCCTTGGACCTTCTTATTGACGATGAAACACAGAAATTGCATCCGAATTTAATACAAAAGGCACAATGCCGACATAAGTACAAGAGGACTGACACCCTCACTTTCTATGATTTGAACCTGTCCTGTGAGTCCAGTTTTCGATTACGTTGCTTCACAAAAGGTTTACTGTATACCTTGGACCTTCCTATTGACGATGAAACACAGAAATTGCATCCGAATTTAATACAAAAGGCACAATGCCGACTTAAGTACAAGAGGACTTACACTCTAACATTCTATGATTTGAACCTCCCCTGTGAGTCCAATTTTAGATTCCGATGCTTCACTTCATGTTTACTGTATACCTTGGACCATCTTATTGACGATGAAAGACAGAAGATACATCCGAATTTAATACAAAAGGCACGATGTCGACTTAAGTACAAGAGGACTGACACTCTCACTTTCTATGATTTGAACCTCTCCTGTGAGTCCAGTTTTAGATTCCGATGCTTCACTTCAGGTTTACTGTATACCTTGGACCTTCTTATTGACGATGAAACCCAGAAATTGTATCCGAGTATAATACAAAAGGCACAATGCCGACTTAAGTACAAGAGGATTGAGACTCTAACTTTCCATGATTGACACCTCTCCTGTGAGTCCAGTTTTAAATTACGATGCTTCACTTCAGGTTTACTGTATCCCTTGGACCTTCTTATTGACGATGAAACGCAGAAATTGCATCCGAATTTAATACAAATGGCACAATTCCGACTTAAGTACAAGAGCACTGACACTCCCACTGTCTATGATTTGAACCTCTCCTGTGAGTCCAGTTTTCGATTACGATGCTTCACTTCAGGTTTACTGTATCCCTTGGACCTTCTTATTGACGATGAAACACAGAAATTGCATCCGAATTTAATACAAAAGGCACAATGCCGACTTACGTACAAGAGGACTGACACTCTCACTTTCTATGATTTGAACCTCTCCTGTGATTCCAGTTTTAGATTCCGATGCTTCACTTTAGGTTTACTGTATCCCTTGGACCTTCTTATTGACGATGAAACACAGAAATTGCATCCGAATTTAATACAAAAGGGACAATGCCGACATAAGTACAAGGGGACTGACACTCTCACTTCCTATGATTTGAACCTCTCTTGTGAGTCCAGTTTTAGATTACGATGCTTCACTTCAGGTTTACTGTATCCCTTGGACCTTCTTATTGACGATGAAACACAGAAATTTCATCCGAATTTAATACAAAAGGCACAATGCCGACTTACGTTCAAGAGGACTGACACTCTCACTTTCTATGATTTGAACCTCTCCTGCGATTCCAGTATTAGATTCCGATGCTTCACTTCAATGTTACTGTATCCCTGGGACCTTCTTATTGACGATGAAACACAGAAATTGCATCCGAATTTAATACAAAAGCACAATGCCGACATAAGTACAAGAGGACTGACACTCTCACTTTCTATGATTTGAACCTCTCCTGTGAGTCCAGTTTTCGATTACGTTGCTTCACATCAGGTTTACTCTATACCTTGGACCTTCTAATTGACGATGAAACACAGAAATTGCAACTGAATTTAATACAAAAGGCTCAATGCCCACTTAAGTACAAGAGGACTGACACTCTCACTTTCTTTGATTTGAACCTGTCCTGTGAGTCCAGTTTTAGATTACGATGCTTCACATCAGGTTTACTGTATCCCTAGGACCTTCTTATTGACGATGAAACACCAAAATTGCATCCGATATTAATACAAAATTCACAATGCCGACTTAAGTACAAGAGCACTGACACTCTAACTTTCTATGATTGGAACCTCTCCCATGAGTCCAGTTTTAGATTTCGATGCTTCACATCAGGTTTACTGTATCCCTTGGACCTTCTTATTGACGATGAAACACAGAAATTGCATCCGAATTTAATACACAAGGCACAATGCCGACTTAAGTACAAGAGGTCTGACACTCTCACTTTCTATGATTTGAACCTCTCCATTGACTCTGTTTTTAAATTACGATGCTTCACCTCAGGTTTACTGTATCCCGTGGATCTTCTTATTGACGATGAAACACAGAAATTGCATCCGAATTTAATACAAGAGGCACAATGCCGACTTAATTACAAGAGGACTGACCCTCTCACTTTCTATGATTTGAACCTCTTCTGTGATTCCAGTTTTAGATTCCGATGCTTCACTTCAGGTTTACTGTATCCCCTGGACCCTCTTATTGACGATGAAACACAGAAATTGCATCTGAATTTAATACAAAAGGCACAATGCCGACTTACGTACAAGAGGACTGACACTCTCACTTTCTATGATTTGAACCTCTCCTGTGATTTCAGTTATAGATTCCGATGCTTCACTTCAGGTTTACTGTATCCCTTGGACCTTCTTATTGACGATGAAACACAGAAATTGCATCCGAATTTAATACAAAAAGGCACAATGCCGACTTAAGTACAAGAGGACTGACACTCTCACTTTCTATGATTTGAACCTCTCCTGTGAGTCCAGTTTTCGATTACGTTGCTTCACAAAAGGTTTACTGTATACCTTGGACCTTCTTATTGACGATGAAACACAGAAATTGCATCCGAATTTAATACAAAAGGCACAATGCCGATTTAAGTACAAGAGGACTGACACTCTCACTTTCTATGATTTGAACCACTCCTGTGATTCTAGTTTTAGATTCCGATGCCTCACTTCAGGTTTACTGTATCCCTTGGACCTTCTTATTGACGATGTAATACAGAAATTGCATCCGAACTTAATACAAAAGGCACAATGCCGACTTAAGTACAAGAGGACTGACACTCTCACTTTCTATGATTTGAACCTCTCCTGTGAGTCCAGTTTTAGATTCCGATGCTTCACTTCAGGTTTACTGTATACCTTGGACTTTCTTATTGAAGATGAAACACAGAAATTGTATCCGAGTATAATACAAAAGGCACAATGGCGACTTAAGTACTAGTGGATTGACACTCTAACTTTCCATGATTGACACCTCTCCTGTGAGTCCAGTTTTAAATTACGATGCTTCACTTCAGGTTTACTGTATCCCTTGGACCTTCTTATTGACGATGAAACACAGAAATTGCATCCGAATTTTATACAAAAGGCACAATGCCGACTTAAGTACAAGAGGTCTGACACTCTCACTTTCTATGACTTGAACCTCTCCATTGACTCCGGTTTTAAATTACGATGTTTCACTTCAGGTTTACTGTATCCCTTGGACCTTCTTATTGACGATGAAACACAGAAATTGCATCCGAATTTAATACACAAGGCACAATGCCGACTTAAGTACAAGAGGTCTGACACTCTCACTTTCTATGACTTGAACCTCTCCATTGACTCCGGTTTTAAATTACGATGCTTCACTTCAGGTTTACTGTATCCCATGGATCTTCTTATTGACGATGAAACACCGAAATTGCATCCGATATTAATACAAAAGGCACAATGCCGACTTAAGTAAAAGAGCACTGACACTATAACTTTCTATGATTGGAACCTCGTATGAGTTTAGTTTCAGATTACGATGCTTCACATCAGGTTTACTGTTTCCCTTGGACCCTCTTACTGACAATGAAACACAGAAATTGCATCCGAATTTAATAGAAAAGGCACAATGCCGACATAAGTACAAGAGGACTGACACTCTCACTTTCTATGATTAGAACCTCTTCTGTGGTCCAGTTTTCGATTATGTTGCTTCACAAAAGGTCTACTGTATACCTTGGACCTTCTTATTGACGATCAAACACAGAAATTGCATCCGAATTTAATACAAATGCACAATGCCGACATAAGTACAAGAGGACTGACACTCTAACATTCTATGATTTGGACCTCCCCTGTGAGTCTAGTTTTAGATTCCGATGCTTCACTTCATGTTTACTGTATACCTTGGACCATCTTATTGACGATGAAATACAGAAAATACATCCGAATTTAATACAAAAGGCACAATGCCGACTTAAGTACAAGAGGACTGACACCCTAACCTTGTATGATTTGAACCTACCCTGTGAGTCCAGTTTTAGGTTCTGATGCTTCACTTCAGGTTTACTGTATCCCTTGGACCGTCTTATTGAAGATGAAACAAAGAAATTGTATCCGAATTTAATACAAAAGGCAAAATGCCGACTAAAGTACAAGAGGACCGACACTCTAACTTTCTATGATTTGAACCTCCCCAGTGAGTCCAGTTTTAGATTCCGATGCTTCACTTAAGGTTTACTGTAATCCTGGAACCTTCTTATTGACGATGATACACAGAAATTGCATCCGAATTTAATACAAAAGGCACAATGCCGGCTTAAGTACAAGAGGACTGACACTCTAACTTTCTATGATTTGAACCTCTCCTGTGAGCCCAGTTTTAGCTTCCGATGCTTCACTTTAGGTTTACTGTATCCCTTGGATCTTCTTATTGACGATGAAACACCGAAATTGCATCCGATATTAATACAAAAGGCACAATGCCGACTTAAGTACAAGAGCACTGACACTCTAACTTTCTATGATTGGAAACTCTCCTATGAGTCCAGTTTTAGATTGCGATGCATCACATCAGGTTTACTGTATCCCTTGGACCTTCTTATTGACGATGAAACACAGAAATTGCATCCGAATTTAATACACAAGGCACAATGCCGACTTAAGTACAAGAGGTCTGACACTCTCACTTTCTATGACTTGAACCTCTCCATTGACTCCGGTTTTAAATTACGATGCTTCACTTCAGGTTTACTGTATCCCATGGATCTTCTTATTGAAGATGAAACACCGAAATCGCATCCGATATTAATACAAAAGGCACAATGCCGACTTAAGTAAAAGAGCACTTACACTATAACTTTCTATGATTGGAACCTCATATGAGTTTAGTTTCAGATTACGATGCTTCACATCAGGTTTACTGTATCCCTTGGACCCTCTTACTGACAATGAAACACAGAAATTGCATCCGAATTTAATAGAAAAGGCACAATGCCGACATAAGTACAAGAGGACTGACACTCTCACTTTCTATGATTAGAACCTCTCCTGTGAGTCCAGTTATCGATTATGTTGCTTCACAAAAGGTTTACTGTATACCTTGGACCTTCTTATTGACGATCAAACACAGAAATTGCATCCGCATTTAATACAAAAGGCACAATGCCGACTTAAGTACAAGAGGACTGACACCCTTACCTTCTATGATTTGAACCTCCCCTGTGAGTCCAGTTTTAGGTTCTGATGCTTCGCTTCAGGTTTACTGTATCCCTTGGACCGTCTTATTGACGATGAAACAAAGAAATTGCATCCGAATTTAATACAAAAGGCAAAATGCCGACTAAAGTACAAGAGGACTGACACTCTCACTTTCTATGATTTGAACCTCTCCTGTGATTCCAGTTTTAGATACCGATATTTCACTTCAATTTTACTGTATCCCTTGTACCTTCTTATTGACGATGAAACACAGAAATTGCATCCGAATTTAATACAAATATCACAATGCCAACTAAAGTACAAGAGGACTGACACTCTCACTTTCTATGATTTGAACCTCTCCTGTGAGTCCAGCTTTCGATTACGATGCTTCACTTCAGGTTTACTGTATCCCTTGGACCTTCTTATTGACGATGAAACACAGAAATTGCATCCGAATTTAATACAAAAGGCACAATGCCGACTTAAGTACAAGAGGATTGAGACTCTAACTTTCCATGATTGACACCTCTCCTGTGAGTCCAGTTTTAAATTACGATGCTTCACTTCAGGTTTACTGTATCCCTTGGACCTTCTTATTGACGATGAAACACAGAAATTGCATCCGAATTTAATACAAAAGGCACAATTCCGACTTAAGTACAAGAGGACTGACACTCCCACTGTCTATGATTTGAACCTCTCCTGTGAGTCCAGTTTTCGATTACGATGCTTCACTTCAGGTTTACTGTATCCCTTGGACCTTCTTATTGACGATGAAACACAGAAATTGCATCCGAATTTAATACAAAAGGCACAATGCCGACACAAGTACAAGAGGACTGACACTCTCACTTTCTATGATTTGAACCTCTCCTTTGAGTCCAGTTTTCGATTACGTTGCTTCACATCAGGTTTACTCTATACCTTGGACCTTCTAATTGACGATGAAACACAGAAATTGCATCTGAATTTAATACAAAAGGCTCAATGCCCACTTAAGTACAAGAGGACTGACACTCTCACTTTCTTTGATTTGAACCTGTCCTGTGAGTCCAGTTTTAGATTACGATGCTTCACATCAGGTTTACTGTATCCCTAGGACCTTCTTATTGACGATGAAACACAGAAATTGCATCCGAATTTTATACAAAAGGCACAATGCCGACTTAAGTACAAGAGGTCCGACACTCTCACTTTCTATGACTTGAACCTCTCCATTGACGCCGGTTTTAAATTACGATGTTTCACTTCAGGTTTACTGTATCCCTTGGACCTTCTTATTGACGATGAAACACAGAAATTGCATCCGAATTTAATACACAAGGCACAATGCCGACTTAAGTACAAGAGGTCTGACACTCTGACTTTCTATGACTTTAACCTCTCCATTGACTCCGGTTTTAAATTACGATGCTTCACTTCAGGTTTACTGTATCCCATGGATCTTCTTATTGACGATGAAACACCGAAATTGCATCCGATATTAATACAAAAGGCACAATGCCGACTTAAGTAAAAGAGCACTGACACTATAACTTTCTATGATTGGAACCTCATATGAGTTTAGTTTCAGATTACAATGCTTCACATCAGGTTTACTGTTTCCCTTGGACCCTCTTACTGACAATGAAACACAGAAATTGCATCCGAATTTAATAGAAAAGGCACAATGCCGACATAAGTACAAGAGGACTGACACTCTCACTTTCTATGATTAGAACCTCTCCTGTGAGTCCAGTTTTCGATTATGTTGCTTCACAAAAGGTTTACTGTATACCTTGGACCTTCTTATTGACGATCAAACACAGAAATTGCATCCGAATTTAATACAAAAGGCACAATGCCGACATAAGTACAAGAGGACTGACACTCTAACATTCTATGATTTGGACCTCCCCTGTGAGTCTAGTTTTAGATTCCGATGCTTCACTTCATGTTTACTGTATACCTTGGACCATCTAGTTGACGATGAAACACAGAAAATACATCCGAATTTAATACAAAAGGCACAATGCCGACTTAAGTACAATAGGACTGACACCCTAACCTTGTATGATTTAAACCTACCCTGTGAGTCCAGTTTTAGGTTCTGATGCTTCACTTCAGGTTTACTGTATCCCTTGGACCGTCTTATTGAAGATGAAACAAAGAAATTGCATCCGAATTTAATACAAAAGGCAAAATGCCGACTAAAGTACAAGAGGACTGACACTCTAACTTTCTATGATTTGAACCTCCCCAGTGAGCCCAGTTTTAGATTCCGATGCTTCACTTAAGGTTTACTGTAATCCTGGAACCTTCTTATTGACGATGATACACAGAAATTGCATCCGAATTTAATACAAAAGGCACAATGCCGGCTTAAGTACAAGAGGACTGACACTCTAACTTTCTATGATTTGAACCTCTCCTGTGAGCCCAGTTTTAGCTTCCGATGCTTCACTTCAGGTTTACTGTATCCCTTGGACCTTCTTATTGACGATGAAACACCGAAATTGCATCCGATATTAATACAAAAGGCACAATGCCGACTTAAGTACAAGAGCACTGACACTCTAACGTTCTATGATTGGAAACTCTCCTATGAGTCCAGTTTTAGATTGCGATGCATCACATCAGGTTTACTGTATCCCTTGGACCTTCTTATTGACGATGAAACACAGAAATTGCATCCGAATTTAATACACAAGGCACAATGCCGACTTAAGTACAAGAGGTCTGACACTCTCACTTTCTATGACTTGAACCTCTCCATTGACTCCGGTTTTAAATTACGATGCTTCACTTCAGGTTTACTGTATCCCATGAATCTTCTAATTGAAGATGAAACACCGAAATTGCATCCGATATTAATACAAAAGGCACAATGCCGACTTAAGTAAAAGAGCACTTACACTATAACTTTCTGTGATTGGAACCTCATATGAGTTTAGTTTCAGATTACGATGCTTCACATCAGGTTTACTGTATCCCTTGGACCCTCTTACTGACAATGAAACACACAAATTGCATCCGAATTTAATAGAAAAGGCACAATGCCGACATAAGTACAAGAGGACTGACACTCTCACTTTCTATGATTAGAACCTCTCCTGTGAGTCCAGTTTTCGACTATGTTGCTTCACAAAAGGTTTACTGTATACCTTGGACCTTCTTATTGACGATCAAACACAGAAATTGCATCCGCATTTAATACAAAAGGCACAATGCCGACTTAAGTACAAGAGGACTGACACTCTAACATTCTATGATTTGGACCTCCCCTGTGAGTCCAGTTTTAGATTCCGATGCTTCACTTCATGTTTACTGTATACCTTGGACCATCTTATTGACGATGAAACACAGAAAATACATCCGAATTTAATACAAAAGACACAATGCCGACTTAAGTACAAGAGGACTGACACCCTAACCTTCTATGATTTGAACCTCCCCTGTGAGTCCAGTTTTAGGTTCTGATGCTTCGCTTCAGGTTTACTGTATCCCTTGGACCGTCTTATTGACGATGAAACAAAGAAATTGCATTCGAATTTAATACAAAAGGCAAAATGCCGACTAAAGTACAAGAGGACTGACACTCTCACTTTCTATGATTTGAACCTCTCCTGTGATTCCAGTTTTAGATACCGATATTTCACATCAATTTTACTGTATCCCTTGTACCTTCTTATTGACGATGAAACACAGAAATTGCATCCGAATTTAATACAAATATCACAATGCCGACTAAAGTACAAGAGGACTGACACTCTCACTTTCTATGATTTGAACCTCTCCTGTGAGTCCAGTTTTCGATTACGATGCTTCACTTCAGGTTTACTGTATCCCTTGGACCTTCTTATTGACGATGAAACACAGAAATTGCATCCGAATTTAACACAAAAGGCACAATGCCGACTTAAGTACAAGAGGATTGAGACTCTAACTTTCCATGATTGACACCTCTCCTGTGAGTCCAGTTTTAAACTACGATGCTTCACTTCAGGTTTACTGTATCCCTTGGACCTTCTTATTGACGATGAAACACAGAAATTGCATCCGAATTTAATACAAAAGGCACAATTCCGACTTAAGTACAAGAGGACTGACACTCCCACTGTCTATGATTTGAACCTCTCCTGTGAGTCCAGTTTTCGATTACGATGCTTCACTTCAGGTTTACTGTATCCCTTGGACCTTCTTATTGACGATGAAACACAGAAATTGCATCCGAATTTAATACAAAACGCACAATGCCGACTTACGTACAAGAGGACTGACACTCTCACTTTCTATGATTTGAACCTCTCCTGTGATTCCAGTTTTAGATTCCGATGCTTCACTTTATGTTTACTGTATCCCTTGGACCTTCTTATTGACGATGAAACACAGAAATTGCATCCGAATTTAATACAAAAGGCACAATGCCGACATAAGTACAAGAGGACTGACACTCTCACTTTCTATGATTTGAACCTCTCTTGTGAGTCCAGTTTTTGATTACGATGCTTCACTTCAGGTTTACTGTATCCCTTGGACCTTCTTATTGACGATGAAACACAGAAATTTCATCCGAATTTAATACAAAAGGCACAATGCCGACTTACGTTCAAGAGGACTGACACTCTCACTTTCTATGATTTGAACCTCTCCTGCGATTCCAGTTTTAGATTCCGATGCTTCACTTCAATGTTACTGTATCCCTGGGACCTTCTTATTGACGATGAAACACAGAAATTGCATCCGAATTTAATACAAAAGCACAATGCCGACATAAGTACAAGTGGACTGACACTCTCACTTTCTATGATTTGAACCTCTCCTGTGAGTCCAGTTTTCGATTACGTTGCTTCACATCAGGTTTACTGTATACCTTGGACCTTCTAATTGACGATGAAACACAGAAATTGCATCTGAATTTAATACAAAAGGCTCAATGCCCACTTAAGTACAAGAGGACTGACACTCTCACTTTCTTTGATTTGAACCTGTCCTGTGAGTCCAGTTTTAGATTACGATGCTTCACATCAGGTTTACTGTATCCCTAGGACCTTCTTATTGACGATGAAACACCAAAATTGCATCCGATATTAATACAAAATTCACAATGCCGACTTAAGTACAAGAGCACTGACACTCTAACTTTCTATGATTGGAACCTCTCCTATGAGTCCAGTTTTAGATTTCGATGCTTCACATCAGGTTTACTGTATCCCTTGGACCTACTTATTGACGATGAAACACAGAAATTGCATCCGAATTTAATACACAAGGCACAATGCCGACTTAAGTACAAGAGGTCTGACACTCTCACTTTCTATGATTTGAAACTCTCCATTGACTCTGGTTTTAAGTTACGATGCTTCACTTCAGGTTTACTGTATCCCGTGGATCTTCTTATTGACGATGAAACACAGAAATTGCATCCGAATTTAATACAAGAGGCACAATGCCGACTTAATTACAAGAGGACTGACCCTCTCACTTTCTATGATTTGAACCTCTTCTGTGATTCCAGTTTTAGATTCCGATGCTTCACTTCAGGTTTACTGTATCCCTTGGACCCTCTTATTGACGATGAAACACAGAAATTGCATCTGAATTTAATACAAAAGGCACAATGCCGACTTACGTACAAGAGGACTGACACTCTCACTTTCTATGATTTGAACCTCTCCTGTGATTTCAGTTATAGATTCCGATGCTTCACTTCAGGTTTACTGTATCCCTTGGACCTTCTTATTGACGATGAAACACAGAAATTGCATCCGAATTTAATACAAAAGGCACAATGCCGACTTAAGTACAAGAGGACTGACACTCTCACTTTCTATGATTTGAACCTCTCCTGTGAGTCCAGTTTTCGATTACGTTGCTTCACAAAAGGTTTACTGTATACCTTGGACCTTCTTATTGACGATGAAACACAGAAATTGCATCCGAATTTAAACCAAAAGGCACAATGCCGACTTAAGTACAAGAGGACTGACACTCTAACATTCTATGATTTGGACCTCCCCTGTGAGTCTAGTTTTAGATTCCGATGCTTCACTTCATGTTTACTGTATACCTTGGACCATCTTATTGACGATGAAACACAGAAAATACATCCGAATTTAATACAAAAGGCACAATGCCGACTTAAGTACAAGAGGACTGGCACCCTAACCTTGTATGATTTGAACCTACCCTGTGAGTCCAGTTTTAGGTTCTGATGCTTCACTTCAGGTTTACTGTATCCCTTGGACCGTGTTATTGAAGATGAAACAAAGAAATTGCATCCGAATTTAATACAAAGGGCAAAATGCCGACTAAAGTACAAGAGGACTGACACTCTAACTTTCTATGATTTGAACCTCCCCAGTGAGTCCAGTTTTAGATTCCGATGCTTCACTTAAGGTTTACTGTAATCCTGGAACCTTCTTATTGACGATGATACACAGAAATTGCATCCGAATTTAATACAAAAGGCACAATGCCGGCTTAAGTACAAGAGGACTGACACTCTAACTTTCTATGATTTGAACCTCTCCTGTGAGCCCAGTTTTAGCTTCCGATGCTTCACTTCAGGTTTACTGTATCCCTTGGACCTTCTTATTGACGATGAAACACCGAAATTGCATCCGATATTAATACAAAAGGCACAATGCCGACTTAAGTAAAAGAGCACTTACACTATAACTTTCTATGATTGGAACCTCATATGAGTTTAGTTTCAGATTACGATGCTTCACATCAGGTTTACTGTATCCCTTGGACCCTCTTACTGACAATGAAACACAGAAATTGAATCCGAATTTAATAGAAAAGGCACAATGCCGACATAAGTACAAGAGGACTGACACTCTCACTTTCTATGATTAGAACCTCTCCTGTGAGTCCAGTTTTCGATTATGTTGCTTCACAAAAGGTTTACTGTATACCTTGGACATTCTTATTGACGATCAAACACAGAAATTGCATCCGCATTTAATACAAAAGGCACAATGCCGACTTAAGTACAAGAGGACTGACACTCTAACATTCTATGATTTGGACCTCCCCTGTGAGTCCAGTTTTAGATTCCGATGCTTCACTTCATGTTTACTGTACACCTTGGACCATCATATTGACGATGAAACACAGAAAATACATCCGAATTTAATACAAAAGACACAATGCCGACTTAAGTACAAGAGGACTGACACCCTAACCTTCTATGATTTGAACCTCCCCTGTGAGTCCAGTTTTAGGTTCTGATGCTTCGCTTCAGGTTTACTGTATCCCTTGGACCGTCTTATTGACGATGAAACAAAGAAATTGCATCCGAATTTAATACAAAAGGCAAAATGCCGACTAAAGTACAAGAGGACTGACACTCTCACTTTCTATGATTTGAACCTCTCCTGTGATTCCAGTTTTAGATACCGATATTTCACTTCAATTTTACTGTATCCCTTGTACCTTCTTATTGACGATGTAACACAGAAATTGCATCCGAATTTAATACAAATATCACAATGCCGACTAAAGTACAAGAGGACTGACACTCTCACTTTCTATGATTTGAACCTCTCCTGTGAGTCCAGTTTTCGATTACGATGCTTCACTTCAGGTTTACTGTATCCCTTGGACCTTCTTATTGACGATGAAACACAGAAATTGCATCCGAATTTAATACAAAAGCACAATGCCGACTTAAGTACAAGAGGATTGAGACTCTAACTTTCCATGATTGACACCTCTCCTGTGAGTCCAGTTTTAAATTACGATGCTTCACTTCAGGTTTACTGTATCCCTTGGACCTTCTTATTGACGATGAAACACAGAAATTGCATCCGAATTTAATACAAAAGGCACAATTCCGACTTAAGTACAAGAGGACTGACACTCCCACTGTCTATGATTTGAACCTCTCCTGTGAGTCCAGTTTTCGATTACGATGCTTCACTTCAGGTTTACTGTATCCCTTGGACCTTCTTATTGACGATGAAACACAGAAATTGCATCCGAATTTAATACAAAAGGCACAATGCCGACTTACGTACAAGAGGACTGACACTCTCACTTTCTATGATTTGAACCTCTCCTGTGATTCCAGTTTTAGATTCCGATGCTTCACTTTATGTTTACTGTATCCCTTGGACCTTCTTATTGACGATGAAACACAGAAATTGCATCCGAATTTAATACAAAAGGCACAATGCCGACATAAGTACAAGAGGACTGACACTCTCACTTTCTATGATTTGAACCTCTCTTGTGAGTCCAGTTTTAGATTACGATGCTTCACTTCAGGTTTACTGTATCCCTTGGACCTTCTTATTGACGATGAAACACAGAAATATCATCCGAATTTAATACAAAAGGCACAATGCCGACTTACGTTCAAGAGGACTGACACTCTCACTTTCTATGATTTGAACCTCTCCTGCGATTCCAGTTTTAGATTCCGATGCTTCACTTCAATGTTACTGTATCCCTGGGACCTTCTAATTGACGATGAAACACAGAAATTGCACCCGAATTTAATACAAAAGCACAATGCCGACATAAGTACAAGAGGACTGACACTCTCACTTTCTATGATTTGAACCTCTCCAGTGAGTCCAGTTTTCGATTACGTTGCTTCACATCAGGTTTACTCTATACCTTGGACCTTCTAATTGACGATGAAACACAGAAATTGCATCTGAATTTAATACAAAAGGCTCAATGCCCACTTAAGTACAAGAGGACTGACACTCTCACTTTCTTTGATTTGAACCTGTCCTGTGAGTCCAGTTTTAGATTACGATGCTTCACATCAGGTTTACTGTATCCCTAGGACCTTCTTATTGACGATGAAACACCAAAATTGCATCCGATATTAATACAAAATTCACAATGCCGACTTAAGTACAAGAGCACTGACACTCTAACTTTCTATGATTGGAACCTCTCCTATGAGTCCAGTTTTAGATTTCGATGCTTCACATCAGGTTTACTGTATCCCTTGGACCTTCTTATTGACGATGAAACACAGAAATTGCATCCGAATTTAATACACAAGGCACAATGCCGACTTAAGTACAAGAGGTCTGACACTCTCACTTTCTATGATTTGAACCTCTCCATTGACTCTGGTTTTAAGTTACGATGCTTCACTTCAGGTTTACTGTATCCCGTGGATCTTCTTATTGACGATGAAACACAGAAATTGCATCCGAATTTAATACAAGAGGCACAATGCCGACTTAATTACAAGAGGACTGACCCTCTCACTTTCTATGATTTGAACCTCTTCTGTGATTCCAGTTTTAGATTCCGATGCTTCACTTCAGGTTTACTGTATCCCTTGGACCCTCTTATTGACGATGAAACACAGAAATTGCATCTGAATTTAATACAAAAGGCACAATGCCGACTTACGTACAAGAGGACTGACACTCTCACTTTCTATGATTTGAACCTCTCCTGTGATTTCAGTTATAGATTCCGATGCTTCACTTCAGGTTTACTGTATCCCTTGGACCTTCTTATTGACGATGAAACACAGAAATTGCATCCGAATTTAATACAAAAGGCACAATGCCGACTTAAGTACAAGAGGACTGACACTCTCACTTTCTATGATTTGAACCTCTCCTGTGAGTCCAGTTTTCGATTACGTTGCTTCACAAAAGGTTTACTGTATACCTTGGACCTTCTTATTGACGATGAAACACAGAAATTGCATCCGAATTTAATACAAAAGGCACAATGCCGACTTAAGTACAAGAAGACTGACACTCTAACATTCTATGATTTGAACCTCCCCTGTGAGTCCAGTTTTAGATTCCGATGCTACACTTCATGTTTACTGTATACCTTGGACCATCTTATTGACGATGAAAGGCAGAAGATACATCCGAATTTAATACAAAAGGCACAATGCCGACTTAAGTACAAGAGGACTGACACTCTAACCTTCTATGATTTGAACTTCTCCTGTGAGTCCAGTTTTAGGTTCTGATGCTTCACTTCAGGTTTACTGTATCCCTTGGACCTTCTTATTGACGATGAAACAGAGAAATTGCATCCGAATTTAATCCTGAAGGCACAATACCGGCTTAAGTACAAGAGCACTGACACTCTAACTTTCTATGATTGGAACCTCTCCTATGAGTCCAGTTTTAGATTACAATGCTTCACATCAGGTTTACTGTATCCATTGGACCTTCTTATTGACGATGAAACACATAAATTGCATCCGAATTTAATACAAAAGGCACAATGCCGATTTAAGTACAAGAGGACTGACACTCTCACTTTCTATGATTTGAACCACTCCTGTGATTCTAGTTTTAGATTCCGATGCCTCACTTCAGGTTTACTGTATCCCTTGGACCTTCTTATTGACGTTGAAATACAGAAATTGCGTCCGAACTTAATACAAAAGGCACAATGCCGACTTAAGTACAAGAGGACTGACACTCTCACTTTCTATGATTTGAACCTCTCCTGTGAGTCCAGTTTTAGATTCCGATGCTTCACTTCAGGGTTACTATATACCTTGGACTTTCTTATTGAAGATGAAACAGAGAAATTGTATCCGAGTATAATACTAAAGGCACTATGGCGACTTAAGTACAAGTGGATTGACACTCTAACTTTCCATGATTGACACCTCTCCTGTGAGTCCAGTTTTAAATTACGATGCTTCACTTCAGGTTTACTGTATCCCTTGGACCTTCTTATTGACGATGAAACACAGAAATTGCATCCGAATTTTATACAAAAGCACAATGCCGACTTAAGTACAAGAGGTCTGACACTCTCACTTTCTATGACTTGAACCTCTCCATTGACTCCGGTTTTAAATTACGATGCTTCACTTCAGGTTTACTGTATCCCTTGGACCTTCTTTTTGACGATGAAACACAGAAATTGCGTCCGAATTTAATACACAAGGCACAATGCCGACTTAAGTACAAGAGGTCTGACACTCTCACTTTCTATGACTTGAACCTCTCCATTGACTCCGGTTTTAAATTACGATGCTTCACTTCAGGTTTACTGTATCCCATGGATCTTGTTATTGACGATGAAACACCGAAATTGCATCCGATATTAATACAAAAGGCACAATGCCGACTTAAGTAAAAGAGCACTGACACTATAACTTTCTATGATTGGAACCTCATATGAGTTTAGTTTCAGATTACGATGCTTCACATCAGGTTTACTGTATCCCTTGGACCCTCTTACTGACACTGAAACACAGAAATTGCATCCGAATTTAATAGAAAAGGCACAATGCCGACATAAGTACAAGAGGACTGACACTCTCACTTTCTATGATTAGAACCTCTCCTGTGAGTCCAGTTTTCGATTATGTTGCTTCACAAAAGGTTTACTGTATACCTTGGAACTTCTTATTGACGATCAAACACAGAAATTGCATCCGAATTTAATACAAAAGGCACAATGCCGACTTAAGTACAAGAGGACTGACACTCTAACATTCTATGATTTGGACCTCCCCTGTGAGTCTAGTTTTAGATTCCGATGCTTCACTTCATGTTTACTGTATACCTTGGACCATCTTATTGACGATGAAACACAGAAAATACATCCGAATTTAATACAAAAGGCACAATGCCGACTTAAGTACAAGAGGACTGACACCCTAACCTTGTATGATTTGATCCTACCCTGTGAGTCCAGTTTTAGGTTCTGATGCTTCACTTCAGGTTTACTGTATCCCTTGGACCGTCTTATTGACGATGAAACAAAGAAATTGCATCCGAATTTAATACAAAAGGCAAAATGCCGACTAAAGTACAAGAGGACTGACACTCTAACTTTCTATGATTTGAACCTCCCCAGTGAGTCCAGTTTTAGATTCCGATGCTTCACTTAAGGTTTACTGTATTCTGGAACCTTCTTATTGACGATGATACACAGAAATTGCATCCGAATTTAATACAAAAGGCACAATGCCGGCTTAAGTACAAGAGGACTGACACTCTAACTTTCTATGATTTGAACCTCTCCTGTGAGCCCAGTTTTAGCTTCCGATGCTTCACTTCAGGTTTACTGTATCCCTTGGACCTTCTTATTGACGATGAAACACCAAAATTGCATCCGATATTAATACAAAAGGCACAATGCCGACTTAAGTACAAGAGCACTGACACTCTAACTTTCTATGATTGGAAACTCTCCTATGAGTCCAGTTTTAGATTGCGATGCATCACATCAGGTTTACTGTATCGCTTGGACCTTCTTATTGACGATGAAACACAGAAATTGCATCCGAATTTAATACACAAGGCACAATGCCGACTTAAGTACAAGAGGTCTGACACTCTCACTTTCTATGACTTGAACCTCTCCATTGACTCCGGTTTTAAATTACGATGCATCACTTCAGGTTTACTGTATCCCATGGATCTTCTTATTGAAGATGAAACACCGAAATTGCATCCGATATTAATACAAAAGGCACAATGCCGACTTAAGTAAAAGAGCACTTACACTATAACTTTCTACGATTGGAACCTCATATGAGTTTAGTTTCAGATTACGATGCTTCACATCAGGTTTACTGTATCCCTTGGACCCTCTTACTGACAATGAAACACAGAAATTGCATCCGAATTTAATAGAAAAGGCACAATGCCGACATAAGTACAAGAGGACTGACACTATCACTTTCTATGATTAGAACCTCTCCTGTGAGTCCAGTTTTCGATTATGTTGCTTCACAAAAGGTTTACTGTATACCTTGGACCTTCTTATTGACGATCAAACACAGAAATTGCATCCGCATTTAATACAAAAGGCACAATGCCGACTTAAGTACAAGAGGACTGACACTCCAACTTTTTATGATTTGAACCTCCCCTGTGAGTCCAGTTTTAGATTCCGATGCTTCACTTCAGGTTTACTGTATACCTTGGACCTTCTTATTGACGATGAAACACAGAAATTGCATCCGAATTTAATACACAAGGCACAATGCCGACTTAAGTACAAGAGGTCTGACACTCTCACTTTCTATGACTTGAACCTCTCCATTGACTCCGGTTTTAAATTACGGTGCTTCGCATCAGGTTTACTGTATTCTGTGGATCTTCTTATTGACGATGGAACACCGAAATTGCATCCGATATTAATACAAAAGGCACAATGCCGACTTAAGTAAAATAGCACTGACACTATAACTTTCTATGATTGGAACCTCATATGAGTCCAGTTTCAGATTACGATGCTTCACATCAGGTTTACTGTATCCCTTGGACCCTCTTACTGACAATGAAACACAAAAATTGCATCCGAATTTAATACAAAAGGCACAATGCCGACATAAGTGCAAGAGGACTGACACTCTCACTTTCTATGATTAGAACCTCTCCTGTGAGTCCAGTTTTGGATTATGTTGGTTCACAAAAGGTTTACTGTATACCTTGGACCTTCTTATTGACGATGAAACACAGAAATTGCATCCGAATTTAATTCAAAAGGCACAATGCCGACTTAAGTACAAGAGGACTGACCCTCTAACATTCTATGATTTGGACCTCCCCGATGAGTCCAGTTTTAGTTTCCGATGCTTCACTTAAGTTTTAAAGTATTCCTGGGACCTTCTTATCGACGATGATACACAGAAATTGCATCCGAATTTAATACAAAAGGCACAATGCCGACTTAAGTACAAGAGGACTGACACACTAACTTTCTATGATTTGAACCTCTCCTGTGAGCCCAGTTTTAGCTTCCGATGCTTCACTTCAGGTTTACTGTATCCCTTGGACCATCTTATTGACGATGAAACACCGAAATTGCATCCGATATTAATACAAAAGGCACAATGCCGACTTAAGTACAAGAGGACTGACACTCTCACTTTCTATGATTTGAACCTCTCCTGTGAGTCCAGTTTTAGATTCCGATGCTTCACTTCAGGTTTACTGTATACCTTGGACCTTCTTATTGACGATGAAACATTGAAATAGCATCTGAATTTAATACAAAAGGCCCAATGCCGACTTAAGAACAAGAGGACTGACACTCCAAATTTTTATGATTTGAACCTCCCCTGTGAGTCCAGTTTTAGATTCCGATGCTTCACTTCAGGTTTACTGTATACCTTGGACCTTCGTTTTGACGATGAAACACAGAAATTGCATCCGAATTTAATACAAAAGGCACAATGCCGACTTAAGTACAAGAGGACTGACTCTCTAACTTCCTATGATTTGAACCTCTCCTGTGAGTCCAGTTTTAGCTTCCGATGCTTCACTTCAGGTTTGCTGTATCCCTTGGACCTTCTTATTGACGATGAAACACCGAAATTGCATCCGATATTAATACAAAATTCACAATGCCGACTTAAGTACAAGAGCACTGACACTCTAACTTTCTATGATTGGAACCTCTCCTATGAGTCCAGTTTTAGATTTCGATGCTTCACATCAGGTTTACTGTATCCCTTGGACCTTCTTATTGACGATGAAACACAGAAATTGCATCCGAATTTAATACACAAGGCACAATGCCGACTTAAGTACAAGAGGTCTGATGCTCTCACTTTCTATGATTTGAACCTCTCCATTGACTCCGGTTTTAAATTACGATGCTTCACTTCAGGTTTACTGTATCCCGTGGATCTTCTTATTGACGATGAAACACAGAAATTGCATCCGAATTTAATACAAAAGGCACAATGCCGACTTATTTACAAGAGGACTGACCCTCTCACTTTCTATGATTAGAACTTCTCCTGTGATTCCAGTTTTAGATTCCGATGCTTCACTTCAGGTTTACTGTATCCCTTGGACCCTCTTATTGACGATGAAACACAGAAATTGCATCCGAATTTAATACAAAAGGCACAATGTCGACTTAAGTACAAGAGGACTGACACTCTAATATTCTATGATTTGGACCTCCCCTGTGAGTCCAGTTTTAGATTCCGATGCTTCACTTCATGTTTACTGTATAGCTTGGACCATCTTATTGACGATGAAACACAGAAAATACATCCGAATTTAATACAAAAGGCACAATGCCGACTTAAGTACAAGAGGACTGACACCATAACCTTGTATGATTTGCACCTCCCCTGTGAGTCCAGTTTTAGGTTCTGATGCTTCACTTCAGGTTTACTGTATCCCTTGGACCGTCTTATTGACGATGAAAGAGAGAAAATGCATCCGAATTTAATACAAAAGGCCAAATGCCGACTTAAGTACAAGGGCACTGACACTCTAACTTTCTATGATTGGAACCTCTCCTGTGGGTCCAGTTTTAGATTACGATGCTTCACATCATGTTTACTGTATCCCTTGGACCTTCTTATTGACGATGGAACACCGAAATTGCATCCGATATTAATACAAAATTTACAATGCCGACTTAAGTACAAGAGCACTGACACTCTAACTTTCTATAATTGGAACCTCTCCTATGAGTCCAGTTTTAGTTTTCGATGCTTCACATCAGGTTTACTGTATCCCTTGGACCTTCTTATCGACGATGAAACACAGAAATTGCATCCGAATTTAATACACAAGGCACAATGCCGACTTAAGTACAAGAGGTCTGACACTCTCACTTTCTATGACTTGAACCTCTCCATTGACTCCGGTTTTAAATTACGATGCTTCACTTCAGGTTTACTGTATCCCGTGGATCTTCTTATTGACGATGAAACACCGAAATTGCATCCGATATTAATACAAAAGGCACAATGCCGACTTAAGTAAAAGAGCACTGACACTATAACTTTCTATGATTGGAACCTCATATGAGTCCAGTTTCAGATTATGATGCTTCACATCAGGTTTACTGTATCCCTTGGACCCTCTTACTGACAATGAAACACAAAAATTGCATCCGATTATAATATAAAAGGCCCAATGCCTACATATGTACAAGAGGACTGACACTCTCACTTTCTATGATTAGAACCTCTCCTGTGAGTCCAGTTTTGGATTATGTTGGTTCACAAAAGGTTTACTGTATACCTTGGACCTTCTTATTGACGATGAAACACAGAAATTGCATCCGAATTTAATACAAAAGGCACAATGCCGACTTAAGTACAAGAGGACTGACACTCTAACATTCTATGATTTGGACCTCCCCTGTGAGTCCAGTTTTAGGTTCTGATGCTTCACTTCAGGTTTACTGTATCCCTTGGACCGTCTTATTGACGATGAAACAGAGAAATTGCATCCGAATTTAATACAAAAGGCAAAATGCCGACTTAAGTACAAGAGGACTGACACTCTAACTTTCTATGATTTGAACCTCCCCAGTGAGTCCAGTTTTAGATTCCGATGCTTCACTTAAGGTTTACAGTATTCTTGGGACCTTCTTATTGACGATGATACACAGAAATTGCATTCGAATTTAAAACAAAAGGCACAATGCCGACTTAAGTACAAGAGGACTGACACTCTAACTTTCTATGATTTGAACTTCTCCTGTGAGCCCAGTAATAGCTTCCGATGCTTCACTTCAGGTTTACTGTATCCCTTGGACCTTCTTATTGGCGATGAAACACCGAAATTGCATCCGATATTAATACAAAAGGCACAATGCCGACTTAAGTACAAGAGGACTGACACTCTCACTTTCTATGATTTGAATCTCTCCTGTGAGTCCAGTTTTAGATTCCGATGCTTCACTTCAGGTTCACTGTATACCTTGGACCTTCTTATTGACGATGAAACACTGAAATAGCATCTGTATTAATACAAAAGGCCCAATGCCGACTTAAGTACAAGTGGACTGACACTCCAACTTTTTATGATTTGAACCTCCCCTGTGAGTCCAGTTTTAGATTCCGATGCTTCACTTCATGTTTACTGTATACCTTGGACCATCTTATTGACGATGAAAGACAGAAGATACATCCAAATTTAATACAAAAGGCACAACGCCGACATAAGAACAAGAGGACTGACACTCTAACCTTGTATGATTTGAACCTCTCCTGTGAGTCCAGTTTTAGGTTCTGATGCTTCACTTCAGGTTTACTGTATCCCTTGGACCTTCTTATTGACGATAAAACAGAGAAATTGCATCCAAATTTAATACTAAAGGCACAATGCCGACTTAAGTACAAGGGCACTGACACTCTAAATTTCTATGATTGGAACCTCTCCTATGAGTCCAGTTTTAGATTCCGATGCTTCACTTCAGGTTTACTGTATACCTTGGACCTTCTTATTGACGATGAAACACAGAAATTGTATCCGAGTATAATACAAAAGGCACAATCCCGACTTAAGTACAAGAGGATTGACACTCTAACTTTCCATGATTGAAACCTCTCCTGAGAGTCCTGTTTTAAATTACGATGCTTCACGTCAGGTTTACTGTATCCCTTGGACCTTCTTATTGACGGTGAAACACAGAAATTGCATCCGAATTTAATACAAAAGGCACAATGCCGACATAAGTACAAGAGGACTGACACTCTCACTTTCTATGATTTGAACCTCTCCTGTGAGTCCAGTTTTCGATTACGTTGCTTCACATCAGGTTTACTGTATCCCTAGGACCTTCTTATTGACGATGAAACACAGAAATTGCATCCGAATTTAATACAAAAGCACAATGCCGACATAAGTACAAGAGGACTGACACTCTCACTTTCTATGATTTGAACATCTCCTGTGAGTCCAGTTTTAGATTCCGATTCTTCACTTCAGGTTTACTGTATCCCTTGGACCTTCTTATTGACGATGAAACACCGAAATTGCATCCGATATTAATACAAAATTCACAATGCCGACTTAAGTACAAGAGCACAGACACTCTAACTTTCTATGATTGGAACCTCTCCTATGAGTCCAGTTTTAGATTTCGATGCTTCACATCAGGTTTACTGTATCCCTTGGACCTTCTTATTGACGATGAAACACAGAAATTGCATCCGAATTTAGTACAAGAGGCACAATGCCGACTTAATTACAAGTGGACTGACCCTCTCACTTTCTATGATTTGAACCACTCCTGTGATTCCAGTTTTAGATTCCGATGCCTCACTTCTGGTTTACTGTATCCCTTGGACCTTCTTATTGACGATGAAATTCAGAAATTGCATCCGAACTTAATACAAAAGGCACAATGCCGACTTAAGTACAAGAGGACTGACACTCTCACTTTCTATGATTTGAACCTCTCCTGTGAGTCCAGTTTTAGATTCCGATGTATCACTTCAGGTTTACTGTATACCTTGGACCTTCTTATTGACGATGAAACACAGAAATTGTATCCGAGTATAATACAAAAGGCACAATGCCGACTTAAGTACAAGAGGATTGACACTCTAACTTTCCATGATTGACACCTCTCCTGTGAGTCCAGTTTTAAATTACGATGCTTCACTTCAGGTTTACTGTATCCCTTGGACCTTCTTATTGACGATGAAACACAGAAATTGCATCCGAATTTAATACAAAATGCACAATGCCGACTTAAGTACAAGAGGACTGACACTCCCACTGTCTATGATTTGAACCTCTCCTGTGAGTCCAGTTTTCGATTACGATGCATCACTTCAGGTTTACTGTATCCCTTGGACCTTCTTATTGACGATGAAACACAGAAATTGCATCCGAATTTAATACAAAAGGCACAATGCCGACATAAGTACAAGAGGACTGACACTCTCACTTTCTATGATTTGAACCTCTCCTGTGAGTCCAGTTTTCGATTACGTTGCTTCACATCAGGTTTACTGTATCCCTTGGACCTTCTTATTGACGATGAAACACGGAAATATCATCCGAATTTAATACAAAAGGCACAATGCCGACTTACGTTCAAGAGGACTGACACTCTCACTTTCTATGATTTGAACCTCTCCTGCGATTCCAGTTTTAGATTCCGATGCTTCACTTTAATGTTACTGTATCCCTTGGACCTTCTTATTGACTATGAAACACAGAAATTGCATCCGAATTTAATACAAAAGACACAATGCCGACATAAGTACAAGAGGACTGACACTCTCACTTTCTATGATTTGAACCTCTGCTGTGAGTCCAGTTTTCGATTACGTTGCTTCACATCAGGTTTGCTGTATACCTTGGACCTTCTAATTGACGATGAAACACAGAAATTGCATTTGAATTTAATACAAAAGGCTCAATGCCCACTTAAGTACAAGAGGACTGAAACTCTCACATTCTTTGATTTGAACCTCTCCTGTGAGTCCAGTTTTAGATTACGATGCTTCACATCAGGTTTACTGTATCCCTTCGACCTTCTTATTACCGATGAAACACAGAAATTGCATCCGAATTTAATACAAAAGGCACAATGCCGACTTAAGTACAAGTGGACTGACACACTTACTTTCTATGATTTGAACCTCTCGTGTGAGTCCAGTTTTAGCTTCCGATGCATCACTTCAGGTTTACTGTATCCCTTGATCCTTCTTATTGACGATGAAACAGAGAAATTGCATCCGAATTTAATACCAAAGGCACAATGCCGACTTAAGTACAAGAGCACTGACACTCTAACTTTCTATGATTGGATGCTCTCCTATGAGTCCAGTTTTAGATTACGATGCTTCACATCAGGTTTACTGTATCCCTTGGACCTTCATATTGACGATGAAACACAGAAATTGCATCCGAATTAAATACAAAAGGCACAATGCCGACTTAAGTACAACAGGACTGACACTCTCACTTTCTATGATTTGAACCTCTCCTGTGAGTCCAGTTTTAGATTACGATGCTTCACTTCAGGTTTACTGTATCCCGTGGATCTTCTTATTGACGATGAAACACAGAAATTGCATCCGAATTTAATACAAAATGCACAATGCCGAGTTAAGTACAAGAGGACTGACACTCTCACTTTCTATGATTGGAACCACTCCTGTGATTCCAGTTTTAGATTCCGATGCTTCACTTCAGGTTTACTGTATCCGTTGGACCTTCTTATTGACGATGAAATACAGAATTGCATCCGAACTTAATACAAAAGGCACAATGCCGACTTAAGTACAAGAGGACTTACACTCTCACTTTCTATGATTTGATCCTCTCCTGTGAGTCCAGTTTTAGATTTCGATGCTTCACTTCAGGTTTACTGTATACCTTGGACCTTCCTATTGACGATGAAACACAGAAATTGTATCCGAGTTTAACACAAAAGGCACAATGCCGACTTAAGTACAAGAGGATTGACACTCTAACTTTCTATGACTGACACATCTCCTGTGAGTCCAGTTTTAAATTACGATGCTTCACTTCAGGTTTACTGTATTCCTTGGACCTTCTTATTGACGATGAAACACAGAAATTGCATCCAAATTTAATACAAAAGGCACAATGCCGACTTAAGTAAAAGAGGACTGATACTCCCACTGTCTATGTTTTGAACCTCTCCTGTGAGGCCAGTTTTAGATTACGATGCTTCACGTCAGGTTTACTGTATCCCTTGAACCTTCTTATTGACGATGAAACACAGAAATTGCATCCGAATTTAATACAAAAATCACAATGCCGACTTTCGTACAACAGGACTGACACTCTAACTTTCTATGATTAGAACCTCTCCTGTGAGTCCAGTTTTAGCTTTCGATGCTTCACTTCAGGTTTACTGTATCCCTTGGACCTTCTTATTGACGATGAAACACAGAAATTGCATCCGAATATAATACAAAAGGCACAATGCCGACTTAAGTACAACAGGACTGACACTCTCACTTTCTATGATTTGAACCGCTCCTGTGAGTCCAGTTTTAGATTACGATGCTTCACTTCAGGTTTACTGTATCCCGTGGATCTTCTTATTGACGATGAAACACAGAAATTGCATCCGAATTTAATACAAAATGCACAATACCGAGTTAAGTACAAGAGGACTGACACTCTCACTTTCTATGATTTGAACCTCTCCTGTGAGTCCAGTTTTCGATTACGTTGCTTCACATCAGGTATACTGTATCCCTTGGACTTCTTATTGACGATGAAACACAGAAATTGCATCTGAATTTCACACAAAAGGCACAATGCCGACTTAAGTACAAGAGGTCTGACACTCCCACTTTCTATGATTTCAATCACTCCTGTGAGTCCAGTTTTAGATTCCGATGCTTCACTATAGGTTTACTGTATACCTTGGACCTTCTTATTGACGATGAAACACAGAAATTGCATCCGAATTTAATACAAAAGGCACAATGCCGACTTAAGTACAAGAGGACTGACACTCTAACTTTCTATGATATGAACCTCTCCTGTGAGTCCAGTTTTAGCTTCCGATGCTTCACTTTAGGTTTACTGTATCCCTTGGACCTCCTTATTGACGATGAAACACAGAAATTGCATCCGAATTTAATACAAAAGGCACAATGCCGATATAAGTCCAAGAGAACTGTCACTATCACTTTCTATGATTTGAACCTCTCCTGTGAGTCCAGTTTTCGATTAAGTTGCTCACATCAGGTTTACTGTATACCTTGGACCTTCTTATTGACGATGAAACACAGAAATTACATGCGAATTTAATACAAAAGGCACAATGCCGACTTAAGTATAAGAGGACTGACACTCTAACATTCTATGATTTGAACCTCCCCTGTGAGTCCAGTTTTAGGTTCTGATGCTTCACTTCAGGTTTACTGTATCCCTTGGACCCTCTTATTGACGATGAAACAGAGAAATTGCATCCCAATTTAATACTGAAGGCACAATGCCGACTTAAGTACAAGAGCACTGACACTCTAACTTTCTGTGATTGGAACCTCTCCTATGAGTCCAGTTTTAGATTACGATGCTTCACATCAGGTTTACTGTATCCCTTGGACCTTCTTATTGACGATGAAACACAGAAACTGCATCCGAATTTAATACAAAAGGCACAATGCCGAGTTAAGTACAAGAGGACTGACACTCTCACCTTCTATGATTTGAACCACTCCTGTGATTCCAGTTTTAGATTCCGATGCCTCGCTTCAGGTTTACTGTATCCCTTGGACCTTCTTATTGACGATGAAATACAGAAATTGTATCCGAGTATAATACAAAAGGCACAATGCCGACTTAAGTACAAGAGGATTGACACTGTAACATTCCACGATTGACACCTCTCCTGTGAGTCCAGTTTTAAATTACGGTGCTTCACTTCAGGTTTACTGTATCCCTTGGACCTTCTTATTGACGATGAAACACAGAAATTGCATCCGAATTTAATACAAAAGGCACAATGCCGACTTAAGTACAAGAGGACTGACACTCCCACTGTCTATGATTTGAACCTCTCGTGTGAGTCCAGTTTTCGATTACGATGCTTGACTTCAGGTTTACTGTATCCCTTGGACCTTCTTATTGACGATGAAACACAGAAATTGCATCCGAATTTAATACAAAAGGCACAATGCCGACATAAGTAGAAGAGGACTGACACTCTCACTTTCTATGATTTGAACCTCTCCTGTGATTCCGGTTTTAGATTCCGATGCTTTACTTCAGGTTTACTGTATCCCTTGGACCTTCTTGTTGACGATGAAACACAGAAATTGCATCCGAATTTTATACAAAAGGCACAATGCCGACATAAGTACAAGAGGACTGACACTCTCACTTTCTATGATTTGAATCTCTCCTGTGAGTCCAGTTTTCGATTACGTTGCTTCACATCAGGTTTACTGTATCCCTTGGACCTTCTAATTGACGATGAAACACAGAAATTGCATCTGAATTTAATACAAAAGGCTCAATGCCCACTTAAGTACAAGAGGACTGACACTCTCACTTTCTTTGATTTGAACCTCTCCTGTGAGTCCAGTTTTAGATTACGATGCTTCACATCAGGTTTACTGTATCCCTTCGACCTTCTTATTGCCGATGAAACACAGAAATTGCATCCGAATTTAATACAAAAGGCACAATGTCGACATAAGTACAAGCGGACTGACACACTCACTTTCTATGATTTGAACCTCTCCTGTGAGTCCAGTTTTAGCTTCCGATGCATCACTTCAGGTTTACTGTATCCCTTGAACCTTCTTATTGACGATGAAACACAGATATTGCATCCGAAGTTAATACAAAAAGCACAATGCCGACTTAAGTACAAAACGACTGACACTCTAACTTTCTATGATTGTAACCTCTCCTGTGAGTCCAGTTTCAGATTACGATGCTTCACATCAGGGTTACTGTATCCCTTGGACCATCTTATTGACGATGAAAAACAGAAATTGCATCCGAATTTAATACAAAAGGCACAATGCCGACTTAAGTACAAGAGGAATGACACACTCACTTTCTATGATTTGAACTTCCCCTGTGAGTCCAGTTTTAGATTCCGATGCTTCACTTCATGTTTACTGTATACCTTGTACCATCTTATTGACGATGAAACACAGAAAATACATCCGTATTTAATACAAAAGGCACAATGCAGACTTAAGTACAAGAGGACTGACACTCTAACCTTCTATGATTTGAACCTCTTCTGTGAGTCCAGTTTTAGGTTCTGATGCTTCACTTCAGGTTTACTGTATCCCTTGGACGTTCTTATTGACGATGAAACAGAGAAATTGCAACCGAATTAAATACAAAAGGCACAATGTCGACTTAAGTACAACAGGACTGACACTCTCACTTTCTATGATTTGAACCTCTCCTGTGATTCCAGTTTTAGTTTACGATGCTTCACTTCAGGTTTACTGTATCCCGTGGATCTTCTTATTGACGATGAACACAGAAATTGCATCCGAATTTAATACAAAATTCACAATGCCGAGTTAAGTACAAGAGGACTGACACTCTCACTTTCTATGATTGGAACCACTCCTGTGATTCCAGTTTTAGATTCCGATGCTTCACTTCAGGTTTACTGTATCCGTTGGACCTTCTTATTGACGATGAAATACAGAATTGCATCCGAACTTAATACAAAAGGCACAATGCCGACTTAAGTACAAGAGGACTGACACTCTCACTTTCTATGATTTGAACCTCTCCTGTGAGTCCAGTTTTAGATTTCGATGCTTCACTTCAGGTTTACTGTATCCCTTGGACCTTCTTATTGACGATGAAACACAGAAATTGCATCCGAATTTAATACCAAAGGCACAATGCCGACTTACGTACAAAAGCTCTGACAATCTCACTTTCTATGATTTGAACCTCTCCTGTGATTCCAGTTTTAGATTCCGATGCTTCACTTCAGGTATACTGTATCCCTTGGACTTCTTATTGACGATGAAAAACAGATATTGCATCCGAATTTAATACAAAAGGCACAATGCCGATATAAGTACAAGAGACTGACACTCTCACTTTCTATGATTTGAACCTCTCCTGTGAATCCAGTTTTCGATTAAGTTGCTTCACATCAGGTTTACTGTATACCTTGGACCTTCTTATTGACGATGAAACACAGAAATTACATGCGAATTTAATACAAAAGGCACAATGCCGACTTAAGTATAAGAGGACTGACACTCTAACATTCTATGATTTGAACCTCCCCTGTGAGTCCAGTTTTAGGTTCTGATGCTTCACTACAGGTTTACTGTATCCCTTGGACCTTCTTATTGACGATGAAACAGAGAAATTGCATCCCAATTTAATTATGAAGGCACAATGCCGACTTAAGTACAAGAGCACTGACACTCTAACTTTCTATGATTGGAACCTCTCCTATGAGTCCAGTTTTAGATTACGATGCTTCACATCAGGTTTACTGTATCCCTTGGACCTTCTTATTGACGATGAAATACAGAAATTGCATCCGAATTTAATACAAAAGGCACAATGCCGAGTTAAGTACAAGAGGACTGACACTCTCACCTTCTATGATTTGAACCACTCCTGTGATTCCAGTTTTAGATTCCGATGCCTCACTTCAGGTTTACTGTATCCCTTGGACCTTCTTATTGACGATGAAATACAGAAATTGCATCCGAACGTAATACAAAAGGCACAATGCCGACTTAAGTACAAGAGGACTGACACTCCCACTGTCTATGATTTGAACCTCTCGTGTGAGTCCAGTTTTCGATTACGTTGCTTCACTTCAGGTTTACTGTATCCCTTGGACCTTCTTATTGACGATGAAACACAGAAATTGCATCCGAATTTAATACAAAAGGCACAATGCCGACATAAGTACAAGAGGACTGACACTCTCACTTTCTATGATTTGAACCTCTCCTGTGATTCCAGTTTTAGATTCCGATGCTTCACTTCAGGTTTACTGTATCCCTTGGACCTTCTTATTGACGATGAAACACAGAAATTGCATCCGAATTTAATACAAAAGGCACAATGCCGACATAAGTACAAGAGGACTGACACTCTCATTTTCCATGATTTGAACCTCTCCTGTGTGTCCAGTTTTCGATTACGTTGCTTCACATCAGGTTTACTGTATCCCTTGGACCTTCTTATTGACGATGAAACACAGAAATTTCATCCGAATTTAATACAAAAGGCACAATGCCGACATAAGTACAAGAGGACTGACACTCTCCCTTGCTATGATTTGAACCTCCCCTGTGAGTCCAGTTTTAGATTCCGATGCTTCACTTCATGTTTACTGTATACCTTGTACCATCTTATTGACGATGAAACACAGAAAATACATCCGAGTTTAATACAAAAGGCACAATGCAGACTTAAGTACAAGAGGACTGACACTCTAACCTTCTATGATTTGAACCTCTTCTGTGAGTCCAGTTTTAGGTTCAGATGCTTCACTTCAGTTTTACTGTATCCATTGGACGTTCTTATTGACGACGAAACAGAGAAATTGCATCCGAATTTAATACTAAAGGCACAATGCCGACTTAAGTACAAGAGCACTGACACTCTAACTTTCTATGATTGGATCCTCTCCTATGAGTCCAGTTTTAGATTACGATGCTTCACATCAGGTTTACTGTATCCCTTGGACCTTCATATTGACGATGAAACACAGAAATTGCATCCGAATTAAATACAAAAGGCACAATGCCGACTTAAGTACAACAGGACTGACACTCTCACTTTCTATGATTTGAACCACTCCTGTGATTCCAGTTTTAGATTCCGATGCTTCACTTCAGGTTTACTGTTTCCGTTGGTACTTCTTATTGACGATGAAATACAGAATTGCATCCGAACTTAATACAAAAGGCACAATGCCGACTTAAGTACAAGAGGACTGACACTCTCACTTTCTATGATTTGAACCTCTCCTGTGAGTCCAGTTTTAGATTCCGATGCTTCACTTCAGGTTTACTGTATACCTTGGACCTTCTTATTGACGATGAAACACAGAAATTGCATCCGAATTTTTAAAAAAAAAGCAATATGCCGACTTAAGTACAAGAGGACTGACACTCCCACTTTCTATGATTTGAACCTCTCCTGTGATTCCAGTTTTAGATTCCGATGCTTCACTTCAGGTATACTGTATCCCTTGGACCTTCTTATTGACGATGAAACACAGAAATTGTGTCCGAGTATAATACAAAAGGCACAATGCCGACTTAAGTACTAGAGAACTGACACTCTAACTTTCCACGATTGGAACCTCTCCTGTGAGTCCAGTTTTAGATTACGATGCTTCACTTCAGGTTTACTGTATCCCTTGGACCTTCTTATTGACGATGAAACACAGAAATTACATGCGAATTTAATACATAAGGCACAATGCCGACAAGTATAAGAGGACTGACACTCTAACATTCTATGATTTGAACCTCCCCTGTGAGTCCAGTTTTAGATTCCGATGCTTCACTTCAGGTTTACTGTATACCTTGGACCAACTTATTGACGATGAAACACAGAAAATGTATCCGAATTTTATACAAAAGGCACAATGCCGACTTAAGTACAAGAGGAATGACACTTTAACCTTCTATGATTTGAACCTCTCCTGTGAGTCCAGTTTTATCTTCCGATGCTTCACTACAGGTTTACTGTATCCCTTGGTCCTTCTTATTGACGATGAAACAAAGAAATTGCATTCGAATTTATTACAAAAGGCACAATGCCGACTTAAGTACAAGAGGACAGACACTCTCACTTTCTATGATTTGAACCTCTCCTGTGAGTCCAGTTTTAAATTACGATGCTTCACTTCAGGTTTACTGTATCCCGTGGATCTTCTTATTGACGATAAAACACAGAAATTGCATCCGAATTTAATACAAAAGGCACAATGCCGACTTAAATACAAGAGGACTGACACTCTCACTTTCTATGATTTGAACCTCTCCGGTGATTCCAGTTTTAGATTCCGATGCTTCTCTTCAGGTTTACTGTATCCCATGGACCTTCTTATTGACGATGTAAACACAGAAATTGCATCCGAATTTAATACAAAAGGCACAATGCCGACATACGTACAACTGGACTGACACTCTCACTTTCTATGATTTGAATCTCCCCTGTGAGTCCAGTTTTCGATTACGTTGCTTCACATCAGGTTTACTGTATACCTTGGACCTTCTTATTGACGATGAAACACAGAAATTGCATCCGAATTTAATACAAAAGGCACAATGCCGACTTAAATACAAGAGGACTGACACTCTCACTTTCTAAGATTTGAACCTCTCCTGTGAGTCCTGTTTTAGATTCCGATGCTTCACTTCAGGTTTACTGTATACCTTGGACCGTTTTATTGACGATGAAACACAGAAAATTCAGCCGAATTTAATACAAAAGGCACAATGCTGACTTAAGTACAAGAGGACTGACACTCTAACTTTCTATGATTTGAACCTCTCCTGTGAGTCCAGTTATAGCTTCCGATGCTTCACTTCAGGTTTACTGTATCCCTAGGACCTTCTTATTGACGATGAAACACAGAAATTGCATCCCAATTTAATACAAAAGACACAATGCCGACTTAAATACAGGAGGACTGACACTCTCACTTTCTAAGATTTGAACCTCTCCTGTGAGTCCAGTTTTAGATTCCGATGCTTCACTTCAGGTTTACTGTATACCTTGGACCTTCTTATTGACGATGAAACACAGAAATAGCATCCGAATTTAATAAAAAAGGCCCAATGCCGACTTAAGTACAGGAGGACTGACACTCTAACTTTCTATGATTTGAACCTCCCCTATGAGTCCAGTTTTAGATTCCGATGCTTCACTTCAGGTTTACTGTATACCTTGGACCTTCTTATTGACGATGAAACACAGAAATTGCATCCGAATTTAATACAAAAGGCACAATGCCGTCTTAAGTACAAGAGCACTGACACTCTAACTTTCTATGATTGGAACCTCTCCTATGAGTCCAGTTTTAAATTACGATGCTTCACATCAGGTTTACTGGATCCCGTGGACCTTCTTATTGACGATGAAACACAGAAATTGTATCCGAGTTTTATACAAAAGGCACAATGCCGACTTAAGTACAAGAGGATTGACACTCTAACTTTCCATGATTGACACCTCTCCTGTGAGTCCAGTTTTAAATTACGATGCTTCACTTCAGGTTTACTGTATCCCTTGGACCTTCTTATTGACGATGAAACACAGAAATTGCATCCGAATTTAATACAAAAGGCACAATGCCCACTTAAGTACAAGAGGACTGACACTCTCACTTTCTTTGATTTGAACCTATCCTGTGAGTCCAGTTTTAGATTACGATGCTTCAAATCAGGTTTACTGTATCCCTTCGACCTTCTTATTGCCGATAAAACACAGAAATTGCAGCCGATTTTAATACAAAAGGCACAATGCCGACTTAAGTACAAGCGGACTGACACCCTCACTTTCTATGATTTGAACATCTCCTGTGAGTCCAGTTTTAGCTTCCGATGCTTCACTTCAGGTTTACTGTATCCCTTGAACCTTCTTATTGACGATGAAACACAGATATTGCATCCGAATTTGATACAAAAGGCAAAATGCCGTCTTAAGTACAAGAGAACTGACACCCTCAATTCCTCTAATTTGAACCTCTCCTGTGATTCCAGTTTTAGATTCCGATTCTTCAATTCAGGTTTACTGTATCCCTTGGACCTTCTTATTGACGATGAAACACAGAATTTGCATCCGAATTTTAAAAAAATGGCACTATGCCGACTTAAGTACAAGAGGACTGACACTCCCACTTTCTATGATTTGAACCTCTCCTGTGAGTCCAGTTTTAGATTACGATGCTTCACTTCAGGTTTACTGTATCCCTTGGACTTCTTATTGACGATGAAACACAGATATTGCATCCGAATTTAATACAAAGGGCACAATGCCGCCTTAAGTACAAGAGGACTGACACTCTCACTTTCTGTGATTTGAACCTCTCCTGTGTTTCCAGTTTTAGATTCCGATGCTTCACTTCAGGTATACTGTATCCCTTGGACCTTCTTATTGACGATGAAACACAGAAATTGTATCCGAGTTTAATACAAAAGGCACAATGCCGACTTAAATACTAGAGAACTGACACTCTAACTTTCCATGATTGGAACCTCTCCTGTGAGTCCAGTTTTAGATTACGATGCTTCACTTCAGGTTTACTGTATCCCTTGTCCCTCTTATTGACGATGAAACACAGAAATTGCATCTGAATTTAACACAAAAGTCACAATGCCGACTTAAGTACAAGTGGTCTGACACTCCCACTTTCTATGATTTGAACCTCTCCTGTGAGTCGAGTTTTCGATTACGTTGCTTCACATCAGGTTTACTGTATACCTTGCACCTTCTTATTGACGATGAAACACACAAATTAAATGCGTATTTAATACAAAAGGCACAATGCCGACTTAAGTATAAGAGGACTGACACTCTAACAATCTATGATTTGAACCTCCCCTGTGAGTCCAGTTTTAGATTCCGATGCTTCACTTCAGGTTTACTGTATACCTTGGACCATCTTATTGACGATGAAACACAGAAAATGCACCCGAATTTAATACAAAAGGCACAATGGCGACTTAAGTACAAGAGGACTGACACTCTAACCTTCTATGATTTGAACCCCGCCTGTCAGTCCAGTTTTAGCTTCCGATGCTTCACTTCAGGTTTACTGTGTCCCTTGGTCCTTCTTATTGACGATGAAACAGAGAAATTGCATCCGAATTTAACACAAGAGGCACAATGCCGACTTAAGTACAAGAGGACTGACACTCTCACTTTCTATGATTTGAAATTCTCCTGTGAGTCCAGTTTTAGATTACGTTGCTTCACATCAGGTTTACTGTATACCTTGCACCTTCTTATTGACGATGAAACACAGAAATTGCATGCGAATTTAATACAAAAGGCACCATGCCGACTTAACTACAAGAGGACTGACACTCTTACATTCTATGATTTGAACCTCCCCTGTGAGTCCAGTTTTAGATTCCGATGCTTCACTTCAGGTTTACTGTATACCTTGGACCATCTTACTGACGATGAAACACAGAAAATGCATCCGAATATAATACAAAAGGCACAATGGCGACTTAAGTACAAGAGGACTGACACTCTAACCTTCTATGATTTGAACCTCTCCTGTGAGTCCAGTTTTAGCATCCGATGCTTCACGTCAGGTTTACTGTATCCCTTGGACCTTCTTATTGACGATGAAACAGAGATATTGCATCCGAATTTAATACAAAAGGCAAAATGCCGACTTAAGTACAAGGGGACTGACACTCTAACATTCTATGATTTGAACCTCCCCTGTGAGTCCAGTTTTAGATTCCGATGCTACACTTCAGGTTTACTGTATACCTTGGACCATCTTATTGACGATGAAACACAGAAATTGTATCCGAGTTTAATACAAAAGGCACAGTGCCGACTTAAGTACAAGAGGATTGACACTCTAACTTTCCATGATTGACACCTCTCCTGTGAGTCCAGTTTTAAATTACGATGCTTCACTTCAGGTTTACTGTATCCCTTGGACCTTCTTATTGACGATGAAACACAGAAATTGCATCCGAATTTAATACAAAAGGCACAATGCCGACTTACGTACAAGAGGACTGACACTCTCACTTTCTATGATTTGAACCTCTCTTGTGATTCCAGTTTTAAATTCCGATGCTTCACGTCATTGTTACTGTATCCCTTGGACCTTCATATTGACGATGAAACACAGAAATTGCATCTGAATTTAATACAAAAGGCACAATGCCGACATAAGTACAAGAGGACTCACACTGTCACTTTCTATGATTTGAACCACTCCTGTGTGTCCAGTTTTCGATTACGTTGCTCCACATCAGGTTTACTGTATACCTTGGACCTTCTAATTGACGATGAAACTCAGAAATTGCATCTGAATTTAATACAAAAGGCTCAATGCCCACTTAAGTACAAGAGGACTGACACTCTCACTTTCTTTGATTTGAACCTATCCTGTGAGTCCAGTTTTAGATTACGATGCTTCACATCAGGTTTACTGTATCCCTTCGACCTTCTTATTGCCGATAAAACACAGAAATTGCAGCCGATTTTAATACAAAAGGCACAATGCCGACTTAAGTACATGCGGACTGACACCCTCACTTTCTATGATTTGAACATCTCCTGTGAGTCCAGTTTTAGGTTCCGATGCTTCACTTCAGGTTTACTGTATCCCTTGAACCTTCTTATTGACGATGAAACACAGATATTGCATCCGAATTTGATACAAAAGGCAAAATGCCGTCTTAAGTACAAGAGAACTGACACCCTCAATTCCTCTGATTTGAACCTCTCCTGTGATTCCAGTTTTAGATTCCGATTCTTCAATTCAGGTTTACTGTATCCCTTGGACCTTCTTATTGACGATGAAACACAGAATTTGCATCCGAATTTTAAAAAAATGGCACTATGCCGACTTAAGTACAAGAGGACTGACACTCCCACTTTCTATGATTTGAACCTCTCCTGTGAGTTCAGTTTTAGATTACGATGCTTCACTTCAGGTTTACTGTATCCCTTGGAGTTCTTATTGACGATGAAACACAGATATTGCATCCGAATTTAATACAAAAGGCACAATGACGGGTTAAGTAGAAGAGGACTGACACTCTCACTTTCTGTGATTTGATCCGCTCCTGTGATTCCAGTTTTAGATTCCGATGCTTCACTTCAGGTATACTGTATCCCTTGGACCTTCTTATTGACGATGAAACACAGAAATTGTATCCGAGTTTAATACAAAAGGCACAATCCCGACTTAAGTACTAGAGAACTGACACTCTAACTTTCCATGATTGGAACCTCTCCTGTGAGTCCAGTTTTAGATTACGATGCTTCACTTCAGGTTTACTGTATCCCTTGGATCCTCTTATTGACGATGAAACACAGAAATTGCATCTGGATTTAACACAAAAGGCACAATGCTGACTTAAGTACAAGAGGTCTGACACTCCCACTTTCTATGATTTGAACCTCTCCTGTGAGTCCAGTTTTAGATTCCGATGCTTCACTATAGGTTTACTGTATCCCTTGGACCTTCTTATTGACGATGAAACACAGATATTGCATCCGAATTTGATACAAAAGGCAAAATGCCGTCTTAAGTACAAGAGAACTGACACTCTAACTTTCTATGATTTGAACATCTCCTGTGAGTCCAGTTTTAGCCTCCGATGCTTCACTTCAGGTTTACTGTATCCCTTGAACGTTCTTACTGACGATGAAACACAGATATTGCATCCAAATTTGATACAAAAGGCAAAATGCCGTCTTAAGTACAAGAGAACTGACACCCTCAATTCCTCTGATTTGAACCTCTCCTGTGATTCCAGTTTTAGATTCCGATTCTTCAATTCAGGTTTACTGTATCCCTTGGACCTTCGTATTGACGATGAAACACAGAATTTGCATCCGAATTTTAAAAAAAAGGCACTATGCCGACTTAAGTACAAGAGGACTGACACTCCCACTTTCTATGATTTGAACCTCTCCTGTGAGTCCAGTTTTAGATTACGATGCTTCACTTCAGGTTTACTGTATCCCTTGGACTTCTTATTGACGATGAAACACAGATATTGCATCCGAATTTAATACAAAGGGCACAATGCCGCCTTAAGTACAAGAGGACTGACACTCTCACTTTCTGTGATTTGAACCTCTCCTGTGTTTCCAGTTTTAGATTCCGATGCTTCACTTCAGGTATACTGTATCCCTTGGACCTTCTTATTGACGATGAAACACAGAAATTGTATCCGAGTTTAATACAAAAGGCACAATGCCGACTTAAGTACTAGAGAACTGACACTCTAACTTTCCATGATTGGAACCTCTCCTGTGAGTCCAGTTTTAGATTACGATGCTTCACTTCAGGTTTACTGTATCCCTTGTCCCTCTTATTGACGATGAAACACAGAAATTGCATCTGAATTTAACACAAAAGTCACAATGCCGACTTAAGTACAAGAGGTCTGACACTCCCACTTTCTATGATTTGAACCTCTCCTGTGAGTCCAGTTTTAGATTCCGATGCTTCACTATAGGTTTACTGTATCCCTTGGACCTTCTTATTGACGATGAAACACAGATATTGCATTCGAATTTAATACAAAAGCACAATGCCGACTTACGTATAAGAGGACTGTCACTCTCACTTTCTATGATTGGAACCTCTCCTGTGTTTCCAGTTTTAGATTCCGATGCTTCACATCAGGTTTACTGTATCCCTTGGACCTTCTTATTCACGATGAAACACAGAAATGGCATCCGAATTTAATACAAAAAGCACAATGCCGACGTAAGTACAAGAGGACTGACACTCTAACTTTCTATTATTAGAACCTCTCCTGTGAGTCCGGTTTTAGCTTCCGATGCTTCACTTCAGGTTTACTGTATCCCTTGGACCTCCTTATTGACGATGAAATGTAATGTATTGCGAATACATAGAAAGAAGGATCCTTTATTGTATGATTATATGATAGCGGAACAAACACTGGTAGCAGTTAGTTCTGTAAAATATCTGGGAGTATGCGTACGGAACGATTTGAAGTGGAATGATCATATAAAACTAATTGTTGGTAAGGCGGGTACCAGGTTGAGATTCATTGGGAGAGTGCTTAGAAAATGTAGTCCATAAACAAGGGAGGTGGCTTACAAAACACTCGTTCGACCTATACTTGAGTATTGCTCATCAGTGTGGGATCCGTACCAGGTCGGGTTGACGGAGGAGATAGAGAAGATCCAAAGAAGAGCGGCGCGTTTCGTCACAGGGTTATTTGGTAACTGTGATAGCGTTACGCAGATGTTTAGAAAACTCAAGTGGCAGACTCTGCAAGAGAGGCGCTCTGCATCGCGGTGTAGCTTGCTCGCCAGGTTTCGAGAGGGTGCGTTTCTGGATGAGGTATCGAATATATTGCTTCCCCCTACTTATACTTCCCGAGGAGATCACGAATGTAAAATTAGAGAGATTAGAGCGCGCACGGAGGCTTTCAGACAGTCGTTCTTCCGCGAACCATACGCGACTGGAACAGGAAAGGGAGGTAATGACAGTGGCACGTAAAGTGCCCTCCGCCACACACCGTTGGGTGGCTTGCGGAGTATCAATGTAGATGTAGATGTAGATGTAGATGAAACACAGGAATTGCATCCGAATTTAATACAAAAGGCACAAAGCCGATATAAGTACAAGAGGACTGACACTCTCACTTTCTATGATTTGAACCTCTCCTGTGGGTCCAGTTTTCGATTACGTTGCTTCACATCAGGTTTACTGTATACCTTGGACCTTCTTATTGACGATGAAACACACAAAATTACATGCGTATTTAATACAAAAGGCACAATGCCGACTTAAGTATAAGAGGACTGACACTCTAACAATCTATGATTTGAACCTCCCTGTGAGTCCAGTTTTAGATTCCAATGCTTCACTTCAGGTTTACTGTATACCTTGGACCATCTTATTGGCGATGAAACACAGAAAATGCACCCGAATGTAATACAAAAGGCACAATGGCGACTTAAGTACAAGAGGACTGAAACTCTAACCTTCTATGATTTGAACCTCTCCTGTCAGTCCAGTTTTAGCTTCCGATGCTTCACTTCAGGTTTACTGTGTCCCTTGGTCCTTCTTATTGACGATGAAACAGAGAAATTGCATCCGAATTTAATACAAAAGGCACAATGCCGACTTAAGTACAAGAGGACTGACACTCTCACTTTCTATGATTTGAAATTCTCCTGTGAGTCCAGTTTTAGATTACATTGCTTCACATCAGGTTTACTGTATACCTTGGACCTTCTTATTGACGATGAAACACAGAAATTGCATGCGAATTAATACAATAGGAACAATGCCGACTTAACTACAAGAGGACTGACACTCTTACATTCTATGATTTGAACCTCCCCTGTGAGTCCAGTTTTAGATTCCGATGCTTCACTTCAGGTTTACTGTATACCTTGGACCATCTTATTGGCGATGAAACACAGAAAATGCATCCGAATATAACACAAAAGGCACAATGGCGACTTAAGTACAAGAGGACTGACACTCTAACCTTCTATGATTTGAACCTCTCCTGTGAGTCCAGTTTTAGCATCCGATGCTTCACGTCAGGTTTACTGTATCCCTTGGACCTTCTTATTGACGATGAAACAGAGATATTGCATCCGAATTTAATACAAAAGGCAAAATGCCGACTTAAGTACAAGTGGACTGACACTCTAACATTCTATGATTTGAACCTCCCCTGTGAGTCCAGTTTTAGATTCCGATGTTTCACTTCAGGTTTACTGTATACCTTGGACCATCTTATTGACGATGAAACACAGAAAATTCAGCCGAATTTAATACAAAAGGCACAATGCCGACTTAAGTACAAGAGGACTGACACTCTAACCTTCTATGATTTGAACCTCTCCTGTGAGTTCAGTTTTAGCTTCCAATGCTTCACTTCAGGTTTACTGTATACCTTGGACCATCTTATTGACGATGAAACACAGAAAATGCATCCGAATATAATACAAAATTCACAATGGCGACTTAAGTACAAGAGGACTGACACTCTAACCTTCTATGATTTGAACCTCTCCTGTGAGTCCAGTTTTAGCATCCGATGCTTCACGTCAGGTTTACTGTATCCCTTGGACCTTCTTATTGACGATGGAACAGAGATATTGCATCCGAATTTAATACAAAAGGCAAAATGCCGACTTAAGTACAAGGGGACTGACACTCTAACATTCTATGATTTGAACCTCCCCTGTGAGTCCAGTTTTAGATTCCGATGCTTCACTTCAGGTATACTGTATCCCTTGGACCTTCTTATTGACGATGAAACACAGAATTTGCATCCGAATTTTAAAAAAATGGCACTATGCCGACTTAAGTACAAGAGGACTGACACTCCCACTTTCTATGATTTGAACCTCTCCTGTGAGTTCAGTTTTAGATTACGATGCTTCACTTCAGGTTTACTGTATCCCTTTTAGTTCTTATTGACGATGAAACACAGATATTGCATCCGAATTTAATACAAAAGGCACAATGCCGCCTTAAGTAGAAGAGGACTGACACTCTCACTTTCTGTGATTTGAACCGCTCCTGTGATTCCAGTTTTAGATTCCGATGCTTCACTTCAGGTATACTGTATCCCTTGGACCTTCTTATTGACGATGAAACACAGAAATTGTATCCGAGTTTAATACAAAAGGCACAATGCCGACTTAAGTACTAGAGAACTGACACTCTAACTTTCCATGATTGGAACCTCTCCTGTGAGTCCAGTTTTAGATTACGATGCTTCACTTCAGGTTTACTGTATCCCTTGGACGCTCTTATTGACGATGAAACACAGAAATTGCATCTGGATTTAACACAAAAGGCACAATGCTGACTTAAGTACAAGAGGTCTGACACTCCCACTTTCTATGATTTGAACCTCTCCTGTGAGTCCAGTTTTAGATTCCGATGCTTCACTATAGGTTTACTGTATCCCTTGGACCTTCTTATTGACGATGAAACACAGATATTGCATCCGAATTTGATACAAAAGGCAAAATGCCGTCTTAAGTACAAGAGAACTGACACTCTAACTTTCTATGATTTGAACATCTCCTGTGAGTCCAGTTTTAGCCTCCGATGCTTCACTTCAGGTTTACTGTATCCCTTGAACGTTCTTACTGACGATGAAACACAGATATTGCATCCAAATTTGATACAAAAGGCAAAATGCCGTCTTAAGTACAAGAGAACTGACACCCTCAATTCCTCTGATTTGAACCTCTCCTGTGATTCCAGTTTTAGATTCCGATTCTTCAATTCAGGTTTACTGTATCCCTTGGACCTTCGTATTGACGATGAAACACAGAATTTGCATCCGAATTTTAAAAAAAAGGCACTATGCCGACTTAAGTACAAGAGGTCTGACACTCCCACTTTCTATGATTTGAACCTCTCCTGTGAGTCCAGTTTTAGATTCCGATGCTTCACTATAGGTTTACTGTATCCCTTGGACCTTCTTATTGACGATGAAACACAGATATTGCATTCGAATTTAATACCAAAGGTACAATGCCGACTTACGTATAAGAGGACTGTCACTCTCACTTTCTATGATTGGAACCTCTCCTGTGTTTCCAGTGTTAGATTCCGATGCTTCACATCAGGTTTACTGTATCCCTTGGACCTTCTTATTCACGATGAAACACAGAAATGGCATCCGAATTTAATACAAAAAGTACAATGCCGACGTAAGTACAAGAGGACTGACACTCTAACTTTCTATGATTAGAACCTCTCCTGTGAGTCCGGTGTTAGCTTCCGATGCTTCACTTCAGGTTTACTGTATCCCTTGGACCTCCTTATTGACGATGAATTGTAATGTATTGCGAATACATAGAAAGAAGGATCCTTTATTGTATGATTATATGATAGCGGAACAAACACTGGTAGCAGTTAGTTCTGTAAAATATCTGGGAGTATGCGTACGGAACGGTTTGAAGTGGAATGATCATATAAAACTAATTGTTGGTAAGGCGGGTACCAGGTTGAGATTCATTGGGAGAGTGCTTAGAAAATGTAGTCCATAAACAAGGGAGGTGGCTTACAAAACACTCGTTCGACCTATACTTGAGTATTGCTCATCAGTGTGGGATCCGTACCAGGTCGGGTTGACGGAGGAGATAGAGAAGATCCAAAGAAGAGCGGCGCGTTTCGTCACAGGGTTATTTGGTAACTGTGATAGCGTTACGCAGATGTTTAGAAAACTCAAGTGGCAGACTCTGCAAGAGAGGCGCTCTGCATCGCGGTGTAGCTTGCTCGCCAGGTTTCGAGAGGGTGCGTTTCTGGATGAGGTATCGAATATATTGCTTCCCCCTACTTATACTTCCCGAGGAGATCACGAATGTAAAATTAGAGAGATTAGAGCGCGCACGGAGGCTTTCAGACAGTCGTTCTTCCCGCGAACCATACGCGACTGGAACAGGAAAGGGAGGTAATGACAGTGGCACGTAAAGTGCCCTCCGTCACACACCGTTGGGTGGCTTGCGGAGTATCAATGTAGATGTAGATGTAGATGTAGATGAAACACAGGAATTGCATCCGAATTTAATACAAAAGGCACAAAGCCGATATAAGTACAAGAGGACTGACACTCTAACCTTCTATGATTTGAACCTCTCCTGTCAGTCCAGTTTTAGCTTCCGACGCTTCACTTCAGGTTTACTGTGTCCCTTGGTCCTTCTTATTGACGATGAAACAGAGAAATTGCATCCGAATTTAATACAAAAGGCACAATGCCGACTTAAGTACAAGAGGACTGACACTCTCACTTTCTATGATTTGAAATTCTCCTGTGAGTCCAGTTTTAGATTACATTGCTTCACATCAGGTTTACTGTATACCTTGGACCTTCTTATTGACGATGAAACACAGAAATTGCATGCGAATTTAATACAAAAGGCACAATGCCGACTTAACTACAAGAGGGCTGACACTCTTACATTCTATGATTTGAACCTCCCCTGTGAGTCCAGTTTTAGATTCCGATGCTTCACATCAGGTTTACTGTATACCTTGGACCATCTTATTGACGATGAAACACAGAAAATGCATCCGAATATAATACAAAAGGCACAATGGCGACTTAAGTACAAGAGGACTGACACTCTAACCTTCTATGATTTGAACCTCTCCTGTGAGTCCAGTTTTAGCATCCGATGCTTCACGTCAGGTTTACTGTATCCCTTGGACCTTCTTATTGACGATGAAACAGAGATATTGCATCCGAATTTAATACAAAAGGCAAAATGCCGACTTAAGTACAAGGGGACTGACACTCTAACATTCTATGATTTGAACCTCCCCTGTGAGTCCAGTTTTAGATTCCGATGTTTCACTTCAGGTTTACTGTATACCTTGGACCATCTTATTGACGATGAAACACAGAAAATTCAGCCGAATTTAATACAAAAGGCACAATGCCGACTTAAGTACAAGAGGACTGACACTCTAACCTTCTATGATTTGAACCTCTCCTGTGAGTTCAGTTTTAGCTTCCAATGCTTCACTTCAGGTTTACTGTATCCCTTGGACCTTCTTATTGACGATGAAACACAGAAATTGCATCCGAATTTAATACAAAAGGCACAATGCCGACTTAAGTACAAGAGGACTGACACTCTCACTTTTTATGATTTGAACCTCTCCTGTGAGTTAAGTTTTCGATTACGTTGCTTCACATCAGGTTTACTGTATACCTTGGACCTTCTTATTGACGATGAAACACACAAATTACATGCGTATTTAATACAAAAGGCACAATGCCGACTTAAGTATAAGAGGCCAGACACTCTAACAATCTCTGATTTGAACCTCCCCTGTGAGTCCAGTTTTAGATTCCGATGCTACACTTCAGGTTTACTGTATACCTTGGACCATCTTATTGACGATGAAACACAGAAATGGCATTCGAATTTAATACAAAAGGCACAATGCCGACTTAAATACTAGAGAACTGACACTCTAACTTTCCATGATTGGAACCTCTCCTGTGAGTCCAGTTTTAGATTACGATGCTTCACTTCAGGTTTACTGTATCCCTTGTCCCTCTTGTTGACGATGAAACATAGAAATTGCATCTGAATTTAACACAAAAGTCACAATGCCGACTTAAGTACAAGAGGTCTGACACTCCCACTTTCTATGATTTGAACCTCTCCTGTGAGTCCAGTTTTAGATTCCGATGCTTCACTATAGGTTTACTGTATCCCTTGGACCTTCTTATTGACGATGAAACACAGATATTGCATACGAATTTAATACAAAAGGCACAATGCCGACTTACGTATAAGAGGACTGTCACTCTCACTTTCTATGATTGGAACCTCTCCTGTGTTTCCAGTTTTAGATTCCGATGCTTCACTTCAGGTTTACTGTATCCCTTGGACCTTCTTATTCACGATGAAACACAGAAATGGCATCCGAATTTAATACAAAAGGTACAATGCCGACGTAAGTACAAGAGGACTGACACTCTAACTTTCTATGATTTGAACCTCTCCTGTGAGTCCAGTTTTCGATTACGTTGCTTCACATCAGGTTTACTGTATACCTTGGACCTTCTTATTGACGATGAAACAAACAAATTACATGCGTATTTAATACAAAAGGCACAATGCCGACTTAAGTATAAGAGGACTGACACTCTAACAATCTATGATTTGAACCTCCCCTGTGAGTCCAGTTTTAGATTCCGATGCTTCACTTCAGGTTTACTGTATACCTTGGACCATCTTATTGACGATGAAACACAGAAAATGCACCCGAATTTAATACAAAAGGCACAATGGCGACTTAAGTACAAGAGGACTGACACTCTAACCTTCTATGATTTGAACCTCTCCTGTCAGTCCAGTTTTAGCTTCCGATGCTTCACTTCAGGTTTACTGTGTCCCTTGGTCCTTCTTATTGACGATGAAACAGAGGAATTGTATCCGAATTTAATACAAAAGGCACAATGCCGACTTAAGTACAAAAGGACTGACACTCTCACTTTCTATGATTTGAAATTCTCCTGTGAGTCCAGTTTTAGATTACGTTGCTTCACATCAGGTTTACTGTATACCTTGGACCATCTTATTGACGATGAAACACAGAAAATGCATCCGAATATAATACAAAAGGCACAATGGCGACTTAAGTACAGGAGGACTGACACTCTAACCTTCTATGATTTGAACCTCTCCTGTGAGTCCAGTTTTAGCATCCGATGCTTCACGTCAGGTTTACTGTATCCCTTGGACCTTCTTATTGACGATGAAACAGAGATATTGCATCCGAATTTAATGAAAAAGGCAAAATGCCGACTTATGTACAAGGGGACTGACACTCTAACATTCTATGATTTGAACCTCCCCTGTGAGTCCAGTTTTAGATTCCGATGCTTCACTTCAGGGTGGACCATCTTATTGACGATGAAACACAGAAAATTCAGCCGAATTTAATACAAAAGGCACAATGCCGACTTAAGTACAAGAGGACTGACACTCTAACCTTCTATGATTTGAACCTCTCCTGTGAGTTCAGTTTTAGCTTCCAATGCTTCACTTCAGGTTTACTGTATCCCTTGGACCTTCTTATTGACGATGAAACACAGAAATTGCATCCGAATTTGATACAAAAGGCACAATGCCGACTTAAGTACAAGAGGACTGACACTCTCACTTCCTATGATTTGAACCTCTCCTGTGAGTCCAGTTTTAGATTCCGATGCTTCACTTCAGGTTTACTGTATACCTTGGACCTTCTTATTGACGATGAAACACAGAAATTGCATCCGAATTAAATACAAAAGGCACAATGCCGACTTAAGAACAAGAGGACTGACACTCTCACTTTCTATGATTTGAAATTCTCCTGTTAGTCCAGTTTTAGCTTCCGATGCTTCACTTCAGGTTTACTGTATCTCTTGAACCTTCTTATTGACGATGAAACACAGAAATTGCTTCCGAATTTAATACAAAAAACACAATGCCGACTTAAGTACAAGAGGACTGACACTCTAACTTTCTATGATTGTAACCTCTCATGTGAGTCCAATTTTAGATAACGATGATTCACTTCAGGTTTAAGGAATACCATGGACCTACTTATAAACAATGAAACACAGATATTGCATCCGAATTTAATACAAAAGGCACAATGCCGTCTTAAGTACAAGAGGACTGACACTCCCACTTTCTATGATTTGAACCTCTCCTGTGAGTCCAGTTTTAGACAACGATGCATCACTTAAGGTTTACTGTATCCCTTGGAAATTCTTATTGACGATGAAACACAGAAATTGCATCAGAATTGAATACACATGGCACAATGCCGACTTCAGTACAAGAGAACTGACACTCTAACTCTCTATGATTTTAACCTCTCCTGTGAGTCCAGTTTTAGCATCCGATGCTTCACGTCAGGTTTACTGTATCCCTTGGACCTTCTTATAGACGATGAAACAGAGATATTGCATCCGAATTTAATACAAAAGGCAAAATGCCGACTTAAGAACAAGGGGACTGACACTCTAACATTCTATGATTTGAACCTCCCCTGTGAGTCCAGTTTTAGATTCCGATGCTTCACTTCAGGTTTACTGTATACCTTGGACCATCTTATTGACGATGAAACACAGAAAATTCAGCCGAATTTAATACAAAAGGCACAATGCCGACTTAAGTACAAGAGGACTGACACTCTAATCTTCTATGATTTGAACCTCTCCTGTGAGTTCAGTTTTAGCTTCCGATGCTTCACTTCAGGTTTACTGTATCCCTTGGACCTTCTTATTGACGATGAAACACAGAAAATGCATCCGAATTTAATACAAAAGGCACAATGCCGACTTAAGTACAAGAGGACTGGCACTCTCACTTTCTATGATTTGAACCTCTCCTGTGAGTCCAGTTTTAGATTCCGATGCTTCACTTCAGGTTTACTGTATACCTTGGACCTTCTTATTGACGATGAAACACAGAAATAGCATCCGAATTTAATAAAAATGGCCCAATGCCGACTTAAGTACAGGAGGACTGACAATCTAACTTTCTATGATTTGAACCACCCCTGTGAGTCCAGTTTTAGATTCCGATGCTTCACTTCAGGTTTACTGTATACCTTGGACCTTCTTATTGACGATGAAACACACAAATTGCTTCCGAATTTAATACCAAAGGCACAATGCCGAGTTAAGTCCAAGAGGACTGACACTCTAACTTTCTATGATTTGAACCTCTCCTGTGAGTCCAGTTTTGGCTTCCGATGCTTCACTTCAGATTTACAGTATTTCTTGGACCTTCTTATTGACGATGAAACACAAAAATTGCATCCGAATTTAATACAAAAGGTATAATGCCGACTTAAGTACAAGAGAACTGACACTCTCACTTTCTATGATTTGAACTTCTCCTGTGAGTCCAGTTTACGATTACGTAGCTTCACTTCAGGTTTACTGTATACCTTGGACCTTCTTATTGACGATGAAACACAGAAATTGCATCCGAATTAAATACAAAAGGCACAATGCCGACTTAAGTACAAGAGGACTGACACTCTCACTTTCTATGATTTGAAATTCTCCTGTGAGTCCAGTTTTATGTTACAATGCTTCACATCAGGTTTACTGTATCCCTTGGACCTTCTTATTGCCGATGAAACACAGAAATTGCATCCGAATTTAATGCAAAAAGCACAATGCCGACTTAAGCACAAGAGGATTGACACACTCACTTTCTATGATTTGACCATCTCCTGTGAGTCCAGTTTTAGATTCCGATGCTTCACTTCAGGGTTACTGTATACCTTGGACCTTCTTATTGACGATGAAACACAGAAATTGCATCCGAATTTAATACAAAAGGCATAATGCCGACATAAGTACAAGAGGACTGACACTCTCACTTTCTATGATTTGAAACTCTCCTGTGAGTCCAGTTTTATATTACGATGCTTCAAATCAGGTTTACGGTATCCCTTGGACCTTCTTATTGCCGATGAAAGACAGAAATTACATCCGAATTTAATCCAAAAGGCACAATGCCTCTATTGTACAAGAGGACTGACACTCTCACTTTCTATGATTTGGACCTCTCCTGTGAGTCCAGTTTTAGATTCCGATGCTTCACTTCAGGTTTACTGTATACCTTGGACCTTCTTATTGACGATGAAACACAGAAATTGCATCCGAATTTAATACAAAAGGCACAATGCCGAATTAAGTACAAGAGGACTGACATTCTCACTTTCTATGATTTATACTTCTCCTGTGATTCCAGTTTTAGATTCCGATGCTGCACTTGAGGATTACTGTATTCCTTGGACCTTCCTATTGACGATCAAACACAGAAATTGCATCAGAATTTAATACACAAGGCACTATGCCGACTTCAGTACAAGAGAACTGACACTCTAACTCTCTATGATTTTAACCTCTCCTGTGAGTCCAGTTTTAGATTCCGATGCTTTACTTCAGGTTTACTGTATACCTTGGACCTTCTTATTGACGATGAAACTCAGAAATTGCATCCGAATTTAATAGAAAAGCACAATGCCGACTTAAGTACAAGAGGACTGACACACTAACTTTCTATGATTTGAACCTCCCCTGTGAGTCCAGTTTTAGATTCCGATGCTTCACTTCAGGTTTATTGTATACCTTGGACCTTCTTATTGACGATGAAACACAGTAATTGCATCCGAATGTAATACAAAAGGCACATTGCCGACTTAAGAACAGAGGACTGACACTGTAATTTTGTATGATTTGAACCTCCCCTGTGAGTCCAGTTTTAGATTCCGATGCTTCACTTCAGGTTTACTGCATCCCTTGGACCTTCTTATTGACGTTGAAACACAGATATTGCATCCGAATTTAATACAAAAGGCACAATGCCGACTTAAGTACAAGAGTACTGACACTCTCACTTTCTATGATTTGAAACTCTCCTGTGAGTCCAGTTTTATATTACGATGCTTCAAATCAGGTTTACTGTATCCCTTGGACCTTCTTATTGCCGATGAAACTCATTAATTGCATCCGAATTTAATACAAAAGGCCCAATGCCTTAATTGTACAAGAGGACTGACACTCTCACTTTCTATGATATGAAGCTCTCCTGTGAGTCCAGTTTTAGATTCCGATGCTTCACTTCAGGTTAACTTTATACCTTGGACCTTCTTATTGACGACGAAACACAGAAATTGCATCCGAATTTAATACAAAAGGCACAATGCCGACTTAAGTACAAGAGGACTGACACTCTCACTTTCTATGATTTGAACTTCTCCTGTGGTTCCAGTTTTACATTACGATGCTTCACTTGTGGATTACTGTATCCCTTGGACCTTCCTATTGACCATCAAACACAGAAATTGCATCAGAATTTAATACACATGGCACAATGCCGACTTCAGTACAAGCGAACTGACACTCTAACTCTCTATGATTTTAACCTCTCCGGTGAGTCTTGTTGTAGATTCCGATGCTTTACTTCAGGTATACTGTATACCATGGACCTTCTTATTGACGATGAAACTCAGAAATTGCATCCGAATTTAATAGAAAAGGCACAATGCCGATTTAAGTACAAGAGGACTGACACTCTAACTTTCCATGATTTGAACCTCCCCTGTGAGTCCAGTTTTAGATTCCGATGCTTCACTTCAGGTTTACTGTATACATTGGACCTTCTTATTGACGATGAAACACAGTAATTGCATCCGAATGTAATACAAAAGGCACATTGCCGACTTAAGGACAAGAGGATTGACACTGTAACTTTGTATGATTTGAACCTCTCCTGTGAGTCCAGTTTTAGCTTCCGATGCTTCACTTCAGGTTAACTGTATCCCTTGGACCTTCTTATTGTCGATGAAACACAGAAATTGCATCCGAATTTAATACAAAAGGCACAATGCCGACTTAAGTGCAAGATGACTGACACTCTCACATTCTATGATTTGAACCTCTCCTGTGAGTCCCGTTTCCGTTTACGTTGCTTCACATCCGGTTTACTTTATACCTTGGACCTTCTTATTGACGATGAAACACAGAAATTGCAACCGAATATAATACAGAAGGCACAATGCCGACTTAAGTACAAGAGGACTGACACTCTCACTTCCTATGATTTGAACCTCTCCTGTGAGTCCAGTTTTCGATTACGTTGCTTCACATCAGGTTTATTGTATACCTTGGAACTTCTTATTGACGATGAAACACAGAAATTGCATCCGAATTTAATACAAAAGGCACAATGCCGACTTAAGTACAAGAGGAATGACACTCTCACTTACTATGATTTGAAACTCTCCTGTGAGTCCAGTTTTAGATTCCGATGCTTCACTTCAGGTTTACTGTATCCCTTGGACCTTCTTATTGCCGATGAAACACAGAAATTGCAGCCGAATTTAATACAAAAGGCACAATGCCTTTATTGTACAAGAGGACTGACACTCCCACTTTCAATGATTTGAACCTCTGCCGTGAGCCCAGATTTAGATTCCGATCCTTCTCTTCAGATTCACTGTATACCTTCGACTTTCTTATTGACGATGAAACACAGAAATTGCATCCGAATTTAATACAAAAGCACAATGCCGACTTAAGTACAAGAGGACTACCACTCTAACTTTCTTTGATTGGTACGTCTCCTGTGAATCCAGTTTTAGATTACGATAATTCACTTCAGGTTAACTGTATACCTTGGACCATCTTATCAACGATGAAACACAGATATTGCACCCGAATTTAATACAAAAGGCACAATGCCGTCTTAAGTACAAGAGAACTGACACCCTTACTTCCTATGATTTGAACCTCCCCTGTGATTCCAGTTTTAGATTCAGTTGCTTCACTTCATGTTTACTGTATCCCTTGGACCTTCTTATTGACGATGAAACACAGAAATTGCATCCGAATGTAATACAAAAGGCACTATTCCGATTTAAATACAAGAGGACTGACACTCCCACTTTCTATGATTTGAACCTCTCCTGTGAGTCCAGTTTTAGATTACGATGCTTCACTTCAGGTTTACTGTATCCCTTGGACCTTCTTATTGACGTTGAAACTCAGATATTGCATCCGAATTTAATACAAAAGGCACAATGCCGACTTAAGTACAAGAGGACTGACACTCTCACTTTCTGTGATTTGAACCTCTCCTGTGATTCCAGTTTTAGATTCCGTTGCTTCACTTCAGGTATACTATATCCCTTAGACCTTCTTATTGACGATGAAACACAGAAATTGAATCCGACTTTAATACAAATGGCACAATGACGACTTAAGTACTTGAGAACTGACACTCTAACTTTCCATGATTGGAACCCCTCCTGTGAGTCCAGTTTTAGATTACGATGGTTCACTTCAGGTTTACTGTATCCCTTGGACTATCTTATTGACGATGAAACACAGAAATTACATCCGAATTTAACACAAATGGCACAATGCCGACTTATGTACAAGAGGACAGACACTCCCACTTTCTATGATTTGAACCTCTCCTGTGAGTCCAGTTTTAGATTCCGATGCTTCACTTCAGGTTTACTGTATCCCTTGGAACTTCTTATTGACGATGAGACACAGAAATTGCATCCGAATTTAATACAAAAGGCAGAATCCCGACTTCAGTATAAGTGGACTGACACTCTAACTCTCTATGATTTTAACCTCTCCTGTGTGGTTAGTTTTAGATTCCGATACTTCACTTCAGGTTTACTGTATACCTTGGACCTTCTTATTGACGATGAAACTCAGAAATTGCATCCGAATTTAATAGAAAAGGCATAATGCCGACTTAAGTACAAGAGGACTGACACTCTAATTTTCTATGATTTGAACATCCCCTGTGAGATCAGTTTTAGATTCCGATGCTTCACTTCAGGTTTACTGTATACCTTGGACCTTCTTATTGACGATGAAACACAGTAATTCCATCCGAATTTAATACAAAAGGCACATTGCCGACTTAAGAACAAGAGGACTGACACTGTAACTTCGTATGACTTGAACGTCTCCTGTGAGTCCAGTTTTAGCTTCCGATGCTTCACTTCAGGTTAACTGTATCTCTTGGACCTTCTTATTGACGATGAAACATAGAAATTGCATCCGAATTTAATACAAAAGGCACAATGCCGACTTAAGTGAAAGAGGACTGACACTCTCACTTTCTATGATTTGACCCTCTCCTGTGATTCCGGTTTTAGATTCCGATGCTTCACTTCAGGTTTACTGTATCCCTTGGACCTTGTTATTGAAGTTGAAACACAGATATTGCACCCGAATTTAATTCAAAAGGCACAATGCCGACTTAAGTACAAGAGGACTGACACTCTCACTTTCTGTGATCTGAACCTCTCCTGTAATTCCAGTATTAGATTCCGCTGCTTTTCTTCAGGTATACTGTATCCCTTGGACCTTCTTATTGACAATGAAACACAGAAATTGTATCCGAGTTTAATACAAAAGACACAATGCCGACTTAAGTACTAGAGAATAGACACTCTAACTTTCCATGATTGGAATCTCTCCTGTGAGTCCAGTTTTAGATTACGATGCTTCACTTCAGGTTAACTGTATTCCTTGGACCTTCTTATTGTCGATGAAACACAGAAATAGCATCCGAATTTAATACAAAATGCACAATGCCGACTTAAGTACAAGAGTAGTGACACTCTAACTTTCTATGATTATAATTTCTCCGGGAGTGCAGTTTTAGATTCCGATGCTTCATTTCAGGTTTACTGTATACCTTGGACCTTCTAATTGACGTTGAAACACAGAAATTGCATCCGAATTTAATACAAAAGGCACAATGTCGACTTAAGTACAAGAGGACTGACACTCTAACTTTCTATGATTTGAACCTCCCCTGTGTGTCCAGTTTTAGATTCCGATGCGTCACTTCAGGTTTACTGTAAACCTTTGACCTTCTTGTTGACGATGAAACACAGAAATTGCATCCGAATTTATTACAAAAGGCACAATACCGACTTAAATACAAGAGGACTGACACTCTAACTTTCTACGATTTGAACCTCTCCTGTGAGTCCAGTTTTAGCTTCCGATGCTTCACGTCAGGTTTACTGTATCCCATGGACCATCTTATTGACGATGAAACACAGAAATTGCATCCGAAATTAATACAAATGGCACAATGCCGACTTAAGTACAAGAAGACTGACACTCTAACTTTCTTTGATTACAACCTCTCCTGTGAGTCCAGGTTTAGATTACGATGCTTCACATCAGGTTTACTGTATCCCTTGGACCTTCTTATTGACGATGAAACACAGAAATTGCATCTGAATTTAATACAAAATTCACAATGCCGACTTAAGTACAAGGGGACTGACACTCTCAATTTCTATGATTTGAACCTCTCCTGTGAGTCCAGTTTTCGATTACGTTGCTTCACTTCAGGTTTACTGTATACCCTGGACCTTCTCATAGACGATGAAACACAGAACATGCATCCGAATTTAATACAAAAGGCTCAATGCCGACTTAAGTACAAGAGGACTGACACTCTCACTATCAATGATTTGAACCTCTCCTGTGAGTCCAGTTTTAGATTACGATGCTTCACATCAGGTTTACTGTATTCCTTGGACATTCTTATTGCTGATGAAACACAGAAATTGCATCCGAATTTAATACAAAAGGCACAATGCCGACTTAAGTACAAGAGGACTGACACTCTCACTTTCTATGATTTGAACCCCTCCTGTGAATCCAGTTTTAGCATAAGATGCTTCACTACAGGTTTACTGTATCCCTTGGATCTTCTTATTGACGTTGAAACTCAGATATTGCATCCGAATTTAATACAAAAGGCAAAATGCCGACTGAAGTACAAGAGGACTGACACTCTCACTTTCTGTGATTTGAACCTCTCCTGTGATTCCAGTTTTAGATTCCGTTGCTTCACTTCAGGTATACTGTATCCCTTGGACCTTCTTATTGACGATGAAACACAGAAATTGAATCCGACTCTAATACAAAAGGCACAATGAGGACTTAAGTACTTGAGAACTGACTCTCTAACTTTCCATGATTGGAACCCCTCCTGTGAGTCCAGTTTTAGATTACGATGGTTCACTTCAGGTTTACTGTATCCCTTGGACCATCTTATTGACGATGAAACACAGAAATTACATCCGAATTTAACACAAAAGGCACAATGCCGACTTATGTACAAGAGGACAGACACTCCCACTTTCTATGATTTGAACCTCTCCTGTGAGTCCAGTTTTAGATTCCGATGCTTCACTTCAGGTTTACTGTATCCCTTGGAACTTCTTATTGACGATGAGACACAGAAATTGCATCCGAATTTAATACAAAAGGCAGAATGCCGACTTCAGTACAAGAGGACTGACACTCTCACTTTCAATGATTTGAACCTCTCCTGTGATTCCAGTTTTAGATTCCGATGCTTCACTTCAGGATTACTGTATACCTTGGACCCTCGTATTGACGATCAAACACAGAAATTGCATCCGAATTTAATACAAAAGGCACAATGCCGACTTAAGTACAAGGGGACTGACACTCTCAATTTCTATGATTTGAACCTCTCCTGTGAGTCCAGTATTCGATTACGCTGCTTCAATTCGGGTTTACTGTATACCCTGGACCTCCTCATAGACGATGAAACACAGAAAATGCATCCGAATTTAATACAAAAGGCTCAATGCCGACTTAAGTACAAGAGGACTGACACTCTCACTATCAATGATTTGAAACTCTCCTGTGAGTCCAGTTTTAGATTACGATGCTTCACATCAGGTTTACTGTATTCCTTGGACATTCTTATTGCTGATGAAACACAGAAATTGCATCCGAATTTAATACAAAAGGCACAATGCCGACTTAAGTACAAGAGGACTGACACTCTCACTTTCTATGATTTGAACCCCTCCTGTGAATCCAGTTTTAGCATAAGATGCTTCACTTCAGGTTTACTGTATCCCTTGTATCTTCTTATTGACGTTGAAACTCAGATATTGCATCCGAATTTAATACAAAAGGCACAATGCTGACTGATGTACAAGAGGACTGACACTCTCACTTTCTGTGATTTGAACCTCTCCTGTGATTCCAGTTTTAGATTCCGTTGCTTCACTTCAGGTATACTGTATCCCTTGGACCTTCTTATTGACGATGAAACACAGAAATTGAATCCGACTTTAATACAAAAGGCACAATGACGACTTAAGTACTTGAGAACCGACACTCTAACTTTCCATGATTGGAACCCCTCCTGTGAGTCCAGTTTTAGATTACGATGGTTCACTTCAGGTTTACTGTATCCCTTGGACCATCTTATTGACGATGAAACACAGAAATTACATCCGAATTTAACACAAAAGGCACAATGCCGACTTATGTACAAGAGGACAGACACTCCCACTTTCTATGATTTGAACCTCTCCTGTGTGTCCAGTTTTAGATTTCATTGCTTCACTTCAGGTTTACTGTATCCCTTGGAACTTCTTATTGACGATGAGACACAGAAATTGCATCCGAATTTAATACAAAAGGCAGAATGCCGACTTAAGTACAAGAGGAGTGACACTCTCACTTTCAATGATTTGAACCTCTCCTGTGATTCCAGTTTTAGATTCCGATGCTTCACTTCAGGATTACTGTATACCTTGGACCCTCGTATTGACGATCAAACAGAGAAATTGCATCAGAATTTAATACAAATGGCACAATGCCGACTTCAGTATAAGTGGACTGACACTCTAACTCTCTATGATTTTAACCTCTCCTGTGTGGTTAGTTTTAGATTCCGATACTTCACTTCAGGTTTACTGTATACCTTGGACCTTCTTATTGACGATGAAACTCAGAAATTGCATCCGAATCTAATAGAAAAGGCATAATGCCGACTTAAGTACAAGAGGACTGACACTCTAATTTTCTATTATTTGAACATCCCCTGTGAGCCCAGTTTTAGATTCCGATGCTTCACTTCAGGTTTACTGTATACCTTGGACCTTCTTATTGACGATGAAACACAGTAATTCCATCCGAATTTAATACAAAAGGCACATTGCCGACTTAAGAACAAGAGGACTGACACTGTAACTTCGTATGACTTGAACCTCTCCTGTGAGTCCAGTTTTAGCTTCCGATGCTTCACTTCAGGTTAACTGTATCCCTTGGACCTTCTTATTGACGATGAAACATAGAAATTGCATCCGAATTCAATACAAAAGGCACAATGCCGACTTAAGTGAAAGAGGACTGACACTCTCACTTTCTATGATTTGAACCTCTCCAGTGAGTCCCGTTTTCGATTACGTAGCTTCACATCAGGTTTAATGTATACCTTGGACCTTCGTATTGACGACGAAACGTAGAAATTGCATCCGAATTTAATACAAAAGGCACAATGCCGACTTAAGTACAAGAGGACTGACACTCTAACTTTCTATGATTTGAACCTCTCCTGTTAGTCCAGTTTTAGATTCCGATGCTTCACTTCAGGTTTACTGTACACCTTGGACCTTCTTATTGACGATGAAACACAGAAATTACATCCGAATTTAACACAAAAGGCACAATGCCGACTTATGTACAAGAGGACAGACACTCCCACTTTCTATGATTTGAACCTCTCCTGTGAGTCCAGTTTTAGATTCCGATGCTTCACTTCAGGTTTACTGTATCCCTTGGAACTTCTTATTGACGATGAGACACAGAAATTGCATCCGAATTTAATACAAAAGGCAGAATGCCGACTTCAGTACAAGAGGACTGACACTCTCACTTTCAATGATTTGAACCTCTCCTGTGATTCCAGTTTTAGATTCCGATGCTTCACTTCAGGATTACTGTATACCTTGGACCCTCGTATTGACGATCAAACACAGAAATTGCATCCGAATTTAATACAAAAGGCACAATGCCGACTTAAGTACAAGGGGACGGACACTCTCAATTTCTATAATTTGAACCTCTCCTGTGACTCCAGTTTTCGATTACGCTGCTTCACTTCAGGTTTACTGTATACCCTGGACCTCCTCATAGACGATGAAACACAGAAAATGCATCCGAATTTAATACAAAAGGCTCAATGCCGACTTAAGTACAAGAGGACTGACACTCTCACTATCAATGATTTGAACCTCTCCTGTGAGTCCAGTTTTAGATTACGATGCTTCACATCAGGTTTACTGTATTCCTTGGACATTCTTATTGCTGATGAAACACAGAAATTGCATCCGAATTTAATACAAAAGGCACAATGCCGACTGAAGTACAAGAGGACTGACACTCTCACTTTCTATGATTTGAACCCCTCCTGTGAATCCAGTTTTAGCATAAGATGCTTCACTTCAGGTTTACTGTATCCCTTGGATCTTCTTATTGACGTTGAAACTCAGATATTGCATCCGAATTTAATACAAAAGGCACAATGCTGACTGAAGTACAAGAGGACTGACACTCTCACTTTCTGTGATTTGAACCTCTCCTGTGATTCCAGTTTTAGATTCCGTTGCTTCACTTCAGGTATACTGTATCCCTTGGACCTTCTTATTGACGATGAAACACAGAAATTGAATCCGACTTTAATACAAAAGGCACAATGACGACTTAAGTACTTGAGAACTGACACTCTAACTTTCCATGATTGGAACCCCTCCTGTGAGTCCAGTTTTAGATTACGATGGTTCACTTCAGGTTTACTGTATCCCTTGGACCATCTTATTGACGATGAAACACAGAAATTACATCCGAATTTAACACAAAAGGCACAATGCCGACTTATGTACAAGAGGACAGACACTCCCACTTTCTTTGATTTGAACCTCTCCTGTGTGTCCAGTTTTAGATTTCGATGCTTCACTTCAGGTTTACTGTATCCCTTGGAACTTCTTATTGACGATGAGACACAGAAATTGCATCCGAATTTAATACAAAAGGCAGAATGCCGACTTAAGTACAAGAGGAGTGACACTCTCACTTTCAATGATTTGAACCGCTCCTGTGATTCCAGTTTTAGATTCCGATGCTTCACTTCAGGATTACTGTATACCTTGGACCCTCGTATTGACGATCAAACAGAGAAATTGCATCAGAATTTAATACAAATAGCACAATGCCGACTTCAGTATAAGTGGACTGACACTCTAACTCTCTATGATTTTAACCTCTCCTGTGTGGTTAGTTTTAGATTCCGATACTTCACTTCAGGTTTACTGTATACCTTGGACCTTCTTATTGACGATGAAACTCAGAAATTGCATCCGAATTTAATAGAAAAGGCATAATGCCGACTTAAGTACAAGAGGACTGACACTCTAATTTTCTATGATTTGAACATCCCCTGTGAGCCCAGTTTTAGATTCCGATGCTTCACTTCAGGTTTACTGTATACCTTGGACCTTCTTATTGACGATGAAACACAGCAATTCCATCCGAATTTAATACAAAAGGCACATTGCCGACTTAAGAACAAGAGGACTGACACTGTAACTTCGTATGACTTGAACCTCTCCTGTGAGTCTAGTTTTAGCTTCCGATGCTTCACTTCAGGTTAACTGTATCCCTTGGACCTTCTTATTGACGATGAAACATAGAAATTGCATCCGAATTTAATACAAAAGGCACAATGCCGACTTAAGTAAAAAAGGGCTGACACTCTCACTTTCTATGATTTGAACCTCTCCAGTGAGTCCCGTTTTCGATTACGTAGCTTCACATCAGGTTTAATGTATACCTTGGACCTTCGTATTGACGACGAAACATAGAAATTGCATCCGAATTTAATACAAAAGGCACAATGCCGACTTAAGTACAAGAGGACTGACACTCTCACTTTCTATGATTTGATCCTCTCCTGTGAGTCCAGTTTTAGATTCCGATGCGTCACTTCAGGTTTACTGTATCCCTTGGACCTTCTTATTGACGATGAAACACAGAAATTGCATCCGAATTTAATACAAAAAGCACAATACCGTCTTAAGTACAAGAGGACTGACACTCTCACTTTCTATGATTTGAACCTCTCCTGTGATTCCGGTTTTAGATTCCGATGCTTCACTTCAGGTTTACTGTATCCCTTGGACCTTGTTATTGAAGTTGAAACACAGATATTGCACCCGAATTTAATACAAAAGGCACAATTCCGACTTAAGTACAAGAGGACCGACACTCTCACTTTCTGTGATTTGAACCTCTCCTGTAATTCCAGTATTAGATTCCGATGCTTTTCTTCAGGTATACTGTATCCCTTGGACCTTCTTATTGACGATGAAACACAGAAATTGTATCCGAGTTTAATACAAAAGACACAATGCCGACTTAAGTTCTAGAGAATAGACACTCTAACTTTCCATGATTGGAACCTCTCCTGTGAGTCCAGTTTTAGATTACGATGCTTCACTTCAGGTTAACTGTATTCCTTGGACCTTCTTATTGTCGATGAAACACAGAAATAGCATCCGAATTTAATACAAAATGCACAATGCCGACTTAAGTACAAGAGTAGTGACACTCTAAATTTCTATGATTATAACCTCTCCGGGAGTGCAGTTTTAGATTCCGATGCTTCACTTTAGGTTTACTGTATACCTTGGACCTTCTAATTGACGTTGAAACACAGAAATTGCATCCGAATTTAATACAAAAGGCACAATGTCGATTTAAGTACAAGAGGACTGACACTCTAACTTTCTATGATTTGAACCTCCTCTATGTGTCCAGTTTTAGATTCCGATGCGTCACTTCAGGTTTACTGTAAACCTTTGACCTTCTTGTTGACGATGAAACACAGAAATTGCAGCCGAATTTAATACAAAAGGCACAATGCCGACTTAAATACAAGAGGACTGACACTCTAACTTTCTATGATTTGAACCTCTCCTGTGAGTCCAGTTTTAGCTTCCGATGCTTCACGTCAGGTTTACTGTATCCCATGGACCATCTTATTGACGATGAAACACAGAAATTGCATCCGAAATTAATACAAATGGCACAATGCCGACTTAAGTACAAGAGGACTGACACTCTCACTATCAATGATTTGAACCTTTCCTGTGAGTCCAGTTTTAGATTACGATGCTTCACATCAGGTTTACTGTATTCCTTGGACATTCTTATTGCTGATGAAACACAGAAATTGCATCCGAATTTAATACAAAAGGCACAATGCCGACTTAAGTACAAGAGGACTGACACTCTCACATTCAATGATTTGAACATCTCCTGTGAGTCCAGTTTTAGATTCCGATAATTCACTTCGGGTTTACTGTATACCTTGGACTTTCTTATTGACGATGAATTACAGAAATCGCATCCTAATTTAATACAAAAGGCACAATGCCGGCTTAAGTACAATACGACTGACACTCTCACTTTCTATGATTGAAACCTCTAATGTGAGTCCAGTTTCAGATTACGATGATTCACTTCAGGTTTACTGTATACCTTGGACCTTCTTATTAACGATGAAACACAGATATTGCATCCGAATTTAATACAAAAGGCACAATGCCGACTTAAGTACAAGAGGACTGACACTCTCACTTTCTATGATTTGAACCCCTCCTGTGAATCCAGTTTTAGCATAAGATGCTTCACTTCAGGTTTACTGAATCCCTTGGATCTTCTTATTGATGATGAAACACAGAAATTGCATCCGAATTTAATACAAAAGGCACAATGCCGACTTAAGTACAAGAGGACTGACACTCTCACATTCAATGATTTGAACATCTCCTGTGAGTCCAGTTTTAGATTCCGATAATTCACTTCGGGTTTACTGTATACCTTGGACTTTCTTATTGACGATGAATTACAGAAATCGCATCCTAATTTAATACAAAAGGCACAATGCCGGCTTAAGTACAATACGACTGACACTCTCACTTTCTATGATTGGAACCTCTAATGTGAGTCCAGTTTCAGATTACGATGATTCACTTCAGGTTTACTGTATACCTTGGACCTTCTTATTAACGATGAAACACAGATATTGCATCCGAATTTAATACAAAAGGCACAATGCCGACTTAAGTACAAGACGACTGACACTCTAACTTTCTATGGTTGGAACCTCTCCTGTGAGTCCAGTTTTAGATTACGATGCTTCACTTCAGGTTAACTGTATTCCTTGGACCTTCTTATTGTCGATGAAACACTGAAATAGCATCCGAATTTAAATCAAAATGCACAATGCCGACTTAAGTACAAGAGTAGTGACACTCTAACTTTCTATGATTATAACCTCTCCGGTGAGTCCAGTTTTAGATTACGATGCTTCACTTCAGGTTTACTGTATACCTTGGACCTTCTAATTGACGATGAAACACAGAAATTGCATCCGAATTTAATACAAAAGGCACAATGTCGACTTACGTACAATAGGACTGACGCTCTAACTTTCTATGATTTGAACCTCCCCTGTGTGTCCAGTTTTAGATTCCGATGCGTCACTTCAGGTTTACTGTAAACCTTTGACCTTCTTGTTGACGATGAAACACAGAAATTGCATCCGAATTTAATACAAAAGGCACAATGCCGACTTAAGTACAAGAGGACTGACACTCTAACTTTCTATGATTTGTACCTCTCCTGTGAGTCCAGTTTTAGCTTCCGATGCTTCACGTCAGGTTTACTGTATCCCATGGACCATCGTATTGACGATGAAACACAGAAATTGCATCCGAAATTAATACAAATGGCACAATGCCGACTTAAGTACAAGAGGACTGACACTCTAACTATCTTTGATTAGAACCTCTCCTGTGAGTCCAGGTTTAGATTACGATGCTTCACATCAGGTTTACTGTATCCCTTGGACCTTCTTATTGACGATGAAACACAGAAATTGCATCCGAATTTAATACAAAAGGCACAATGCCGACTTAAGTACAAGGGGACTGACACTCTCAATTTCTATGATTTGAACCTCTTGTGTGAGTCCAGTTTTCGATTACGTTGCTTCACTTCAGGTTTACTGTATACCTTGGACCTTCTCATTGACGATGAAACACAGAAATTGCATCCGAATTTAATACAAAAGGCACAATGCCGACTTAAGTACAAGAGGACTGACACTCTCACTTTCAATGATTTGAACCTCTCCTGTGAGTCCAGTTTTAGATTACGATGCTTCACATCAGGTTTGCGGTATTCCTTGGACTTTCTTATTGCCGATGAAACACAGAAATTGCATCCGAATTTAATACAAAAGGCATAATGCCGACTTAAGTACAAGAGGACTGACACTCTCACTTTCTATGATTTGAACCCCTCCTGTGAATCCAGTTTTAGCATAAGATGCTTCTTTTCAGGTTTACTGTATCCCTTGGACCTTCTTATTGATGATGAAACACAGAAATTGCATCCGAATTTAATACTAAAAGCACAATGCCGACTTAAGTACAAGAGGACTGACACTCTCACTTTCTATGATTTGAACATCTCCTGTGAGTCCCGTTTTAGATTACGATGACTCACTTCAGGTTTACTGTATCCCTTGGACCTTCTTATTGACGATGAAACACAGAAATTGCATCCGAATTTAATACAAAAGGCACAATGCCGACTTAAGTACAAGAGGACTGACACTCTCACATTCTATGATTTGAACCTCTCCTGTGAGTCCAGTTTTAGATTCCGATGTTTCACATTAGGTTTACTGTCTCCCTTGGACCTTCCTATTGACGACGAAACACAGAAATTGCATCCGAATTTCATACAAAAGGCACAATGCCGACTTAAGTACAAGAGGACTGACGCTCTAACTTTCTATGATTGAAACCTCACCTGTGAGTCCAGTTTTAGATTACGATGATTCACTTGAGGTTTACTGTATACCTTGGACCTCCTTATTGACGATGAAACACAGAAATTGCATCCGAATTTAATACAAAAGGCACAATGCTGACTTAGGTACAAGAGGACTAACACTAACTTTCTATGATTGGAACCTCTCCTGTGAGTCCAGTTTTAGTTTACGATGGGTCACTTCGGGTTTACTTTATCCCTTGGACCTCCTTATTGACGATGAAACACAGAAATTCCTTCCGAATTTTATACAAAAGGCACAATGCGACTTAAGTACAAGAGGACTGACACTCTGACTTTCTATGATTGGAACCTCTCCTGTGAGTCCAGTTTTAGACTACGATGCTTCACATCAGGTTTACTGTATACCTTGGTCCTACCTATTGACAATGAGACACAGAAATTGCATCCGAATTTAATACAAAAGGCACAATGCCGACTTACGTACAAGAGGACTGACACTTTCACTTTCTATGACTTGAACATCTCCTGTGAGTCCAGGTTTAGATTACGATGATTCACTTCAGGTTTACTGTATCCCTTGGACCTCCTTATTGACGATGAAACACAGAAATAGCATCCGAATTTAATACAAAAGGCACAATGCCGATTTAAGGACAAGAGGACTGACACACTAACTATCGATGATTTGAACCTCCCCTCTGAGTCCAGTTTTAGATTCCGATAATTCACTTCGGGTTTACTGTATGCCTTAGACCTTCTTATTGACGATGAAACACAGAAATCGCATCCGAATTTAATAGAAAAGGCACAATGCGGACTTAAGTACAAGAGGACTTACACTCTCACTTTCTATCATTTGAACCTCGAATGTGAGTCCAGTTTTAGATTACAATGATTCACTTCAGGTTTACTGTATACCTTGGACCTTCTTATTAACAATGAAAAACAGATATTGCATCGGAATTTAATACAAAAGGCACAATGCCGACTTAAGTACAAGACGACTGACACTCTAACTTTCTATGATTGGAACCTCTCCTGTGAGTCCGGTTTTAGATTACGATGCTTCGCATCAGGTTTACTGTATACCTTGGTCCTTCTTATTGACGATGAAACACAGAAATTGCATCCGAATTTAATAAAACAGGCACAATGCCGACTTAAGTCCAAAAGGACTGACACTCTCACTTTCTATGATTTGAACCTCTCCTGTAAGTCCAATTTTAGATTCCGATGCTTCACTTCAGGTTTACTGTATCCCTTGGACCTTCTAATTGATGATGAAACACAGAAATTGCTTCCGAATTTAATACTAAAAGCACAATGCCGACTTAAGTACAAGAGGACTGACACTCTCACATTCTATGATTTGAACATCTCCTGTGAGTCCAGTTTTAGATTCCGATTATTCACTTCGGGTTTACTGTATACCTTGGACTTTCTTATTGACGATCAAACGCAGAAATCGCATCCGAATCTAATACAAAAGGCACAATGCCGAGTTAAGTACAAGACGACTGACACTCTTACTTTCTATGATTTGAACCTGTCCTGTGAGTCCAGTTTTAGATTCCGATGCTTCAAATTAGGTTTACTGTGTCCCTTGGACCTTCCTATTGACGACGAAACACAGAAATTGCATCCGAATTTCATACAAAAGGCACAATGCCGACTTAAGTACAAGAAGACTGACGCTCTAACTTTCTATGATTGGAACCTCACCTGTGAGTCCAGTTTTAGATTACGATGATTCACTTGAGGTTTACTGTATACCTTGGACCTTCTTATTGACGATGAAACACAGAAATTGCATCCGAATTTAATACAAAAGGCACAATGCCGACTTAAGTACAAGAGGACTAACACTCTAACTTTCTATGATTGGTACCTCTCCTGTGAGTCCAGTTTTAGTTTACGATGGGTCACTTCAGGTTTACTTTATCCCTTGGACCTCCTTATTGACGATGAAACACAGAAATTCCATCCGAATTTAATACAAAAGGCACAATGCCGACTTAAGTACAAGACGACTGACACTCTTACTTTTTATGATTCTAACCTCTCCTGTGAGTCCAGTTTTAGATTCCGATGCTCCACATTACGTTTACTGTGTCCCTGGGACCTTCCTATTGACGACGAAACACAGAAATTGCATCCGAATTTAATACAAAAGGCACAATGCCGACTTAAGTACAAGAGGACGGACACTCTAACTTTCTACGATTTGAACCTCTCCTGTGAGTCCAGTTTTAGACTACGATGCTTCACATCAGGTTTACTGTATACCTTGGACCTACCTATTGACAATGAGACACAGAAAATGCGTCCGAATTTAATACAAAAGGCACAATGCCGACTTACGTACAAGAGGACTGACTTTTTCACTTTCTATGATTTGAACCTCTCCTGTGAGTCCAGTTTTAGATTACGACGCTTCACATCAGGTTTACTGAATTACTTGGACCCTTCTATTGACGATGAAACACAAGAATTGCATCCGAATTTAATACAAAAGGCACAATGCCGACTTTAGGACAAGAGGACTGACACACTAACTATCGATTCTTTGAACCTCCCCTCTGAGTCCAGTTTTAGATTCCGATAATTCACTTCGGGTTTACTGTATACCTTGGACCTTCTTATTGACGATGAAACACAGAAATCGCATCCGAATATAATAGAAAAGGCACAATGCTGACTTAAGTACAAGAGGACTAACACTCTCACTTTCCATGATTGGAACCCCTCCTGTGAGTCCAGTTTTAGATTACGATGGTTCACTTCAGGTTTACTGTATCCCTTGGACCATCTTATTGACGATGAAACACAGAAATTACATCCGAATTTAACACAAAAGGCACAATGCCGACTTATGTACAAGAGGACAGACACTCCCACTTTCTATGATTTGAACCTCTCCTGTGAGTCCAGTTTTAGATTCCGATGCTTCACTTCAGGTTTACTGTATCCCTTGGAACTTCTTATTGACGATGAGACACAGAAATTGCATCCGAATTTAATACAAAAGGCAGAATGCCGACTTCAGTACAAGAGGACTGACACTCTCACTTTCAATGATTTGAACCTCTCCTGTGATTCCAGTTTTAGATTCCGATGCTTCACTTCAGGATTACTGTATACCTTGGACCCTCGTATTGACGATCAAACACAGAAATTGCATCCGAATTTAATACAAAAGGCACAATGCCGACTTAAGTACAAGGGGACTGACACTCTCAATTTCTATGATTTAAACCCCTCCTGTGAATCCAGTTTTAGCATAAGATGCTTCACTTCAGGTTTACAGTATCCCTTGGATCTTCTTATTGACGTTGAAACTCAGATATTGCATCCGAATTTAATACAAAAGGCACAATGCTGACTGAAGTACAAGAGGACTGACACTCTCACTTTCTGTGATTTGAACCTCTCCTGTGATTCCAGTTTTAGATTCCGTTGCTTCACTTCAGGTATACTGTATCCCTTGGACCCTCTTTTTGACGATGAAACACAGAAATTGAATCCGACTTTAATACAAAAGGCACAATGACGACTTAAGTACTTGAGAACTGACACTCTAACTTTCCATGATTGGAACCCCTCCTGTGAGTCCAGTTTTAGATTACGATGGTTCACTTCAGGTTTACTGTATCCCTTGGACCATCTTATTGACGATGAAACACAGAAATTGCATCCGAAATTAACACAAAAGGCACAATGCCGACTTATGTACAAGAGGACAGACACTCCCACTTTCTATGATTTGAACCTCTCCTGTGTGTCCAGTTTTAGATTTCGATGCTTCACTTCAGGTTTACTGTATCCCTTGGAACTTCTTATTGACGATGAGACACAGAAATTGCATCCGAATTTAATACAAAAGGCAGAATGCCGACTTAAGTGCAAGAGGAGTGACACTCTCACTTTCAATGATTTGAACCTCTCCTGTGATTCCAGTTTTAGATTCCGATGCTTCACTTCAGGATTACTGTATACCTTGGACCCTCGTATTGACGATCAAACAGAGAAATTGCATCAGAATTTAATACAAATGGCACAATGCCGACTTCAGTATAATTGGACTGACACTCTAACTCTCTATGATTTTAACCTCTCCTGTGTGGTTAGTTTTAGATTCCGATACTTCACTTCAGGTTTACTGTATACCTTGGACCTTCTTATTGACGATGAAACTCAGAAATTGCATGCGAATTTAATAGAAAAGGCATAATGCCGACTTAAGTACAAGAGGACTGACACTCTAATTTTCTATGATTTGAACATCCCCTGTGAGCCCAGTTTTAGATTCCGATGCTTCACTTCAGGTTTACTGTATACCTTGGACCTTCTTATTGACGATGAAACACAGTAATTCCATCCGAATTTAATACAAAAGGCACATTGCCGACTTAAGAACAAGAGGACTGACACTGTAACTTCGTATGACTTGAACCTCTCCTGTGAGTCCAGTTTTAGCTTCCGATGCTTCACTTCAGGTTAACTGTTTCCCTTGGACCTTCTTATTGACGATGAAACATAGAAATTGCATTGGAATTTAATACAAAAGGCACAATGCCGACTTAAGTGAAAGAGGACTGACACTCTCACTTTCTATGATTTGAACCTCTCCAGTGAGTCCCGTTTTCGATTACGTAGCTTCACATCAGGTTTAATGTATACCTTGGACCTTCGTATTGACGACGAAACGTAGAAATTGCATCCGAATTAAATACAAAAGGCACAATGCCGACTTAAGTACAAGAGGACTGACACTCTCACTTTCTATGATTTGATCCTCTCCTGTGAGTCCAGTTTTAGATTCCGATGCGTCACTTCAGGTTTACTGTATCCCTTGGACCTTCTTATTGACGATGAAACACAGAAATTGCATCCGAATTTAATACAAAAAGCACAATACCGTCTTAAGTACAAGAGGACTGACACTCTCACTTTCTATGATTTGAACCTCTCCTGTGATTCCGGTTTTAGATTCCGATGCTTCACTTCAGGTTCACTGTATCCCTTGGACCTTGTTATTGAAGTTGAAACACAGATATTGCACCCGAATTTAATACAAAAGGCACAATTCCGACTTAAGTACAAGAGGACTGACACTCTCACTTTCTGTGATTTGAACCTCTCCTGTAATTCCAGTATTAGATTCCGATGCTTTTCTTCAGGTATACTGTATCCCTTGGACCTTCTTATTGACGATGAAACGCAGAAATTGTATCCGAGTTTAATACAAAAGACACAATGCCGACTTAAGTTCTAGAGAATAGACACTCTAACTTTCCATGATTGGAACCTCTCCTGTGAGTCCAGTTTTAGATTACGATGCTTCACTTCAGGTTAACTGTATTCCTTGGACCTTCTTATTGTCGATGAAACACAGAAATAGCATCCGAATTTAATACAAAATGCACAATGCCGACTTAAGTACAAGAGTAGTGTCACTCTAACTTTCTATGATTATAACCTCTCCGGGAGTGCAGTTTTAGATTCCGATGCTTCACTTTAGGTTTACTGTATACCTTGGACCTTCTAATTGACGTTGAAACACAGAAATTGCATCCGAATTTAATACAAAAGGCACAATGTCGACTTAAGTACAAGAGGACTGACACTCTAACTTTCTATGATTTGAACCTCTCCTGTGAGTCCAGTTTTCGATTACGTTGCTTCACTTCAGGTTTACTGTATACCCTGGACCTTCTCATAGACGATGAAACACAGAAAATGCATCCGAATTTAATACAAAAGGCTCAATGCCGACTTAAGTACAAGAGGACTGACACTCTCACTATCAATGATTTGAACCCCTCCTGTGAGTCCAGTTTTAGATTACGATGCTTCACATCAGGTTTACTGTATTCCTTGGACATTCTTATTGCTGATGAAACACAGAAATTGCATCCGAATTTAATACAAAAGGCACAATGCCGACTTAAGTACAAGAGGACTGACACTCTCACATTCAATGATTTGAACATCTCCTCTGAGTCCAGTTTTAGATTCCGATAATTCACTTCGGGTTTACTGTATACCTTGGACTTTCTTATTGACGATGAATTACAGAAATCGCATCCTAATTTAATACAAAAGGCACAATGCCGGCTTAAGTACAATACGACTGACACTCTCACTTTCTATGATTGGAACCTCTAATGTGAGTCCAGTCTCAGATTACGATGATTCACTTCAGGTTTACTGTATACCTTGGACCTTCTTATTAACGATGAAACACAGATATTGCATCCGAATTTAATACAAAAGGCACAATGCCGACTTAAGTACAAGACGACTGACACTCTAACTTTCTATGGTTGGAACCTCTCCTGTGAGTCCAGTTTTAGATTACGATGCTTCACTTCAGGTTAACTGTATTCCTTGGACCTTCTTATTGTCGATGAAACACTGAAATAGCATCCGAATTTAAATCAAAATGCACAATGCCGACTTAAGTACAAGAGTAGTGACACTCTAACTTTCTATGATTATAACCTCTCCGGTGAGTCCAGTTTTAGATTCCGATGCTTCACTTCAGGTTTACTGTATACCTTGGACCTTCTAATTGACGATGAAACACAGAAATTGCATCCGAATTTAATACAAAAGGCACAATGTCGACTTACGTACAATAGGACTGACGCTCTAACTTTCTATGATTTGAACCTCCCCTGTGTGTCCAGTTTTAGATTCCGATGCGTCACTTCAGGTTTACTGTAAACCTTTGACCTTCTTGTTGACGATGAAACACAGAAATTGCATCCGAATTTAATACAAAAGGCACAATGCCGACTTAAGTACAAGAGGACTGACACTCTAACTTTCTATGATTTGTACCTCTCCTGTGAGTCCAGTTTTAGCTTCCGATGCTTCACGTCAGGTTTACTGTATCCCATGGACCATCGTATTGACGATGAAACACAGAAATTGCATCCGAAATTAATACAAATGGCACAATGCCGACTTAAGTACAAGAGGACTGACACTCTAACTATCTTTGATTAGAACCTCTCCTGTGAGTCCAGGTTTAGATTACGATGCTTCACATCAGGTTTACTGTATCCCTTGGACCTTCTTATTGACGATGAATCACAGAAATTGCATCCGAATTTAATACAAAAGGCACAATGCCGACTTAAGTACAAGGGGACTGACACTCTCAATTTCTATGATTTGAACCTCTCGTGTGAGTCCAGTTTTCGATTACGTTGCTCCACTTCAGGTTTACTGTATACTTTGGACCTTCTCATTGACGATGAACACAGAAATTGCATCCGAATTTAATACAATAGGCACAATGCCGACTTAAGTACAAGAGGACTGACACTCTCACTTTCAATGATTTGAAACTCTCCTGTGAGTCCAGTTTTAGATGACAATGATTCACTTCAGGTTTACTGTATACCTTGGACCTTCTTATTAACAATGAAAAACAGATATTGCATCCGAATTTAATACAAAAGGCACAATGCCGACTTAAGTACAAGACGACTGACACTCTAACTTTCCATGATTGGAACCTCTCCTGTGAGTCCGGTTTTAGATTACGATGCTTCGCATCAGGTTTACTGTATGCCTTGGTCCTTCTTATTGACGATGAAACACAGAAATTGCATCCGAATTTAATACAAAAGGCTCAATGCCGACTTAAGTACAAGAGGACTGACACTCTCACTATCAATGATTTGAAACTCTCCTGTGAGTCCAGTTTTAGATTACGACGCTTCACATCAGGTTTACTGTACTACTTGGACCCTCCTATTGACGATGAAACACACGAATTGCATCCGAATTTAATACAAAAGGCACAATGCCGACTTTAGGACAAGAGGACTGACACACTAACTATCGATTCTTTGAACCTCCCCTCTGAGTCCAGTTTTAGATTCCGACAATTCACTTCGGGTTTACTGTATACCTTGGAGCTTCTTATTGACGATGAAACACAGAAATCGCATCCGAATATAATAGAAAAGGCACAATGCTGACTTAAGTACAAGAGGACTAACACTCTCACTTTCTATGATTGGAACCTCTAATGTGAGTCCAGTTTTAGATTACGATGATTCACTTCAGGTTAACTGTATCCCTTGGGCCTTCTTATTGACGATGAAACACAGAAATTGCATCCGAATTTAATACAAAAGGCACAATGTCGACTTAAGTACAAGATGACTGACACTCTGACTTTCTATGATTGTAACCTCTCCTGTGAGTCTGGTTTTCGATTACGTTGCTTCACATCAGGTTTACTGTATACCTTGGTCCTTCTTATTGACGATGAAACACAGAAATCGCACCCGAATTTAATAAAAAAGGCACAATGCCGACATAAGTACAAGAGGACTGACACTCTCACTTTCTATGATTTGAACCTCTTCTGTGAGTCTAATTTTAGATTCCGATGCTTCACTTCAGGTTTACTGTGTCCCTTGGACCTTAGTATTGACGATGAAACACAGAAATTGCATCCGAATTTCATACAAAAGGCACAATGCCGACTTAAGTACAAGAGGACTGACGCTCTAACTTTCTATGATTGGAACCTCACCTGTGAGTCCAGTTTTAGATTACGATGATTCACTTGAGATTTACTGTATACCTTGGACCTTCCTATTGACGACGAAACACAGAAATTGCATCTGAATTTCATACAAAAGGCACAATGCCGACTTAAGTACAAGAGGACGGACACTCTAACTTTCTACGATTGGAACCTCTCCTGTGAGTCCAGTTTTAGACTACGATGCTTCACATCAGGTTTACTGTATACCTTGGACCTACCTATTGACAATGAGACACAGGAAATGCATCCGAATTTAATACAAAAGGCACAATGCCGACTTACGTACAAGAGGACTGACTTTTTCATTTTCTATGATTTGAACCTCTCCTGTGAGTCCAGTTTTAGATTACGACGCTTCACATCAGGTTTACTGTATTACTTGGACCCTCCTATTGACGATGAAACACAAGAATTGCATCCGAATTTAATACAAAAGGCACAATGCCGACTTTAGGACAAGAGGACTGACACACTAACTATCGATTCTTTGAACCTCCCCTCTGAGTCCAGTTTTAGATTCCGATAATTCACTTCGGGTTTACTGTATACCTTGGACCTTCTTATTGACGATGAAACACAGAAATCGCATCCGAATATAATAGGAAAGGCACAATGCTGACTTAAGTACAAGAGGACTAACACTCTCACTTTCTATGATTGGAACCTCTAATGTGAGTCCAATTTTAGATTACGATGATTCACTTCAGGTTAACTGTATCCCTTGGGCCTTCTTATTGACGATGAAACACAGAAATTGCATCCGAATTTAATACAAAAGGCACAATGTCGACTTAAGTACAAGATGACTGACACTCTAACTTTCTATGATTGTAACCTCTCCTGTGAGTCTGGTTTTAGATTACGATGCTTCACATCAGGTTTACTGTATACCTTGGTCCTTCTTATTGACGATGAAACACAGAAATCGCACCCGAATTTAATAAAAAAGGCACAATACCGACATAAGTACAAGAGGACTGTCACTCTCACTTTCTATGATTTGAACCTCTCCTGTGAGTCTAATTTTAGATTCCGATGCTTCACTTCAGGTTTACTGTGTCCCTTGGACCTTCGTATTGACGATGAAACACAGAAATTGCATCCGAATTTCATACAAAAGGCACAATGCCGACTTAAGTACAAGAGGACTGACGCTCTAACTTTCTATGTTTGGAACCTCTCCTGTGAGTCTAATTTTAGATTCCGATGCTTCACTTCAGGTTTACTGTATCCCTTGGACCTTCTTATTGATGATGAAACACAGAAATTGCATCCGAATTTAATACTAAAAGCACAATGCCGACTTAAGTACAAGAGGACTGACACTCTCACATTCTATGATTTGAACAGCTCCTGTGAGTCCAGTTTTAGATTCCGATAATTCACTTCGGGTTTTCTGTATTCCTTGGACTTTCTTATTGACGATGAAACACAGAAATCGCATACGAATTTAATACAAAAGGCCCAATGCCGACTTAAGTACAAGACGACTGACACTCTTACTTTCTGTGATTTGAACCTCTCCTGTGAGTCCAGTTTTAGATTCCGATGCTTCACATTAGGTTTACTGTGTCCCTTGGACCTTCCTATTGACGACGAAACACAGAAAATGCATCCGAATTTCTTACAAAAGGCACAATGCCGACATAAGTACAAGAGGACTGACGCTCTAACTTTCTATGATCGGAACCTCACCTGTGAGTCCAGTTTTAGATTACGATGATTCACTTGAGGTTTACTGTATACCTTGGACCTTCCTATTGACGATGAAACACAGAAATTGCATCCGAATTTAATACAAAAGGCACAATGCCAGCTTGAGTACAAGAGGACTAACACTCTAACTTTCTATGTTTGGAACCTCTCCTGTGAGTCCAGTTTTAGATTACGATGGGTCACTTCAGGTTTACTTTATCCCTTGGCCCCCCTTATTGACGATGAAACACCGAAATTCCATCCGAATTTAATACAAAAGGCACAATGCCGACTTAAGTACAAGAGGACTGACACACTAACTTCCTATGATTGGAACCTCACCTGTGAGTCCAGTTTTAGACTACGATGCTTCACATCAGGTTTACTGTATACCTTGGACCTACCTATTGACAATGAGACACAGAAATTGCATCCGAATTTAATACAAAAGGCACAATGCCGACTTACGTACAAGAGGACTGACACTTTCACTTTCTATGATTTGAACATCTCCTGTGAGTCCAGGTTTAGATTACGATCATTCACTTCAGGTTTACTGTATACCTTGGACCTTCTTATTAAGGATGAAACACAGATATTGCACCCGAATTTAATACAAAAGGCACAATGCCGACTTATGTACAAGACGACTGACACTCTAACTGTCTATGATTGGAACCTCTCCTGTTTGTCCGGTTTTAGATTACGAAGCTTCACATCAGGTTTACTGTATACCTTGGTCCTTCTTATTGACGATGAAACACAGAAATTGCGTCCGAATTTAATAAAAAAGGCACAATGCCGACTTAAGTACAAGAGGACTGACACTCTCACTTTCTATTATTTCCGGTGAGTCCAATTTTAGATTCCGATGCTTCACTTCAGGTTTACTGTATCCCTTGGACCTTCTTATTGATGATGAAACACAGAAATTGCATCCGAATTTAATACTAAAAGCACAATGCCGACTTAAGTACAAGAGGACTGACACTCTCACTTTCTATGATTTTAACATCTCCAGTGAGTCCAGTTTTAGATTCCGATAATTCACTTCGGGTTTACTGTATACCTTGGACCTTCCTATTGACGATGAAACACAAAAAATGCATCCGAATTTCTTACAAAAGGCACAATGCCGACTTAAGTACAAGAGGACTGACGCTCTAACTTTCTATGATTGGAACCTCACCTGTGAGTCCAGTTTTAGATTACGATGATTCACTTGAGGTTTACTGTATACCTAGGACCTTCTTATTGACGATGAAACACAAAAATTGCATCCGAATTTAATACAAAAGGCACAATGCCGACTTAAGTACAAGAGGACTGACACTCTAACATTCTATGATTGGAATCTTTCCTGTGAGTCCAGTTTTAGGTTACGATTGGTCACTTCAGGTTTACTTTATCCCTTGGACTTCCCTATTGACGATGAAACACAGAAATCGCAGCCGAATTTAATACAAAAGTCACAATGCGGACTTAAGTACAAGAGGACTGACACTCTAACTTTCTATGATTGGAACCTCTCCTGTGAGTCCAGATATAGACTACGATGCTTCACATCAGGTTTACTGTATACCTTGGACCTTTCTATTGAAAATGAAACACAGAAATTGCATCCGAATTTAATATAAAAGGCACAATGCCGACTTAAGGACAAGAGGACTGACACACTAACTATCGATGATTTGAACGTCCCCTCTGAGTCCAGTTTTAGATTCCGATAATTCACTTCGGGTTTACAGTATACCTTGGACTTTCTTATTGACGAATAAACACAGAAATCACATCCGAATTTAATACAAAAGGCACAATGCCGACTTAAGTACAAGACAACTGACACTCTAATTTTCTATGATTGGAACCTCTCCTGTGAGTCCAGTTTTAGATTACGATGATTCACTTCAGGTTTACTGTTTCCCTTGGACCTTCTTATTGACGATGAAACACAGAAATTGCAAACGATTTTAATACCAAAGGCACAATGACGACTTACGTACAAGAGGACTGACACTCTCACTTTCTATGATTTGAACCTCTCCTGTGAGTCCAGTTTTAGATTCCGATGCTTCACATTAGGTTTACTGTGTCCCTTGGACCTTCCTGTTGACGACGAAACACAGAAATTGCATCCGAATTTCATACAAAAGGCACAATGCCGACTTAAGTACAAGAGGACTGACGCTCTAACTTTCTATGATTGGAATCTCACCTGTGAGTCCAGTTTTAGATTACGATGATTCACTTGAGGTTTACTGTATACCTTGGAGCTTCTTATTGACGATGAAACACAAAAATTGCATCCGAATTTAATACAAAAGGGCACAATGCCGACTTAAGTACAAGAGGAGTAACACTCTAACTTTTTATGATTGGAACCTCTCCTGTGAGTCCAGTTTTAGATTACGATGATTCACTTCAGGTTTACTGTATCCCTTGGACCTTCTTATTGACGATGAAACACAGAAATTGCAAACGATTTTAATACAAAAGGCACAATGCCGACTTACGTACAAGAAGATTGACACTATCACTTTCTATGATTTGAACCTCTCCTGTGAGTCCAGTTTTAGATTCTGATGCTTCACATTAAGTTTACTGTGTACCTTGGACCTTCCTATTGACGATGAAACACAAGAATTGCATCCGAATTTAATACAAAAGGCACAATGCCGACTTAAGGACAAGAGGACTGACACACTAACTATCGATGATTTGAACCTCCCCTCTGAGTCCAGTTTTAGATTCCGATAATTCACTTCGGGTTTACTGTATACCTTAGACCTTCTTATTGACGATGAAACACAGAAATCGCATCCGAATTTAATAGAAAAGGCACAATGCGGACTTAAGTACAAGAGGACTGACACTCTCTCTTTCTATGATTGGAAGCTCTAATGTGTGTCCAGTTTTAGATTACGATAATTCACTTCAGGTTTACTGTATACCTTGGACCTTCTTATCAACGATGAAACACAGATATTGCATCCGAATTTAATACAAAAGGCACAATGCCGACTTAAGTACAAGACGCCTGACACTCTAACGTCCTATGATTGGAACCTCTCCTGTGAGTCCGGTTTTAGATTACGATGCTTCACATCAGATTTACTGTATACCTTGGTCCTTCTTATTGACGATGAAACACAGAAAATGCATCCGAATTTAATAAAAAAGGCACAATGCCGATTTAAGTACAAGAGGACTGACACTCTCACTTTCTATGATTTGAACCTCTCCTGTGTGTCCAATTTTAGACTCCGATGCTTCACTTCAGGTTTACTGTATCCCTTGGACCTTCTTATTGATGATGACACACAGAAATTGCATCCGAATTTAATACTAAAAGCACAATGCCGACTTAAGTACAAGAGGACTGACTCTCTCACATTCTATGATTTGAACATCTCCTGTGAGTCCAGTTTTAGATTCCGATAATTCACTTCGGGTTTACTGTATAAATTGGACTTTCTTATTGACGATGAAACACCGAAATCGCATACGAATTTAATACAAAAGGCACAATGCCGACTTAAGTACAAGACGTCTGACACTCTTACTTTCTATGATTTGAACCTCTCCTGTTAGTCCAGTTTTAGATTCCGATGCTTCACATTAGGTTTACTGTGTCCCTTGGACCTTCCTATTGACGACGAAACACAGAAATTGCATCCGAATTTCTTACAAAAGGCACAATGCCGACTTAAGTACAAGAGGACTGACGCTCTAACTTTCTATGATCGGAACCTCACCTGTGAGTCCAGTTTTAGATTACGATGATTCACTTGAGGTTTACTGTATACCTTGGACCTTCTTATTGACGATGAAACACAGAAATTGCATCCGAATTTAATACAAAAGGCACAATGCCGACTTAAGTACAAGAGGACTAACACTCTAACTTTCTATGATTGGAACCTCTGCTGTGAGTCCAGTTTTAGACTACGATGCTTCACATCAGGTTTACTGTATACCTTGGACCTACCTATTGACAATGAGACACAGAAATTGCATCCGAATTTAAAACAAAGGGCACAATGCCGACTTACGTACAAGAGGACTGACACTTTCACTTTCTATAATTAGAACATCTCCTGTGAGTCCAGGTTTAGATTACGATGATTCACTTCAGGTTTACTGTATCCCTTGGACCTCCTTATTGACGATGAAACACAGAAATAGCATCCGAATTTAATAGAAAAGGCACTATGCGGACTAAAGTACAAGAGGACCGACACTCTCACTTTCTATGATTGGAACCTCTAATGTGAGTCCAGTTTTAGATTACTATGATTCACTTCAGGTTTACTGTATACCTTGGACCTTCTTATTAACGATGAAATACAGATATTGCATCCGACTTTAATACAAAAGGCACAATGCCGACTTCAGTACAAGACGACTGACACTCTAACTTTCTATGACTGGAACCTCTCCTGTGAGTCCGGTTTTAGATTACGATGCTTCACATCAGGTTTACTGTATACCTTGGTCCTTCTTATTGACGATGAAACACAGAAATTGCGTCCGAATTTAATAAAAAAGGCACAATGCCGACTTAAGTACAAGAGGACTGACACTCTCACTTTCTATTATTTGAATCTCTCCTGTGAGTCCAGTTTTAGATTCCGATGCTTCACTTCAAGTTTACTGTATCCCTTGGACCTTCTTATTGATGATGAAACACAGAAATTGCATCCGAATTTAATACTAAAAGCACAATGCCGACTTAAGTACAAGAGGACTGACACTCTCACTTTCTATGATTTGAACATCTCCTGTGAGTCCAGTGTTAGATTCCGATAATTCACTTTGGGTTTACTGTATACCTTGGACTTTCTTGTTGGCGATGAAACACAGAAATCGCATCTGAATTTAATACAAAAGGGACAATGCCGACTTAAGTACAAGACGACTGACACTCTTACTTTCTATGATTTGAACCTCTCCTGTGAGTCCAGTTTTAGATTCCGATGCTTCACATTAGGTTTACTGTGTCCCTTGGAAATTCCTATTGACGACGAACTACAGAAATTGCATCCGAATTTCATACAAAAGGCACAATGCCGACTTAAGTACAAGAGGACTGACGCACTAACTTTCTATGATTGGAACCTCACCTGTGAGTCCAGTTTTAGATTACGATGATTCACTTGAGGTTTACTGTATACCTTGGACCTTCTTATTGACGATGAAACACAGATATTGCATCCGAATTTAATACAAAAGGCACAATGCCGACTTATGTACAAGAGGACTAACACTCTAACCTTCTATGTATGGAACCTCTCCTGTGAGTCCAGTTTTAGTTTACGATGGGAGACTTCAGGTTTACTTTATCCCTTGGACCTCCTTATTGACGATGAAACACAGAAATTCCATCCGAATTTTATACAAAAGGCACAATGCCGACTTAAGTACAAGAGGACTGACACTCTAATTTTCTATGATTGGAACCTCTCCTGTGAGTCCAGTTTTAGATTACGCCGCTTCACATCAGGTTTACTGTATACCTTGGACCTTCCTATTGACGACGAAACACAAGAATTGCATCCGAATTTAATACAAAAGGCACAATGCCGACTTAAGTACAAGAGGAATGACACTCTCACTTTCTATGATTGGAACCTCTCCTGTGAGTCCAGTTTTAGATTACGACGCTTCACATCTAGTTTACTGTATACCTTGGACCTTTCTATTGACGATGAAACACAAGAATTGCATCCGAATTTAACGCAAAAGGCACAATGCCGACTTAAGGACAAGAGGACTACACACAAACTATCGATGATTTGAACCTCATCTCTGAGTCCAGTTTTAGATTCCGATAATTCACTTCGGGTTTACTGTATACCTTGGACTTTCTAATTGACGAAGAAACACAGAAATCACATCCGAATTTAATACAAAAGGCATAATGCCGACTTAAGTACAAGACGACTGACACTCTCACTTTCTATGATTGCAACCTGTAATTTGTGTCCAGTTTTAGATTACGATGATTCACTTCAGGTTTACTGTATGCCTTGGACCTTCTTATTAACGATGAAACACAGATATTGCATCCGAATTTAATACAAAAGGCACAATGCCGACTTAAGTACAAGACGACTGACACTCTAACTTTCTATGATTGGAACCTCTCCTGTGAGTCCAGTTTTAGATTACGATGATTCACTTCAGGTTTACTGTATCCCTTGGACCTTCTTATTGACGATGAAACACAGAAATTGCAAACGATTTTAATACAAAAGGCACAATGCCGACTTACGAACAAGAGGACTGACACTCTCACTTTCTATGATTTGAACCTCTCCTGTGAGTCCAGTTTTAGATTCCGATGCTTCACATTAGGTTTACTGTGTCCCTTGGACCTTCCTATTGACGACGAAACACAGAAATTGCATCCGAATTTCATACAAAAGGCACAATGCCGACTTAAGTACAAGAGGACTGACGCTCTAACTTTCTATGATTGGAACCTCACCTGTGAGTCCAGTTTTAGATTACGATGATTCACTTGAGGTTTACTGTATACCTTGGACGTTCTTGTTGGCGATGAAACACAGAAATCGCATCTGAATTTAATACAAAAGGGACAATGCCGACTTAAGTACAAGACGACTGACACTCTTACTTTCTATGATTTGAACCTCTCCTGTGAGTCCAGTTTTAGATTCCGATGCTTCACATTAGGTTTACTGTGTCCCTTGGAAATTCCTATTGACGACGAACTACAGAAATTGCATCCGAATTTCATACAAAAGGCACAATGCCGACTTAAGTACAAGAGGACTGACGCTGTAACTTTCTATGATTGGAACCTCACCTGTGAGTCCAGTTTTAGATTACGATGATTCACTTGAGGTTTACTGTATACCTTGGACCTTCTTATTGACGATGAAACACAGATATTGCATCCGAATTTAATACAAAAGGCACAATGCCGACTTATGTACAAGAGGACTAACACTCTAACCTTCTATGTTTGGAACCTCTCCTGTGAGTCCAGTTTTAGTTTACGATGGGAGACTTCAGGTTTACTTTATCCCTTGGACCTCCTTATTGACGATGAAACACAGAAATTCCATCCGAATTTTATACAAAAGGCACAATGCCGACTTAAGTACAAGGGGACTGACACTCTAATTTTCTATGATTGGAACCTCTCCTGTGAGTCCAGTTTTAGATTACGACGCTTCACATCAGGTTTACTGTATACCTTGGACCTTCCTATTGACGATGAAACACAAGAATTGCATCCGAATTTAATACAAAAGGCACAATGCCGATTTTAGGACAAGAGGACTGACACACTAACTATCGATGATTTGAATCTCCCCTCTGAGTCCAGTTTTAGATTCCGATAATTCACTTCGGGTTCACTGTGTACCTTGGACCTTCATATTGACGATGAAACCCAGAAATCGCATCCGAATTTAATAGAAAAGACACAATGCCGACTTAAGTACAAGAGGACTGACACTCTCACTTTCTATGATTGGAACCTCTAATGTGAGTCTAGTTTTAGATTACGATGATTCACTTCAGGTTTACTGTATACCTTGGACCTTCTTATTAACGATGAAACACAGATATTGCATCCGAATTTAATACAAAAGGCACAATGCCAACTTAAGTACAAGACGACTGACACTCTAACCTTCTATGATATGAACATCTCCTGTGAGTCCACTTTTAGATTACGATGATTCACTTCAGGTTAACTGTATCCCTTGGACCTTCTTATTGACGATGAAACACAGAAATTGCATCCGAATTTAATACAAAAGGCACAATGCCGACTTAAGTACAAGAGGACTGACACTCTAACTATCTATGATTGGAACCTCCCCTGTGAGTCCAGTTTTAAACTACGATGCTTCACATCAGAGTTACTGTATACCTTGGACCTTCCTATTGACAATGAAACACAGAAATTGCATCCGAATTTAATATAAAAGGCACAATGCCGACTTAAGAACAAGAGGACTGACACTCTAACTTTCTATGATTTGAACCTCCCATGTGAGTCCAGTTTTAGATTCCAATAATTCACTTCGGGTTTACTATATATCTTGGACCTTCTTATTGACGATGAAACACAGAAATTGCATTAGAATTTAATACAAAAGGCACAATGCCGACTTACGTACAAGAGGACTGACACTCTCCATTTCTATGATTTGAATATCTCCTGTGAGTCCAGTTTTAGATTACGATGATACACTTCAGGTTTACTGTATCCCTTGGACCTCCTTATTGACGATGAAACACAGAAATAGCATCCGAATTTAATACAAAAGGCACAATGCCGACTTAAGTACAAGAGGAATGACACTCTCACTTTCTATGATTGGAACCTCTCCTGTGAGTCCAGTTTTAGATTACGACGCTTCACATCTAGTTTACTGTATACCTTGGACCTTTCTATTGACGATGAAACACAAGAATTGCATCCGAATTTAACGCAAAAGGCACAATGCCGACTTAAGGACAAGAGGACTACACACAAACTATCGATGATTTGAACCTCATCTCTGAGTCCAGTTTTAGATTCCGATAATTCACTTCGGGTTTACTGTATACCTTGGACGTTCTTATTGACTATGAAACACAGAAGTTGCATCCGAATTTAATCCAAAGGCCCAATGCCGACTTAAGTACAAGAGGACTGACACTCTAACTTTCTATGATTGGAACCTCCCCTGTGAGTCCAGTTTTAGACTACGATGCTTCACATCAGAGTTACTGTATACCTTTGACCTTCTTATTGACGATGAAACGCAGAAATTGCATTAGAATTTAATACAAAAGGCACAATGCCGACTTACGTACAAGAGGACTGACACTCTCCATTTCTATGATTTGAACATCTCCTGTGAGTCCAGTTTTAGATTACGATGATTCACTTCAGGTTTACTGTATCCCTTGGACCTCCTTATTGACGATGAAACACAGAAATAGCATCCGAATTTAATACAAAAGGCACAATGCCGATTTAAGTACAAGAGGAATGACACTCTAACTTTCTATGATTGGAACCTCTCCTGTGAGTCCAGTTTTAGATTACGACGCTTCACATCTGCTTTACTGTATACCTTGGACCTTCTTATTGATGATGAAACACAGAAATCGCATCCGAATTTAATACTAAAAGCACAATGCCGACTTAAGTACAAGAGAACTGACACTCTCACATTCTGTGATTTGAACATCTCCTGTGAGTCCAGTTTTAGATTCCGATAAATCACTTCGGGTTTACTGTAAACCTTGGACTTTCTTATTGACGATGAAACACAGAAATCGCATCCGAATTTAATACAAAATGCACAATGCCGACTTACGTACAAGAGGACTGACACTTTCACTTTCTATGAATTGAACCTCTCCTGTGAGTCCAGTTTTAGACTACGATGCTTCACATCAGGTTTACTGTATACCTTGGACCTACCTATTGACAATGAGACACAGAAATTGCATATGAATTTAATACAGAAGGCACAATGCCAACTTACGTACAAGATGACTGACACTTTCACTTTCTATGATTTGAACCTCTTCTGTGAGTCCAGTTTTAGATTACGACGCTTCACATTAGGATTACTGTATACCTTGGACCTTCCTATTGTCGATGAAACACAAGAATTGCTTGCGAATTTAATACAAAAGGCACAATGCCGACTTTAGGACAAGAGGACTGACACACTACTTATCGATGATTTGAACCTCCCCTCTGAGTCCAGTTTTAGATTCCGATAATTCACTTCGGGTTTACTGTATACCTTGGACCTCCTTATTGACGATGAAACACAGAAATCGCATCCGAATTTAATAGAAAAGACACAATGCCGACTTAAGTACAAGAGGACTGACACTCACACTTTCTATGATTGGAATCTCTAATGTGAGTGCAGTTTTAGATTACGATGATTCACTTCCGGATTACTGTACACCTTGGACCTTCTTATTAACGATGAAACACAGATATTGCTTCCGAATTTAATACAAAAGGCACAATGCCGACTTAAGAACAAGAGGACTGACACTCTAACTTTCTATGATTTGAACCTCCCCTGTGAGTCCAGTTTTAGATTCTAATAATTCACTTTGGGTTTACTATATATCTTGGACCTTCTTACTGACGATGAAACACAGAAATTTCATATGAATTTAATACAGAAGGCACAATGCCGACTTACGTACAAGAGGACTGACACTCTAACTTTCTATGATTGGAACCTCTCCTGTGAGTCCAGTTTTAGATTACGACGCTACACATCAGGTTTACTGTATACCTTGGACCTTCCTATTGACGATGAAACACAAGAATTGCATCCGAATTTGATACAAAAGGCACAAAGCCGTTTTTGGACAAGAGGACTGACACACTAACTATCGATGATTTGAATCTCCCCTCTGAGTCCAGTTTTAGATTCCGATAATTCACTTCGGGTTCACTGTATACCTTGGACCTTCATATTGACGATGAAACCCAGAAATCGCATCCGAATATAATAGAAAAGGCACAATGCCGACTTAAGTACAAGAGGACTGACACTCTCACTTTCTATGATTGGAACCTCTAATGTGAGTCTAGTTTTAGATTACGATGATTCACTTCAGGTTAACTGTATCCCTTGGACCTTCTTATTGACGATGAAACACAGAAATTGCATCCGAATTTAATACAAAAGGCACAATGCCGACTTAAGTACAAGAGGACTGACACTCTAACTTTCTATGATTGGAACCTCCCCTGTGAGTCCAGTTTTAGACTACGATGCTTCACATCAGAGTTACTGTATACCTTGGACCTTCTTATTGACGATGAAACACAGAAATTGCATTAGAATTTAATACAAAAGGCACAATGCCGACTTACGTACAAGAGGACTGACAGTCTCCATTTCTATGATTTGAACATCTCCTGTGAGTCCAGTTTTAGATTACGATGATTCACTTCAGGTTTACTGTATCCCTTGGACCTCCTTATTGACGATGAAACACAGAAATAGCATCCGAATTTAATACAAAAGGCACAATGCCGACTAAAGTACAAGAGGAATGACACTCTAACTTTCTATGATTGGAACCTCTCCTGTGAGTCCAGTTTTAGATTACGACGCTTCACATCTGCTTTACTGTATACCTTGGACCTTCTTATTGATGATGAAACACAGAAATCGCATCCGAATTTAATACTAAAAGCACAATGCCGACTTAAGTACAAGAGGACTAACGCTCTAACTTTCTGTGATTTGAACATCTCCTGTGAGTCCAGTTTTAGATTCCGATAGTTCACTTCGGGTTTACTGTATACCTTGGACTTTCTTATTGACGATGAAACACAGAAATTGCATCCGAATTTAATACTAAAAGCACAATGCCGACTTAAGTACAAGAGAAATGACACTCTCACATTCTGTGATTTGAACATCTCCTGTGAGTCCAGTTTTAGATTCCGATAAATCACTTCGGGTTTACTGTAAACCTTAGACATTCTTATTGACGATGAAACACAGAAATCGCATCCGAATTTAATACAAAATGCACAATGCCGACTTACGTACAAGATGACTGACACTTTCACTTTCTATGATTTGAACCTCTTCTGTGAGTCCAGTTTTAGACTACGATGCTTCACATACGGTTTACTGTATACCTTGGACCTACCTATTGACAATGAGACACAGAAATTGCATATGAATTTAATACAGAAGGCACAATGCCGACTTACGTACAAGATGACTGACACTCTAACTTTCTATGATTTGAACCTCATCTGTGAGTCCAGTTTTAGATTCTAGTAATTCACTTTGGGTTTACTATATATCTTGGACCTTCTTACTGACGATGAAACACAGAAATTTCATATGAATTTAATATAGAAGGCACAATGCCGACTTACGTACAAGAGGACTGACACTTTCACTTTCTATGATTTGAACCTCTCCTGTGAGTCCAGTTTTAGATTACGACGCATCACATCAGGATTACTGTATACCTTAGATTTTCCTATTGACGATGAAACACAAGAAGTGCTTCCGAATTTAATACAAAAGGCACAATGCCGACTTTAGGACAAGAGGACTGACACACTAACTATCGATGATTTGAACCTCCCCTCTGAGTCCAGTTTTAGATTCCGATAATTCACTTCGGGTTTACTGTATACCTTGGACCTTCTTATTGACGATGAAACACAGAAATCGCATCCGAATTTAATACAAAATGCACAATGCCGACTTAAGTACAAGAGGACTGACACTCTAACTTTCTATGATTGGAACCTCCCCTGTGAGTCCAGTTTTAGACTACGATGCTTCACATCAGAGTTACTGTATACCTTTGACCTTCCTATTGACAATGAAACACAGAAATTGCATCCGAATTTAGTATAAAAAGCACAATGCCGACTTAAGAACAAGAGGACTAACACTCTAACTTTCTATGACTTGAACCTCCCCTGTGAGTCCAGTTTTAGATTCCAATAAATCACTTTGGGCTTACTGTATACCTTGGACCTTCTTATTGACGATGAAACACACAAATCGCATCCGAATTTAATACAAAAGGCACAATGCCGACTTAAGTACAAGAGGACTGACACTCTAACTTTCTATGATTGGAACCTCCCCTGTGAGTCCAGTTTTAGATTACGACGCATCACATCAGGATTACTGTATACCTTGGACTTTCCTATTGACGATGAAACACAAGAAGTGTTTCCGAATTTAATACAAAAGGCACAATGCCGACTTTAGGACAAGAGGACTGACACACTAACTATCGATGGTTTGAACCTCCCCTCTGAGTCCAGTTTCAGATTCCGATAATTCACTTCGGGTTTACTGTATACCTTGGACCTTCTTATTGACGATGAAACACAGAAATCGCATCCGAATTTAATACAAAAGGCACAATGCCGACTTAAGTACAAGAGGACTGACACTCTAACTTTCTATGATTGGAACCTCCCCTGTGAGTCCAGTTTTAGACTACGATGCTTCACATCAGGTTTACTGTATACCTTGGACCTACCTAATGACAATGAGACACAGAAATTGCATCCGAATTTAATACAAAAGGCACAATGCCGACTTACGTACAAGAGGACTGACACTTTCACTTTCTATGATTTGAACCTCTCCTGTGAGTCCAGTTTTAGATTACGACGCTTCACATCAGGTTTACTGTATACCTTGGACCTTCTTATTAACGATGAAACACAGATATTGCATCCGAATTTAATACAAAAGGCACAATGCCGACTTCAGTACAAGACGACTGACACTCTAACCTTCTATGATATGAACATCTCCTGTGAGTCCAGTTTTAGATTACGATGATTCACTTCAGGTTAACTGTATCCCTTGGACCTTCTTATTGACGATGAAGCACAGAAATTGCATCCGAATTTAATACAAAAGGCACAATGTCGACTTAAGTACAAGAGGACTGACACTCTAACTTTCTATGATTGGAACCTCCCCTGTGAGTCCAGTTTTAGACTACGATCCTTCACATCAGAGTTACTGTATACCTTGGACATTCCTATTGACAATGAAACACAGAAATTGCAAACGATTTTAATACAAAATGCACAATGCCGACTTACGAACAAGAGGACTGACACTCTCACTTTCTTTGATTTGAACCTCTCCTGTGAGTCCAGTTTTAGATTCCGATGCTTCACATTAGGTTTACTGTGTCCCTTGGACCTTCCTATTGACGACGAAACACAGAAATTGCATCCGAATTTCATACAAAAGGCACAATGCCGACTTTAGTACGAGAGGACTGACGCTCTAACTTTCTATGGCTGGAACCTCACCTGTGAGTCCAGTTTTAGATTACGATGATTCACTTGAGGTTTACTGTATACCTTGGACCTTCTTATTGACGATGAAACACAGAAATTGCATCCGAATTTAATACAAAAGGCACAATGCCGACTTAAGTACAAGAGGACTAACACTCTAACTTTCTATGATTGGAACCTCTCCTGTGAGTCCAGTTTTAGTTTACGATGGGTCACTTCAGGTTTACTTTATCCCTTGGACCTCCTTATTGACGATGAAACACAGAAATTGCATCCGAATTTAATACAAAAGTCACAATGCCGACTTAAGTACAAGAGGACTGAAACTTTCACTTTCTATGATTTGAACATCTCCTGTGAGTCCAGTTTTAGACTACGATGCATCACATCAGGTTTACTGTATACCTTGGAGCTACCTATTGACAATGAGATATAGAAATTGCATCCGAATTTAATACAAGAGGCACAATGCCGACTTACGTACAAGAGGACAGACACTTTCACTTTCTATGATTTGAACATCTCCTGTGAGTCCAGGTTTAGATTACGATGATTCACTTCAGGTTTACTGTATCCCTTGGACCTCCTTATTGACGATGAAACACAGAAATAGCATCCGAATTTAATACAAAAGGCACAATGCCGACTTAAGTACAAAAGGACTAACACTCTAACTTTCTATGATTGGAACCTCCCCTGTGAGTCCAGTTTTAGACTACGATGCTTCACATCAGAGTTACTGTATACCTTGGACCTTCCTATTGACAATGAAACACAGAAATTGCATCCGAATTTAATATAAAAGGCACAATGCCGACTTAAGGACAAGACGACTGACACTCTAACTTTCTATGATTGGAACCTCCCCTGTGAGTCCAGTTTCAGACTACGATGCTTCACATCAGAGTTACTGTATACCTTGGACCTTCCTATTGACAATGACACACAGAAATTGCATCCGAATTTAATATAAAAGGCACAATGCCGACTTAAGAACAAGAGGACTGACACTCTAACTTTCTATGATTTGAACCTCCCCTGTGAGTCCAGTTTTAGATTCCAATAATTCACTTCGGGTTTACTATATATCTTGGACCTTCTTATTGACGATGAAACACAGAAATTGCATTAGAATTTAATACAAAAGGCACATTGCCGACTTAAGTACAAGAGGACTGACGCTCTAACTTTCTATGATTGAAACCTCACCTGTGAGGCCAGTTTTAGGTTACGATGATTCACTTGAGGTTTACTGTATACCTTGGACCTTCTTATTGACGATGAAACACAGAAATTGCATTCGAATTTAATACAAAAGGCCCAATGCCGACTTAAGTACAAGAGGACTAACACTCTAACTTTCTATGTTTGGAACCTCTCCTGTGAGTCCAGTTTTAGTTTACGATGGGTCACTTCAGGTTTACTTTATCCATTGGACCTCCTTATTGACGATGAATCACAGAAATTCCATCCGAATTTAATACAAAAGGCACAATGCCGACTTAAGTACAAGAGGACTGACACTCACACGTTCTATGATTGGAACCTCTCCTGTGAGTCCAGTTTTAGGCTACGATGCTTCACATCAGGTTTACTGTATACCTGGGACCTACCTATTGACAATGAGACACAGAAATTGCATCCGAATTTCATACAAAAGGCACAATGCCGACTTAAGTACAAGACGACCGACACTCTTACTTTCTATGATTTGAACCTCTCCTGTGAGTCCAGTTTTAGATTCCGATGCTTCACATTAGGTTTACTGTGTCCCCTGGACTTTCCTATTGACGACGAAACACAGAAATTGCATCCGAATTTCATACAAAATGCACAATGCCGACTTAAGTACAAGAGGACTGACGCTCTAACTTTCTATGATTGGAACCTCAGCTGTGAGTCCAGTTTTAGATTACGATGATTCACTTGAGGTTTACTGTATACCTTGGACCTTCTTATTGACGATGAAACACTGAAATTGCATCCGAATTTAATACAAAAGGCACAATGCCGACTTAAGTACAAGAGGACTAACACTCTAACTTTCTATGTTTGGAACCTCTCCTGTGAGTCCAGTTTTAGTTTACGATGGGTCACTTCAGGTTTACTTTATCCCTTGGACCTCCTTATTGACGATGAAACACAGAATTTCCATCCGAATTTAATACAAAAGGCACAATGCCGACTTAAGTACATGAGGACTGACACTCTATCTTTCTATGATTGGAACCTCTCCTGTGAGTCCAGTTTTAGACTACGATGCTTCACATCATGTTTACTGTATACCTTGGACCTACCTATTGACAATGAGACACAGAAATTGCTTACGAATTTAATACAAAAGGCACAATGTCGACTTACGTACAAGAGGACTGACACTCTAACTTTCTATGATTGGAACCTCTCCTGTGAGTCCAATTCTAGATTCCGATGCTTCACTTCAGGTTTACTGTATCCCTTGGACCTTCTTATTGATGATGAAACACAGAAATTGCATCCGAATTTAATACTAAAAGCACAATGCCGACTTAAGTACAACAGGACTGACACACTCACATTCTGTGATTTGAACATCTCCTGTGAGTCCAGTTTTAGATTCCGATAATTCACTTCGGGTTTACTGTATACCTTGGACTTTCTTATTGACGATGAAACACAGAAATCGCATCCGAATTTAATACAAAAGGCACAATGCCGACTTACGTACAAGAGGACTGACACTTTCACTTTCTATGATTTGAACCTCTCCTGTGAGTCCAGTTTTAGACTATGATGTTTCACATCAGGTTTACTGTATACCTTGGACCTACCTATTGACAATGAGACACAGAAATTGCATATGAATTTAATACAGAAGGCACAATGCCGACTTACGTACAAGAGGACTGACACTTTCACTTTCTATGATTTGAACCTCTCCTGTGAGTCCAGTTTTAGATTACGACGCATCATATCAGGATTACTGTATACCTTGGACTTTTTTTATTGACGATGAAACACAAGAAGTGCTTCCGAATTTAATACAAAAGGCACAATGCCGACTTTAGGACAAGAGGGCTGACACACTAACTATCGATGATTTGAACCTCCCCTCTGAGTCCAGTTTTAGATTGCGATAATTCACTTCGGGTTTACTGTATACCTTGGACTTTCTTACTGACGATGAAACACAGAAATTGCATCCGAATTTAATACAAAAGGCACATTGCCGACTTAAGTACAAGAGGACTGACACTCTAACTTTCTATGATTGGAATCTCTCCTGTGAGTCCAGTTTTAGTTTACGATGGGTCACTTCAGGTTTACTTTATCCCTTGGACATCCTTATTGACGATGAAGCACAGAAATGCCATCCGAATTTAATACAAAAGGCACAATGCCGACTTAAGTACAAGAGGACTGACACTTTAACATTCTATGATTGGAATCTCTCCTGTGAGTCCAGTTTTAGACTACGATGCTTCACATCAGGTTTACTGTATACCTTGGACCTTCCTATTGACAATGAAACACAGAAATTGCATCTGAATTTAATATAAAAGGCACAATGCCGACTTAAGAGCAAGAGGACTGACACTCTTACTTTCTATGATTTAAACCTCCCCTGTGAGTCCAGTTTTAGATTCTAATAATTCACTTTGGGTATACTATATTTCTTGGACCTTCTTATTGACGATGAAACACAGAAATTGCATCCGAATTTAATACAAAAGGCACAATGCCGACTTACGTACAAGAGGACTGACACTCTCACTTTCTATGATTTGAACATCTTCCGTGAGTCCAGTTTTAGATTACGATGATTCACTTCAGGTTTACTGTATCCCTTGGACCTCCTTATTGACGATGAAACACAGAAATAGCATCCGAATTTAATACAAAAGGCACAATGCCGACTTAAGTACAAGAGGAATGACACTCTTACTTTCTATGATTGGAACCTCTCCTGTGAGTCCAGATTTAGATTACGATGATTCACTTCAGGTTTACTGTATCCATTGGACCTTCTTATTGACGATGAAACACAGAAATAGCATCCGAATTTAATACAAAAGGCACAATGCCGACTTAAGGACAAGAGGACTGACACACTAACTATCGATGATTTGAACCTATCCTCAGAGTCCAGTTTCAGATTCCGATAATTCACTTCGGGTTTGCTGTATACCTTGGACTTTCTTATTGACGAAGAAACACAGAAATCACATCCGAATTTATTACAAAAGGCACAATGCCGACTTAAGTACAAGAGGAATGACACTCTTACTTTCTATGATTGGAACCTCTCCTGTGAGTCCAGATTTAGATTACGATGATTCACTTCAGGTTTACTATATCCATTGGACCTTCTTATTGACGATGAAACACAGAAATAGCATCCGAATTTAATACAAAAGGCACAATGCCGACTTAAGTACAATAGGACTGACACTCTCACTTTCTATGATTTGAACCTCTCCTGTGAGTCCAGTTTTAGTTTACGATGGGTCACTTCAGGTTTACTTTATCCCTTGGACCTCCGTATTGACGATGAAACACAGAAATAGCATCCGAATTTAATAGATAAGGCACAATGCCGACTTAAGTACAAGAGGACTGACACTCTCACTTTCTATGATTGGAACCTCTAATGTGAGTCCAGTTTTAGATTACGATGATTCACTTCAGGTTTACTGTATCCCTTGGACCTTCTTATTGACGATGAAACACAGAAATTGCATCCGAATTCAATACAAAAGGCACAATGCCGACTTAAGTACAAGAGGACTGACGCTCTAACTTTCTATGATTGGAACCTCACCTGTGAGCCCAGTTGTAGATTACGATGATTCACTTCAGGTTTACTGTATACCTTGGACCTTCTTATTGACGATGAAACACAGAAATAGCAATCGAATTTAATACAAAAGGCACAATGCCGACTTAAGTACAAGAGGACTGACACTCTCACTTTCTATGATTGGAACCTCTAATGTGAGTCCAGTTTTAGATTACGATGATTCACTTCAGGTTTACTGTATACCTTGGACCTTCTTATTAACGATGAAACACAGATATTGCATCCGAATTTAATACAAAAGGCACAATGCCGACTAAAGTACAAGACGACTGACACCCACACTTTCTATGATTTGAACCTCTCCTGTGAGTCCAGTTTTAGATTCCAATGCTTCACTTTAGGTTTACTGTGTCCCTAGGACCTTCTTATTGACGATGAAACACAGAAATTGCATCCTAATTTAATACAAAAGGCACAATGTCGTCTTAAGTACAAGAAGACTGACACTCTAACTTTCTACGACTTGAACCACTCCTGTGAGTCCAGTTTTAGATTCCGATGCTTCACTTCAGGTTTACTGTATACCTTGGACCTTCATATTGACGATGAAACACAGAAATTGCATCCGAATTTAATACAAAAGGCACAATGCCGACTCAAGTACAAGAGGACTGACACTCTCATTTTCTATGATTTGAACCTCTCCTGTGAGTCCAGTTTTAGATTACGATGCTTCACATCAGGTTTACTGTATCCCTCGGAATCTCTTATTGACGATGAAACACAGAAATTGCATCCGAATTTAATACAAAAAGCACAATGCCGACTTAAGTACAAGAGGACTGACACTTTCACTTTCTATGATTTGAACCTCTCCTATGAGTCCAGCTTTAGATTCTGAAGCTTCCCTTCAGGTTTACTGTATACCTTGGACCTTCTTATTGACGATGAGACACAGAAATTGCATCCAAATTTAATACAAAAGGAACAATGCCGACTTCAGTACAAGAGGACTGACACTCTCACTTTCTATGATTTGAACCTCTCCTGTGAGTCCAGTTTTAGATTCCGATGCTACACTTCAGGTGTACTGTATCCCTTGGACCTTCTTATTGACGATGAAACACAGAAATTGCATCCGAATGTAATACAAAATGCATAATGCCCACTTATGTACAAGAGGACGGACTTTTTAACTTTCTATGATTTGAACCTCTCCTGTGAGTCCAGTTTTAGATTCCGATGTTTCACATCAGGTTTACTGTATCCCTCGGAATCTCTTATTGACGATGAAACACAGAAATTGCATCCGAATTTAATACAAAAAGCACAATGCCGACTTAAGTACAAGAGGACTGACACTTTCACTTTCTATGATTTGAACCTCTCCTATGAGTCCAGCTTTAGATTTTGAAGCTTCCCTTCAGGTTTACTGTATACCTTGGACCTTCTTATTGACGATGAAACACAGAAATTGCATCCGAATTTAATACAAAAGGAACAATGCCGACTTCAGTACAAGAGGACTGACACTCTCACTTTCTATGATTTGAACCTCTCCTGTGAGTCCAGTTTTAGATTCCGATGCTACACTTCAGGTGTACTGTATCCCTTGGACCTTCATATTGACGATGAAACACAGAAATTGCATCCGAATTTAATACAAAAGGCACAATGCCGACTCAAGTACAAGAGGACTGACACTCTCATTTTCTATGATTTGAACCTCTCCTGTGAGTCCAGTTTTAGATTACGATGCTTCACATCAGGTTTACTGTATCCCTCGGAATCTCTTATTGACGATGAAACACAGAAATTGCATCCGAATTTAATACAAAAAGCACAATGCCGACTTAAGTACAAGAGGACTGACACTCTCACTTTCTATGATTTGAACCTCTCCTATGAGTCCAGCTTTAGATTCTGAAGCTTCCCTTCAGGTTTACTGTATACCTTGGACCTTCTTATTGACGATGAAACACAGAAATTGCATCCGTATTCAATACAAAAAGCAAAATGCCGACATAAGTACAAGAGGACTGACACTCTCACTTTCTCTGATATGAACCTCTCCTGTGAGCCCAGTTTTAGATTCCGATGCTTCACTTAAGGTTTACTGTATCCCTTGGACCTTCTTATTGACGATGAAACACAGAAATTGCATCCGAATTTAATACAAAAGGCACAATGCCGACTTAAGTACCATAGGACTGACACTCTCACTTCCTATGATTTAAAACTCTCCTGTGAGTCCAGTTTTAGATTCCGATGCTTCACTTCAGTTTTAGTGTATCCTTTGGACCTTCTTATTGACGATGGAACACAGATATTGCATCCGAATTTAATACAAAAGGCACAATGCCGACTTAAGTACAAGAAGACCGACTCACTTTCTATGATTTGAACTTCTCCTGTGAGTCCAGTTTTAGATTACGATGCTTCACTTCAGGTTTACTGTATACCTTGGATCTTCTTATTGGCGATGAAACACAGAAATTGCATCCGAATTTAATACAAAAAGCACAATGATGACTTAAGTACAAGAGGGCTGACACTCTAAATTTCTATGATTGGAACCTCTCCTGTGAGTCCAGTTTTAGATTACGATGCTACACTTCAAGTTTACTGTATCCCTTGGACCATCTTATTGACGATGAAACACAGAAATTGCAACGGAATTTAATACAAAAGGCACAATGCCGACTAAGTACATGAGGACTGACACTCTCACTTTCTATGATTTGAACCTCTCCTATGAGTCCAGTTTTAGATTCCGATGCTTCACTCCAGGTTCACTGTATCCCTTGGAACTTCTTATTGACGATGAAACACAGAAATTACATCCGAAATTAATACAAAAGGCACAATGCCGACTTAAGTACAAGAGGACTGACACTCTAACATTCAATGATTTGCACCTCTCCTGTGAGTCCAGTTTTAGATTCCGATGCTTCACTTCAGGTTTACTGTAACCCTGGGACCTTCTTAATGACGATGAAACACAGAAATTGCATCCGAATTTAATACAAAAGGCACAATGACGACTTAAGTACAAGAGAACTGACACACTCACTTTCTATGATTTGAACCTCTTCTGTGAGCCCAGTTTCAGATTACGATGCTTCACTTCAGGATTACTGTATACCTCGGACCTTCTTATTGACGATGATACACAGAAATTGCAACCGAATTTAATACAAAAGGCACAATGCCGACTTAAGTACAAGAGGACTGACACTCTCACTTACTATGATTTGAACCCCTTCTGTGAGTCCAGTTTTAGATTACGATGCTTCACATCAGGTTTACTGTATCCCTCGGAGTCTCTTATTGACGATAAAACACAGAAATTGCATCCGAATTTAATACAAAAGGCATAATGCCGACTTAAGTACAAGAGGACTGACACTCTAACTTTCTATGATTGCAACCTCTCCTGTGAGTCCAGTTTTAGATTACGATGATTCACTTCAGGTTTACTGTATCCCTTGGACCTTCTTATTGACGATGAAACACAGAAATTGCATCCGAATTTAATACAAAGGGACAATGCCGACTTCAGTACAAGAGGACTGACACTCTCAATTTCTATGATTTGAACCTCTCCTGTGAGTCCAGTTTTAGATTCCGGTGCTGCACTTCAGGTGTACTGTATACCTTGGACCTTCTTATTGACATTGAAACACAGAAATTGCATCCGAATTTAATACAAAATGCATAATGCCCACTTATGTACTAGAGGACTGACTTTTTAACTTTCTATAATTGAACCTCTCCTGTGAGTCCAGTTTTAGATTCCGATGCTTTACTTCAGGCTTACTGTATCCCATGGACATTCTTATTGACGATGAAACACAGAAATTGCATCCGAATTTAATACAAAAGGCACAATACCGACTTAAGTACAAGAGGACTGACACTCTATCTTTCTATGATTTGAACCTCTCCTGTGAGTCCAGTTTTAGATTCTGATGCTTCACTCCAGGTTCACTGTATCGCTTGGACTTTCTTATTGACGATGAAACACAGAAATTGCATCCGAATTTAATACAAAAGGCACAATGCCGACTTAAGAACAAGAGGAATGACACTCTCATTTCCTATGATTTGAACCTCTCCTGTGAGTCCAGTTTTAGGTTACGATGCCTCACATCAGGTTCACTGTATCCCTTGGACCTTCATATTGACGATGAAACACAGAAATTGCCTCCGGTTTTAATACAAAAGGCACAGTGCCGACTTAAGTACACGAGGACTGACACTCTCACTTTCTACGATTTCAAAATCTCCTGTGAACCCAGTTTTAGATTACGATGCTTCACTTCAGGTTTACTGTATCCCTTGGACCTTCTTATTGACGATGAAACACAGAAATTGCATCCGAATTTAATACAAAAGGCACAATGCCGACTTAAGTACAAGAGGACTGACACTGTAACTTTCTATGATTGGATCCTCTCCTGTGAGTACAGTTTTAGTTTCCGATGCTTCACTTCAGGTTTACTGCATACCATGGACCTTCTTATTGTCGATGAAACACAGAAATTTGCATCCGAATTTAATACAATAGGCGCAATGCCGACTTAAGTACAAGAGGACTGACACTCTAACTTTCTGTGATTTGAACTTCCCCTTTGAGCCCAGTTTTAGATTCCGATGCTTCACTTCAGTTTTACGGTATACCTTGGACCTTCTTATTGACGATGTAACACAGAAATTGCATCCGATTTTATCACAAAAGGCACAATGCCGACTTAAGTACAAGAGGACTGACACTCTCACTTTCTAGGATTTGATCCTCTCCTGTGATTCCAGTTTTAGTTTCCGATGCGTCACTTCAGGTTTACTGTATCCCTTGGACCTTCATATTGACGATGATACTCAGAAATTGCATCCGAATGTAATACAAAAGGCACAATGCCGACTTAAATACAAGAGGACTGACACTCTAACTTTGTATGATTTGAACCTCTCCTGTGAGTCCAGTTTTGGATTCCGATGCTTCACTTCAGGTGTACTGTATACCTTGAACCTTCTTATTGACGATGAAACACAGAAATTTCATCCGAAAATAATACAAAAAGCACAATGCCGACTTAAGTACAAGAGGACTGACACTCATTTTCTATGACTTGAACCTCTCCTGTGATTCCAGTTTTAGATTTCGATGCATCACTTCAGGTTTACTGTATCCCTTGGACCTTCTTATTGACGATGAAACACAGAAATATCATCCGAATTTAATACAAAAGGCACAATGCCGACTTAAGTACAAGAGGACTGACGCTCTCACTTTCTATGATTTGAACCTCTCCTGTGAGTCCAGTTTGAGATTACGACGCTTCACATTAGGTTTACTGTATCCCTTGCACCTTCATATGGACGATGAAACACAGAAATTGCCTCCGAATTTTATGCAAAAGTCACAATGCCGACTTAAGTACAAGAGGACCGACACTCTCACTTTCTATGATTTGAACCTTACCTGTGAGTCCAGTTTCAGATTACGATGCTTCACTTCAGAATTACTGTATACCTTGGACCTTCTTATTGACGATGAAACACAGAAATTGCAACCGAATTTAATACAAAAGGAACAACGCCGACTTAAGTACAAGAGGACTGACACTCTCACTTACTATGATTTGAACCTCTCCTGTGAGTCCAGTTTTAGATTACGACGCTTCACATCAGGTTTACTGTATCCCTTGGACCTTCTTATTGTCGATGAAACACAGAAATTGCATCCGAATTTAATACAAAAGGCACAATGCCGACTTAAGTACAAGAGGACTGACACTCTAACTTTCTGTGGTTTGAGCTTCCCCTGTCAGTCCAGTTTTAGATTCCGATGCTTCACTTCAGGTTTACTGTATACCTTGGACCTTCTTATTGACGATGAAACACAGAAAATGCATCCGAATTTAATACAAAAAGCACAATGCCGACTTAAGTACAAGAGGACTGACACTCTCACTTTCTATGATTTAACCTCTCCTGTGAGTCCAGTTTTAGATTCCGATGCTTCACATCAGGTTTACTGTATCACTTGGACCTTCTTATTGACGATGAAACACAGAAATTGCATCCGAATTTAATACAAAAGGCACAATGCTGACTTAAGTACAAGAGGACTGTCACTCTCACTTTCTATGATTTGAACCTCTCCTGTGAGTCCAGTTTTAGATTCCGATGCTTTACTTCAGGTTTACTGTATAATTTGGACCTTCTTATTGACGGTGAAACACAGAGATTGCATCCGAATTTAATACAAAAGGCACAATGCCGACTTAAGTACAAGAGAACTGACACTCTCACTTTCTATGATTTGAACCTCTCATGTGAGTCCAGTTTCAGATTACGATGCTTCACTTCAGGATTACTGTATACCTTGGACCTTCTTATTGACGATGAAACACAGAAATTGCAACCGAATTTAATACAAAAGGCACAACGCCGACTTAAGTACAAGAGGACTGACACTCTCACTTACTATGATTTGAACCACTCCTCTGAGTCCAGTTTTAGATTACGACGCTTCACATCAGGTTTACTGTATCCCTTGCACCTTCATATGGACGATGAAACACACAAATTGCCTCCGAATTTAATGCAAAAGTCACAATGCCGACTTAAGTACAAGAGGACCGACACTCTCACTTTCTATGATATGAACCTTACCTGTGAGTCCAGTTTCAGATTACGATGCTTCACATCAGGTTTACTGAATACTTTGGACCTTCTTATTGACGATGAAACACAGAAATTGCATCCGAATTTAATACAAAAAGCACAGTGCCGACTTAAGTACAAGAGGACTGACACTCTCACTTTCTATGATTTGAACCTCTCCTGTGAGTCCAGCTTTGGATTCCGAAGCTTCCCTTCAGGTTTACTGTATACCTTGGACCTTCTTATTGACGATGAAACACAGAAATTGCATCCGAATTTAATACAAAAAGCACAATGCCGACTTAAGTACAAGAGGACTGACACTCTCACTTTCTATGATTTGAACCTCTCCTGTGAGTCCAGTTTTAGATTCCGATGCTTCACTTCAGGTTTACTGTATCACTTGGACCTTGTTATTGACGATGAAACACAGAAATTGCATCCGAATTTAATACAAAAGGCACAATGCCGACTTAAGTACAAGAGGACTGTCACTCTCACTTTCTATGATTTGAACCTCTCCTGTGAGTCCAGTTTTAGATTCCGATGCTTTACTTCAGGTTTACTGTATAATTTGGACCTTCTTATTGACGGTGAAACACAGAGATTGCATCCGAATTTAATACAAAAGGCACAATGCCGACTTAAGTACAAGAGGACTGACACTCTCACTTACTATGATTTGAACCTCTCCTGTGAGTCCAGTTTTAGATTACGACGCTTCACATTAGGTTTACTGTATCCCTTGCACCTTCATATGGACGATGAAACACAGAAATTGCCTCCGAATTTAATGCAAATGTCACAATGCCGACTTAAGTACAAGAGGACCGACACTCTCACTTTCTATGATTTGAACCTTACCTGTGAGTCCAGTTTCAGATTACGATGCTTCACATCGGGTTTACTGTATACTTTGGACCTTCTTATTGACGATGAAACACAGAAATTGCATCCGAATTTAATACAAAAAGCACAATGCCGACTTAAGTACAAGAGGACTGACACTCTCACTTTCTATGATTTGAACCTCTCCTATGAGTCCAGCTTTGGATTCCGAAGCTTCCCTTCAGGTTTACTGTATACCTTGGACCTTCTTATTGGCGATGAAACACAGAAATTGCATCCGAATTTAATACAAAAGGGACAATGCCGACTTCAGTACAGGAGGATTGACACTCTCACTTTCTATGATTTGAACCTCTCCAGTGAGTCCAGTTTTAGATTCCGATGCTGCACTTCAGGTGTACTGTATCTATTGGACCTTCTTATTGACGATGAAACACAGAAATTGCATCCGAATTTAATACAAAATTCATAATGCCCACTTATGTACAAGAGGACTGACTTTTTAACTTTCTATGATTTGAACCTCTCCTGTGAGTCCAGTTTTAGATTCCGATGCTTCACTTCAGGCTTACTGTATCCCTTGGACATTCTTATTGACGATGAAACACAGAAATTGCATCCGAATTTAATACAAAAGGCACAATGCCGGCATAAGTACAAGAGGACTGACACTGTCACTTTCTCTGATATGAACCTCTCCTGTGAGCCCAGTTTTCGACTCCGATGCTTCACTTCAGGTTTTCTGTATCCCTTGGAACTTCAAATGACGGTGAAACGCTGAAATTGCATACGAAATTAATACAAAAGGCACAATACCGACTTAAGTACAAGAGGACTGACACTCTAACTTCCTATGATTTGAACCTCTCCTGTGAGTCCAGTTTTGGATTCCGATGCTTCACTCCAGGTTCGCTGTATCCCTTGGACTTTCTTATTGACGATGAAACACAGAAATTGCATCCGAAGTTAATACAAAAGGCACAATGCCGACTTAAGTACAAGAGTACTGACACTCTCACTTTCTACGATTTTCAAAATCTCCTGTGAGCCCAGTTTTAGATTCCGATGCTTCGCTTCAGGTTTACTGTATACCTTGGACCTTCTTATTGGCGATGAAACACAGAAATTGCATCCAAATTTAAAACAAAGGCACAATGCCGACTTAAGTACAAGAGGACTGACACTCTAACTTTCTATGATTTGAACCTCTCCTGTGAGTCCAGTATTAGATTCCGATGCTTCACGTCAGGATTACTGTATACCTTGGACCTTCGTATTGACGATGCAACACAGAAATTGTAACCGAATTTAATACAAAAGGCACAACGCCGACTTAAGTACAAGAGGACTGACACTCTCACTCACTATGATTTGAACCTCTCCTGTGAGTCCAGTTTTAGATTACGACGCTGCACTTCAGGTGTACTGTATCCCTTGGACCTTCTTATTGACGATGAAACACAGAAATTGCATCCGAAAATAATACAAAAAGCACAATGCCGACTTACGTACAAGAGGACTGACACTCATTTTCTATGACTTGGACCTCTCCTGTGATTCCAGTTTTAGATTTCGATGCATCACTTCAGGTTTACTGTATCCCTTGGACCTTCTTATTGACGATGAAACACAGAAATATCATCCGAATTTAATACAAAAGGCACAATGCCGACTTACGTACAAGAGGACTGACGGTCTCACTTTCTATGATTTGAACCTTTCCTGTGAATCCAGTTTTAGATTCCGATGCTTCACTTCAGGTTTACTGTATCCCTTGGACCTCCTTATTGTCGATGAAACATAGAAATTGCATCCGAATTTAATACAAAAGGCACAATGCCGACTTAAGTACAAGAGGACTGACACTCTAACTTTCTGTGGTTTGAGCTTCCCCTGTCAGTCCAGTTTTAGATTCCGATGCTTCACTTCAGGTTTACTGTATACCTTGGACCTTCTTATTGACGATGAAACACAGAAATTGCATCGGAATTTAATAGAAAAAGCACAATGCCGACTTAAGTACAAGAGGACTGACACTCTCACTTTCTATGATTTGAACCTCTCCTGTGAGTCCAGTTTTAGATTCCGATGCTTCACATCAGGTTTACTGTATCACTTGGACCTTCTTATTGACGATGAAACACAGAAATTGCATCCGAATTTAATACAAAAGGCACAATGCCGACTTAAGTACAAGAGGACTGTCACTCTCACTTTCTATGATTTGAACCTCTCCTGTGAGTCCAGTTTTAGATTCCGATGCTTTACTTCAGGTTTACTGTATAATTTGGACCTTCTTATTGACGGTGAAACACAGAGATTGCATCCGAATTTAATACAAAAGGCACAATGCCGACTTAAGTACAAGAGAACTGACACTCTCTTTTTCTATGATTTGAACCTCTCCTGTGAGTCCAGTTTCAGATTACGATGCTTCACTTCAGGATTACTGTATACCTTGGACCTTTTTATTGACGATGAAACACAGAAATTGCAACCGAATTTAATACAAAAGGCACAACGCCGACTTAAGTACAAGAGGACTGACACTCTCACTTACTAAGATTTGAACCTCTCCTGTGAGTCCAGTTTCAGATTACGACGCTTCACATCAGGTTTACTGTATCCCTTGCACCTTCATATGGACGATGAAACACAGAAATTGCCTCCGAATTTAATGCAAAAGTCACAATGCCGACTTAAGTACAAGAGGACCGACACTCTCACTTTCTATGATTTGAACCTTACCTGTGAGTCCAGTTTCAGATTACGATGCTTCACATCAGGTTTACTGAAGACTTTGGACCTTCTTATTGACGATGAAACACAGAAATTGCATCCGAATTTAATACAAAAAGCACAATGCCGACTTAAGTACAAGAGGACTGACACTCTCACTTTCTATGATTTGAAGCTCTCCTATGAGTCCAGCTTTGGATTCCGAAGCTTCCCTTCAGGTTTACTGTATACCTTGGACCTTCTTATTGACGATGAAACACAGAAATTGCATCCGAATTTAATACAAAATGCACAATGCCGACTTAAGTACAAGAGGACTGACACTCTCACTTTCTATGATTTGAACCTCTCCTATGAGTCCAGCTTTGGATTCCGAAGCTTCCCTTCAGGTTTACTGTATACCTTGGACCTTCTTATTGACGATGAAACACAGAAATTGCATCCGAATTTAATACAAAAGGACATTGCCGACTTCAGTACAGGAGGACTGACACTCTCACTTTCTATGATTTGAACCTCTCCAGTGAGTCAGTTTTAGATTTCTCCGATGCTGCACTTCAGGTGTACTGTATCTATTGGACCTTCTTATTGACGATGAAACACAGAAATTGCATTCCGATTCTAATACAAAATTCATAATGCCCACTTATGTACAAGAGGACTGACTTTTTAACTTTCTCTGATTTGAACCTCTCCTGTGAGTCCAGTTTTAGATTCCGATGCTTCACTCAGGCTTACTGTATCCCTTGGACATTCTTATTGTCGATGAAACACAGAAATTGCATCCGAATTTAATACAAAAGGCACAATGCCGGCATAAGTACAAGAGGACTGACACTGTCACTTTCTCTGTTATGAACCTCTCCTGTGAGCCCAGTTTTCGACTCCGATGCTTCACTTCAGGTTTTCTGTATCCCTTGGAACTTCAAATGTCGGTGAAACGCTGAAATTGCATCCGAAATTAATACAAAAGGCACAATACCGACTTAAGTACAAGAGGACTGACACTCTAACTTCTATGATTTGAACCTCTCCTGTGAGTCCTGTTTTCGATTCCGATGCATCACTTCAGGTTTACTGTATCACTGGGACCATCTTATTGACGATGAAACACAGAATTTGAACCCCAATGTAATACAAAAGGCACAATGCCGACTTAAGTACAAGAGGACTAACACTCTGACTTTCTATGATTGGAACCTCTCCTGTGAGTCCAGTTTTAGGTTACGATGCCTCACATCAGGTTCACTGTATCCCTTGGAACTTCATATTGACGATGAAACACAGAAATTGCATCCGAATTTAATACAAAAGGCACAATGCCGACTTAAGTACAAGACTACTGACACTCTCACTTTCTACGATTTTCAAAATCTCCTGTGAGCCCAGTTTTAGATTACGATGCTTCACTTCAGGTTTACTGTATCCCTTGGACCTTCTTATTGACGATGAAACACAGAAATTGCATCCGAATTTAATACAAAAGGCACAATGCTGACTGTAAGTACAAGAGGACAGACACTCTAACTTTCTATGATTGGAACCTCTCCTGTGAGTCCAGTTTTAGATTGCGATGCTTCACTTCAGGTTTACTGTATACCTTGGACCTTCTTATTGACGATGAAACACAGAAATTGGATCCGAATTTAATACAAAAGGCACAATGCCGACTTAAGTACAAGAGGACTGACACTCTAACTTTCTGTGATTTGAACTACCCCTTTGAGCCCAGTTTTAGATTCCGATGCTTCACTTCAGTTTTACGGTATACCTCGGACCTTCTTATTGACGATGTAACACAGAAATTGCATCCGAAATTTAACACAAAAGGCACAATGCCGACTAAGTACAAGAGGACTGACACTCTCACTTTCTATGATTTTGAACCTCTCCTGTGATTCCAGTTTTTGTTTCCGATGCGTCACTTCAGGTTTACTGTATCCCTTGGACCTTCATATTGGACGATGATACTCAGAAATTGCATCCGAATGTAATACAAAAGGCACAATGCCGACTTAAGTACAAGAGTACTGACACTCTCACTTTCTATGATTTGAACCTAACCTGTGAGTCCTGTTTTCGATTCCGATGCATCACTTCAGGTTTACTGTATCACTGGGACCATCTTATTGACGATGAAACACAGAAATTGAACCCCAATGTAATACAAAAGGCACAATGCCGACTTAAGTACAAGAGGACTAACACTCTGACTTTCTATGATTGGAACCTCTCCTGTGAGTCCAGTTTTAGGTTACGATGCCACACATCAGGTTCACTGTATCCCTTGGAACTTCATATTGACGATGAAACACAGAAATTGCATCCGAATTTAATACAAAAGGCACAATGCCGACTTAAGTACAAGACTACTGACACTCTCACTTTCTACGATTTTCAAAAATCTCCTGTGAGCCCAGTTTTAGATTACGATGCTTCACTTCAGGTTTACTGTATCCCTTGGACCTTCTTATTGACGATGAAACACAGAAATTGCATCCGAATTTAATACAAAAGGCACAATGCCGACTTAAGTACAAGAGGACAGACACTCTAACTTTCTATGATTGGAACCTCTCCTGTGAGTCCAGTTTTAGATTGCGATGCTTCACTTCAGGTTTACTGTATACCTTGGACCTTCTATTGACGATGAAACACAGAAATTGGATCCGAATTTAATACAAAAGGCACAATGCCGACTTAAGTACAAGAGGACTGACACTCTAACTTTCTGTGATTTGAACTACCCCTTTGAGCCCAGTTTTAGATTCCGATGCTTCACTTCAGTTTTACGGTATACCTCGGACCTTCTTATTGACGATGTAACACAGAAATTGCATCCGAATTTAACACAAAAGGCACAATGCCGACTTAAGTACAAGAGGACTGACACTCTCACTTTCTATGATTTGAACCTCTCCTGTGATTCCAGTTTTTGTTTCCGATGCGTCACTTCAGGTTTACTGTATCCCTTGGACCTTCATATTGACGATGATACTCAGAAATTGCATCCGAATGTAATACAAAAGGCACAATGCCGACTAAGTACAAGAGGACTGACACTCTAACTTTGTATGATTTGAACCTCTCCTGTGAGTCCAGTTTTGGATTCCGATGCTTCACTTCAGTTTTACTGTATACCTTGGACCTTCTTATTTGACGATGAAACACAGAAATTTCATCCGAAAATAATACAAAAGCACAATGCTGACTTAAGTACAAGAGGACTGACACTCATTTTCTATGACTTGAACCTCTCCTGTGATTCCAGTTTTAGATTTCGATGCATCACTTCAGGTTTACTGTGTCCCTTGGACCTTCTTATTGACGATTGAAACACAGAAATATCATCCGAATTTAATACAAAAGGCACAATGCCGACTTAAGTACAAGAGGACTGACGCTCTCACTTTCTATGATGTGAACCTCTCCTGTGAATACAGTTTTAGATTCCGATGCTTCACTTCAGGTTTACTGTATCCCTTGGACCTTCTTATTGTCGATGAAACACAGAAATTGCATCCGAATTTAATACAAAAGTCACAATGCCGACTTAAGTACAAGAGGACTGACACTCTAACTTTCTGTGCTTTGAACTTCCCCTGTCAGTCCAGTATTAGATTCCGATGCTTCACTTCAGGTTTACTGTATAGCTTGGACATTCTTATTGACGATGAAACACAGAAATTGCATCCGAATTTAATACAAAAAGCACAATGCCGACTTAAGTACAAGAGGACTGACACTCTCACTTTCTATGATTTGAACCTCTCCTGTGAGTCCAGTTTTAGATTCCGATGCTTCACTTCAGGTTTACTGTATCACTTGGACCTTCTTATCGACGATGAAACACAGAAATTGCATCCGAATTTAATACAAAAGGCACAATGCCGACTTAAGTACAAGAGGACTGTCACTCTCACTTTCTATGATTTGAACCTCTCCTGTGAGTCCAGTTTTAGATTCTGATGCTTTACTTCAGGTTTACTGTATCATTTGGACCTCCTTATTGACGGTGAAACACAGAGATTGCATCCGAATTTAATACAAAAGGCACAATGCCGACTTAAGTACAAGAGGACTGACACTCTCACTTACTATGATTTGAACCTCTCCTGTGAGTCCAGTTTTAGATTACGACGCTTCACATTAGGTTTACTGTATCCCTTGCACTTTCATATGGACGATGAAACACAGAAATTGCCTCCGAATTTAATGCAAAAGTCACAATGCCGACTTAAGTACAAGAGGACCGACACTCTCACTTTCTATGATTTGAACCTTACCTGTGAGTCCAGTTTTCAGATTACGATGCTTCACATCGGGTTTACTGTATACTTTGGACCTTCTTATTGACGATGAAACACAGAAATTGCATCCGAATTTAATACAAAAAGCACAATGCCGACTTAAGTACAAGAGGACTGACACTCTCACTTTCTATGATTTGAACCTCTCCAATGAGTCCAGCTTTGGATTCCGAAGCTTCCCTTCAGGTTTACTGTATACCTTGGACCTTCTTATTGACGATGAAACACAGAAATTGCATCCGAATTTAATACAAAAGGGACAATGCCGACTTCAGTACAGGAGGACTGACACTCTCACTTTCTATGAATTGAACCTCTCCAGTGAGTCCAGTTTTAGATTCCGATGCTGCACTTCAGGTGTACTGTATCCCTTGGACCTCTTATTGACGATGAAACACAGAAATTGCATCCGAAAATAATACAAAAAGCACAATGCCGACTTAAGTACAAGAGGACTGACACTCTCACTTTCTATGATTTGAACCTCTCCAATGAGTCCAGCTTTGGATTCCGAAGCTTCCCTTCAGGTTTACTGTATACCTTGGACCTTCTTATTGACGATGAAACACAGAAATTGCATCCGAATTTAATACAAAAGGGACAATGCCGACTTCAGTACAGGAGGACTGACACTCTCACTTTCTATGATTTGAACCTCTCCTGTGAGTCCAGTTTTAGATTCTGATGCTTTACTTCAGGTTTACTGTATCATTTGGACCTCCTTATTGACGGTGAAACACAGAGATTGCATCCGAATTTAATACAAAAGGCACAATGCCGACTTAAGTACAAGGGGACTGACGCTCTCACTTTCTACGATTTGAACCTCTCCTGTGAATCCAGTTTTAGATTCCGATGCTTCGCTTCAGGTTTACTGTATACCTTGGACCTTCTTATTGACGATGAAACACAGAAATTGCATCCGAATTTAATACAAAAAGCACAATGCCGACTTAAGTACAAGAGGAATGACACTCTCACTTTCTACGATTTGAACCTCTCCTGTGAGTTCAGTTTTAGATTCCGATGCTTCACTTCAGGTTTACTGTATCACTTGGACCTTCTTATTGACGATGAAACACAGAAATTGCATCCGAATTTAATACAAAAGGCACAATGCCGACTTAAGTACAAGAGGACTGTCACTCTCACTTTCTATGATTTGAACCTCTCCTGTGAGTCCAGTTTTAGATTCCGATGCTTTACTTCAGGTTTACTGTATCATTTGGACCTTCTTATTGACGGTGAAACACAGAGATTGCATCCGAATTTAATACAAAAGGCACAATGCCGACTTAAGTACAAGAGAACTGACACTCTCACTTTCTATGATTTGAACCTCTCCTGTGAGTCCAGTTTCAGATTACGATGCTTCACTTCAGGATTACTGTATACCTTGGACCTTCTTATTGACGATGAAAGACAGAAATTGCAACCGAATTTAATACAAAAGGCACAATGCCGACTTAAGTACAAGAGGACTGACACTCTCACTTACTATGATTTGAACCTCTCCTGTGAGTCCAGTTTTAGATTACGACGCTTCACATCAGGTTTACTGTATCCCTTGCACCTTCATATGGACGATGAAACACAGAAATTGCCTCCGAATTTAATGCAAAAGTCACAATGCCGACTTAAGTACAAGAGGACCGACACTCTCACTTTCTATTATTTGAACCTTACCTGTGAGTCCAGTTTCAGATTACGATGCTTCACATCGGGTTTACTGTATACTTTGGACCTTCTTATTGACGATGAAACACAGAAATTGCATCCGAATTTAACACAAAAAGCACAATGCCGACTTAAGTACAAGAGGACTGACACTCTCACTTTCTATGATTTGAACCTCTCCTATGAGTCCAGCTTTGGATTCCGAAGCTCCCCTTCAGGTTTACTGTATACCTTGGACCTACTTATTGACGATGAAACACAGAAATTGCATCCGAATTTAATACAAAAGGGACAATGCCGACTTCAGTACAGGAGGACTGACACTCTCACTTTCTATGATTTGAACCTCTCCAGTGAGTCCAGTTTTAGATTCCGATGCTGCACTTCAGGTGTACTGTATCTATTGGACCTTCTTATTGACGATGAAACACAGAAATTGCATCCGAATTTAATACAAAATTCATAATGCCCACTTATGTACAAGAGGACTGACTTCTTAACTTTCTATGATTTGAAACTCTCCTGTGAGTCCAGTTTTAGATTCCGATGCTTCACTTCAGGCTTACTGTATCCCTTGGACATTCTTATTGACGATGAAACACAGAAATTGCATCCGAATTTAATACAAAAGGCACAATGCCGGCATAAGTACAAGAGGACCGACACTCTCACTTTCTCTGATATGAACCTCTCCTGTGAGCCCAGTTTTCGACTCCGATGGTTCACTTCAGGTTTTCTGTATCCCTTGGAACTTCAGATGACGGTGAAACGCTGAAATTGCATCCGAAATTAATACAAAAGGCACAATACCGACTTAAGTACAGGAGGACTGACACTCTAACTTCCTATGATTTGAACCTCTCCTGTGAGTCCAGTTTTAGATTCCGATGCTTCACTCCAGGTTCACTGTATCCCTTGGACTTTCTTATTGACGATGAAACACAGAAATTGCATCCGAAGTTAATACAAAAGGCACAATGCCGACTTAAGTACAAGAGTACTGACACTCTCACTTTCTATGATTTGAACCAAACCTGTGAGTCCTGTTTTCGATTCCGATGCATCACTTCAGGTTTACTGTATCACTGGGACCATCTTATTGACGATGAAACACAGAAAATGAACCCCAATGTAATACAAAAGGCACAATGCCGACTTAAGTACAAGAGGACTAACACTCTGACTTTCTATGATTGGAACCTCTCCTGTGAGTCCAGTTTTAGGTTACGATGCCTCACATCAGGTTCACTGTATCCCTTGGAACTTCATATTGACGATGAAACACAGAAATTGCATCCGAATTAAATACAAAAGGCACAAAGCCGACTTAAGTACAAGACTACTGACACTCTCACTTTCTACGATTTTCAAAATCTCCTGTGAGCCCAGTTTTAGATTACGATGCTTCACTTCAGGTTCACTGTATCCCTTGGACCTTCTTATTGACGATGAAACACAGAAATTGCATCCGAATTTAATACAAAAGGCACAATGCCGACTTAAGTACAAGAGGACTGACACTCTAACTTTCTGTGATTTGAACTTCCCCTTTGAGCCCAGTTTTAGATTCCGATGCTTCACTTCAGTTTTACGGTATACCTCGGACCTTCTTATTGACGATGTAACACAGAAATTGCATCCGAATTTAACACAAAAGGCACAATGCCGACTTAAGTACAAGAGGACTGACATTCTCACTTTCTATGATTTGAACCTCTCCTGTGATTCCAGTTTTAGTTTCCGATGCGTCACTTCAGGATTACTGTATCCCTTGGACCTTCATATTGACGATGATACTCAGAAATTGCATCCGAATGTAATACAAAAGGCACAATGCCGACTTAAGTACAAGAGGACTGACACTCTAACTTTGAATGATTTGAACCTCTCCTGTGAGTCCAGTTTTGGATTCCGATGCTTCACTTCAGTTTTACTGTATACCTTGGACCTTCTTATTGACGATGAAACACAGAAATTTCATCCGAAAATAATACAAAAGCACAATGCCGACTTAAGTACAAGAGGACTGACACTCATTTTCTATGACTTGAACCTCTCCTGTGATTCCAGTTTTAGATTTCGATGCATCACTTCAGGTTTACTGTATCCCTTGGACCATCTTATTGACGATGAAACACAGAAATATCATCCGAATTTAATACAAAAGGCACAATGCCGACTCAAGTACAAGAGGACTGACGCTCTCACTTTCTATGATTTGAACCTCTCCTGTGAATATAGTTTTAGATTCCGATGCTTCACTTCAGGTTTACTGTATCCCTTGGACCTTCTTATTGTCGATGAAACACAGAAATTGCATCCGAATTTAATACAAAAGTCACAATGCCGACTTAAGTACAAGAGGACTGACACTCTAACTTTCTGTGGTTTGAACTTCCCCAGTCAGTCCAGTATTAGATTCCGATGCTTCACTTCAGGTTTACTGTATACCTTGGACCTTCTTATTGACGATGAAACACAGAAATTGCATCCGAATCTAATACAAAAAGCACAATGCCGACTTAAGTACAAGAGGACTGACACTCTCACTTTCTATGATTTGAACCTGTCCTGTGAGTCCAGTTTTAGATTCCGATGCTTCACTTCAGGTTTACTGTATCACTTGGACCTTCTTATTGACGATGAAACACAGAAATTGCATCCGAATTTAATACAAAAGGCACAATGCCGACTTAAGTACAAGAGGACTGTCACTCTCACTTTCTATGATTTGAACCTCTCCTGTGAGTCCAGTTTTAGATTCTGATGCTTTACTTCTGGTTTACTGTATCATTTGGACCTTCTTATTGACGGTGAAACACATAGATTGCATCCGAATTTAATACAAAAGGCACAATGCCGACTTAAGTACAAGAGAACTGACACTCTCACTTTCTATGATTCGAACCTCTCCTGTGAGTCCAGTTTCAGATTACGATGCTTCACTTCAGGATTACTGTATACCTTGGACCTTCTTATTGACGATGAAACACAGAAATTGCAACCGAATTTAATACAAAAGGCACAATGCCGACATAAGTACAAGAGGACTGACACTCTCACTTACTATGATTTGAACCTCTCCTGTGAGACCAGTTTTAGATTACGACGCTTCACATCAGGTTTACTGTATCCCTTGCACCTTCATATGGACGATGAAACACAGAAATTGCCTCCGAATTTAATGCAAAAGGCATAATGCCGACTTAAGTACAAGAGGACCGACACTCTCACTTTCTATGATTTGAACCTTACCTGTGAGTCCAGTTTCAGATTACGATGCTTCACATCGGGTTTACTGTATACTTTGGACCTTCTTATTGACGATGAAACACAAGATTTGCAACCGAATTTAATACAAAAGGCACAATGCCAACATAAGAACAAGAGGAATGACACTCTCATTTTCTATGATTGCAACCTCTCCTGTGAGTCCAGTTTTAGATTACGATGATTCACTTCAGGTTTACTGTATCCCTTGGACCTTCTTATTGACGATGAAACACAGAAATTCCATCCGAATTTAATACAAAAGGCACAATGCCGACTTACGTACAAGTGGACTGACAGTCTCACTTTCTATGATTCGAACCTCTCCTGTGAGTCCAGTTATAGATTACGATGATTCACTTCAGGTTCACAGTATCCCTCGGACCTTCTTATTGACGATGAAACACAGAAATTGCATCCGAATTTAATACAAAAGGCACAATGCCGACTTAAGAAAAAGAGGACTGACACTCTAACTTTCTATGATTGGATCCTCTCCTGTGAGTCCAGTTTTAGAATAAGATGCATCACATCAGGTTTACTGTATACCTTGGACCTTCTTATTGCCGACGAAACACAGAAATTGCATCCGAATTTAATACAAAAAGCACAATGCCGACTTAAGTACAAGAGGACTGACACTCTCACTTTCTATGATTTGAACCTCTCCTATGAGTCCAGCTTTGGATTCCGAAGCTTCCCTTCAGGTTTACTGTATACCTTGGACCTTCTTATTGACGATGAAACACAGAAATTGCATCCGAAAGTAATACAAAAGGGACAATGCCGACTTCAGTACAGGAGGACTGACACTCTCACTTTCTATGATTTGAACCTCTCCAGTGAGTCCAGTTTTAGATTCCGATGCTGCACTTCAGGTGTACTGTATCCCTTGGACCTTCTTATTGACGATGAAACACAGAAATTGCATCCGAATTTAATACAAAATTCATAATGCCCACTTATGTACAAGAGGACTGACTTTTTAACTTTCTATGATTTGAACCTCTCCTGTGAGTCCAGTTTTAGATTGCGATGCTTCACTTCAGGCTTACTGTATCCCTTGGACATTCTTATTGACGATGAAACACAGAAATTGCATCCGAATTTAATACAAAAGCACAATGCCGGCATAAGTACAAGAGGACTGACACTCTCACTTTCTCTGATATGAACCTCTCCTGTGAGCCCAGTTTTAGACTCCGATGCTTCACTTCAGGTTTTCTGTATCCCTTGGAACTTCAAATGACGGTGAAACGCTGAAATTGCATACGAAATTAATACAAAAGGCACAATACCGACGTAAGTACAAGAGGACTGACACTCTAACTTCCTATGATTTGAACCTCTCCTGTGAGTCCAGTTTTAGATTCCGATGCTTCACTCCAGGTTCACTGTATCCCTTGGACTTTCTTATTGACGATGAAACACAGAAATTGCATCCGAAGTTAATACAAAAGGACCAATGCCGACTTAAGTACAAGAGTACTGACACTCTCACTTTCTATGATTTGAACCTAACCTGTGAGTCCTGTTTTCGATTCCGATGCATCACTTCAGGTTTACTGTATCACTGGGACCATCTTATTGACGATGAAACACAGAAATTGAACCCCAATGTAATACAAAAAGCACAATGCCGACTTAAGTACAAGAGGACTAATACTCTGACTTTCTATGATTGGAACCTCTCCTGTGAGTCCAGTTTTAGGTTACGATGCCTCACATCAGGTTCACTGTATCCCTTGGACCTCCATATTGACGATGAAACACAGAAATAGCATCCGAATTTAATACAAAAGGCACAATGCCGACTTAAGTACAAGACTACTGACACTCTCACTTTCTACGATTTTCAAAATCTCCTGTGAGCCCAGTTTTAGATTACGATGCTTCACTTCAGGTTTACTGTATCCCTTGGACCTTCTTATTGACGATGAAACACTGAAATTGCATCCGAATTTAATACAAAAGGCACAATGCCGACTTAAGTACAAGAGGACTGACACTCTATCTTTCTATGATTGGAACCTCTCCTGTGAGTCCAGTTTTAGATTGCGATGCTTCACTTCAGGTTTACTGTATACCTTGGACCTTCTTATTGACGATGAAACACAGAAATTGGATCCGAATTTAATACAAAAGGCACAATGCCGACTTAAGTACAAGAGGACTGACACTGTAAGTTTCTATGATATGATCCTCTCCTGTGAGTCCAGTTTTAGTTTCCGATGCTTCACTTCAGGTTTATTGCATACCATGGACTTTCTGATTGTCGATGAAACACAGAAATTTGCATCCGAATTTAATACAAAAGGCACAATGCCGACTTAAGTACAAGAGGACTGACACTCTAACTTTCTGTGATTTGAACTTCCCCTTTGAGCCCAGTTTTAGATTCCGATGCTTCACTTCAGTTTTACGGTATACCTCGGACCTTCTTATTGACGATGTAACACAGAAATTGCATCCGAATTTAATACAAAATTCATAATGCCCACTTATGTACAAGAGGACTGACTTTTTAACTTTCTATGATTTGAACCTCTCCTGTGAGTCCAGTTTTAGATTGCGATGCTTCACTTCAGGCTTACTGTATCCCTTGGACATTCTTATTGACGATGAAACACAGAAATTGCATCCGAATTTAATACAAAAGCACAATGCCGGCATAAGTACAAGAGGACTGACACTCTCACTTTCTCTGATATGAACATCTCCTGTGAGCCCAGTTTTAGACTCCGATGCTTCACTTCAGGTTTACTGTATCCCTTGGACCTTCTTATTGACGATGAAACACAGAAATTCCTTCCGAATTTAATACAAAAGGCACAATGCCGACTTACATACAAGTGGACTGACAGTCTCACTTTCTATGATTCGAACCTCTCCTGTGAGTCCAGTTATAGATTACGATGATTCACTTCAGGTTCACAGTATCCCCCGGACCTTCTTATTGACGATGAAACACAGAAATTGCATCCGAATTTAATACAAAAGGCACAATGCCGACTTAAGAAAAAGAGGACTGACACTCTAACTTTCTATGATTGGATCCTCTCCTGTGAGTCCAGTTTTAGAATAAGATGCATCACATCAGGTTTACTGTATACCTTGGACCTTCTTATTGCCGACGAAACACAGAAATTGCATCCGAATTTAATACAAAAAGCACAATGCCGACTTAAGTACAAGAGGACTGACACTCTCACTTTCTATGATTTGAACCTCTCCTATGAGTCCAGCTTTGGATTCCGAAGCTTCCCTTCAGGTTTACTGTATACTTTGGACCTTCTTATTGACGATGAAACACAGAAATTGCATCCGAAAGTAATACAAAAGGGACAATGCCGACTTCAGTACAGGAGGACTGACACTCTCACTTTCTATGATTTGAACCTCTCCAGTGAGTCCAGTTTTAGATTCCGATGCTGCACTTCAGGTGTACTGTATCCCTTGGACCTTCTTATTGACGATGAAACACAGAAATTGCATCCGAATTTAATACAAAATTCATAATGCCCACTTATGTACAAGAGGACTGACTTTTTAACTTTCTATGATTTGAACCTCTCCTGTGAGTCCAGTTTTAGATTGCGATGCTTCACTTCAGGCTTACTGTATCCCTTGGACATTCTTATTGACGATGAAACACAGAAATTGCATCCGAATTTAATACAAAAGCACAATGCCGGCATAAGTACAAGAGGACTGACACTCTCACTTTCTCTGATATGAACCTCTCCTGTGAGCCCAGTTTTAGACTCCGATGCTTCACTTCAGGTTTTCTGTATCCCTTGGAACTTCAAATGACGGTGAAACGCTGAAATTGCATACGAAATTAATACAAAAGGCACAATACCGACGTAAGTACAAGAGGACTGACACTCTAACTTCCTATGATTTGAACCTCTCCTGTGAGTCCAGTTTTAGATTCCGATGCTTCACTCCAGGTTCACTGTATCCCTTGGACTTTCTTATTGACGATGAAACACAGAAATTGCATCCGAAGTTAATACAAAAGGACCAATGCCGACTTAAGTACAAGAGTACTGACACTCTCACTTTCTATGATTTGAACCTAACCTGTGAGTCCTGTTTTCGATTCCGATGCATCACTTCAGGTTTACTGTATCACTGGGACCATCTTATTGACGATGAAACACAGAAATTGAACCCCAATGTAATACAAAAGGCACAATGCCGACGTAAGTACAAGAGGACTAATACTCTGACTTTCTATGATTGGAACCTCTCCTGTGAGTCCAGTTTTAGGTTACGATGCCTCACATCAGGTTCACTGTATCCCTTGGACCTCCATATTGACGATGAAACACAGAAATAGCATCCGAATTTAATACAAAAGGCACAATGCCGACTTAAGTACAAGACTACTGACACTCTCACTTTCAACGATTTTCAAAATCTCCTGTGAGCCCAGTTTTAGATTACGATGCTTCACTTCAGGTTTACTGTATCCCTTGGACCTTCTTATTGACGATGAAACACTGAAATTGCATCCGAATTTAATACAAAAGGCACAATGCCGACTTAAGTACAAGAGGACTGACACTCTATCTTTCTATGATTGGAACCTCTCCTGTGAGTCCAGTTTTAGATTGCGATGCTTCACTTCAGGTTTACTGTATACCTTGGACCTTCTTATTGACGATGAAACACAGAAATTGGATCCGAATTTAATACAAAAGGCACAATGCCGACTTAAGTACAAGAGGACTAACACTGTAACTTTCTATGATATGATCCTCTCCTGTGAGTCCAGTTTTAGTTTCCGATGCTTCACTTCAGGTTTATTGCATACCATGGACTTTCTGATTGTCGATGAAACACAGAAATTTGCATCCGAATTTAATACAAAAGGCACAATGCCGACTTAAGTACAAGAGGACTGACACTCTAACTTTCTGTGATTTGAACTTCCCCTTTGAGCCCAGTTTTAGATTCCGATGCTTCACTTCAGTTTTACGGTATACCTCGGACCTTCTTATTGACGATGTAACACAGAAATTGCATCCGAATCTAATACAAAAGGCACAATGCCGAGTTAAGTACAAGAAGACTGACACTCTAACTTTGTATGATTTGAACCTCTCCTGTGAGTCCAGTTTTGGACTCCGATGCTTCACTTCAGGTTTACTGTATACCTTGGACCTTCTTATTGACGATGAAACACAGAAATTTCATCCGAAAATAATACAAAAGCACAATGCCGACTTAAGTACAAGAGGACTGACACTCATTTTCTATGACTCTAACCTCTCCTGTGATTCCAGTTTTAAATTTCGATGCATCACTTCAGGTTTACTGTATCCCTTGGACCTTCTTATTGACGATGAAACACAGAAATATCATCCGCATTTAATATAAAAGGCACAATGCCGACTTAAGTACAAGAGGCCTGACGCTCTCACTTTCTATGATTTGAACCTCTCCTGTGAATACAGTTTTAGATTCCGATGCTTCACTTCAGGTTTACTGTATCCCTTGGACCTTCTTATTGTCGATGAAACACAGAAATTGCATCCGAATTTAATACAAAAGTCACAATGCCGACTTAAGTACAAGAGGACTGACACTCTAACTTTCTGTGGTTTGAACATCCCCTGTCAGTCCAGTTTTAGATTCCGATGCTTCACTTCAGGTTTACTGTATACCTAGGAACCTTCTTATTGACGATGAAACACAGAAATTGCATCCGTATTTAATACAAAAAGCACAATGCCGACTTAAGTACAAGAGGACTGACACTCTCACTTTCTATGATTTGAACCTCGCCTGTGAGTCCAGTTTTAGATTCCGATGCTTCACTTCAGGTTTACTGTATCCCCTGGACCTTCTTATTGACGATGAAACACAGAAATTGCATCCGTATTTAATACAAAAGGCACAATGCCGACTTAAGTACAAGAGGACAGACACTCTGACTTTCTATGATTGGAACCTCTCCTGTGAGTCCAGTTTTAGATTACGATGCTTCACATTAGGTTTACTGTATACCTTGGACCTTCTTATTGGCGATGGAACACAGAAATTGCATCCGAATTTAATACAAAAGGCACAATGCCGACTTAAGTACAAAAGGACTGACACTCTAAGTTTCTGTGATTTGAACTTCCCCTGTGAGTCCAGTTTTTGATTCCGATGCTTCACTTCAGGTTTAATGTGTACCGTGCACCTTCTTATTGACGATGAAACACAGAAATGGCATCCGAATTTAATACAAAAGGCACAATGGCGACTTAAGTACAAGAGGACTGACACTCTAAATTTTTACGATTTGAACCTCTCCTGTGAGTCCAGTTTTAGATTCTGATGCTTCACTTCAGGTTTACTGTATCCCTTGGACCTTCTTATTGACGATGAAACACAGAAATTGCATCCGAATTTAATACAAAAGGCACAATGCCGACTTAAGTACAAGAGGACTGCCACTCTAACTTTCTATGATTGGAACCTCTCCTGTGAGTCCAGGTTCAGATTACGATGCTTCACTTCAGGTTAACTGTATACCTTGGCCTTCATATTGACAATGAAACACAGAAATTGCATCCGAATATAATACAAAAGTCACAATGCCGGCTTAAGTACAAGAGGATTGACACTCTCACTTTCTATGATTTGATCCTTTCCTGTGAGTCCAGTTTTAGATTCCGATGCTGCACTTGAGGTTTACTGTATCCCTCGGACCTTCTTATTGATGACGAATCACAGAAATTGAATCCATATTCAATACAAAAGGCACATTGCCGACTTAAGCACAAGAGGACTGACACTCTCTTTTTCTATGATTTGAACTTCTCCTGTGAGTCCAGTTTTAGATTCCGATGCTTCACTTCAGGTTTACTGTATCCCTTGGACCTTCTTAAAGACGATAAAACACAGAAATTGAATCCGAATTTAATACAAAAGGCACAATGCCGACTTAAGTAAAAGAGGACTGAAATTCTAACTTTCTATGATTGGAACCTCTCCTGTGAGTCCAGTTTTAGATTCCGATGCTTCACTTCATGATTACTGTATACCTTGGACCTTCTTATTGACGATGACACACAGAAATTGCATCCGAATTTAATACAAAATGCACAATGCCGACTTAAGTACAAGAGGACTGACACTCTCACTTTCTGTGATTTGAACCTCTGCTGTGAGTCCAGTTTTAGATTCCGATGCTTTACTTCAGGTTTACTGTATCTCTTGGAAATTCTTATTGACGATGAAACACAGAAATTGCATCCGAATTTAATACAAAAGCCACAATGCCGACTTAAGTACAAGAGGACTGACACTCTCTTTTTCTTTGATTGGAACCTCTCCTGTGAGTCCAGTTTTAGATTACGATGCCTCACATCAGGTTTACTGAATACCTTGGACCGTCTTATTGACGATGAAACACAGAAATTGCATCCGAATTTAATACAAAAGGCACAATGCCGACTTAAGTACAAGAGGACTGGCACTTTCACTTTCTATGATTTGAACCTCTTTTGTGAGTCCACTTTTAGATTCCGATGCTTCACTTCAGGTTTACTGTATCCCTTGGACCTTCTTATTGACGATGAAACATAGAAATTGCATCCGAATTTAATACAAAAAGCACAATGCCGACATCAGTACAAGAGGACTGATACTCTAACTTTCTATGATTTGAACCTCTCCTGTGAGTCCAGTTTTAGATTCCAATGCTTTACTTCAGGTTTACTGTATACATTGGACCTTCTTATTGACGATGAAACACAGAAATTGCAACCGAATTTAATACAAAAGGCACAATGCCGACTTAAGTACAAGAGGACTGACACTATAACTTTCTATGATATGAACCTCTCCTGTGAGTCCAGTTTTAGATTTCGATGCTACACTTCAGGTTTTCTGTATACCATGGACCTTCTTATTGACGATGAAACACAGAAATTGCATAAAAATTTAACAAAAATGGCACAATGCCGACTTAATACAAGAGGACTGCCTTTCTCACTTTCTATGATTTGAACCACTCCTGTGAGTCCAGTTTTAGATTCCGATGCTTCACTTCAGGTTTACTGTATCCCTTGCACCATTATATTGACGATGAAACTCAGAAATTGCATCCGAATATAATACAAAAGGCACAATGCCGACTTAAGTACAAGAGGACTGAAACTCACTTTCTATGAATTGAACCTCTCCTGTGAGTCCAGTATAAGATTCTTATGCTTCACTTCAGGTTTACTGTATCCCTTGGAGCTTCTTATTGACGATGAAACACAGAAATTGCATCAGAATTTAACACAAAAGGCACAATGCCGAATTAAGTACAAGAGGACTGACACTCTCACTTTCTATGATTTGAACTTCTCCTGTGATTCCAGTTTTAGATTCCGATGCGTCATTTCAGGTTTACTGTATCCCTTGTACATTATTATTGACGATTAAACACAGAAATAGCATACGAATTTAATACAAAAGGCACAATGCCGACTTAAGAACAAGAGGACTCACACTCTAACTTTCTATGATTCGAACCTCTCCTGTGAGTCCAGTTTTAGATTCCGATTCTTCACTTCAGGTTTACAGTATACCTTGGGCCTTCATATTGTCGATGAAACACAGAAATTGCATCCGAATTGAATACAAAAGTCACAATGCCGACTTAAGTACAAGAGGACTGACACTCTAATTTTCTGTGATTGAAACTCCCCCTGTGAGTCCAGTTTTAGATTCCAATGCTTCACTTCAGGTTTACAGTATACCTTGGACCTTCTTGTTGTCGATGAAACACAGAAATTGCATCCGAATTTAATACAAAAGGCACAATGCCGACTTAAGTACAAGAGGACTGACACTCTAACTTTCTATGATTGGAACCTCTCCTGTGAGTCCAGTTTTAGATTCTGATGCTTCACTTCAGGTTTACTGTATCCCTTGGACCTTCTTATTGACGATGAAACACAGAAATTGCATCCGAATTTAATACAAAAGGCACAATGCCGACTTAAGTACAAGAGGACTGCCACTCTAACTTTCTATGATTGGAACCTCTCCTGTGAGTCCAGGTTCAGATTACGATGCTTCACTTCAGGTTAACTGTATACCTTGGCCTTCATATTGACAATGAAACACAGAAATTGCATCCGAATATAATACAAAAGGCACAATGCCGGCTTAAGTACAAGAGGACTGACACTCTCACTTTCTATGATTTGATCCTTTCCTGTGAGTCCAGTTTTAGATTCCGATGCTGCACTTGAGGTTTACTGTATCCCTCGGACCTTCTTATTGATGACGAATCACAGAAATTGAATCCATATTCAATACAAAAGGCACATTGCCGACTTAAGCACAAGAGGACTGACACTCTCTTTTTCTATGATTTGAACTTCTCCTGTGAGTCCAGTTTTAGATTCCGATGCTTCACTTCAGGTTTACTGTATCCCTTGGACCTTCTTAAAGACGATAAAACACAGAAATTGAATCCGAATTTAATACAAATGGCACAATGCCGACTTAAGTAAAAGAGGACTGAAATTCTAACTTTCTATGATTGGAACCTCTCCTGTGAGTCCAGTTTTAGATTCCGATGCTTCACTTCATGATTACTGTATACCTTGGACCTTCTTATTGACGATGATACACAGAAATTGCATCCGAATTTAATACAAAATGCACAATGTCGACTTAAGTACAAGAGGACTGACACTCTCACTTTCTGTGATTTGAACCTCTGCTGTGAGTCCAGTTTTAGATTCCGATGCTTTACTTCAGGTTTACTATATCTCTTGGAAATTCTTATTGACGATGAAACACAGAAATTGCATCCGAATTTAATACAAAAGCCACAATGCCGACTTAAGTACAAGAGGACTGACACTCTCTTTTTCTTTGATTGGAACCTCTCCTGTGAGTCCAGTTTTAGATTACGATGCCTCACATCAGGTTTACTGAATACCTTGGACCGTCTTATTGACGATGAAACACAGAAATTGCATCCGAATTTAATACAAAAGGCACAATGCCGACTTAAGTACAAGAGGACTGGCACTTTCACTTTCTATGATTTGAACCTCTCCTGTGAGTCCACTTTTAGATTCCGATGCTTCACTTCAGGTTTACTGTATCCCTTGGACCTTCTTATTGACGATGAAACATAGAAATTGCATCCGAATTTAATACAAAAGGCACAATGCCGACATCAGTACAAGAGGACTGATACTCTAACTTTCTATGATTTGAACCTCTCCTGTGAGTCCAGTTTTAGATTCCAATGCTTTACTTCAGGTTTACTGTATACATTGGACCTTCTTATTGACGATGAAACACAGAAATTGCAACCGAATTTAATACAAAAGGCACAATGCCGACTTAAGTACAAGAGGACTGACACTATAACTTTCTATGATATGAACCTCTCCTGTGAGTCCAGTTTTAGATTTCGATGCTACACTTCAGGTTTTCTGTATACCATGGACCTTCTTATTGACGATGAAACACAGAAATTGCATAAAAATTTAACAAAAATGGCACAATGCCGACTTAATACAAGAGGACTGGCTTTCTCACTTTCTATGATTTGAACCACTCCTGTGAGTCCAGTTTTAGATTCCGATGCTTCACTTCAGGTTTACTGTATCCCTTGCACCATTATATTGACGATGAAACTCAGAAATTGCATCCGAATATAATACAAAAGGCACAATGCCGACTTAAGTACAAGAGGACTGAAACTCACTTTCTATGAATTGAACCTCTCCTGTGAGTCCAGTTTAAGATTCTTATGCTTCACTTCAGGTTTACTGTATCCCTTGGAGCTTCTTATTGACGATGAAACACAGAAATTGCATCAGAATTTAACACAAAAGGCACAATGCCGAATTAAGTACAAGAGGACTGACACTCTCACTTTCTATGATTTGAACTTCTCCTGTGATTCCAGTTTTAGATTCCGATGCGTCATTTCAGGTTTACTGTATCCCTTGTACATTATTATTGACGATTAAACACAGAAATAGCATACGAATTTAATACAAAAGGCACAATGCCGACTTAAGAACAAGAGGACTCACACTCTAACTTTCTATGATTCGAACCTCTCCTGTGAGTCCAGTTTTAGATTCCGATTCTTCACTTCAGGTTTACAGTATACCTTGGACCTTCATATTGTCGATGAAACACAGAAATTGCATCCGAATTGAATACAAAAGTCACAATGCCGACTTAAGTACAAGAGGACTGACACTCTAATTTTCTGTGATTGAAACTCCCCCTGTGAGTCCAGTTTTAGATTCCAATGCTTCACTTCAGGTTTACGGTATACCTTGGACCTTCTTGTTGTCGATGAAACACAGAAATTGCATCCGAATTTAATACAAAAGGCACAATGCCGACTTAAGTACAAGAGGACTGACACTCTAACTTTCTATGATTGGAACCTCTCCTGTGAGTCCAGTTTTAGATTCCGAAGCTTCACTTCAGGTGTACTGTATACCTTGTACCTTCTTATTGTCGATGAAACACAGAAATTGAATCAGAATTTAATACAAAAGGCACAATGCCGACTTAAGTATAGGAGGACTGACACTGTAACTTTCTGTGATTTCAACTTCCCCTGTGAGTCCAGTTTTAATTTCCGATGCCTCACTTCAGGTTTACAGCATACCTTTGACCTTCTTATTGACGGTGAAACACAGAAATTGCATCGGAATTTAATACAGAAGGCACAATGCCGACCTATATACAAGAGGACTGTCACTCACACATTCTATGATTTGAGCCTCTCCTGTGAGTCCAGTTCTAGATTCCAATGCTTCACTTCAGGTTTTACTGTATCCCTTGAACCTTCTTATTGACGATGAAGCACAGAAATTGCATCCGAATTAAATACAAAAGGCACAATGCCGACTTCAGTACAAGAGGATTAACACTCTAACCATCTATGATTTGAACCTCTCCTGTGAGTTCAGTTTTAGATTCCGATGCTTCACTTCTGGTTTACTGTATACCTTTGACCTTCTTATGGACGATGAAAAACAGAAATTGCATCCGAATTTAATACAAAAGGCAAAATGCCGACTAAAGTACAAGAGGACTGAAACTCTAACTTTCTGTGGTTTGAACTTCCCTGTGAGTCCAGTTTTAGATTCCGATGCTTCACTTCAGGTTTACTGTATACCTTCTACCTTCATATTGACGATGAAACTCAAAGGTTGCATCCGAATATAATACAAAAGGCACAACGCCGACTTAAGTACAAGAGGACTGACACTCTAACTTACTATGATTTGAATCTCTCCCGTGAGTCAAGTTTTTGATTCCGATGCTTCACTTCTGGTTTACTGTATACCTTTGACCTTCTTATGGACGATGAAAAACAGAAATTGCATCCGAATTTAATACAAAAGGCACAATGCCGACTTAAGTACAAGAGGGCTGACACTCACTTTGTATGATTTGAACCTCTTCTGTGAGTCCAGTTTAAGATTTCGATGCTACACTTCAGGTTTACTGTATACCATGGACCTTCTTATTGACGATGAAACACAGAAATTGCATCCAAATGTAATACAATACTCACAATGGTGACTTAAGTACAAGAGGACTGACACTCTAAATTGCTATGATTGGAACATCTCCTGTGGGTCCAGTTTTAGGTTACGATGCTTCACTTCAGGTTTACTGTATCCCTTGGATCTTCTTATTGACGATGAAACACAGAAATTGCATCCGAATTTAATACAAAAGGCACAATTCCGACGTATGTACAAGAGGACTGACACTCTCACTTTCTTTGATTTGAACCTATCCTGTGATTCCAGTTTTAGATTCCGATGCGTCACTTGAGGTTTACTGTATCTCTTGGCATTCTTATTGACGATGAAACACGGAAATTGCATCCGAATTTAATGCAAATGCACAATGCCGACTTAAGTACAAGAGGACCGACACTCTAAGTTTCTGTGATTTGAACTTCCCCTGTGAGTCCAGTTTTAGATTCCGATGCTTCACTTTAGGTTTACTGTATACTTTGGACCTTCTTATTGACGATGAAACACAGAAATTGCATCCGAATTTAATACAAAAGGCACAATGCTGACCAAAGTACAAGAGGACTGTAACTCACACATTCTATGATTTGAGCCTCTCCTGTGAGTCAAGTTTTAGATTCCAATGCTTCACTTCATGTTAACTGTATACCTTGGACCATCTTATTGACGATGAAACACAGATATTGCAACCGAATTTAACACAAAAGGCACAATGCCGACTTAAGTACAAGAGGACTGACACTCTCAATTCCTATGATTTGAACCTCTTGTGTGAGTCCAGTTTTAGATTCCGATGCTTCACCTCAGGTTTACTGTATCCCTTGGACCTTCTTATTGACGATGAAACACAGAAATTGCATACAAATTTAACAAAAAAGGCACAATGCCGACTTAATACAAGAGGACTGACTTTCTCACTTTATATGATTTGAACCACTCCTGTGAGTCCAGTTTTAGATTCCGATGCTTCACTTCAGGTTTACTGTATCCCTAGTACCTTTTAATTGACGATGAAACTCAGAAATTGCATCCGAATATAATGCAAAAGGCACAATGACGAATTAAGTACAAGAGGACTGACACTCTAACTTTCTATGATTGGAACTTCTCCCGTGAGTCCAGTTTTAGATTCCGATGCTTCACTTCAGGATTATTGTATACCTTGGACCTTCTTATTGACGATGAAACACAGAAAATGCATCCGAATTTAATACAAAATGCACAATGCCGACTTAAGTACAAGAGGACTGACACTCTAACATTCTATGATTGGAACCTCTCCTGTGAGTCCAGTTTTAGATTACGATGCTTCACCTCAGGTCTACTGTATACCTTGGACCTTCTTATTGACGATGAAACACAGAAATTGCATCCGAATTTAATACAAAAGGCAAATGCCGACTTAAGTACAAGAGGACTGACACTTTAACTTTATATGATTGGAACCTCTCCCGTGAGTCCAGTTTTAGATTCCGATGCTTCACTTCAGGGTTATTGTATACCTAGGACCTTCTTATTGACGATGAAACACAGAAAATGCATCCGAATTTAATACAAAAGGCACAATGCCGACTTAAGTACAAGAGGGCTGACACTCACTTTGTATGATTTCAACCTCTCCTGTGAGTCCAGTTTAAGTTTTCGATGCTACACTTCAGGTTTACTGTATACCATGGACCTTCTTATTGACGATGAAACACAGAAATTGCATCCGAATGTAATACAAAAGGCACAATGCCGACTTAAGTACAAGAGGACTGACACTCTAAATTTCTATGTTTGGAACCTCTCCTGTGGGTCCAGTCTTAGATTACGATGCTTCATTTCAGGTTTACTGTATCCCTTGGATCTTCTTATTGACGATGAAACACAGAAATTGCTTCCGAATTTAATACAAAAGGCACAATGCCGACGTAAGTACAAGAGGACTGTCACTCTCACTTTTTATGATTTGAACCTGTCCTGTGATTCCAGTTTTAGATTCCGATGCGTCACTTGAGGTTTACTGTATCCCTTGGACATTCTTATTGACGATGAAACACAGAAATTGCATCCGAATTTAATACAAAAGGCACAATGCCCACTTCAGTACAAGAGGACTGACACTCTAAGTTTCTGTGATTTGAACTTCCCCTGTGAGTCCAGTTTTAGATTCCGATGCTTCACTTTATGTTTACTGTATACCTTGGACCTTCTTATTGACGATGAAACACAGAAATTCCATCCGAATTTAATACAAAAGGCACAATGCTGACCAAAGTACAAGAGGACTGTAACTCAGACATTCTATGATTTGAGCCTCTCCTGTGAGTCCAGTCTTAGATTCCAGTGCTTCACTACATGTTTACTGTATACCTTGGACCTTCTTATTGACGATGAAACACAGAAATTGCAACCGAATTTAACACAAAAAGCACAATGCCGACTTAAGTACAAGAGGACTGACACTCTCAATTTCAATGATTTGAACCTCTCCTGTGAGTCCAGTTTTAGATTCCGATGCTTCACCTCAGGTTTACTGTATTCCTTGGACCTTCTTATTGACGATGAAACACAGAAATTGCATACAAATTTAACAAAAAAGGCACAATGCCGACTTAATACAAGAGGACATACTTTCTCACTTTCTATGATTTGAACCTCTCCTGTGAGTCCAGTTTTAGATTCCGATGCTTCACTTCAGGTTTACTGTATCCCTTGTACCATTTAATTGACGATGAAACTCAGAAATTGCATCCGAATATAATACAAAAGGCACAATGCCGACTTAAGTACAAGAGAACTGACACTCTAACATTCTATGATTGGAACCTCTCCCGTGAGTCCAGTTTGAGATTCCGATGCTTCACTTCAGGATTATTGTATACCTTGGACCTTCTTATTGACGATGAAACACAGAAAATGCATCCGAATTTAATACAAAAGGCACAATGCCGACTTAAGTTCAAGAGGACTGACACTCTAACATTATATGATTGGAACCTCTCCTGTGAGTCCAGTTTTAGATTACGATGCTTCACCTCAGGTCTACTGTATACCTTGGACCTTCTTATTGGCGATGAAACACAGAAATTGCATCCGAATTTAATACAAATGGCACAATGCCGAGTTAAGTACAAGAGGACTGACACTCTAACTTTCTATGATTGAAACCTCTCCCGTGGGTCCAGTTTTAGTTCCGATGCTTCACTTCAGGATTATTGTATACCTAGGACCTTCTTATTGACGATGAAACACAGAAATTGCATCCGAATTTAATACAAAACGCACAATGCCGACTTAAGTACAAGAGGACTGACACTCTAATATTCTATGATTTGAACCTCTCCTGTGAGTCCAGTTTTAGATTACGATGCTTCACTTCAGGTCTACTGTATACCTTGGACCTTCTTATTGACGATGAAACACAGAAATTGCATCCGAAATTAACACAAAAGGCACAATGCCGAATTAAGTACAAGAGGACTGACACTCTCACTTTCTATGATTTGAACTTCTCCTGTGATTCCAGTTTTAGATTCCAATGCGTCATTTCAGGTTTACTGTATCCCTTGGACATTATTATTGACGATTAAACACAGAAATAGCATACGAATTTAATACAAAAGGCACAATGCCGACTTAAGAACAAGAGGACTGACACTCTAACTTTCTATGATTCGAACCTCTCCTGTGAGTCCAGTTTTGGATTCCGATGCTTCAATTCAGATTTACAGTATACCTTGGACCTTCTTATTGTCGATGAAACACAGAAATTGCATCCGAATTTAATACAAAAGTCACAATGCCGACTTAAGTACAAGAGGACTGACACTCTAATTTTCTGTGATTGGAACTCCAACTGTGAGTCCAGTTTTAGATTCCAATGCTTCCCTTCAGGTTTACAGTATACCTTGGACCTTCTTGTTGTCGATGAAACACAGAAATTGCATCCGAATTTAATACAAAAGGCACAATGCCGACTTAAGTACAAGAGGACTGACACTCTAACATTCTATGATTGGAACCTCTCCTGTGAGTCCAGTTTTAGATTACGATGCTTCACCTCAGGTCTACTGTATACCTTGGACCTTCTTATTGACGATGAAACACAGAAATTGCATCCGAATTTAATACAAAAGGCACAATGCCGACTTAAGTACAAGAGGACTGACACTCTAACTTTCTATGATTTGAACCTCTCCTGTGAGTCCAGTTTTAGATTCCGATGCTTCACTTCAGGTTTACTGTATCCCTTTGACCTTGTTAATGACGATAAAACACAGAAATTGAATCCGAATTTAATACAAAAGGCACAATGCCGACTTCAGTAAAAGAGGACTGAAACTCTAACTTTCTATGATTGGAACCTCTCCTGTGAGTCCAGTTTTAGATCCCGATGCTTCACTTCAGGATTACTGTATACCTTGGACCTTCTTATTGACGATGAAACACAGAAATTGCATCCGAATATAATACAAAAGGCACAATGCCGACTTAAGTACAAGAGGACTGGCACTTTCACTTTCTATGATTTGAACCTCTCCTGTGAAACCACTTTTAGATTCCGATGCTTCACTTCAGGTTTACTGTATCCCATGGACCTTCTTATTGACGATGAAACATAGAAATTGCATCCGAAATTATTACAAAAGGCACAATGCCGACATCAGTACAAGAGGACTGATACTCTAACTTCCTATGATTTGAACCTCTCCTGTGAGTCCAGTTTTAGATTCCGATGCTTTACTTCAGGTTTACTGTATCCCTTGGAGCTTCTTATTGACGATGAAACACAGAAATTGCATCCGAATTTAACACAAAAGGCACAATGCCGAATTAAGTACAAGAGGACTGACACTCTCACTTTCTATGATTTGAACTTCTCCTGTGATTCCAGTTTTAGATTGCGATGCGTCATTTCAGGTTTACTGTATCCCTTGGACATTATTATTGACGATTAAACACAGAAATAGCATACGAATTTAATACAAAAGGCACAATGCCGACTTAAGAACAAAAGGACTGACACTCTAACTTTCTATGATTCGAACCTCTCCTGTGAGTCCAGTTTTGGATTCCGATGCTTCAATTCAGAATTACAGGATACCTTGGACCTTCTTATTGTCGATGAAACACAGAAATTGCATCCGAATTTAATACCAAAGTCACAATTCCGACTTATGTACAAGAGGACTGACACTCTAATTTTCTGTGATTGGAACTCCCCCTGTGAATCCAGTTTTAGATTCCAATGCTTCACTTCAGGTTTACAGTATACCTTGGACCTTCTTGTTGTCGATGAAACACAGAAATTGCATCCGAATTTAATACAAAAGGCACAATGCCGACTTAAGTACAACAGGACTGACACTCTAACTTTCTATGATTGGAACCTCTCCTGTGAGTCCAGTTTTAGATTCCGAAGCTTCACTTCAGGTGTACTGTATACCTTGGACCTTCTTATTGTCGATGAAACACAGAAATTGAATAAGAATTTAATACAAAAGGCACAATGCCGTCTTAAGTATAAGAGGACTGACACTGTAACTTTCTGTGATTTGAACTTCCCCTGTGAGTCCAGTTTTAATTTCCGATGCCTCACTTCAGGTTTACAGCATACCTTGGACCTTCTTATTGACGGTGAAACACAGAAATTGCATCCGAATTTAATACAGAAGGCACAATGCCGACCTATGTACAAGAGGACTGTCACTCACACATTCTATGATTTGAGCCTCTCCTGTGAGTCCAGTTCTAGATTCCAATGCTTCACTTCAGGTTTTACTGTATCCCTTGAACCTTCTTATTGACGATGAAGCACAGAAATTGCATCCGAATTAAATACAAAAGGCACAATGCCGACTTCAGTACAAGAGGATTAACACTCTAACCATCTATGATTTGAACCTCTCTTGTGAGTCCAGTTTTAGATTCCGATGCTTCACTTCAGGTTTACTGTATACCTTTGTCCTTCTTATGGACGATGAAACACAGAAATTGCATCCGAATTTAATACAAAAGGCACAATGCCGACTAAAGTACAAGAGGGCTGAAACTCTAACTTTCTGTGGTTTGAACTTCCCTGTGAATCCAGTTATAGATTCCGATGCTTCACTTCAGGTTTACTGTATACCATCTACCTTCTTATTGACGATGAAACACAGAAATTGCATCCGAATTTAATACAAATGGCACAATGCCGACTAAATACAAGAGGACTGACTTTCTAACTTTCTATGATTTGAACCTCTCCTGTGAGACCAGTTTTAGATTCCGATGCTTCACTTCAAGTTTACTGTATCCGTTGTACCTTCATATTGACGATGAAACTCAAAGATTGCATCCGAATATAATACAGAAGGCACAATTCCGACTTAAGTACAAGAGGAATGACACTCTAACTTTCTATGATTTGAACCTCTCCCGTGAGTCCAGTTTTAGATTCCGATGCTTCACTTCAGGTTTACTGTATACCCGGACCTTCTTATTGACGATGAAACAAAGAAATTGCATCCGAATTTAATACAAAAGGCACAATGCCGACCTAAGTACAAGAGGGCTGACACTCACTTTGTATGATTTGAACCTCTCCTGTGAGTCCAGTTTAAGATTTCGATGCTACACTTCAGGTTTACTGTATACCATGGACCTTCTTATTGACGATGAAACACAGAAATTGGATCCGAATGTAATACAATAGGCACAATGGCGACTTAAGTACAAGAGGACTGACACTCTAAATTTCTATGATTGGAACCTCTCCTGTGGGTCCAGTTTTAGATTACGATGCTTCACTTCAGGTTTACTGTATCCCTTGGATCTTCTTATTGACGATGAAACACAGAAATTGCATCCGAATTTAATACAAAAGGCACAATGCCGACGTAAGTACAAGAGGACTGACACTCTCACTTTCTATGATTTGTACCTATCCTGTGATTCCAGTTTTAGATTCCGATGCGTCACTTGAGGTTTACTGTATCCCTTGGGCATTCTTATTGACGATGAAACACAGAAATTGCATCCGAATTTAATCCAAATGAACAATGCAGACTTAAGTACAAGAGGACTGACACTCTAAGTTTCTGTGATTTGAACTTCCCCTGTGAGTCCAGTTTTAGATTCCGATGCTTCACTTTAGGTTTACTGTATACCTTGGACCTTCTTATTGACGATGAAACACAGAAATTGCATCCGAATTTAATACAAAAGGCACAATGCTGACCAAAGTACAAGAGGACTGTCACTCACACATTCAATGATTTGAGCCTCTCCTGTGAGTCCAGTTTTAGATTCCAATGCTTCACTTCATGTTTACTGTATACCTTGGACCATCTTATTGACGATGAAACACAGAAATTGCAACCGAATTTAACACAAAAGGCACAATGCCGACTTAAGTACAAGAGGGCTGACACTCTGAATTTCTATGATTTGAACCTCTCCTGTGAGTCCAGTTTTAGATTCCGATGCTTCACCTCAGGTTTACTGTATCCCTTGGACCTTCTTGTTGACGATCAAACACAGAAGTTGCATACAAATTTAACAAAAAAGGCACAATGCCGACTTAATACAAGAGGACTGACTTTCTCACTTTCTATGATTTGAGCCTCTCCTGTGAGTCCAGTTTTAGATTCCAATGCTTCACGTCATGTTTACTGTATACCTTGGACCTTCTTATTGACGATGAAACACAGAAATTGCAACCGAATTTAACACAAAAGGCACAATGCCGACTTAAGTACAAGAGGACTGACACTCTGAATTTCTATGATTGGAACCTCTCCTGTGGGTCCAGTTTTAGATTACGATGCTTCACTTCAGGTTTTCTCTATCCCTTGGATCTTCTTATTGACGATGAAACACAGAAATTGCATCCGAATTTAATACATAAGGCACAATGCCGACGTAAGTACAAGAGGACTGACACTCTCACTTTCTATGATTTGAACCTATCCTGTGATTCCAGTTTTAGATTCCGATGCGTCACTTGAGGTTTACTGTACACCATGGACCTTCTTATTGACGATGAAACACAGAAATTGCATCCGAATGTAATACAATAGGCACAATGGCGACTTAAGTACAAGAGGACTGACACTCTAAATTTCTATGATTGGAACCTCTCCTGTGGGTCCAGTTTTAGATTACGATGCTTCACTTCAGGTCTACTGTATACCTTGGACCTTCTTATTGACGATGAAACACAAAAAATTGCATCCGAATTTAATACAAAAGGCACAATGCCGACTTAAGTACAAGAGGACTGACACTCTCACTTTCTGTGATTTGAACCTCTCCTGTGAGTCCAGTTTTAGATTCCGATGCTTTACTTCAGGTTTACTGTATCTCTTGGAAATTCTTATTGACGATGAAACACAGAAATTGCATCCGAATTTAATACAAAAGCCACAATCCCGACTTAAGTACTAGAGGACTGACACTCTCTTTTTCTTTGAGTGGAACCTCTCCTGTGAGTCCAGTTTTAGATTACGATGCTTCACATCAGGTTTACTGTATACCTTGGACCTTCTTATTGACGATGAAACACAGAAATTGCATCCGAATTTAATACAAAAGACACAATGCCGACTTAAGTACAAGAGGACTGGCACTTTCACTTTCTATGATTTGAACCTCTCCTGTGATTCCAGTTTTAGATTACGATGCTTCACATCAGGTTTACTGTATACCTTGGACTTTCTTATTGTCGATGAAACACAGAAATTGCATCCGAATTGAATACAAAAGGCACAATGCCGACTAAAGTACAAGAGGACTGACACTCTAACTTTCTATGATTGTAACCTCTCCTGTGAGTCCAGTTTTAGATTCCGAAGCTTCACTTCAGGTTTGCTGTATACCTGGACCTTCTTATTGACGATGAAACAAAGAAATTGCATCCGAATTTAATACAAAAGGCACAATGCCGACTTAAGTACAAGAGGGCTGACACTCACTTTGTATGATTTGAACCCCTCCTGTGAGTCCAGTTTAAGTTTTCGATGCTACACTTCAGGTTTACTGTATACCATGGACCTTCTTATTGACGATGAAACACAGAAATTGCATCCGAATGTAATACAAAAGGCACAATGGCGACTTAAGTACAAGAGGACTGACACTCTAAATTTCTATGTTTGGAACCTCTCCTGTGGGTCCAGTCTTAAATTATGATGCTTCATTTCAGGTTTACTGTATCCCTTGGATCTCCTTATTGACGATGAAACACAGAAATTGCTTCCGAATTTAATACAAAAGGCACAATGCCGACGTAAGTACAAGAGGACTGTCACTCTCACTTTTTATGATTTGAACCTCTCCCGTGATTCCAGTTTTAGATTCCGATGCGTCACTTGAGGTTTACTGTATCCCTTGGACATTCGTATTGACGATGAAACACAGAAATTGCATCCGAATTTAATACAAAAGGCACAATGCCCACTTCAGTACAAGAAGACTGACACTCTAAGATTCTGTGATTTGAACTTCCCCTGTGAGTCCAGTTTTAGATTCCGATGCTTCACTTTAGGTTTACTGTATACCTTGGACCTTCGTATTGACGATGAAACACAGAAATTGCATCCGAATTTAATACAAAAGGCACAATGCTGACCAAAGTACAAGAGGACTGTCACTCAGACATTCAATGATTTGAGCCTCTCCTGTGAGTCCAGTTTTAGATTCCAATGCTTCACTACATGTTTACTGTATACCTTGGACTTTCTTATTGACGATGAAACACAGAAATTGCAACCGAATTTAACACAAAAAGCACAATGCCGACTTAAGTACAAGAGGACTGACACTCTCAATTTCTATGATTTGAACCTCTCCTGTGAGTCCAGTTTTAGATTCCGATGCATCACCTCAGGTTTATTGTATTCCTTGGACCTTCTTATTGACGATGAAACACAGAAATTGCATACAAATTTAACAAAAACGGCACAATGCCGACTTAATACAAGAGGACATACTTTCTCACTTTCTATGATTTGAACCACTCCTGTGAGTCCAGTTTTAGATTCCGATGCCTCACTTCAGGTTTACTGTATCCCTTGTACCTTTTAATTGACGATGAAACTCAGAAATTGCATCCGAATGTAATACGAAAGGCACAATGCCGACTTAAGTACAAGAGGACTGACACTCTAACTTTCTATGATTGGAACCTCTCCCGTGAGTCCAGTTTGAGATTCCGATGCTTCACTTCAGGATTATTGTATACCTTGGACCTTCTTATTGACGATGAAACACAGAAAATGCATCCGAATTTAATACAAAAGGCACAATGCCGACTTAAGTACAAGAGGTCTGAAACTCTAACATCCTATGATTTGAACCTCTCCTGTGAGTCCAGTTTTAGATTACGATGCTTCACCTCAGGTCTACTGTATACCTTGGACCTTCTTATTGACGATGAAACACAGAAATTGCATCCGAATTTAATACAAAAGGCACAATGCCGACTTAAGTACAAGATGACTGACACTCTAACTTTCTATGATTGAAACCTCTCCCGTGGGTCCAGTTTTAGATTCCGATGCTTCACTTCAGGATTATTGTATACCTAGGACCTTCTTATTGACGATGAAACACAGAAAAAGCATCCGAATTTAATACAAAAGGCACAATGCCGACTTAAGTACAAGAGGACTGACACTCTAATATTCTATGATTTGAACCTCTCCTGTGAGTCCAGTTTTAGATTACGCTGCTTCACTTCAGGTCTACTGTATACCTTGGACCTTCTTATTGACGATGAAACACAAAAATTGCATCCGAATTTAATACAAAAGGCACAATGCCGACTTAAGTACAAGAGGACTGACACTCTAACATTCTATGATTGGAACCTCTCCTGTGAGTCCAGTTTTAGATTACGATGCTTCACCTCAGGTCTACTGTACACCTTGGACCTTCTTATTGATGATGAAACACAGAAATTGCTTCCGAATTTAATACAAAAGGCACAATGTTGACTTAAGTACAAGAGGACAGACACTCTAACTTTCTATGATTTGAACCTCTCCTGTGAGTCCAGTTTTAGATTCCGATGCTTCACTTCAGGTTTACTGTATCCCTTTGACCTTGTTAATGACGATAAAACACAGAAATTGAATCCGAATTTAATACAAAAGGCACAATGCCTACTTAAGTAAAAGAGGAATGAAACTCTAACTTTCTATGATTGGGACCTCTCCTGTCAGTCCAGTTTTAGATCCCGATGCTTCACTTCAGGATTACTGTATACCTTGGACCTTCTTATTTACGATGAAACACAGAAACTGCATCCGAATTTAATACAAAAGGCACAATGCCGACTTAAGTACAAGAGGACTGACACTCTCACTTTCTGTGATTTGAACCTCTCCTGTGAGTCCAGTTTTAGATTCCGATGCTTTACTTCAGGTTTACTGTATCTCTTGGAAATTCTTATTGACGACGAAACACAGAAATTGCATCCGAATTTAATACAAAAGCCACAATGCCGACTTAAGTACAAGAGGACTGACACTCTCTTTTTCTTTGATTGGAACCTCTCCTGTGAGTCCAGTTTTAGATTACGATGCTTCACATCAGGTTTACTGTATACCTTGGACCTTCTTATTGACGATGAAACACAGAAAATGCATCCGAATTTAATACAAAAGACACAATGCCGACTTAAGTACAAGAGGACTGGCACTTTCACTTTCTATGATTTGAACCTCTCCTGTGAGTCCACTTTTAGATTCCCATGCTTCACTTCAGGTTTACTGTATCCCTTGGACCTTCTTATTGACGATGAAACATTGAAATTGCATCCTAATTTAATACAAAAGGCACAATGCCGACATCAGTACAAGAGGACTGATACTCTAACTTTCTATGATTTGAACCTCTCCTGTGAGTCCAGTTTTAGATTACGATGCTTTACTTCAGGTTTACTGTAACTCTTGGAGCTTCTTATTGACGATGAAACACAGAAATTGCATCCGAAATTAACACAAAAGGCACAATGCCGAATTAAGTACAAGAGGACTGACACTCTCAATTTCTATGATTTGAACTTCTCCTGTGATTCCAGTTTTAGATTCCGATGCGTCATTTCAGGTTTACTGTATCCCTTGGACATTATTATTGACGATTAAACACAGAAATAGCATACGAATTTAATACAAAAGGCACAATGCCGACTTAAGAACAAGAGGATTGACACTCTAACTTTCTATGATTCGAACCTCTCCTGTGAGTCCAGTTTTGGATTCCGATGCTTCAATTCAGGTTTACAGTATACCTTGGACCTTCTTATTGTCGATGAAACACAGAAATTGCATCCGAATTTAATACAAAATTCACAATGCCCACTTAAGTACAAGAGGACTGACACTCTAATTTTCTGTGATTGGAACTCCCCCTGTGAGTCCAGTGTTAGATTCCAATGCTTCCCTTCAGGTTTACAGTATACCTTGGACCTTCTTGTTGTCGATGAAACACAGAAATTGCATCCGAATTTAATACAAAAGGCACAATGCCGACTTAAGTACAAGAGGACTGACACTCTAACATTCTACGATTGGAACCTCTCCTGTGAGTCAAGTTGTAGATTACGATGCTTCACCTCAGGTCTACTGTATACCTTGGACCTTCTTATTGACGATGAAACACAGAAATTGCATCCGAATTTAATACAAAAGGCACAATACCGACTTAAGTACAAGAGGACTGACACTCTAACTTTCTATGATTTGAACCTCTCCTGTGAGTCCAGTTTTAGATTCCGATGCTTCACTTCAGGTTTACTGTATCCCTTTGACCTTGTTAATGACGATAAAACACAGAAATTGAATCCGAATTTAGTACAAAAGGCACAATGCCGACATAAGTAAAAGAGGACTGAAACTCTAACTCTCTGTGATTGGAACCTCTCCTGTGAGTCCAGTTTTAGATCCCGATGCTTCACTTCAGGATTACTGTATACCTTCGACCTTCTTATTGACGATGATACACAGATATTGCATCCGAATCTAATACAAAAGGCACAATGCCGACTTAAGTACAAGAGGACTGACACTCTCACTTTCTGTGATTTGAACCTCTCCTGTGAGTCCAGTTTTAGATTCCGATGCTTTACTTCAGGTTTACTGTATCTCTTGGAAATTCTTATTGACGATGAAACACAGAAATTGCATCCGAATTTAATACAAAAGCCACAATGCCGACTTAAGTACAAGGTGACTGACACTCTCTTTTTCTTTGATTGGAACCTCTCCTGTGAGTCAAGTTTTAGATTACGATGCTTCACAATAGGTTTACTGTATACCTTGGACCTTCTTATTGACGATGAAACACAGAAATTGCATCCGAATTTAATACAAAAGACACAATGCCGACTTAAGTACAAGAGGACTGGCACTTTCACTTTCTATGATTTGAACCTCTCCTGTGAGTCCACTTTTAGATTCCGATGCTTCACTTCAGGTTTACTGTATCCTTTGGACCTTCTTATTTACGATGAAACATAGAAATTGCATCCGAATTTAATACAAAAGGCACAATGGCGACATCAGTACAAGAGGACTGATACACTAACTTTCTATGATTTGAACCTCTCCTGTGAGTCCAGTTTTAGATTCCGATGCTTTACTTCAGGTTTACTGTATCCCTTCTAGCTTCTTATTGACGATGAAAAACAGAAATTGCATCCGAATTTAACACAATAGGCACAATGCCGAATTAAGTACAAGAGGACTGACACTCTCACTTTCTATGATTTGAACTTCTCCTGTGATTCCAGTTTTAGATTCCGATGCGTCATTTCAGGTTTACTGTATCCCTTGGACATTATTATTGACGATTAAACACAGAAATAGCATACGAATTTAATACAAAAGGCACAATGCCGACTTAAGAACAAGAGGACTGACACTCTAACTTTCTATGTTTCGAACCTCTCCTGTGAGTCCAGTTTTGGATTACGATGCTTCAATTCAGGTTTACAGGATACCTTGGACCTTCTTATTGTCGATGAAACACAGAAATTGCATCCGAATTTAATACCAAAGTCACAATGCCGACTTAAGTACAAGAGGACTGACACTCTAATTTTCTGTGATATGAACTCCCCCTGTGAGTCCAGTTTTAGATTCCAATGCTTCACTTCAGGTTTACAGTATACCTTGGACCTTCTTGTTGTCGATGAAACACAGAAATTGCATCCGAATTTAATACAAAAGGCACAATGCCGACTAAAGTACAAGAGGACTGAAACTCTAACTTTCTGTGGTTTGAACTTCCCTGTGAGTCCAGTTTTAGATTCCGATGCTTCTCTTCAGGTTTACTGTATACCTTCTACCTTCTTATTGACGATGAAACACAGAAATTGCATCCGAATTTAATACAAATGGCACAATGCCGACTAAATACAAGAGGACTGATTTTCTGACTTTCTATGATTTGAACCACTCCTGTGAGACCAGTTTTAGATTCCGATGCTTCACTTCAGGTTTACTGTATCCCTTGTACCTTCATATTGACGATGAAACTCAAAGATTGCATCCGAATATAATCAAAAAGGCACAATGCCGACTTAAGTACAAGAGGAATGACACTCTAACTTTCTATGATTTGAACCTCTCCCGTGAGTCCAGTTTTAGATTCCGATGCTTCACTTCAGGTTTACTGTATACCCGGACCTTCTTATTGACGATGAAACAAAGAAATTGCATCCGAATTTAATACAAAAGGCACAATGCCGACTTAAGTACAAGAGGGCTGACACTCACTTTGTATGATTTGAACCTCTCCTGTGAGTCCAGTTTAAGATTTCGATGCTACACTTCAGGTTTACTGTATACCATGGACCTTCTAATTGACGAAGAAACACAGAAATTGCATCCCAATGTAATACAATAGGCACAATGGCGACTTAAGTACAAGAGGACTGACACTCTAAATTTCTATGATTGGAACCTCTCCTGTGGGTCCAGTTTTAGATTACGATGCTTCACTTCTGGTTTACTGTATCCCTTGGATCTTCTTATTGACGATGAAACACAGAAATTGCATCCGAATTTAATACAAAAGGCACAATGAAGACGTAAGTACAAGAGGACTGACACTCTCACTTTCTATGATTTGAACCTATCCTGTGATTCCAGTTTTAGATTCCGATGCGTCACTTGATGTTTACTGTATCCCTTGGGCATTCTTATTGACGATGAAACACAGAAATTGCATCCGAATTTAATCCAAATGAACAATGCAGACTTAAGTACAAGAGGACTGACACTCTAAGTTTCTGTGATTTGAACTTCCCCTGTGAGTCCAGTTTTAGATTCCGATGCTTCACTTTAGGTTTACTGTATACCTTGGACCTCCTTATTGACGATGAAACACAGAAATTGCATCCGAATTTAATACAAAAGGCACATTGCTGACCAAAGTACAAGAGGACTGTCACTCACACATTCTATGATTTGAGCCTCTCCTGTGAGTCCAGTTTTAGATTCCAATGCTTCACTTCATGTTTACTGTATACCTTGGACCTTCTTATTGACGATGAAACACAGAAATTGCAACCGAATTTAACACAAAAGGCACAATGCCGACTTAAGTACAAGAGGACTGACACTCTGAATTTCTATGATTAGAACCTCTCCTGTGAGTCCAGTTTTAGATTCCGATGCTTCACCTCAGGTTTACTGTATCCCTTGGACCTTCTTATTGACGATCAAGCACAGAAGTTGCATACAAATTTAACAAAAAAGGCACAATGCCGACTTAATACAAGAGGACTGACTTTCTCACTTTCTATGATTTGAACCACTCCTGGGAGTCCAGTTTTAGATTCCGATGCTTCACTTCAGGTTTACTGTATCCCTTGTACCTTTTAATTGACGATGAAACTCAGAAATTGCATCCGAATATAATACAAAAGGCACAATGCCGACTTAAGTACAAGAGGACTGACACTGTAACTTTCTATGATTGGAACTTCTCCCGTGAGTCCAGTTTTAGATTCCGATGCTTCACTTCAGGATTATTGTATACCTTGGACCTTCTTATTGACGATGAAACACAGAAAATGCATCCGAATTTAATACAAAAGGCACTATGCCGACTTAAGTACAAGAGGACTGACACTCTAACATTCTATGATTGGAACCTCTCCTGTGAGTCCAGTTTTAGATTACGATGCTTCACCTTAGGTCTACTGTATACCTTGGACCTTCTTATTGATGACGAAACACAGAAATTGCATCCGAATTTAATACAAAAGGCAAATGCCGACTTAAGTACAAGAGGACTGACACTCTAACTTCCTATGATTGGAACCTCTCCCGTGAGTCCAGTTTTAGATTCTGATGCTTCACTTCAGGATTATTGTATACCTAGGACCTTCTTATTGACGATGAAACACAGAAAATGCATCCGAATTTAATACAAAAGCCACAATGCCGACTTAAGTACAAGAGGACTGACACTCTAATATTCTATGATTTGAACCTCTCCTGTGAGTCCAGTTTTAGATTACAATGCTTCACTTCAGGTCTACTGTATACCTTGGACATTCTTTTGGACGATGAAACATAGAAATTGCATCCGAATTTAATGTAAAAGGCTCAATGCCGACATAAGTACAAGAGGATTGACACTCTAACTTTCTATGATATGAACCTCTCCTGTGAGTCCAGTTTTAGATTTCGATGCTACACTTCAGTTTTACTGTATACCATGGACCTTCTTATTGACGATGAAACACAGAAATTGCATCCGAATTTAATACAAAAGGCACAATGCCGTCTTAAGTACAAGAGGAATGACACTCTAACTTTCTATGATTTTAACCTCTCCTGTTAGGCCAGTTTTAGATTCCGATGCATCACTTCAGGTTTACTGTATACCTTGTACCTTCTTATTGACGATGAAACACAGAAATTGCATCCGAATATAATACAAATGGCACAATGCCGACTAAATACAAGAGGACTGACTTTCTAACTTTCTATGATTTGAACCTGTCCTGTGAGACCAGTTTTAGATTCCGATGCTTCACTTCAGGTTTACTGTATCCCTTGTACCTTCATATTGACGATGAAACTCAAAGATTGCATCCGAATATAATACAAAAGGCACAATGCCGACTTAAGTACAAGAGGACTGACACTCTAACTTTCTATGATTTGAACCTCTCCCGTGAGTCCAGTTTCAGATTCCGATACTTCACTTCAGGTTTACTGTATACCCGGACCTTCTTATTGACGATGAAACAAAGAAATTGCATCCGAATTTAATACAAAAGGCACAATGCCGACTTAAGTACAAGAGGGCTGACACTCACTTTGTATGATTTGAACCTCTCCTGTGAGTCCAGTTTAAGATTTCGATGCTACACTTCAGGTTTACTGTATACCATGGACCTTCTTATTGACGATGAAACACAGAAATTGCATCCGAATGTAATACAATAGGCACAATGGCGACTTAAGTACAAGAGGACTGACACTCTAAATTTCTATGATTGGAAACTCTCCTGTGGGTCCAGTTTTAGATTACGATGCTTCACTTCAGGTTTACTGTATCCCTTGGATCTTCTTATTGACGATGAAACACAGAAATTGCAACCGAATTTAATACAAAAGGCACAATGCCGACGTAAGTACAAGAGGACTGACTCTCTCACTTTCTATGATTTGAACCTATCCTGTGATTCCAGTTTTAGATTCCGATGCGTCACTTGAGGTTTACTGTATCCCTTGGGCATTCTTATTGACGATGAAACACAGAAATTACATCCGAATTTAATCCAAATGATCAATGCCGACTTAAGTACAAGAGAACTGACACTCTAAGTTTCTGTGACTTGAACTTCCCCTGTGAGTCCAGTTTTAGATTCCGATGCTTCACTTTAGGTTTACTGTATACCTTGGACCTTCTTATTGACGATGAAACACAGAAATTGCATCCGAATTTAATACAAAAGGCAAAATGCTGACCAAAGTACAAGAGGACTGTCACTCACACATTCTATGATTTGAGCCTCTCCTGTGAGTCCAGTTTTAGATTCCAATGCTTCACTTCATGTTTACTGTATACCATGGACCTTCATATTTACGATGAAACACAGAAATTGCAACCGAATTAAACACAAAAGGCACAATGCCGACTTAAGTACAAAAGGACTGACACTCTCAATTTCTATGATTTGAAACTCTCCTGTGAGTCCAGCTTTAGATTCCGATGCTTCACCTCAGGTTTACTGTATCCCTTGGACCTTCTTATTGACGATCAAACACAGAAGTTGCATACAAATTTAACAAAAAAGGCACAATGCCGACTTAATACAAGGGGACTGATTTTCTCACTTTCTATGATTTGAACCACTCCTGTGAGTCCAGTTTTAGATTCCGATGCTTCACTTCAGGTTTACTGTATCCCTTGTACCTTTTAATTGACGATGAAACTCAGAAATTGCATCCGAATATAATACAAAAGGCACAATGCCGACTTAAGAACAAGAGGACTGACACTCTAACATTCTATGATTAGAACCTCTCCTGTGAGTCCAGTTTTAGATTACGATGCTTCACCTTAGGTCTACTGTATAACTTGGACCTTCTTATTGACGATGAAACACAAAAATTGCTTCCGAATTTAATACAAAAGGCACAATGCCGACTGAAGTACAAGAGGACTGACACTCTAACATTCTATGATTGGAACCTCTCCTGTGAGTCCAGTTTTAGATTACGATGCTTCACCTCAGGTCTACTGTATACCTTGGACCTTCTTATTGATGATGAAACACAGAAATTGCATCCGAATTTAATACAAAATGCACAATGCCGACTTAAGTACAAGAGGACTGACACTCTAATTTTCTATGATTTGAACCTCTCCTGTGAGTCCAGTTTTAGATTCCGATGCTTCACTTGAGGTTTACTGTATCCCTTTGACCTTGTTAATGACGATAAAACACAGAAATTGAATCCGAATTTAATACAAAAGGCACAATGCCGACTTATGTAAAAGAGGACTGAAACTCTAACTTTCTATGATTGGAACCTCTCCTGTGAGTCCAGTTTTAGATCCCGATGCTTCACTTCAGGATTACTGTATACGTTGGACCTTCTTATTGACGATGAAACACAGAAATTGCATCCGAATTTAATACAAAAGGCACAATGCCGACTTAAGTACAAGAGGACTGACACTCTCACTTTCTGTGATTTGAACCACTCCTGTGAGTCCAGTTTTAGATTTCGATGCTTTACTTCAGGTTTACTGTTTCTCTTGGAAATTCTTATTGACGATGAAACACAAAAATTGCATCCGAATTTAATACAAAAGCCACAATGCCGACTTAAGTACAAGAGGACTGACACTCTCTTTTTTTTGATTGGAACCTCTCCTGTGAGTCCAGTTTTAGATTACGATGCTTCACATCAGGTTTACTGTATACCTTGGACCTTCTTATTGACGATGAAACACAGAAATTGCATCCGAATTTAATACAAAAGACACAATGCCGACTTAAGTACAAGAGGACTGGCACTTTCACTTTCTATGATTTGAACCTCTCCTGTGAGTCCACTTTTAGATTCCGATGCTTCACTTCAGGTTTACTGTATCCCTTGGACCATCTTATTGACGATGAAACATAGATATTGCATCCGAATTTAATACAAAAGGCACAATGCCGACATCAGTACAAGAGGACTGATACTCTAACTTTCTATGATTTGAACCTCTCCTGTGAGTCCAGTTTTAGATTACGATGCTTTACTTCAGTTTTACTGTATCCCTTGGAGCTTCTTATTGACGATGAAACACAGATATTGCATCCGAATTTAACACAAAAGGCACAATGCCGAATTAAGTACAAGAGGACTGACACTCTCACTTTCTATGATTTGAACTTCTCCTGTGATTCGAGTTTTAGATTCCGATGCGTCATTTCAGGTTTACTGTATCCTTTGGACATTATTATTAACGATTAAACACAGAAATAGCATACGAATTTAATACAAAAGGCACAATGCCGACTTAAGTACAAGAGGACTGACACTCTCAATTTCTATGATTTGAAACTCTCCTGTGAGTCCAGCTTTAGATTCCGATGCTTCACCTCAGGTTTACTGTATCCCTTGGACCTTCTTATTGACGATCAAACACAGAAGTTGCATACAAATTTAACAAAAAAGGCACAATGCCGACTTAATACAAGAGGACTGATTTTCTCACTTTCTATGATTTGAACCACTCCTGTGAGTCCAGTTTTAGATTCCGATGCTTCACTTCAAGTTTACTGTATCCCTTGTACCTTTTAATTGACGATGAAACCCAGAAATTGCATCCGAATATAATACAAAAGGCACAATGCCGACTTAAGAACAAGAGGACTGACACTCTAACATTCTATGATTAGAACCTCTCCTGTGAGTCCAGTTTTAGATTACGATGCTTCACCTTAGGTCTACTGTATAACTTGGACATTCTTATTGACGATGAAACACAAAAATTGCTTCCGAATTTAATACAAAAGGCACAATGCCGACTTAAGTACAAGAGGACTGACACTCTAACATTCTATGATTGGAACCTCTCCTGTGAGTCCAGTTTTAGATTACGATGCTTCACCTCAGGTCTACTGTATACCTTGGACCTTCTTATTGATGATGAAACACAGAAATTGCATCCGAATTTAATACAAAAGGCACAATGCCGACTTAAGTACAAGAGGACTGACACTCTAATTTTCTATGATTTGAACCTCTCCTGTGAGTCCAGTTTTAGATTCCGATGCTTCACTTACGGTTTACTGTATCCCTTTGACCTTGTTAATGACGATAAAACACAGAAATTGAATCCGAATTTAATACAAAAGGCACAATGCCGACTTATGTAAAAGAGGACTGAAACTCTAACTTTCTATGATTGGAACCTCTCCTGTGAGTCCAGTTTTAGATCCCGATGCTTCACTTCAGGATTACTGTATACGTTGGACCTTCTTATTGACGATGAAACACAGAAATTGCATCCGAATTTAATACAAAAGGCACAATGCCGACTTAAGTACAAGAGGACTGACACTCTCACTTTCTGTGATTTGAACCACTCCTGTGAGTCCAGTTTTAGATTTCGATGCTTTACTTCAGGTTTACTGTTTCTCTTGGAAATTCTTATTGACGATGAAACACAAAAATTGCATCCGAATTTAATACAAAAGCCACAATGCCGACTTAAGTACAAGAGGACTGACACTCTCTTTTTCTTTGATTGGAACTTCTCCTGTGAGTCCAGTTTTAGATTACGATGCTTCACATCAGGTTTACTGTATACCTTGGACCTTCTTATTGACGATGAAACACAGAAATTGCATCCGAATTTAATACAAAAGACACAATGCCGACTTAAGTACAGGAGGACTGGCACTTTCACTTTCTATGATTTGAACCTCTCCTGTGAGTCCACTTTTAGATTCCGATGCTTCACTTCAGGTTTACTGTATCCCTTGGACCACCTTATTGACGATGAAACACAGAAATTGCATCCGAATTTAACACAAAAGGCACAATGCCGAATTAAGTACAAGAGGACTGACACTCTCACTTTCTATGATTTGAACTTCTCCTGTGATTCGAGTTTTAGATTCCGATGCGTCATTTCAGGTTTACTGTATCCCTTGGACATTATTATTGACGATTAAACACAGAAATAGCATACGAATTTAATACAAAAGGCACAATGCCGACTTAAGAACAAGAGGACTGACACTCTAACTTTCTATGATTCGAACCTCTCCTGTGAGTCCAGTTTTGGATTCCGATGCTTCACTTCAGGTTTACTGTATCCCTTTGACCTTGTTAATGACGATAAAACACAGAAATTGAATCCGAATTTAATACAAAAGGCACAATGCCGACTTAAGTAAAAGAGGACTGAAACTCTAACTTTCTACGATTGGAACCTCTCCTGTGAGTCCAGTTTTAGATCCCGATGCTTCACTTCAGGATTACTGTATACCTTGGACCTTCTTATTGACGATGAAACACAGAAATTGCATCCGAATTTAATACAAAAGGCACAATGCCGACTTAAGTACAAAAGGACTGGCACTTTCACTTTCTATGATTTGAACCTCTCCTGTGAGTCCACTTTTAGATTCCGATGCTTCACTTCAGGTTTACTGTATCCCTTGGACCTTCTTATTGACGATGAAACATAGAAATTGCATCCGAATTTAATACAAAAGGCACAATGCCGACATCAGTACAAGAGGACTGATACTCTAACTTTCTATGATTTAACCTCTCCTGTGAGTCCAGTTTTAGATTCCGATGCTTTACTTCAGGTTTACTGTATCCCTTGGAGCTTCTTATTGACGATGAAACACAGAAATTGCATCCGAATTTAACACAAAAGGCACAATGCCGATTTAAGTACAAGAGGACTGACACTCTCACTTTCTATGATTTGAACTTCTCCTGTGATTCCAGTTTTAGATTCCGATGCGTCATTTAAGGTTTACTGTATCCCTTGGACATTATTATTGACGATTAAACACAGAAATAGCATACGAATTTAATACAAAAGGCACAATGCCGACTTAAGAACAAGAGGACTGATACTCTAACTTTCTATGATTCGAACCTCTCCTTTGAGTCCAGTTTTGGATTCCGATGTTTCAATTCAGGTTTACAGTATACCTTGGACCTTCTTATTGTTGATGAAACACAGAAATTGCACCCGAATTTAATACAAAAGTCACAATGCCGACTTAAGTAGAAGAGGCTGACACTCTAATTTTCTGTGATTGGAACTCCCCCTGTGAGTCCAGTTTTAGATTCCAATGCTTCACTTCAGGTTTACAGCATACCTTGGACCTTCTTGTTGTCGATGAAACACAGAAATTGCATCCGAATTTAATACAAAAGGCACAATGCCGACTTAAGTACAAGAGGACTGACACTCTAACTTTCTATGATTGGAACCTCTCCTGTGAGTCCAGTTTTAGATTCCGAAGCTTCACTTCAGGTGTACTGTATACCTTGGACCTTCTTATTGTCGATGAAACACAGAAATTGAATCAGAATTTAATACAAAAGGCACAATGCCGACTTAAGTATAAGAGGACTGACACTGTAACTTTCTGTGATTTGAACTTCCCCTGTGAGTCCAGTTTTAATTTCCGATGCCTCACTTCGGGTCTACAGCATACCTTGGACCTTCTTATTGACGGTGAAACACAGAAATTGCATCCGAATTTAATACAGAAGGCACAATGCCGACCTATGTACAAGAGGACTGTCACTCACACATTCTATGATTTGAGCCTCTCATGTGAGTCCAGTTCTAGATTCCAATGCTTCACTTCAGGTTTTACTGTATCCCTTGAACCTTCTTATTGACGATGAAGCACAGAAATTGCATCCGAATTAAATACAAAAGGCACAATGCCGACTTCAGTACAAGAGGATTAACACTCTAACCGTCTATGATTTGAACCTCTCTTGTGAGTCCAGTTTTAGATTCCGATGCTTCACTTCAGGTTTACTGTATACCTTTGACCTTCTTATGGACGATGAAACACAGAAATTGCATCGGAATTTAATACAAAAGGCACAATGCCGACTAAAGTACAAGAGGACTGAAACTCTAACTTTCTGTGGTTTGAACTTCCCTGTGAGTCCAGTTTTAGATTCCGATGCTTCACTTCAGGTTTACTGTATACCTTCTACCTTCTTAGTGACGATGAAACACAGAAATTGCATCCGAATTTAATACAAATGGCACAAAGCCGACTAAATACAAGAGGAATGACACTCTAACGTTCTATGATTTGAACCTCTCCCGTGAGTCCAGTTTTAGATTCCGATGCTTCACTTCAGGTTTACTGTATACCCGGACCTTCTTATTGACGATGAAACAAAGAAATTGCATCCAAATTTAATACAAAAGGCACAATGCCGACTTAAGTACAAGAGGGCTGACACTCACTTTGTATGATTTGAACCTCTCCTGTGAATCCAGTTTAAGATTTCGATGCTAAACTTCAGGTTTACTGTATACCATGGACCTTCTTATTGACGATGAAACACAGAAATTGCATCCGAATGTAATACAATAGGCACAATGGCGACTTAAGTACAAGAGGACTGACACTCTAAATTTCTATGATTGGAACCTCTCCTGTGGGTCCAGTTTTAGATTACGATGCTTCACTTCAGGTTTACTGTATCCCTTGGATCTTCTTATTGACGATGAAGCACAGAAATTGCATCCGAATTAAATACAAAAGGCACAATGCCGACTTCAGTACAAGAGGATTAACACTCTAACCATCTATGATTTGAACCTATCCTGTGATTCCAGTTTTAGATTCCGATGCGTCACTTGAGGTTTACTGTATCCCTTGGGCATTCTTATTGACGATGAAACACAGAAATTGCATCCGAATTTAATACAAAAGGCACAATGCTGACCAAAGTACAAGAGGACTGTCACTCACACATTCTATGATTTGTGCCTCTCCTGTGAGTCCAGTTTTAGATTCCAATGCTTCACTTCATGTTTACTGTATACCTTGGACCTTCTTATTGACGATGAAACACAGAAATTGCAACCGAATTTAACACAAAAGGCACAATGCCGACTTAAGTACAAGAGGGCTGACACTGTAACTTTCTATGATTGGAACTTCTCCCGTGAGTCCAGTTTTAGATTCCGATGCTTCACTTCAGGATTATTGTATACCTTGGACCTTCTTATTGACGATGAAACACAGAAAATGCATCCGAATTTAATACAAAAGGCACAATGCCGACTTAAGTACAAGAGGACTGACACTCTAACATTCTATGATTGGAACCTCTCCTGTGAGTCCAGTTTTAGATTCCGAAGCTTCACTTCAGGTTTACTGTATCCCTTGGATCTTCTTATTGACGATGAAACACAGAAATTGCATCCGAATTTAATACAAAAGGCACAATGCCGACGTAAGTACAAGAGGACTGACACTCTCACTTTCTATGATTTGAACCTATCCTGTGATTCCAGTTTTAGATTCCGATGCGTCACTTGAGGTTTACTGTATCCCTTGGGCATTCTTATTGACGATGAAACACAGAAATTGCATCCGAATTTAATCCAAATGAACAATGCAGACTTAAGTACAAGAGGACTGACACTCTAAGTTTCTGTGATTTGAACTTCCCCTGTGAGTCCAGTTTTAGATTCCGATGCTTCACTCTAGGATTACTGTATACCTTGGACCTTCTTATTGACGATGAAACACAGAAATTGCATCCGAATATAATACAAAAGGCACAATGCCGACTTAAGTACAAGAGGACTGACACTGTAACTTTCTATGATAGGAACTTCTCCCGTGAGTCCAGTTTTAGATTCCGATGCTTCACTTCAGGATTATTGTATACCTTGGACCTTCTTATTGACGATGAAACACAGAAAATGCATCCGAATTTAATACAAAAGGCACAATGCCGACTTAAGTACAAGAGGACTGACACTCTAACATTCTATGATTGGAACCTCTCCTGTGAGTCCAGTTTTAGATTACGATGCTTCACCTTAGGTCTACTGTATACCTTGGACCTTCTTATTGACGACGAAACACAGAAATTGCATCCGAATTTAATACAAAAGGCAAATGCCGACTTAAGTACAAGAGGACTGACACTCTAACTTCCTATGATTGGAACCTCTCCCGTGAGTCCAGTTTTAGATTCTGATGCTTCACTTCAGGATTATTGTATACCTAGGACCTTCTTATTGACGATGAAACACAGAAAATGCATCCGAATGTAATACAAAAGCTACAATGCCGACATAAGTACAAGAGGACTGACACTCTAATTTTCTATGATTTGAACCTCTCCTGTGAGTCCAGTTTTAGATTACAATGCTTCACTTCAGGTCTACTGTATACCTTGAACCTTCTTTTGGACGATGAAACACAGAAATTGCATCCGAATTTAATGTAAAAGGCACAATGCCGACATAAGTTCGAGAGGATTGACACTCTAACTTTCTATGATATGAACCTCTCCTGTGAGTCCAGTTTTAGATTTCGATGCTACACTTCAGTTTTACTGTATACCATGGACCTTCTTATTGACGATGAAACACAGAAATTGCATCCGAATTTAATACAAAAGGCACAATGCCGTCTTAAGTACAAGAGGATTGACACTCTAACTTTCTATGATTTTAACCTCTCCTGTGAGTCCAGTTTTAGATTCCGATGCTTCACTTCAGGTTTACTGTATACCTTCCACCTTCTTATTGACGATGAAACACAGAAATTGCATCCGAATTTAATACAAATGGCACAATGACGACTAAATACAAGAGGACTGACTTTCTAACTTTCTATGATTTGAACCTCTCCTGTGAGACCAGTTTTAGATTCCGATGCTTCACTTCAGGTTTACTGTATCCCTTGTACCTTCATATTGACGATGAAACTCAAAGATTGCATCCGAATATAATACAAAAGGCTCAATGCCGACTTAAGTACAAGAGAACTGACACTCTAACTTTCTATGATTTGAACCTCTCCCGTGAGTCCAGGTTTAGATTCCGATGCTTCACTTCAGGTTTACTGTATACCCGGACCTTCTTATTGACGATGAAACAAACAAATTGCATCCGAATTTAATTCAAAAGGCACAATGCCGACTTAAGTACAAGAGGGCTGACACTCACTTTGTATGATTTGAACCTCTCCTGTGAGTCCAGTTTAAGATTTCGATGCTACACTTCAGGTTTACTGTATACCATGGACCTTCTTATTGACGATGAAACACAGAAATTGCATCCGAATGTCATACAATAGGCACAATGGCGACTTAAGTACAAGAGGACTGACACTCTAAATTTCTATGATTGGAACCTCTCCTGTGGGTCCAGTTTTAGATTACGATGCTTCACTTCAGGTTTACTGTATCCCTTGGATCTTCTTATTGACGATGAAACACAGAAATTGCAACCGAATTTAATACAAAAGGCACAATGCCGACGTAAGTACAAGAGGACTGACACTCTCACTTTCTATGATTTGAACCTATCCTGTGATTCCAGTTTTAGATTCCGATGCGTCACTTGAGGTTTACTGTATCCCTTGGGCATTCTTATTGACGATGAAACGCAGAAATTGCATCCGAATTTAATCCAAATGAACATTGCCGACTTAAGTACAAGAGGACTGACACTCTAAGTTTCTGTGATTTGAACTTCCCCTGTGAGTCCAGTTTTAGATTCCGTTGCTTCACTTTAGGTTTACTGTATACCTTGGACCTTCTTATTGACGATGAAACACAGAAATTGCATCCGAATTTAATACAAAAGGCACAATGCTGACCAAAGTACAAGAGGACTGTCACTCACACATTCTATGGTTTGAGCCTCTCCTGTGAGTCCACTTTTACATTCCAATGCTTCACTTCATGTTTACTGTATACCTTGGACCTTCATATTGACGATGAAACACAGAAATTGCAACCGAATTTAACACAAAAGGCACAATGCCGACTTAATACAAGAGGACTGACTTTCTCACTTTCTATGATTTGAACCACTCCTGCGAGTCCAGTTTTAGGTTCCGATGCTTCACTTCAGGTTTACTGTATCCCTTGTACCTTTTAATTGACGATGAAACTCAGAAATTGCATCCGAATATAATACAAAAGGCACAATGCCGACTTAAGTACAAGAGGACTGACACTCTAACTTTCTATGATTGGAGCTTCTCCCGTGAGTCCAGTTTTAGATTCCGATGCTTCACTTCAGGATTATTGTATACCTTGGACCTTCTTATTGACGATGAAACACCGAAAATGCATCCGAATTTAATACAAAAGGCACAATGCCGACTTAAGTACAAGAGGACTCACACTCTAACATTCTATGATTAGAACCTCTCCTGTGAGTCCAGTTTTAAATTACGATGCTTCACCTTAGGTCTACTGTATAACTTGGACCTTCTTGTTGACGATGAAACACAGAAATTGCATCCGAATTTAATACAAAAGGCAAATGCCGACTTAAGTACAAGAGGACTGACACTCTAACTTTCTATGATTGGAACCTCTCCTGTGAGTCCAGTTATAGATTCTGATGCTTCACTTCAGGATTATTGTATACCTAGGACCTTCTTATTGACGATGAAACACAGAAAATGCATCCGAATTTAATACAAAAGCCACAATGCCGACTTAAGTACAAGAGGACTGACACTCTAATATTCTATGATTTGAACCACTCCTGTGAGTCCAGTTTTAGATTACGATGCTTCACTTCAGGTCTACTGTATACCTTGGACCTTCTTTTGGGCGATGAAACACAGAAATTGCATCCGAATTTAATGTAAAAGGCACAATGCCGACATAAGTACAAGAGGACTGACACTCTAACTTTCTATGATATGAACCTCTCCTGTGAGTCCAGTTTTAGATTTCGATGCTACACTTCAGTTTTACTGTATACCATGGACCTTCTTATTGACGATGAAACACAGAAATTGCATCCGAATTTAATACAAAAGGCACAATGCCGACGTATGTACAAGAGGACTGACACTCTCACTTTCAATGATTTGAACCTCTCCTGTGATTCCAGTTCCAGATTCCGATGCGTCACTTGAGGTTTACTGTATCCCTTGGACATTCTTATTGACGATGAAACACAGAAATTGCATCCGAATTTAATACAAAAGGCACAATGCTGACCAAAGTACAAGAGGACTGTCACTCACACATTCTATGATTTGAGCCTCTCCTGTGAGTCCAGTTTTAGATTCCAATGCTTCACTACATGTTTACTGTATACTTTGGACCTTCTTATTGACGATGAAACACAGAAATTGCAACCGAATTTAACACAAAAGGCACAATGCCGACTTAAGTACAAGAGGACTGACACTCTCAACTTCTATGATTTGAACCTCTCCTGTGAGTCCAGTTTTAGATTCCGATGCTTCACCTCAGGTTTACTGTATCCCTTGGACCTTCTTATTGACGATGCAACACAGAAATTGCATACAAATTTAACAAAAAAGGCACAATGCCGACTTAATATAAGAGGACTGACTTTCTCACTTTCTATGATTTTAACCACTCCTGTGAGTCCAGTTTTAGATTCCGATGCTTCACTTCAGGTTTACTGTATCCCTTGTACCTTTTAATTGACGATGAAACTCAGAAATTGCATCCGAATATAATACAATAGGCACAATGCCGACTTAAGTAAAAGAGGACTGACAGTCTAATATTCTATGATTTGAACCTCTCCCGTGAATCCAGTTTTAGATTCCGATGCTTCACTTCAGAATTATTGTATACCTTGGACCTTCTTATTGACGATGAAACACAGAAAATGCATCCGAATTTATACAAAAGGCAAAATGCCGACTTAAGTACAAGGGGACTGACACTCTAACATCCTATGATTGGAACCTCTCCTGTGAGTAGAGTTTTAGATTACGATGCTTCACCTCAGGTCTACTGTATACCTTGGACCTTCTTATTGACGATGAAAGACAGAAATTGCATCCGAATTTAATACAAAAGGCACAATGTCGACTTAAGTACAAGAGGACTGACACTCTAACTTTCTATGATTGAAACCTCTCCCGTGAGTCCAGTTTTAGATTCCGATGCTTCACTTCAGAATTATTGTATACCTAGGACCTTCTTATTGACGATGAAACACAGAAAATGCATCCGAATTTAATACAAAAGGCACAATGCCGACTTAAGTACAAGAGGACTGACACTCTAATACTCTTTGATTTGAACCTCTCCTGTGAGTCCAGTTTTAGATTACGATGCTTCACTTCAGGTCTACTGTATACCTTCGACCTTCTTATTGACGATGAAACACAAAAATTGCATCCGAATTTAATACAAAAGGCACAATGCTGACTTAAGTACAAGAGGACTGACACTCTAACATTCTATGATTGGAACCTCTCCTGTGAGTCCAGTTTTAGATTCCGATGCTTCACTTCAGGTTTACTGTATCCCTTGGACCTTCATATTGACGATGAAATACAGAAATTGCATCCGAATTTAATGCAAAAGGCACAATGCCGACTTAAGTACAAGAGGACTGACACTCTCACTTTCTATGATTTGAACCTCTCCTGTGAGTCCAGTTTTAGATTGCGATGCTTCACTTCAGGTTTACTGTATCCCTTGGTCCTTCTTATTGACGATGAAACACAGAAATTGCAACCGAATTTAATACAAAAGGCACAACGCCGACTTAAGTACAAGAGGACTGACATTCTAACTTTCTATGATTTGAACCTCTCCTGTGAGTCCAGTTTTAGATTCCTATGCTTCTCTTCAGGTTTACTGTATACCTTGGACCGTCTTATTGTCGATGAAACACAGAAATTGCATCCGAATTTAATACAAAAGGCACAATACCGACTTAAGTACAAGAGGACTGACACTCTCACTTTCTATGATTTGAACCTCTCCTGTGAGTCCAGTTTTAGATTCCGATGCTTCGCTTCAGGTTTACTGTATACCTTGGACCTTCTTATTGGCGATGAAACACAGAAATTGCATCCAAATTTAAAACAAAGGCACAATGCCGACTTAAGTACAAGAGGACTGACACTCTAACTTTCTATGATTTGAACCTCTCCTGTGAGTCCAGTATTAGATTCCGATGCTTCACGTCAGGATTACTGTATACCTTGGACCTTCGTATTGACGATGCAACACAGAAATTGCATACAAATTTAACAAAAAAGGCACAATGCCGACTTAATACAAGAGGACTGACTTTCTCACTTTCTATGATTTGAATCACTCCTGTGAGTCCAGTTTTAGATTCCGATGCTTCACTTCAGGTTTACTGTATCCCTTGTACCTTTTAATTGACGATGAAACTCAGAAATTGCATCCGAATATAATACAATAGGCACAATGCCGACTTAAGTACAAGAGGACTGACAGTCTAATATTCTATGATTTGAACTCTCCCGTGAGTCCAGTTTTAGATTCCGATGCTTCACTTCAGGATTATTGTATACCTTGGACCTTCTTATTGACGATGAAACACAGAAAATGCATCCGAATTTAATACAAAAGGCACAATGCCGACTTAAGTACAAGAGGACTGACACTCTAACATCCTATGATTGGAACCTCTCCTGTGAGTAGAGTTTTAGATTACGATGCTTCACCTCAGGTCTACTGTATACCTTGGACCTTCTTAATGACGATGAAAGACAGAAATTGCATCCGAATTTAATACAAAAGGCACAATGTCGACTTAAGTAGAAGAGGACTGACACTCTAATTTTCTATGATTGAAACCTCTCCCGTGAGTCCAGTTTTAGATTCCGTTGCTTCACTTCAGGATTATTGTATACCTAGGACCTTCTTATTGACGATGAAACACAGAAAATGCATCCGAATATAATACAAAAGGCACAATGCCGACTTAAGTACAAGAGGACTGACACTCTAATATTCTTTGATTTGAACCTCTCCTGTGAGTCCAGTTTTAGATTACGATGCTTCACTTCAGGTCTACTGTATACCTTCGACCTTCTTATTGACGATGAAACACAAAAATTGCATCCGAATTTAATACAAAAGGCACAATGCTGACTTAAGTACAAGAGGACTGACACTCTAACTTTCGATGATTTGAACCTCTCCTGTGAGTCCAATTTTAGATTACGATGCTTCACCTCAGGTCTACTGTATACCTTGGACCTTCTTATTGACGATGAAACACAGAAATTGCATCAGAATTTAATACAGACGCCACAATGCCGACATAAGTACAAGAGGACTGACACTCTCACTTTCTATGATTTGAACCTCTCCTGTGAGACCAATTTTAGATTCCGATGCTTCACTTCAGATTTACTGTATCCCTTGGACCTTCTTATTGCCGATGAGACACAGAAATTGCATCCGAATATAATACAAAAGGCACAATGCCGACTTAAGTACAAGAGGACCGACACTCTCACTTTCTATGATTTGAACCTCTCCTGTGAGTCCATTTTTAGATTCCGATGCTTCACTTAAGGTTTACTGTATCACCTGGACTTTCTTATTGACGATTGAACACAGAAATAGCATCCGAATTTAATACAAAAGGCACAATGCCGACTTAAGTACAAGAGGACTGACACTCTAACTTTCTATGATTTGAAGCTCTCCTGTGAGTCCAGTTTCAGATTCCGATGCTTCACTTCAGGTTTACTGTATCACTTGGACCTTCATATTGACGATGAAATACAGAAATTGCATCCGAATTTAATGCAAAAGGCACAATGCCGACTTAAGTACAAGAGGACTGACACTATAACTTTCTATGATTTGAACCTCTCCTGTGAGTCCAGTTTTAGTTTTCGATGCATCACTTCAGGTTTACTGTATCCCTTGGACCTTCTTATTGACGATGAAACACAGAAATTGCATCCGAATTTAATACAAAGGGCACAATGCCGACTTAAGTACAAGAGGACTGACACTCTCACTTTCTATGATTTGAACCTCTCCTGTGAGTCCAGTTTTAGATTCCGATGCTTCACTTCAGGTTTACTGTATCCCTTGGACCTTCTTATTGACGATGAAACACAGAAATTGCAACCGAATTTAATACAAAAGGCACAATGCCGACTTAAGTACAAGAGGACTGACACTCTAATACTCTTTGATTTGAACCTCTCCTGTGAGTCCAGTTTTAGATTACGATGCTTCACTTCAGGTCTACTGTATACCTTCGACCTTCTTATTGACGATGAAACACAAAAATTGCATCCGAATTTAATACAAAAGGCACAATGCTGACTTAAGTACAAGAGGACTGACACTCTAACATTCTATGATTGGAACCTCTCCTGTGAGTCCAGTTTTAGATTCCGATGCTTCACTTCAGGTTTACTGTATCCCTTGGACCTTCATATTGACGATGAAATACAGAAATTGCATCCGAATTTAATGCAAAAGGCACAATGCCGACTTAAGTACAAGAGGACTGACACTCTCACTTTCTATGATTTGAACCTCTCCTGTGAGTCCAGTTTTAGATTGCGATGCTTCACTTCAGGTTTACTGTATCCCTTGGTCCTTCTTATTGACGATGAAACACAGAAATTGCAACCGAATTTAATACAAAAGGCACAACGCCGACTTAAGTACAAGAGGACTGACATTCTAACTTTCTATGATTTGAACCTCTCCTGTGAGTCCAGTTTTAGATTCCTATGCTTCTCTTCAGGTTTACTGTATACCTTGGACCGTCTTATTGTCGATGAAACACAGAAATTGCATCCGAATTTAATACAAAAGGCACAATACCGACTTAAGTACAAGAGGACTGACACTCTCACTTTCTATGATTTGAACCTCTCCTGTGAGTCCAGTTTTAGATTCCGATGCTTCGCTTCAGGTTTACTGTATACCTTGGACCTTCTTATTGGCGATGAAACACAGAAATTGCATCCAAATTTAAAACAAAGGCACAATGCCGACTTAAGTACAAGAGGACTGACACTCTAACTTTCTATGATTTGAACCTCTCCTGTGAGTCCAGTATTAGATTCCGATGCTTCACGTCAGGATTACTGTATACCTTGGACCTTCGTATTGACGATGCAACACAGAAATTGCATACAAATTTAACAAAAAAGGCACAATGCCGACTTAATACAAGAGGACTGACTTTCTCACTTTCTATGATTTGAATCACTCCTGTGAGTCCAGTTTTAGATTCCGATGCTTCACTTCAGGTTTACTGTATCCCTTGTACCTTTTAATTGACGATGAAACTCAGAAATTGCATCCGAATATAATACAATAGGCACAATGCCGACTTAAGTACAAGAGGACTGACAGTCTAATATTCTATGATTTGAACCTCTCCCGTGAGTCCAGTTTTAGATTCCGATGCTTCACTTCAGGATTATTGTATACCTTGGACCTTCTTATTGACGATGAAACACAGAAAATGCATCCGAATTTAATACAAAAGGCACAATGCCGACTTAAGTACAAGAGGACTGACACTCTAACATCCTATGATTGGAACCTCTCCTGTGAGTAGAGTTTTAGATTACGATGCTTCACCTCAGGTCTACTGTATACCTTGGACCTTCTTAATGACGATGAAAGACAGAAATTGCATCCGAATTTAATACAAAAGGCACAATGTCGACTTAAGTAGAAGAGGACTGACACTCTAATTTTCTATGATTGAAACCTCTCCCGTGAGTCCAGTTTTAGATTCCGATGCTTCACTTCAGGATTATTGTATACCTAGGACCTTCTTATTGACGATGAAACACAGAAAATGCATCCGAATATAATACAAAAGGCACAATGCCGACTTAAGTACAAGAGGACTGACACTCTAATATTCTTTGATTTGAACCTCTCCTGTGAGTCCAGTTTTAGATTACGATGCTTCACTTCAGGTCTACTGTATACCTTCGACCTTCTTATTGACGATGAAACACAAAAATTGCATCCGAATTTAATACAAAAGGCACAATGCTGACTTAAGTACAAGAGGACTGACACTCTAACTTTCGATGATTTGAACCTCTCCTGTGAGTCCAATTTTAGATTACGATGCTTCACCTCAGGTCTACTGTATACCTTGGACCTTCTTATTGACGATGAAACACAGAAATTGCATCAGAATTTAATACAGACGCCACAATGCCGACATAAGTACAAGAGGACTGACACTCTCACTTTCTATGATTTGAACCTCTCCTGTGAGACCAATTTTAGATTCCGATGCTTCACTTCAGATTTACTGTATCCCTTGGACCTTCTTATTGCCGATGAGACACAGAAATTGCATCCGAATATAATACAAAAGGCACAATGCCGACTTAAGTACAAGAGGACCGACACTCTCACTTTCTATGATTTGAACCTCTCCTGTGAGTCCATTTTTAGATTCCGATGCTTCACTTAAGGTTTACTGTATCACCTGGACTTTCTTATTGACGATTGAACACAGAAATAGCATCCGAATTTAATACAAAAGGCACAATGCCGACTTAAGTACAAGAGGACTGACACTCTAACTTTCTATGATTTGAAGCTCTCCTGTGAGTCCAGTTTCAGATTCCGATGCTTCACTTCAGGTTTACTGTATCACTTGGACCTTCATATTGACGATGAAATACAGAAATTGCATCCGAATTTAATGCAAAAGGCACAATGCCGACTTAAGTACAAGAGGACTGACACTATAACTTTCTATGATTTGAACCTCTCCTGTGAGTCCAGTTTTAGTTTTCGATGCATCACTTCAGGTTTACTGTATCCCTTGGACCTTCTTATTGACGATGAAACACAGAAATTGCATCCGAATTTAATACAAAGGGCACAATGCCGACTTAAGTACAAGAGGACTGACACTCTCACTTTCTATGATTTGAACCTCTCCTGTGAGTCCAGTTTTAGATTCCGATGCTTCACTTCAGGTTTACTGTATCCCTTGGACCTTCTTATTGACGATGAAACACAGAAATTGCAACCGAATTTAATACAAAAGGCACAATGCCGACTTAAGTACAAGAGGACTGACACTCTAACTTTCTATGATTTGAACCTCTCCTGTGAGTCCAGTTTTAGATTCCGATGCTTCTCTTCAGGTTTACTGTATACCTTGGACCTTCTTATTGTCGATGAAACACAGAAATTGCATCCGAATTTAATACAAAAGGCACAATACCGACTTAAGTACAAGAGGACTGACACTCTCACTTTCTATGATTTGAACCTCTCCTGTGAGTCCAGTTTTAGATTCCGATGCTTCGCTTCAGGTTTACTGTATACCTTGGACCTTCTTATTGGCGATGAAACACAGAAATTGCATCCAAATTTAAAACAAAAGGCACAACGCCGACTTAAGTATAAGAGGACTGACACTCTAACTTTCTATGATTTGAACCTCTCCTGTGAGTCCAGTATTAGATTCCGATCCTTCACGTCAGGATTACTGTATACCTTGGACCTTCGTATTGACGATGAAACACAGAAATTGCATCAGAATTTAATACAGAAGGCCCAATGCCGACTTAAGTACAAGAGGACTGACACTCTCACTTTCTATGATTTCAACCTCTCCTGTGAGTCCAATTTTAGATTCCGATGCTTCACTTCAGATTTACAGTATCCCTTGGACCTTCTTATTGACGATGAGACACAGAAATTGCATCCGAATATAATACAAAAGGCACAATGCTGACTTAAGTACAAGAGGACTGACACTCTAACTTTCTATGATTTTAACCTCTCCTGTGAGTCCAGTTTTAGATTCCGATGCTTCACTTCAGGTTTACTGTATACCTTCCACCTTCTCATTGACGATGAAACACAGAAATTGCATCCGAATTTAATACAAATGGCACAATGACGACTAAATACAAGAGGACTGACTTTCTAACTTTCTATGATTTGAACCTCTCCTGTGAGACCAGTTTTAGATTCCGATGCTTCACTTCAGGTTTACTGTATCCCTTGTACCTTCATATTGACGATGAAACTCAAAGATTGCATCCGAATATAATACAAAAGGCTCAATGCCGACTTAAGTACAAGAGGACTGACACTCTAACTTTCTATGATTTGAACCTCTCCCGTGAGTCCAGTTTTAGATTCCGATGCTTCACTTCAGGTTTACTGTATACCCGGACCTTCTTATTGACGATGAAACAAACAAATTGCATCCGAATTTAATTCAAAAGGCACAATGCCGACTTAAGTACAAGAGGGCTGACACTCACTTTGTATGATTTGAACCTCTCCTGTGAGTCCAGTTTAAGATTTCGATGCTACACTTCAGGTTTACTGTATACCATGGACCTTCTTATTGACGATGAAACACAGAAATTGCATCCGAATGTCATACAATAGGCACAATGGCGACTTAAGTACAAGAGGACTGACACTCTAAATTTCTATGATTGGAACCTCTCCTGTGGGTCCAGTTTTAGATTACGATGCTTCACTTCAGGTTTACTGTATCCCTTGGATCTTCTTATTGACGATGAAACACAGAAATTGCAACCGAATTTAATACAAAAGGCACAATGCCGACGTAAGTACAAGAGGACTGACACTCTCACTTTCTATGATTTGAACCTATCCTGTGATTCCAGTTTTAGATTCCGATGCGTCACTTGAGGTTTACTGTATCCCTTGGGCATTCTTATTGACGATGAAACACAGAAATTGCATCCGAATTTAATCCAAATGATCATTGCCGACTTAAGTACAAGAGGACTGACACTCTAAGTTTCTGTGATTTGAACTTCCCCTGTGAGTCCAGTTTTAGATTCCGTTGCTTCACTTTAGGTTTACTGTATACCTTGGACCTTCTTATTGACGATGAAACACAGAAATTGCATCCGAATTTAATACAAAAGGCACAATGCTGACCAAAGTACAAGAGGACTGTCACTCACACATTCTATGGTTTGAGCCTCTCCTGTGAGTCCAGTTTTACATTCCAATGCTTCACTTCATGTTTACTGTATACCTTGGACCTTCATATTGACGATGAAACACAGAAATTGCAACCGAATTTAACACAAAAGGCACAATGCCGACTTAATACAAGAGGACTGACTTTCTCACTTTCTATGATTTGAACCACTCCTGCGAGTCCAGTTTTAGGTTCCGATGCTTCACTTCAGGTTTACTGTATCCCTTGTACCTTTTAATTGACGATGAAACTCAGAAATTGCATCCGAATATAATACAAAAGGCACAATGCCGACTTAAGTACAAGAGGACTGACACTCTAACTTTCTATGATTGGAGCTTCTCCCGTGAGTCCAGTTTTAGATTCCGATGCTTCACTTCAGGATTATTGTATACCTTGGACCTTCTTATTGACGATGAAACACCGAAAATGCATCCGAATTTAATACAAAAGGCACAATGCCGACTTTAGTACAAGAGGACTCACACTCTAACATTCTATGATTAGAACCTCTCCTGTGAGTCCAGTTTTAAATTACGATGCTTCACCTTAGGTCTACTGTATAACTTGGACCTTCTTGTTGACGATGAAACACAGAAATTGCATCCGAATTTAATACAAAAGGCAAATGCCGACTTAAGTACAAGAGGACTGACACTCTAACTTTCTATGATTGGAACCTCTCCTGTGAGTCCAGTTATAGATTCTGATGCTTCACTTCAGGATTATTGTATACCTAGGACCTTCTTATTGACGATGAAACACAGAAAATGCATCCGAATTTAATACAAAAGCCACAATGCCGACTTAAGTACAAGAGGACTGACACTCTAATATTCTATGATTTGAACCACTCCTGTGAGTCCAGTTTTAGATTACGATGCTTCACTTCAGGTCTACTGTATACCTTGGACCTTCTTTTGGGCGATGAAACACAGAAATTGCATCCGAATTTAATGTAAAAGGCACAATGCCGACATAAGTACAAGAGGACTGACACTCTAACTTTCTATGATATGAACCTCTCCTGTGAGTCCAGTTTTAGATTTCGATGCTACACCTCAGTTTTACTGTATACCATGGACCTTCTTATTGACGATGAAACACAGAAATTGCATCCGAATTTAATACAAAAGGCACAATGCCGACATATGTACAAGAGGACTGACACTCTCACTTTCAATGATTTGAACCTCTCCTGTGATTCCAGTTCCAGATTCCGATGCGTCACTTGAGGTTTACTGTATCCCTTGGACATTCTTATTGACGATGAAACACAGAAATTGCATCCGAATTTAATACAAAAGGCACAATGCTGACCAAAGTACAAGAGGACTGTCACTCACACATTCTATGATTTGAGCCTCTCCTGTGAGTCCAGTTTTAGATTGCAATGCTTCACTACATGTTTACTGTATACCTTGGACCTTCTTATTGACGATGAAACACAGAAATTGCAACCGAATTTAACACAAAAGGCACAATGCCGACTTAAGTACAAGAGGACTGACACTCTCAACTTCTATGATTTGAACCTCTCCTGTGAGTCCAGTTTTAGATTCCGATGCTTCACCTCAGGTTTACTGTATCCCTTGGACCTTCTTATTGACGATGCAACACAGAAATTGCATACAAATTTAACAAAAAAGGCACAATGCCGACTTAATATAAGAGGACTGACTTTCTCACTTTCTATGATTTTAACCACTCCTGTGAGTCCAGTTTTAGATTCCGATGCTTCACTTCAGGTTTACTGTATCCCTTGTACCTTTTAATTGACGATGAAACTCAGAAATTGCATCCGAATATAATACAATAGGCACAATGCCGACTTAAGTAAAAGAGGACTGACAGTCTAATATTCTATGATTTGAACCTCTCCCGTGAGTCCAGTTTTAGATTCCGATGCTTCACTTCAGAATTATTGTATACCTTGGACCTTCTTATTGACGATGAAACACAGAAAATGCATCCGAATTTATACAAAAGGCAAAATGCCGACTTAAGTACAAGGGGACTGACACTCTAACATCCTATGATTGGAACCTCTCCTGTGAGTAGAGTTTTAGATTACGATGCTTCACCTCAGGTCTACTGTATACCTTGGACCTTCTTATTGACGATGAAAGACAGAAATTGCATCCGAATTTAATACAAAAGGCACAATGTCGACTTAAGTACAAGAGGACTGACACTCTAACTTTCTATGATTGAAACCTCTCCCGTGAGTCCAGTTTTAGATTCCGATGCTTCACTTCAGAATTATTGTATACCTAGGACCTTCTTATTGACGATGAAACACAGAAAATGCATCCGAATTTAATACAAAAGGCACAATGCCGACTTAAGTACAAGAGGACTGACACTCTAATACTCTTTGATTTGAACCTCTCCTGTGAGTCCAGTTTTAGATTACGATGCTTCACTTCAGGTCTACTGTATACCTTCGACCTTCTTATTGACGATGAAACACAAAAATTGCATCCGAATTTAATACAAAAGGCACAATGCTGACTTAAGTACAAGAGGACTGACACTCTAACATTCTATGATTGGAACCTCTCCTGTGAGTCCAGTTTTAGATTCCGATGCTTCACTTCAGGTTTACTGTATCCCTTGGTCCTTCTTATTGACGATGAAACACAGAAATTGCAACCGAATTTAATACAAAAGGCACAACGCCGACTTAAGTACAAGAGGACTGACATTCTAACTTTCTATGATTTTAACCTCTCCTGTGAGTCCAGTTTTAGATTCCGATGCTTCTCTTCAGGTTTACTGTATACCTTGGACCGTCTTATTGTCGATGAAACACAGAAATTGCATCCGAATTTAATACAAAAGGCACAATACCGACTTAAGTACAAGAGGACTGACACTCTCACTTTCTATGATTTGAACCTCTCCTGTGAGTCCAGTTTTAGATTCCGATGCTTCGCTTCAGGTTTACTGTATACCTTGGACCTTCTTATTGGCGATGAAACACAGAAATTGCATCCAAATTTAAAACAAAGGCACAATGCCGACTTAAGTACAAGAGGACTGACACTCTAACTTTCTATGATTTGAACCTCTCCTGTGAGTCCAGTATTAGATTCCGATGCTTCACGTCAGGATTACTGTATACCTTGGACCTTCGTATTGACGATGCAACACAGAAATTGCATACAAATTTAACAAAAAAGGCACAATGCCGACTTAATACAAGAGGACTGACTTTCTCACTTTCTATGATTTGAATCACTCCTGTGAGTCCAGTTTTAGATTCCGATGCTTCACTTCAGGTTTACTGTATCCCTTGTACCTTTTAATTGACGATGAAACTCAGAAATTGCATCCGAATATAATACAATAGGCACAATGCCGACTTAAGTACAAGAGGACTGACAGTCTAATATTCTATGATTTGAACCTCTCCCGTGAGTCCAGTTTTAGATTCCGATGCTTCACTTCAGGATTATTGTATACCTTGGACCTTCTTATTGACGATGAAACACAGAAAATGCATCCGAATTTAATACAAAAGGCACAATGCCGACTTAAGTACAAGAGGACTGACACTCTAACATCCTATGATTGGAACCTCTCCTGTGAGTAGAGTTTTAGATTACGATGCTTCACCTCAGGTCTACTGTATACCTTGGACCTTCTTATTGACGATGAAAGACAGAAATTGCATCCGAATTTAATACAAAAGGCACAATGTCGACTTAAGTAGAAGAGGACTGACACTCTAACTTTCTATGATTGAAACCTCTCCCGTGAGTCCAGTTTTAGATTCTGATGCTTCACTTCGGGATTATTGTATACCTAGGACCTTCTTATTGGCGATGAAACACAGAAAATGCATCCGAATTTAATACAAAAGGCACAATGCCGACTTAAGTACAAGAGGACTGACACTCTAATATTCTTTGATTTGAACCTCTCCTGTGAGTCCAGTTTTAGATTACGATGCTTCACTTCAGGTCTACTGTATACCTTCGACCTTCTTATTGACGATGAAACACAAAAATTGCATCCGAATTTAATACAAAAGGCACAATGCTGACTTAAGTACAAGAGGACTGACACTCTAACTTTCTATGATTTGAACCTCTCCTGTGAGTCCAATTTTAGATTACGATGCTTCACCTCAGGTCTACCGTATACCTTGGACCTTCTTATTGACGATGAAACACAGAAATTGCATCAGAATTTAATACAGACGCCACAATGCCGACATAAGTACAAGAGGACTGACACTCTCACTTTCTATGATTTGAACCTCTCCTGTGAGACCAATTTTAGATTCCGATGCTTCACTTCAGATTTACTGTATCCCTTGGACCTTCTTATTGCCGATGAGACACAGAAATTGCATCCGAATATAATACAAAAGGCACAATGCCGACTTAAGTACAAGAGGACCGACACTCTCACTTTCTATGATTTGAACCTCTCCTGTGAGTCCATTTTTAGATTCCGATGCTTCACTTAAGGTTTACTGTATCACCTGGACTTTCTTATTGACGATTGAACACAGAAATAGCATCCGAATTTAATACAAAAGGCACAATGCCGACTTAAGTACAAGAGGACTGACACTCTAACTTTCTATGATTTGAAGCTCTCCTGTGAGTCCAGTTTTAGATTCCGATGCTTCACTTCAGGTTTACTGTATCCCTTGGACCTTCATATTGACGATGAAATACAGAAATTGCATCCGAATTTAATGCAAAAGGCACAATGCCGACTTAAGTACAAGAGGACTGACACTATAACTTTCTATGATTTGAACCTCTCCTGTGAGTCCAGTTTTAGTTTTCGATGCATCACTTCAGGTTTACTGTATCCCTTGGACCTTCTTATTGACGATGAAACACAGAAATTGCATCCGAATTTAATACAAAGGGCACAATGCCGACTTAAGTACAAGAGGACTGACACTCTCACTTTCTATGATTTGAACCTCTCCTGTGAGTCCAGTTTTAGATTCCGATGCTTCACGTCAGGTTTACTGTATCCCTTGGACCTTCTTATTGACGATGAAACACAGAAATTGCAACCAAATTTAATACAAAAGGCACAATGCCGACTTAAGTACAAGAGGACTGACACTCTAACTTTCTATGATTTGAACCTCTCCTGTGAGTCCAGTTTTAGATTCCGATGCTTCTCTTCAGGTTTACTGTATACCTTGGACCTTCTTATTGTCGATGAAACACAGAAATTGCATCCGAATTTAATACAAAAGGCACAATACCGACTTAAGTACAAGAGGACTGACACTCTCACTTTCTATGATTTGAACCTCTCCTGTGAGTCCAGTTTTAGATTCCGATGCTTCGCTTCAGGTTTACTGTATACCTTGGACCTTCTTATTGGCGCTGAAACACAGAAATTGCATCCAAATTTAAAACAAAAGGCACAACGCCGACTTAAGTATAAGAGGACTGACACTCTAACTTTCTATGATTTGAACCTCTCCTGTGAGTCCAGTATTAGATTCCGATGCTTCACGTCAGGATTACTGTATACCTTGGACCTTCGTATTGACGATGAAACACAGAAATTGCATCAGAATTTAATACAAAAGGCCCAATGCCGACTTAAGTACAAGAGGACTGACACTCTCACTTTCTATGATTTCAACCTCTCCTGTGAGTCCAATTTTAGATTCCGATGCTTCACTTCAGATTTACAGTATCCCTTGGACCTTCTTATTGACGATGAGACACAGAAATTGCATCCGAATATAATACAAAAGGCACAATGCTGACTTAAGTACAAGAGGACTGACACTCTAACTTTCTATGATTTGAACCTCTCCTGTGAGTCCAGTTTTAGATTCCGATGCTTCTCTTCAGGTTTACTGTATACCTTGGACCTCCTTATTGTCGATGAAACACAGAAATTGCATCCGAATTTAATACAAAAGGCACAATACCGACTTAAGTACAAGAGGACTGACACTCTCACTTTCTATGATTTGAACCTCTCCTGTGAGTCCAGTTTTAGATTCCGATGCTTCGCTTCAGGTTTCCTGTATACCTTGGACCTTCTTATTGGCGATGAAACACAGAAATTGCATCCAAATTTAAAACAAAAGGCACAATGCCGACTTAAGTACAAGAGGACTGACACTCTAACTTTCTATGATTTGAACCTCTCCTGTGAGTCCAGTATTAGATTCCGATGCTTCACGTCAGGATTACTGTATACCTTGGACCTTCGTATTGACGATGAAACACAGAAATTGCATCAGAATTTAATACAGAAGGCCCAATGCCGACCTAAGTACAAGAGGGCTGACACTCTCACTTTCTATGATTTTAACCTCTCCTGTGAGTCCAATTTTAGATTCCGATGCTTCACTTCAGATTTACTGTATCCCTTGGACCTTCTTATTGACGATGAGACACAGAAATTGCATCCGAATATAATACAAAAGGCACAATGCTGACTTAAGTACAAGAGGACTGACACTCTAATTTTCTATGATTTGAACCTCCCCTGTGAGTCCAGTTTTAGATTCCGATGCTTCACTTCAGGTTAACTGTATACCTTGGACCTTCTTATTGACGACGAAACACAGAAATTTCATCCGAATTTAATACAAAAGGCCCAATACCGACTTAAGTACAAGAGGACTGACACTCTCACTTTCTATGATTTGAACCTCTCCTGTGAGTCCAGTTTTAGATTCCGATGTTTCACTTCAGCTTTACTGTATACGTTGGACCTTCTTATTGACGATGAAACACAGAAATTGCATCAGAATTTAATACAGAAGGCACAATGCCGACTTAAGTACAAGAGGACTGACACTCTAACTTTCTATGATTTGAACCTCTCCTGTGAGTCCAGTTTTAGATTCCGATGCTTCACTTCAGGTGTACTGTAATCCTTGGACCTTCTTATTGACGATGAAACACAGAAATAGCATCGGAATTAAATACAAAAGGCACAATGCCGAATTAAGTACAAGAGGACTGACAACCTCACTTTCTATGACTTGAACCTCTCCTGTGAGTCCAGTTTTAGATTCCGATGCTTCACTTCAGGTATACTGTTTCCCTTGGACCTGCTTATTGACGATGAAACACAGAAATTGCATCCGAATTTAATACATAAGGTACAATGCCGACTTAAGTACAAGAGGACTGACACTCTAACATTCAATGCTTGGAACCTCTCCTGTGAGTCCAGTTTTAGATTCCGATGTTTGTCTTCAGGTTTACTGTATACCTTGGACCTTGTTATTGACGATGAAGCACAGAAATTGCATCCGAATTTAATACAAAAGGTACAAAGCCGACTTACGTAAAAGAGGACTGACACTCTCACTTTCTATGATTTGAACCTCTCCTGTGAGTCCAGTTTTAAATCACGATGCTTCACTTCAGGTTTGCTGTATACCTTGGACCTTCTTATTGACGATGAACCACAGAAATTGCATCCGAATTTAATACACAAGGCACAATGCCGGCTTAAGTACAAGAGGACTGACACTCTCACTTTCTATGATTTGAACCTCTCCTGTGAGTCTAGTTTTAGATTCCAATGCTTCACTTCAGGTTTACTGTATCCCTTGGACCTTCTTATTGGCGATGAAACACAGAAATTGCATCCGAATTTAATACAAAAGGCACAATGCCGACTGAAGTACAAGAGGACTGACACTCTCACTTTCAATGATTTGAACCTCTCCTGTGAGTCCAGTTTGAGATTCCTATGCTTCACTTCAGGTTTACTGTATCCCTTGGACCTTCATATTGACGATGAAACACAGAAATTGCATCCGAATTTAATACAAAAGGCACGATGCCGACTTAAGTACAAAAGGACTGACACTCTAACTTTCTATGATTTGAACCTCTCCTGTGAGTCCAGTTTTAGATTCCGATGCTTCACTTCAGGGTTACTATATACCTTGGACCTTCTTATTGACGATGAAACACAGAAATTTCATCCGAATGTAATACAAAAGGCACAATACCGACTTAAGTACAAAAGGACTGACACTCTCACTTTCTATGATTTGAACCTCTCCTGTGAGTCCAGTTTTAGATTACGATGCTTCACATCAGGTTTACTGTATACCTTGCACCTTCTTATTGACGATGAGACACAGATATTGCATCCGAATTTAATACAAAAGGCACAATGCCGACTTAAGTACAAGAGGACTGACACTCTCACTTTCTATGATTTGAACCTCTCCTGTGAGTCCAGTTTTAGATTCCGATGCTTCACTTCAGGTTTACTGTATCCCTTGGACCTTCTTATTGACGATGAAACACCGCAATTGCATCCGAATTTAATACAAAAGGCACAATGTCGACTTAAGTACAAGAAGACTGACACTTTAACTTTCTTTGATTTGAACCTCTTCTGTGAGTCCAGTTTTAGATTCAGATGCTTCACTTCAGGTTTACTGTATACCTTGGACCTTCATATTAACGATGAAACACAGAAATTGCATCCGAAGTTAATACAAAAGGCACAATGCCGACTTAAGTACAAGAGGACTGACACTCTGACTTTCTATGGTTAGAACCTCTCCTGTGAGTCCAGTTTTAGATTTCGATGTTACACTTCAGGTGTACTGTATACCATGGACCTTATTGACGATGAAACACAGAAATTGCATTCGAATTTAACACAAAAGGCACAATGCCGACTTAAGTACAAGAGGACTGACACTCCCACTTTCTATGATTTGAACCTCTCCTGTGAGTCCAGTTTTAGATTCCGATACTTCACTACAGGTTTACTGTATCCTTTGGACCTTCTTATTGACGATAAAACACAGAAATTGCATCCGAATTTAATACAAAAGGCACAATGCCGACTTAAGTACAAGAGGACTCACACTCTAACTTTCTATGATTGGAACCTCTCCTGTGAGTCCAGTTTTAGATTCCGATGCTCCACTTCAGGTTTACTGTATACCTTGGACCTTCTTATTGACGATGAAACACAGAAATTTCATCCGAATTTAATACAAAAAAGCACAATGCCGACCTAAGTACAAGAGGACTGTCACTCACATATTCTATGATTTGAGCCTCTCCAGTGAGTCCAGTTCTAGTTTCCAATGCTTCACTTCAGGTTTACTGTATCCCTTGGACCTTCTTATTGACGATGAAACACAGAAATTGCATCCGAATTTAATACAAAAAGCACGATGCCGACTTAAGTACAAGAGGATTGACACTCTAACTTTCTATGATTTGAACCTCTCCTGTGAGTCCAGTTTTAGTTTCCGATGCTTCACTTCAGGTTTACTGTATCCCTTGGACCTTCTTATTGGCGATGAAACACAGAAATTGCATCCAAATTTAAAACAAAAGGCACAACGCCGACTTAAGTATAAGAGGACTGACACTCTAACTTTCTATGATTTGAACCTCTCCTGTGAGTCCAGTATTAGATTCCGATGCTTCACGTCAGGATTACTGTATACCTTGGACCTTCGTATTGACGATGAAACACAGAAATTGCATCAGAATTTAATACAGAAGGCCCAATGCCGACTTAAGTACAAGAGGACTGACACTCTCACTTTCTATGATTTTAACCTCTCCTGTGAGTCCAATTTTAGATTCCGATGCTTCACTTCAGATTTACTGTATCCCTTGGACCTTCTTATTGACGATGAGACACAGAAATTGCATCCGAATATAATACAAAAGGCACAATGCTGACTTAAGTACAAGAGGACTGACACTCTAACTTTCTATGATTTGAACCTCTCCTGTGAGTCCAGTTTTAGATTCCGATGCTTCTCTTCAGGTTTACTGTATACCTTGGACCTTCTTATTGTCGATGAAACACAGAAATTGCATCCGAATTTAATACAAAAGGCACAATACCGACTTAAGTACAAGAGGACTGACACTCTCACTTTCTATGATTTGAACCTCTCCTGTGAGTCCAGTTTTAGATTCCGATGCTTCGCTTCAGGTTTCCTGTATACCTTGGACCTTCTTATTGGCGATGAAACACAGAAATTGCATCCAAATTTAAAACAAAAGGCACAATGCCGACTTAAGTACAAGAGGACTGACACTCTAACTTTCTATGATTTGAACCTCTCCTGTGAGTCCAGTATTAGATTCCGATGCTTCACGTCAGGATTACTGTATACCTTGGACCTTCGTATTGACGATGAAACACAGAAATTGCATCAGAATTTAATACAGAAGGCCCAATGCCGACTTAAGTACAAGAGGACTGACACTCTCACTTTCTATGATTTTAACCTCTCCTGTGAGTCCAATTTTAGATTCCGATGCTTCACTTCAGATTTACTGTATCCCTTGGACCTTCTTATTGACGATGAGACACAGAAATTGCATCCGAATATAATACAAAAGGCACAATGCTGACTTAAGTACAAGAGGACTGACACTCTAATTTTCTATGATTTGAACCTCCCCTGTGAGTCCAGTTTTAGATTCCGATGCTTCACTTCAGGTTAACTGTATACCTTGGACCTTCTTATTGACGACGAAACACAGAAATTTCATCCGAATTTAATACAAAAGGCCCAATACCGACTTAAGTACAAGAGGACTGACACTCTCACTTTCTATGATTTGAACCTCTCCTGTGAGTCCAGTTTTAGATTCCGATGTTTCACTTCAGCTTTACTGTATACGTTGGACCTTCTTATTGACGATGAAACACAGAAATTGCATCAGAATTTAATACAGAAGGCACAATGCCGACTTAAGTACAAGGGGACTGACACTCTAACTTTCTTTGATTTGAACCTCTCCTGTGAGTCCAGTTTTAGATTCCGATGCTTCACTTCAGGTGTACTGTAATCCTTGGACCTTCTTATTGACGATGAAACACAGAAATAGCATCGGAATTAAATACAAAAGGCACAATGCCGAATTAAGTACAAGAGGACTGACAACCTCACTTTCTATGACTTGAACCTCTCCTGTGAGTCCAGTTTTAGATTCCGATGCTTCACTTCAGGTATACTGTTTCCCTTGGACCTGCTTATTGACGATGAAACACAGAAATTGCATCCGAATTTAATACATAAGGTACAATGCCGACTTAAGTACAAGAGGACTGACACTCTAACATTCAATGCTTGGAACCTCTCCTGTGAGTCCAGTTTTAGATTCCGATGTTTCTCTTCAGGTTTACTGTATACCTTGGACCTTGTTATTGACGATGAAACACAGAAATTGCATCCGAATTTAATACAAAAGGTACAAAGCCGACTTACGTAAAAGAGGACTGACACTCTCACTTTCTATGATTTGAACCTCTCCTGTGAGTCCAGTTTTAGATTACGATGCTTCACATCAGGTTTACTGTATACCTTGGACCTTCTTATTGACGATGAGACACAGATATTGCATCCGAATTTAATACAAAAGGCACAATGCCGACTTAAGTACAAGAGGACTGACACTCTCACTTTCTATGATTTGAACCTCTCCTGTGAGTCCAGTTTTAGATTCCGATGCTTCGCTTCAGGTTTACTGTATACCTTGGACCTTCTTATTGGCGATGAAACACAGAAATTGCATCCAAATTTAAAACAAAAGGCACAACGCCGACTTAAGTATAAGAGGACTGACACTCTAACTTTCTATGATTTGAACCTCTCCTGTGAGTCCAGTATTAGATTCCGATGCTTCACGTCAGGATTACTGTATACCTTGGACCTTCGTATTGACGATGAAACACAGAAATTGCATCAGAATTTAATACAGAAGGCCCAATGCCGACTTAAGTACAAGAGGACTGACACTCTCACTTTCTATGATTTCAACCTCTCCTGTGAGTCCAATTTTAGATTCCGATGCTTCACTTCAGATTTACAGTATCCCTTGGACCTTCTTATTGACGATGAGACACAGAAATTGCATCCGAATTTAATACAAAAGGCACAATACCGACTTAAGTACAAGAGGACTGACACTCTCACTTTCTATGATTTGAACCTCTCCTGTGAGTCCAGTTTTAGATTCCGATGCTTCGCTTCAGGTTTACTGTATACCTTGGACCTTCTTATTGGCGATGAAACACAGAAATTGCATCCAAATTTAAAACAAAAGGCACAACGCCGACTTAAGTATAAGAGGACTGACACTCTAACTTTCTATGATTTGAACCTCTCCTGTGAGTCCAGTATTAGATTCCGATGCTTCACGTCAGGATTACTGTATACCTTGGACCTTCGTATTGACGATGAAACACAGAAATTGCATCAGAATTTAATACAGAAGGCCCAATGCCGACTTAAGTACAAGAGGACTGACACTCTCACTTTCTATGATTTCAACCTCTCCTGTGAGTCCAATTTTAGATTCCGATGCTTCACTTCAGATTTACTGTATCCCTTGGACCTTCTTATTGACGATGAGACACAGAAATTGCATCCGAATATAATACAAAAGGCACAATGCTGACTTAAGTACAAGAGGACTGACACTCTAACTTTCTATGATTTGAACCTCTCCTGTGAGTCCAGTTTTAGATTCCGATGCTTCTCTTCAGGTTTACTGTATACCTTGGACCTCCTTATTGTCGATGAAACACAGAAATTGCATCCGAATTTAATACAAAAGGCACAATACCGACTTAAGTACAAGAGGACTGACACTCTCACTTTCTATGATTTGAACCTCTCCTGTGAGTCCAGTTTTAGATTCCGATGCTTCGCTTCAGGTTTCCTGTATACCTTGGACCTTCTTATTGGCGATGAAACACAGAAATTGCATCCAAATTTAAAACAAAAGGCACAATGCCGACTTAAGTACAAGAGGACTGACACTCTAACTTTCTATGATTTGAACCTCTCCTGTGAGTCCAGTATTAGATTCCGATGCTTCACGTCAGGATTACTGTATACCTTGGACCTTCGTATTGACGATGAAACACAGAAATTGCATCAGAATTCAATACAGAAGGCCCAATGCCGACCTAAGTACAAGAGGGCTGACACTCTCACTTTCTATGATTTTAACCTCTCCTGTGAGTCCAATTTTAGATTCCGATGCTTCACTTCAGATTTACTGTATCCCTTGGACCTTCTTATTGACGATGAGACACAGAAATTGCATCCGAATATAATACAAAAGGCACAATGCTGACTTAAGTACAAGAGGACTGACACTCTAATTTTCTATGATTTGAACCTCCCCTGTGAGTCCAGTTTTAGATTCCGATGCTTCACTTCAGGTTAACTGTATACCTTGGACCTTCTTATTGACGACGAAACACAGAAATTTCATCCGAATTTAATACAAAAGGCCCAATACCGACTTAAGTACAAGAGGACTGACACTCTCACTTTCTATGATTTGAACCTCTCCTGTGAGTCCAGTTTTAGATTCCGATGTTTCACTTCAGCTTTACTGTATACGTTGGACCTTCTTATTGACGATGAAACACAGAAATTGTATCAGAATTTAATACAGAAGGCACAATGCCGACTTAAGTACAAGAGGACTGACACTCTAACTTTCTATGATTTGAACCTCTCCTGTGAGTCCAGTTTTAGATTCCGATGCTTCACTTCAGGTGTACTGTAATCCTTGGACCTTCTTATTGACGATGAAACACAGAAATAGCATCGGAATTAAATACAAAAGGCACAATGCCGAATTAAGTACAAGAGGACTGACAACCTCACTTTCTATGACTTGAACCTCTCCTGTGAGTCCAGTTTTAGATTCCGATGCTTCACTTCAGGTATACTGTTTCCCTTGGACCTGCTTATTGACGATGAAACACAGAAATTGCATCCGAATTTAATACATAAGGTACAATGCCGACTTAAGTACAAGAGGACTGACACTCTAACATTCAATGCTTGGAACCTCTCCTGTGAGTCCAGTTTTAGATTCCGATGTTTGTCTTCAGGTTTACTGTATACCTTGGACCTTGTTATTGACGATGAAGCACAGAAATTGCATCCGAATTTAATACAAAAGGTACAAAGCCGACTTACGTAAAAGAGAACTGACACTCTCACTTTCTATGATTTGAACCTCTCCTGTGAGTCCAGTTTTAAATCACGATGCTTCACTTCAGGTTTGCTGTATACCTTGGACCTTCTTATTGACGATGAACCACAGAAATTGCATCCGAATTTAATACACAAGGCACAATGCCGGCTTAAGTACAAGAGGACTGACACTCTCACTTTCTATGATTTGAACCTCTCCTGTGAGTCTAGTTTTAGATTCCAATGCTTCACTTCAGGTTTACTGTATCCCTTGGACCTTCTTATTGGCGATGAAACACAGAAATTGCATCCGAATTTAATACAAAAGGCACAATGCCGACTGAAGTACAAGAGGACTGACACTCTCACTTTCAATGATTTGAACCTCTCCTGTGAGTCCAGTTTGAGATTCCTATGCTTCACTTCAGGTTTACTGTATCCCTTGGACCTTCATATTGACGATGAAACACAGAAATTGCATCCGAATTTAATACAAAAGGCACGATGCCGACTTAAGTACAAAAGGACTGACACTCTAACTTTCTATGATTTGAACCTCTCCTGTGAGTCCAGTTTTAGATTCCGATGCTTCACTTCAGGGTTACTATATACCTTGGACCTTCTTATTGACGATGAAACACAGAAATTTCATCCGAATGTAATACAAAAGGCACAATACCGACTTAAGTACAAAAGGACTGACACTCTCACTTTCTATGATTTGAACCTCTCCTGTGAGTCCAGTTTTAGATTACGATGCTTCACATCAGGTTTACTGTATACCTTGCACCTTCTTATTGACGATGAGACACAGATATTGCATCCGAATTTAATACAAAAGGCACAATGCCGACTTAAGTACAAGAGGACTGACACTCTCACTTTCTATGATTTGAACCTCTCCTGTGAGTCCAGTTTTAGATTCCGATGCTTCACTTCAGGTTTACTGTATCCCTTGGACCTTCTTATTGACGATGAAACACCGCAATTGCATCCGAATTTAATACAAAAGGCACAATGTCGACTTAAGTACAAGAAGACTGACACTTTAACTTTCTTTGATTTGAACCTCTTCTGTGAGTCCAGTTTTAGATTCAGATGCTTCACTTCAGGTTTACTGTATACCTTGGACCTTCATATTAACGATGAAACACAGAAATTGCATCCGAAGTTAATACAAAAGGCACAATGCCGACTTAAGTACAAGAGGACTGACACTCTGACTTTCTATGGTTAGAACCTCTCCTGTGAGTCCAGTTTTAGATTTCGATGTTACACTTCAGGTGTACTGTATACCATGGACCTTACTGACGATGAAACACAGAAATTGCATTCGAATTTAACACAAAAGGCACAATGCCGACTTAAGTACAAGAGGACTGACACTCCCACTTTCTATGATTTGAACCTCTCCTGTGAGTCCAGTTTTAGATTCCGATACTTCACTACAGGTTTACTGTATCCTTTGGACCTTCTTATTGACGATAAAACACAGAAATTGCATCCGAATTTAATACAAAAGGCACAATGCCGACTTAAGTACAAGAGGACTCACACTCTAACTTTCTATGATTGGAACCTCTCCTGTGAGTCCAGTTTTAGATTCCGATGCTCCACTTCAGGTTTACTGTATACCTTGGACCTTCTTATTGACGATGAAACACAGAAATTTCATCCGAATTTAATACAAAAAAGCACAATGCCGACCTAAGTACAAGAGGACTGTCACTCACATATTCTATGATTTGAGCCTCTCCAGTGAGTCCAGTTCTAGTTTCCAATGCTTCACTTCAGGTTTACTGTATCCCTTGGACCTTCTTATTGACGATGAAACACAGAAATTGCATCCGAATTTAATACAAAAAGCACGATGCCGACTTAAGTACAAGAGGATTGACACTCTAACTTTCTATGATTTGAACCTCTCCTGTGAGTCCAGTTTTAGTTTCCGATGCTTCACTTCAGGTTTACTGTATCCCTTGGACCTTCTTATTGGCGATGAAACACAGAAATTGCATCCAAATTTAAAACAAAAGGCACAACGCCGACTTAAGTATAAGAGGACTGACACTCTAACTTTCTATGATTTGAACCTCTCCTGTGAGTCCAGTATTAGATTCCGATGCTTCACGTCAGGATTACTGTATACCTTGGACCTTCGTATTGACGATGAAACACAGAAATTGCATCAGAATTTAATACAGAAGGCCCAATGCCGACTTAAGTACAAGAGGACTGACACTCTCACTTTCTATGATTTTAACCTCTCCTGTGAGTCCAATTTTAGATTCCGATGCTTCACTTCAGATTTACTGTATCCCTTGGACCTTCTTATTGACGATGAGACACAGAAATTGCATCCGAATATAATACAAAAGGCACAATGCTGACTTAAGTACAAGAGGACTGACACTCTAACTTTCTATGATTTGAACCTCTCCTGTGAGTCCAGTTTTAGATTCCGATGCTTCTCTTCAGGTTTACTGTATACCTTGGACCTTCTTATTGTCGATGAAACACAGAAATTGCATCCGAATTTAATACAAAAGGCACAATACCGACTTAAGTACAAGAGGACTGACACTCTCACTTTCTATGATTTGAACCTCTCCTGTGAGTCCAGTTTTAGATTCCGATGCTTCGCTTCAGGTTTCCTGTATACCTTGGACCTTCTTATTGGCGATGAAACACAGAAATTGCATCCAAATTTAAAACAAAAGGCACAATGCCGACTTAAGTACAAGAGGACTGACACTCTAACTTTCTATGATTTGAACCTCTCCTGTGAGTCCAGTATTAGATTCCGATGCTTCACGTCAGGATTACTGTATACCTTGGACCTTCGTATTGACGATGAAACACAGAAATTGCATCAGAATTTAATACAGAAGGCCCAATGCCGACTTAAGTACAAGAGGACTGACACTCTCACTTTCTATGATTTTAACCTCTCCTGTGAGTCCAATTTTAGATTCCGATGCTTCACTTCAGATTTACTGTATCCCTTGGACCTTCTTATTGACGATGAGACACAGAAATTGCATCCGAATATAATACAAAAGGCACAATGCTGACTTAAGTACAAGAGGACTGACACTCTAATTTTCTATGATTTGAACCTCCCCTGTGAGTCCAGTTTTAGATTCCGATGCTTCACTTCAGGTTAACTGTATACCTTGGACCTTCTTATTGACGACGAAACACAGAAATTTCATCCGAATTTAATACAAAAGGCCCAATACCGACTTAAGTACAAGAGGACTGACACTCTCACTTTCTATGATTTGAACCTCTCCTGTGAGTCCAGTTTTAGATTCCGATGTTTCACTTCAGCTTTACTGTATACGTTGGACCTTCTTATTGACGATGAAACACAGAAATTGCATCAGAATTTAATACAGAAGGCACAATGCCGACTTAAGTACAAGGGGACTGACACTCTAACTTTCTTTGATTTGAACCTCTCCTGTGAGTCCAGTTTTAGATTCCGATGCTTCACTTCAGGTGTACTGTAATCCTTGGACCTTCTTATTGACGATGAAACACAGAAATAGCATCGGAATTAAATACAAAAGGCACAATGCCGAATTAAGTACAAGAGGACTGACAACCTCACTTTCTATGACTTGAACCTCTCCTGTGAGTCCAGTTTTAGATTCCGATGCTTCACTTCAGGTATACTGTTTCCCTTGGACCTGCTTATTGACGATGAAACACAGAAATTGCATCCGAATTTAATACATAAGGTACAATGCCGACTTAAGTACAAGAGGACTGACACTCTAACATTCAATGCTTGGAACCTCTCCTGTGAGTCCAGTTTTAGATTCCGATGTTTCTCTTCAGGTTTACTGTATACCTTGGACCTTGTTATTGACGATGAAACACAGAAATTGCATCCGAATTTAATACAAAAGGTACAAAGCCGACTTACGTAAAAGAGGACTGACACTCTCACTTTCTATGATTTGAACCTCTCCTGTGAGTCCAGTTTTAGATTACGATGCTTCACATCAGGTTTACTGTATACCTTGGACCTTCTTATTGACGATGAGACACAGATATTGCATCCGAATTTAATACAAAAGGCACAATGCCGACTTAAGTACAAGAGGACTGACACTCTAACTTTCTATGATTTGAACCTCTCCTGTGAGTCCAGTTTTAGATTCCGATGCTTCACTTCAGGGTTACTATATACCTTGGACCTTCTTATTGACGATGAAACACAGAAATTTCATCCGAATGTAATACAAAAGGCACAATACCGACTTAAGTACAAAAGGACTGACACTCTCACTTTCTATGATTTGAACCTCTCCTGTGAGTCCAGTTTTAGATTACGATGCTTCACATCAGGTTTACTGTATACCTTGGACCTTCTTATTGACGATGAGACACAGATATTGCATCCGAATTTAATACAAAAGGCACAATGCCGACTTAAGTACAAGAGGACTGACACTCTCACTTTCTATGATTTGAACCTCTCCTGTGAGTCCAGTTTTAGATTCCGATGCTTCACTTCAGGTTTACTTTATCCCTTGGACCTTCTTATTGACGATGAAACACCGCAATTGCATCCGAATTTAATACAAAAGGCACAATGTCGACTTAAGTACAAGAAGACTGACACTTTAACTTTCTTTGATTTGAACCTCTTCTGTGAGTCCAGTTTTAGATTCAGATGCTTCACTTCAGGTTTACTGTATACCTTGGACCTTCATATTAACGATGAAACACAGAAATTGCATCCGAAGTTAATACAAAAGGCACAATGCCGACTTAAGTACAAGAGGACTGACACTCTGCCTTTCTATGGTTAGAACCTCTCCTGTGATCCAGTTTTAGATTTCGATGTTACACTTCAGGTGTACTGTATACCATGGGACCTTATTGACGATGAAACACAGAAATTGCATTCGAATTTAACACAAAAGGCACAATGCCGACTTAAGTACAAGAGGACTGACACTCCCACTTTCTATGATTTGAACCTCTCCTGTGAGTACAGTTTTAGATTCCGATACTTCACTACAGGTTTACTGTATCCTTTGGACCTACTTATTGACGATAAAACCACAGAAATTGCATCCGAATTTAATACAAAAGGCACAATGCCGACTTAAGTACAAGAGGACTCACACTCTAACTTTCTATGATTGGAACCTCTCCTGTGAGTCCAGTTTTAGATTCCGATGCTCCACTTCAGGTTTACTGTATACCTTGGACCTTCTTATTGACGATGAAACACAGAATTTCATCCGAATTTAATACAAAAAAGCACAATGCCGACCTAAGTACAAGAGGACTGTCACTCACATATTCTATGATTTGAGCCTCTCCAGTGAGTCCAGTTCTAGTTTCCAATGCTTCACTTCAGGTTTACTGTATCCCTTGGACCTTCTTATTGACGATGAAACACAGAAATTGCATCCGAATTTAATACAAAAAGCACGATGCCGACTTAAGTACAAGAGGGCTGACACTCTAAGTTTCTATGATTTGAACCTCTCCTGTGAGTCCAGTTTTAGTTTCCGATGCTTCACTTCAGGTTTACTGTATCCCTTGGACCTTCTTATTGGCGATGAAACACAGAAATTGCATCCGAATTTAATACAAAAGCACAATGCCGACTTAAGTCCAAGAGGACTGCCACTCTAATTTCTATGATGGGGACCTCTCCTGTGAGTCCAGTTTTAGATTACAATGCTTCACTTCAGGTCTACTGTATACCTTGGGCCTTCTTATTGACGATGGAACACAGAAATTGCATCCGAATTTAATACAAAGGGCACAATGCCGATTTAAGTACAAGAGGACTGACACTCTCACTTTGTATGATTTGAACCTCTCCTGTGGGTCCAGTTTTAGATTCCGATGCTTCACTTCAGGTTGACTGTATCCCTTGGACTTTCATATTGACGATGAAACACAGAAATTGCATCCGATATAATTACAAAAGGCACAATGCTGACTTAAGTACAAGAGGACTGACACTCTAACTTTCTATGATTTGAACCTCCCCTTTGAGTCCAGTTTTAGATTCCGATGCTTCACTTCAGGTTTACTGTATACCTTGGACCTTCTTATTGACGATGAAACACAGAAATTTCATCCGAATTTAATACAAAAGGCCCAATACCGACTTAAGTACAAGAGGACTGACACTCTCACTTTCTATGATTTGAACCTCTCCTGTGAGTCCAGTTTTAGATTCCGATGTTTCACTTCAGCTTTACTGTATACTTGGACCTTCTTATTGACGATGAAACACAGAAATTGCATCAGAATTTAATACAGAAGGCACATTGCCGACTTAAGTACAAGAGGAATGACACTCTCACTTTCTATGATTTGAACCTCTCCTGTGAGTTCAATTTAAGATTCCGATGTTTCACTTCTGATTTACTGTATCCCTTGGACCATCTTATTGACGATGAGACACAGAAATTGCATCCGAATATAATACAAAAGGCACAATGCCGACTTAAGTCCAAGAGGACCGATACTATCACTTTCAATGATTTGAACCTCTCCTGTGAGTCCAGTTTTAGATTCCGATGCTTCACTTAAGGTTTACTGTATCCCTTGGACTTTCTTATTGACGATGAAACACAGAAATTGCATCCGAATATAATACAAAAGGCACAATGCCGACTTAAGTACAAGAGGACTGACACTCTAACTTTCTATGATTTGAACCTCTCCTGTGAGTCCAGTTTTATATTCCGATGCTTCACTTCAGGAGTACTGTATTCCTTGGACCTTCTTATTGACGATGAAACACAGAAATTTCATCCGAATTTAATACAAAAAAGCACAATTCCGACCTAAGTACAAGAGGACTGTCACTCACATATTCTATGATTTGAGCCTCTCCAGTGAGTCCAGTTCTAGTTTCCAATGCTTCACTTCAGGTTTACTGTATCCCTTGGACCTTCTTATTGACGATGAAACACAGAAATTGCATCCGAATTTAATACAAAAAGCACGATGCCGACTTAAGTACAAGAGGATTGACACTCTAACTTTCTATGATTTGAACCTCTCCTGTGAGTCCAGTTTTAGTTTCCGATGCTTCACTTCAGGTTTACTGTATACCTTGGACCTTCTTATTGTCGATGAAACACAGAAATTGCATCCGAATTTAATACAAAAGGCACAATACCGACTTAAGTACAAGAGGACTGACACTCTCACTTTCTATGATTTGAACCTCTCCTGTGAGTCCAGTTTTAGATTCCGATGCTTCGCTTCAGGTTTCCTGTATACCTTGGACCTTCTTATTGGCGATGAAACACAGAAATTGCATCCAAATTTAAAACAAAAGGCACAATGCCGACTTAAGTACAAGAGGACTGACACTCTAACTTTCTATGATTTGAACCTCTCCTGTGAGTCCAGTATTAGATTCCGATGCTTCACGTCAGGATTACTGTATACCTTGGACCTTCGTATTGACGATGAAACACAGAAATTGCATCAGAATTTAATACAGAAGGCCCAATGCCGACTTAAGTACAAGAGGACTGACACTCTCACTTTCTATGATTTTAACCTCTCCTGTGAGTCCAATTTTAGATTCCGATGCTTCACTTCAGATTTACTGTATCCCTTGGACCTTCTTATTGACGATGAGACACAGAAATTGCATCCGAATATAATACAAAAGGCACAATGCTGACTTAAGTACAAGAGGACTGACACTCTAACTTTCTATGATTTGAACCTCTCCTGTGAGTCCAGTTTTAGATTCCGATGCTTCTCTTCAGGTTTACTGTATACCTTGGACCTTCTTATTGTCGATGAAACACAGAAATTGCATCCGAATTTAATACAAAAGGCACAATACCGACTTAAGTACAAGAGGACTGACACTCTCACTTTCTATGATTTGAACCTCTCCTGTGAGTCCAGTTTTAGATTCCGATGCTTCGCTTCAGGTTTCCTGTATACCTTGGACCTTCTTATTGGCGATGAAACACAGAAATTGCATCCAAATTTAAAACAAAAGGCACAATGCCGACTTAAGTACAAGAGGACTGACACTCTAACTTTCTATGATTTGAACCTCTCCTGTGAGTCCAGTATTAGATTCCGATGCTTCACGTCAGGATTACTGTATACCTTGGACCTTCGTATTGACGATGAAACACAGAAATTGCATCAGAATTTAATACAGAAGGCCCAATGCCGACTTAAGTACAAGAGGACTGACTCTCTCACTTTCTATGATTTTAACCTCTCCTGTGAGTCCAATTTTAGATTCCGATGCTTCACTTCAGATTTACTGTATCCCTTGGACCTTCTTATTGACGATGAGACACAGAAATTGCATCCGAATATAATACAAAAGGCACAATGCTGACTTAAGTACAAGAGGACTGACACTCTAATTTTCTATGATTTGAACCTCCCCTGTGAGTCCAGTTTTAGATTCCGATGCTTCACTTCAGGTTAACTGTATACCTTGGACCTTCTTATTGACGACGAAACACAGAAATTTCATCCGAATTTAATACAAAAGGCCCAATACCGACTTAAGTACAAGAGGACTGACACTCTCACTTTCTATGATTTGAACCTCTCCTGTGAGTCCAGTTTTAGATTCCGATGTTTCACTTCAGCTTTACTGTATACGTTGGACCTTCTTATTGACGATGAAACACAGAAATTGCATCAGAATTTAATACAGAAGGCACAATGCCGACTTAAGTACAAGGGGACTGACACTCTAACTTTCTTTGATTTGAACCTCTCCTGTGAGTCCAGTTTTAGATTCCGATGCTTCACTTCAGGTGTACTGTAATCCTTGGACCTTCTTATTGACGATGAAACACAGAAATAGCATCGGAATTAAATACAAAAGGCACAATGCCGAATTAAGTACAAGAGGACTGACAACCTCACTTTCTATGACTTGAACCTCTCCTGTGAGTCCAGTTTTAGATTCCGATGCTTCACTTCAGGTATACTGTTTCCCTTGGACCTGCTTATTGACGATGAAACACAGAAATTGCATCCGAATTTAATACATAAGGTACAATGCCGACTTAAGTACAAGAGGACTGACACTCTAACATTCAATGCTTGGAACCTCTCCTGTGAGTCCAGTTTTAGATTCCGATGTTTCTCTTCAGGTTTACTGTATACCTTGGACCTTGTTATTGACGATGAAACACAGAAATTGCATCCGAATTTAATACAAAAGGTACAAAGCCGACTTACGTAAAAGAGGACTGACACTCTCACTTTCTATGATTTGAACCTCTCCTGTGAGTCCAGTTTTAGATTACGATGCTTCACATCAGGTTTACTGTATACCTTGGACCTTCTTATTGACGATGAGACACAGATATTGCATCCGAATTTAATACAAAAGGCACAATGCCGACTTAAGTACAAGAGGACTGACACTCTAACTTTCTATGATTTGAACCTCTCCTGTGAGTCCAGTTTTAGATTCCGATGCTTCACTTCAGGGTTACTATATACCTTGGACCTTCTTATTGACGATGAAACACAGAAATTTCATCCGAATGTAATACAAAAGGCACAATACCGACTTAAGTACAAAAGGACTGACACTCTCACTTTCTATGATTTGAACCTCTCCTGTGAGTCCAGTTTTAGATTACGATGCTTCACATCAGGTTTACTGTATACCTTGGACCTTCTTATTGACGATGAGACACAGATATTGCATCCGAATTTAATACAAAAGGCACAATGCCGACTTAAGTACAAGAGGACTGACACTCTCACTTTCTATGATTTGAACCTCTCCTGTGAGTCCAGTTTTAGATTCCGATGCTTCACTTCAGGTTTACTTTATCCCTTGGACCTTCTTATTGACGATGAAACACCGCAATTGCATCCGAATTTAATACAAAAGGCACAATGTCGACTTAAGTACAAGAAGACTGACACTTTAACTTTCTTTGATTTGAACCTCTTCTGTGAGTCCAGTTTTAGATTCAGATGCTTCACTTCAGGTTTACTGTATACCTTGGACCTTCATATTAACGATGAAACACAGAAATTGCATCCGAAGTTAATACAAAAGGCACAATGCCGACTTAAGTACAAGAGGACTGACACTCTGCCTTTCTATGGTTAGAACCTCTCCTGTGATCCAGTTTTAGATTTCGATGTTACACTTCAGGTGTACTGTATACCATGGACCTTATTGACGATGAAACACAGAAATTGCATTCGAATTTAACACAAAAGGCACAATGCCGACTTAAGTACAAGAGGACTGACTCTCCCACTTTCTATGATTTGAACCTCTCCTGTGAGTACAGTTTTAGATTCCGATACTTCACTACAGGTTTACTGTATCCTTTGGACCTACTTATTGACGATAAAACACAGAAATTGCATCCGAATTTAATACAAAAGGCACAATGCCGACTTAAGTACAAGAGGACTCACACTCTAACTTTCTATGATTGGAACCTCTCCTGTGAGTCCAGTTTTAGATTCCGATGCTCCACTTCAGGTTTACTGTATACCTTGGACCTTCTTATTGACGATGAAACACAGAAATTTCATCCGAATTTAATACAAAAAAGCACAATGCCGACCTAAGTACAAGAGGACTGTCACTCACATATTCTATGATTTGAGCCTCTCCAGTGAGTCCAGTTCTAGTTTCCAATGCTTCACTTCAGGTTTACTGTATCCCTTGGACCTTCTTATTGACGATGAAACACAGAAATTGCATCCGAATTTAATACAAAAAGCACGATGCCGACTTAAGTACAAGAGGGCTGACACTCTAAGTTTCTATGATTTGAACCTCTCCTGTGAGTCCAGTTTTAGTTTCCGATGCTTCACTTCAGGTTTACTGTATCCCTTGGACCTTCTTATTGGCGATGAAACACAGAAATTGCATCCGAATTTAATACAAAAGCACAATGCCGACTTAAGTCCAAGAGGACTGCCACTCTAATTTTCTATGATGGGGACCTCTCCTGTGAGTCCAGTTTTAGATTACAATGCTTCACTTCAGGTCTACTGTATACCTTGGGCCTTCTTATTGACGATGAAACACAGAAATTGCATCCGAATTTAATACAAAGGGCACAATGCCGATTTAAGTACAAGAGGACTGACACTCTCACTTTGTATGATTTGAACCTCTCCTGTGGGTCCAGTTTTAGATTCCGATGCTTCACTTCAGGTTGACTGTATCCCTTGGACTTTCATATTGACGATGAAACACAGAAATTGCATCCGAATATAATACAAAAGGCACAATGCTGACTTAAGTACAAGAGGACTGACACTCTAACTTTCTATGATTTGAACCTCCCCTTTGAGTCCAGTTTTAGATTCCGATGCTTCACTTCAGGTTTACTGTATACCTTGGACCTTCTTATTGACGATGAAACACAGAAATTTCATCCGAATTTAATACAAAAGGCCCAATACCGACTTAAGTACAAGAGGACTGACACTCTCACTTTCTATGATTTGAACCTCTCCTGTGAGTCCAGTTTTAGATTCCGATGTTTCACTTCAGCTTTACTGTATACTTGGACCTTCTTATTGACGATGAAACACAGAAATTGCATCAGAATTTAATACAGAAGGCACATTGCCGACTTAAGTACAAGAGGAATGACACTCTCACTTTCTATGATTTGAACCTCTCCTGTGAGTTCAATTTTAGATTCCGATGTTTCACTTCTGATTTACTGTATCCCTTGGACCATCTTATTGACGATGAGACACAGAAATTGCATCCGAATATAATACAAAAGGCACAATGCCGACTTAAGTCCAAGAGGACCGATACTATCACTTTCAATGATTTGAACCTCTCCTGTGAGTCCAGTTTTAGATTCCGATGCTTCACTTAAGGTTTACTGTATCCCTTGGACTTTCTTATTGACGATGAAACACAGAAATTGCATCCGAATATAATACAAAAGGCACAATGCCGACTTAAGTACAAGAGGACTGACACTCTAACTTTCTATGATTTGAACCTCTCCTGTGAGTCCAGTTTTATATTCCGATGCTTCACTTCAGGTGTACTGTATTCCTTGGACCTTCTTATTGACGATGAAACACAGAAATAGCATCGGAATTAAATACAAAAGGCACAATGCCGACTTAAGTACAAGAGGACTGACAACCTCACTTTCTATGATTTGAACCTCTCTTGTGAGTCCAGTTTTAGATTCCGATGCTTCACTTCAGGTATACTGTTTCCCTTGGACCTGCTTATTGACGATGAAACACAGAAATTGCATCCGAATTTAATACATAAGGTACAATGCCGACTTAAGTACAAGAGGACTGACACTCTAACATTCAATGCTTGGAACCTCTCCTGTGAGTCCAGTTTTAGATTCCGATGTTTCACTTCAGGTTTACTGTATACCTTGGACCTTCTTATTGACGATGAAACACAGAAATTGCATCCGAATTTAATACAAAAGGTACAAAGCCGACTTACGTAAAAGAGGACTGACACTCTCACTTTCTATGATTTGAACCTCTCCTGTTAGTCCAGTTTTAAATCACGATGCTTCACTTCAGGTTTACTGTATACCTTGGACCTTCTTATTGACGATGAACCACAGAATTTGCATCCGAATTTAATACACAAGGCACATTGCCGGCTTAAGTACAAGAGGACTGACACTCTCACTTTCTATGATTTGAACCTCTCCTGTGAGTCTAGTTTTAGATTCCGATGCTTCACTTCAGGTTTACTGTATCCCTTGGACCTTCTTATTGGCGATGAAACACAGAAATTGCATCCGAATTTAATACAAAAGGCACAATGCCGACTTAAGTACAAGAGGACTGACACTCTCACTTTCAATGATTTGAACCTCTCCTGTGAGTCCAGTTTGAGATTCCTATGCTTCACTTCAGGTTTACTGTATCCCTTGGACCTTCATATTGACGATGAAACACAGAAATTGCATCCGAATTTAATACAAAAGGCACGATGCTTACTTAAGTACAAAAGGACTGACACTCTAACTTTCTATGATTTGAACCTCACCTGTGAGTCCAGTTTTAGATTCCGATGCTTCACTTCAGGGTTACTATATACCTTGGACCTTCTTATTGACGATGAAACACAGAAATTTCATCCGAATGTAATACAAAAGGCACAATACCGACTTAAGTACAAAAGGACTGACACTCTCACTTTCTATGATTTGAACCTCTCCTGTGAGTCCAGTTTTAGATTACGATGCTTCACATCAGGTTTACTGTATACCTTGCACCTTCTTATTGACGATGAGACACATATATTGCATCCGAATTTAATACAAAAGGCACAATGCCGACTTAAGTACAAGAGGACTGACACTCTCACTTTCTATGATTTGAACCTCTCCTGTGAGTCCAGTTTTAGATTCCGATGCTTCACTTCAGGTTTACTGTATCCCTTGGACCTTCTTATTGACGATGAAACACCGCAATTGCATCCGAATTTAATACAAAAGGCACAATGTCGACTTAAGTACAAGAAGACTGACACTTTAACTTTCTTTGATTTGAACCTCTTCTGTGAGTCCAGTTTTAGATTCAGATGCTTCACTTCAGGTTTACTGTATACCTTGGACCTTCATATTAACGATGAAACACAGAAATTGCATCCGAAGTTAATACAAAAGGCACAATGCCGACTGACACTCTGACTTTCTATGGTTAGAACCTCTCCTGTGAGTCCAGTTTTAGATTTCGATGTTACACTTCAGGTGTACTGTATACCATGGACCTTATTGACGATGAAACACAGAAATTGCACTCGAATTTAACACAAAAGGCACAATGCCGACTTAAGTACAAGAGGACTGACACTCCCACTTTCCATGATTTGAACCTCTCCTGTGAGTCCAGTTTTAGATTCCGATGCTTCACTACAGGTTTACTGTATCCTTTGGACCTTCTTATTGACGATAAAACACAGAAATTGCATCCGAATTTAATACAAAAGGCACAATGCCGACTTAAGTACAAGAGGACTCACACTCTAACTTTCTATGATTGGAACCTCTCCTGTGAGTCCAGTTTTAGATTCCGATGCTCCACTTCAGGTTTACTGTATCTCTTGGACCTTCGTATTGACGATGAAACACAGAAATTTCATCCGAATTTAATACAAAAAAGCACAATGCCGACCTAAGTACAAGAGGACTGTCACTCACATATTCTATGATTTGAGCCTCTCCAGTGAGTCCAGTTCTAGTTTCCAATGCTTCACTTCAGGTTTACTGTATCCCTTGGACCTTCTTATTGACGATGAAACACAGAAATTGCATCCGAATTTAATACAAAAAGCACGATGCCGACTTAAGTACAAGAGGGCTGACACTCTAACTTTCTATGATTTGAACCTCTCCTGTGAGTCCAGTTTTAGTTTCCGATGCTTCACTTCAGGTTTACTGTATCCCTTGGACCTTCTTATTGGCGATGAAACACAGAAATTGCATTCAAATTTAAAACAAAAGGCACAACGCCGACTTAAGTATAAGAGGACTGACACTCTAACTTTCTATGATTTGAACCTCTCCTGTGAGTCCAGTATTAGATTCCGATGCTTCACGTCAGGATTACTGTATACCTTGGACCTTCGTATTGACGATGAAACACAGAAGTTGCATCAGAATTTAATACAGAAGGCCCAATGCCGACTTAAGTACAAGAGGACTGACACTCTCACTTTCTATGATTTTAACCTCTCCTGTGAGTCCAATTTTAGATTCCGATGCTTCACTTCAGATTTACTGTATCCCTTGGACCTTCTTATTGACGATGAGACACAGAAATTGCATCCGAATATAATACAAAAGGCACAATGCTGACTTAAGTACAAGAGGACTGACACTCTAACTTTCTATGATTTGAACCTCTCCTGTGAGTCCAGTTTTAGATTCCGATGCTTCTCTTCAGGTTTACTGTATACCTTGGACCTTCTTATTGTCGATGAAACACAGAAATTGCATCCGAATTTAATACAAAAGGCACAATACCGACTTAAGTACAAGAGGACTGACACTCTCACTTTCTATGATTTGAACCTCTCCTGTGAGTCCAGTTTTAGATTCCGATGCTTCGCTTCAGGTTTCCTGTATACCTTGGACCTTCTTATTGGCGATGAAACACAGAAATTGCATCCAAATTTAAAACAAAAGGCACAATGCCGACTTAAGTACAAGAGGACTGACACTCTAACTTTCTATGATTTGAACCTCTCCTGTGAGTCCAGTATTAGATTCCGATGCTTCACGTCAGGATTACTGTATACCTTGGACCTTCGTATTGACGATGAAACACAGAAATTGCATCAGAATTTAATACAGAAGGCCCAATGCCGACTTAAGTACAAGAGGACTGACACTCTCACTTTCTATGATTTTAACCTCTCCTGTGAGTCCAATTTTAGATTCCGATGCTTCACTTCAGATTTACTGTATCCCTTGGACCTTCTTATTGACGATGAGACACAGAAATTGCATCCGAATATAATACAAAAGGCACAATGCTGACTTAAGTACAAGAGGACTGACACTCTAATTTTCTATGATTTGAACCTCCCCTGTGAGTCCAGTTTTAGATTCCGATGCTTCACTTCAGGTTAACTGTATACCTTGGACCTTCTTATTGACGACGAAACACAGAAATTTCATCCGAATTTAATACAAAAGGCCCAATACCGACTTAAGTACAAGAGGACTGACACTCTCACTTTCTATGATTTGAACCTCTCCTGTGAGTCCAGTTTTAGATTCCGATGTTTCACTTCAGCTTTACTGTATACGTTGGACCTTCTTATTGACGATGAAACACAGAAATTGCATCAGAATTTAATACAGAAGGCACAATGCCGACTTAAGTACAAGAGGACTGACACTCTAACTTTCTATGATTTGAACCTCTCCTGTGAGTCCAGTTTTAGATTCCGATGCTTCACTTCAGGTGTACTGTAATCCTTGGACCTTCTTATTGACGATGAAACACAGAAATAGCATCGGAATTAAATACAAAAGGCACAATGCCGAATTAAGTACAAGAGGACTGACAACCTCACTTTCTATGACTTGAACCTCTCCTGTGAGTCCAGTTTTAGATTCCGATGCTTCACTTCAGGTATACTGTTTCCCTTGGACCTGCTTATTGACGATGAAACACAGAAATTGCATCCGAATTTAATACATAAGGTACAATGCCGACTTAAGTACAAGAGGACTGACACTCTAACATTCAATGCTTGGAACCTCTCCTGTGAGTCCAGTTTTAGATTCCGATGTTTCTCTTCAGGTTTACTGTATACCTTGGACCTTGTTATTGACGATGAGACACAGATATTGCATCCGAATTTAATACAAAAGGCACAATGCCGACTTAAGTACAAGAGGACTGACACTCTCACTTTCTATGATTTGAACCTCTCCTGTGAGTCCAGTTTTAGATTCCGATGCTTCACTTCAGGTTTACTTTATCCCTTGGACCTTCTTATTGACGATGAAACACCGCAATTGCATCCGAATTTAATACAAAAGGCACAATGTCGACTTAAGTACAAGAAGACTGACACTTTAACTTTCTTTGATTTGAACCTCTTCTGTGAGTCCAGTTTTAGATTCAGATGCTTCACTTCAGGTTTACTGTATACCTTGGACCTTCATATTAACGATGAAACACAGAAATTGCATCCGAAGTTAATACAAAAGGCACAATGCCGACTTAAGTACAAGAGGACTGACACTCTGCCTTTCTATGGTTAGAACCTCTCCTGTGAGTCCAGTTTTAGATTTCGATGTTACACTTCAGGTGTACTGTATACCATGGACCTTATTGACGATGAAACACAGAAATTGCATTCGAATTTAACACAAAAGGCACAATGCCGACTTAAGTACAAGAGGACTGACACTCCCACTTTCTATGATTTGAACCTCTCCTGTGAGTCCAGTTTTAGATTCCGATGCTTCACTACAGGTTTACTGTATCCTTTGGACCTTCTTATTGACGATAAAACACAGAAATTGCATCCGAATTTAATACAAAAGGCACAATGCCGACTTAAGTACAAGAGGACTCACACTCTAACTTTCTATGATTGGAACCTCTCCTGTGAGTCCAGTTTTAGATTCCGATGCTCCACTTCAGGTTTACTGTATACCTTGGACCTTCTTATTGACGATGAAACACAGAAATTTCATCCGAATTTAATACAAAAAAGCACAATGCCGACCTAAGTACAAGAGGACTGTCACTCACATATTCTATGATTTGAGCCCCTCCAGTGAGTCCAGTTCTAGTTTCCAATGCTTCACTTCAGGTTTACTGTATCCCTTGGACCTTCTTATTGACGATGAAACACAGAAATTGCATCCGAATTTAATACAAAAAGCACGATGCCGACTTAAGTACAAGAGGGCTGACACTCTAACTTTCTATGATTTGAACCTCTCCTGTGAGTCCAGTTTTAGTTTCCGATGCTTCACTTCAGGTTTACTGTATCCCTTGGACCTTCTCATTGGCGATGAAACACAGAAATTGCATCCGAATTTAAAACAAAAGCACAATGCCGACTTAAGTCCAAGAGGACTGCCACTCTAATTTTCTATGATGGGGACCTCTCCTGTGAGTCCAGTTTTAGATTACAATGCTTCACTTCAGGTCTACTGTATACCTTGGGCCTTCTTATTGACGATGAAACACAGAAATTGCATCCGAATTTAATACAAAGGGCACAATGCCGACTTAAGTACAAGAGGACTGACACTCTCACTTTGTATGATTTGAACCTCTCCTGTGGGTCCAGTTTTAGATTCCGATGCTTCACTTCAGGTTGACTGTATCCCTTGGACTTTCATATTGACGATGAAACACAGAAATTGCATCCGAATATAATACAAAAGGCACAATGCTGACTTAAGTACAAGAGGACTGACACTCTAACTTTCTATGATTTGAACCTCCCCTTTGAGTCCAGTTTTAGATTCCGATGCTTCACTTCAGGTTTACTGTATACCTTGGACCTTCTTATTGACGATGAAACACAGAAATTTCATCCGAATTTAATACAAAAGGCCCAATACCGACTTAAGTACAAGAGGACTGACACTCTCACTTTCTATGATTTGAACCTCTCCTGTGAGTCCAGTTTTAGATTCCGATGTTTCACTTCAGCTTTACTGTATACTTGGACCTTCTTATTGACGATGAAACACAGAAATTGCATCAGAATTTAATACAGAAGGCACATTGCCGACTTAAGTACAAGAGGAATGACACTCTCACTTTCTATGATTTGAACCTCTCCTGTGAGTTCAATTTTAGATTCCGATGTTTCACTTCTGATTTACTGTATCCCTTGGACCATCTTATTGACGATGAGACACAGAAATTGCATCCGAATATAATACAAAAGGCACAATGCCGACTTAAGTCCAAGAGGACCGATACTATCACTTTCAATGATTTGAACCTCTCCTGTGAGTCCAGTTTTAGATTCCGATGCTTCACTTAAGGTTTACTGTATCCCTTGGACTTTCTTATTGACGATGAAACACAGAAATTGCATCCGAATATAATACAAAAGGCACAATGCCGACTTAAGTACAAGAGGACTGACACTCTAACTTTCTATGATTTGAACCTCTCCTGTGAGTCCAGTTTTATATTCCGATGCTTCACTTCAGGTGTACTGTATTCCTTGGACCTTCTTATTGACGATGAAACACAGAAATAGCATCGGAATTAAATACAAAAGGCACAATGCCGACTTAAGTACAAGAGGACTGACAACCTCACTTTCTATGATTTGAACCTCTCTTGTGAGTCCAGTTTTAGATTCCGATGCTTCACTTCAGGTATACTGTTTCCCTTGGACCTGCTTATTGACGATGAAACACAGAAATTGCATCCGAATTTAATACATAAGGTACAATGCCGACTTAAGTACAAGAGGACTGACACTCTAACATTCAATGCTTGGAACCTCTCCTGTGAGTCCAGTTTTAGATTCCGATGTTTCACTTCAGGTTTACTGTATACCTTGGACCTTCTTATTGACGATGAAACACAGAAATTGCATCCGAATTTAATACAAAAGGTACAAAGCCGACTTACGTAAAAGAGGACTGACACTCTCACTTTCTATGATTTGAACCTCTCCTGTTAGTCCAGTTTTAAATCACGATGCTTCACTTCAGGTTTACTGTATACCTTGGACCTTCTTATTGACGATGAACCACAGAAATTGCATCCGAATTTAATACACAAGGCACATTGCCGGCTTAAGTACAAGAGGACTGACACTCTCACTTTCTATGATTTGAACCTCTCCTGTGAGTCTAGTTTTAGATTCCGATGCTTCACTTCAGGTTTACTGTATCCCTTGGACCTTCTTATTGGCGATGAAACACAGAAATTGCATCCGAATTTAATACAAAAGGCACAATGCCGACTTAAGTACAAGAGGACTGACACTCTCACTTTCAATGATTTGAACCTCTCCTGTGAGTCCAGTTTTAGATTCCTATGCTTCACTTCAGAATTACTGTATCCCTTGGACCTTCATATTGCCTATGAAACACAGAAATTGCATCCGAATTTAATACAAAAGGCACAATGACGACTTTAGTACAAGAGGACTGACACTCTAACTTTCTATGATTTGAACCTCTCCTGTGAGTCCAGTATTAGTTTTCGATGCATCACTTCAGGTTTACTGTATCCCTTGGACCTTCTTATTGACGATGAAACACAGAAATTGCATCCGAATTTAATAAAACGGCACAATGCCGACTTAAGTACAAGAGGACTGACACTCTCACTTTCTATGATTTGAACCTCTCCTGTGAGTACAGTTTTAGATTCCGATGCTTCACTTCAGGTTTACTGTATCCCTTAGACCTTCTTATTGACGATGAAACACAGAAATTGCAACCGAATTTAATACAAAATTCACAATGCCGACTTAAGTACAAGAGGACTGACACCCTCACTTTCTGTGATTTGAACCTCTCCTGTGAGTCCAGTTTTAGATTCCGATGCTTCACTTCAGGGTTACTGTATACCTTGGACCATCTTATTGACGATGAAACACAGAAATTGCATCCGAATTTCATACAAAAGGCACAATGCCGACTTAAGTACAAGAGGACTGACACTCTGACTATCTATGATTGGAACCTCTCCTGTTAGTCCAGTTTTAGATTACGATGCTTCACATCAGGTTTACTGTATACCTTGGACCTTCTTATTGACGATGAAACACAGATATAGCATCCGAATTTAATACAAAAGGCACAATGCCGACTTAAGTACAAGAAGACTGACACTTTAACTTTCTTTGATTTGAACCTCTTCTGTGAGTCTAGTTTTAGATTCCGATGCTTCACTTCAGGTTTACTGTATATCTTGGACCTTCATATTAACGATGAAACACAGAAATTGCATCCGAAGTTAATACAAAAGGCACAATGCCGACTTAAGTACAAGAGGACTGACACTCTAACTTTCTATGGTTAGAACCTCTCCTGTGAGTCCAGTTTTAGATTTCGATGTTACACTTCAGGGGTACTGTATACCATGGACCTTATTGACGATGAAACACTGAAATTGCATTCGAATTTAACACAAAGGGCACAATGCCGACTTAAGTACAAGAGGACTGACACTCCCACTTTCTATGATTTGAACCTCTCCTGTGAGTCCATTTTTAGATTCCGATGCTTCACTTCAGGTTTACTGTATCCTTTGGACCTTCTTATTGACGATAAAACACAGAAATTGCATCCGAATTTAATACAAAAGGCACAATGCCGACTTAAGTACAAGAGGACTCACACTCTAACTTTCTATGATTGGAATCTCTCCTGTGAGTCCAGTTTTTGATTCCAATGCTTCACTTCAGGTTTACTGTATACCTTGGACCTTCTTACTGACGATGAAACACAGAAATTTCATCCGAATTTAATACAAAAGGCACAATGCCGATCTAAGTACAAGAGGACTGTCACTCTCATATTCTATGATTTGAGCCTCTCCAGTGAGTCCAGTTCTAGATTCCAATGCTTCACTTCAGGTTTACTGTATCCCTTGGACATTCTTATTGACGATGAAACACAGAAATTGCAACCGAATTTAATACAAAAGGCACAATGCCGACTTAAGTACAAGAGGACTGACACTCTCAATTTCTATGATTTGAACCTCTCCTGTGAGTCCAGTTTTAGATTACGATGCTTCACTTCACGTTTACTGTATCCCTTGGGCCTTCTTATTGACGATGAAACACAGAAATTGCATCCAAATTTAATACAAAAGGCACAATGCCGACTTAAGTACATGAGGGCTGACACTCTAACTTTCTATGATTGGAACCTCTCCTGTGAGTCCAGTTTTAGATTACGATGCTTCACTTCAGGTTTACTGTATCCCTTGGACCTCCTTATTGACGATAAAACCCAGAAATTGCATCCGAATTTAATACAAAAGGCACAATGCCGACTTAAGTACAAGATGACTGACACTCTAACTTTCTATGATTTGAACCTCTCCTGTGAGTCCAGTTTTAGTTTCCGATTCTTCACTTCAGGTATACTGTATCCCTTGGACCGTCTTATTGGCGATGAAACACAGAAATTGCATCCGAATTTAATACAAAAGCACAATGCCGACTTAAGTACAAGAGGACTGCCACTCTAATTTTCTTTGATTGGGACCTCTCCTGTGAGTCCACTTTTAGATTACGATGCTTCACTTCAGGTCTACTGTATAACTTGGACCTTCTTATTGACGATGAAACACAGAAATTGCATCCGAATTTAATACAAAGGGCACAATGCAGACTTAAGTACAAGAGGACTGACACTCTAACTTTCTATGATTTGAACCTCTCCTGTGAGTCAAGTTTTAGATTCCGATGCTTCATTTCAGGATTACTGTATACCTTGGGCCTTCTTATTGACGATGAGACACAGAAATTGCATCCGAATTTAATACAAAAGGCACAATGCGACTTAAGTACAAGAGGACTGACACTCTCACTATCTATAATTTGAACCTCTCCTGTGAGTCCAGTTTAGGATTCCGATGCGTCACTTCAGGTTTACTGTTTCCCTTGGTCCTTCTCATTGACGAAGAAACACAGAAATTGCATCCGAATTTAATACATATGGCACAATGCCGACTTAAGTACAAGAGGGCTGGCACTCTAACTTTCTATGATTTGAATCTCTCCTGTGAGTCCAGTTTTAGATTCCGTTACTTCACTTCAGGTTTACTGTATACCTTGGACCTTCTTATTGACGATGAAACACAGAAGTTGCATCCGAATTTAATACAAAAGGCACAATGCCGATTTAAGTAAGAGAGGACTGACACTCTAACTTTCTATGATTTGAACCTCTCCTGTGAGTCCAGTTTTAAATTTCGATGCTACACTTCAGGTTTACTGTATACCTTGGACCTTCTTATTGACGATGAAACACAGAAATTACATCCTAATTTAATACAAAAGGCACAATGCCGACCTAAGTACAAGAGGACTGTCACTCACACATTCTATGATTTGAGCCTCTCCTGTGAGTCCAGTTCTAGATTCCAATTCCTCACTTCAGGTTTACTGTATCCCTTGGACCTACTTATTGACGATGAAACACAGAAATTGCAACCGAATTTAATACAAAAGGCAGAATGCCGACTTAAGTGCAAGACGACCGACACTCCAATTTTCTATGATTTTAACCTCTCCTGTGAGTCCAGTTTTAGATTACGATGCTTCACTTCAGGTTTACTGTATCCCTTAAACCTTCTTATTGACGATGAAACACAGAAATTGCATCCGAATGAAATACAAAAGGCACTATGCCGACTTAAGTACAAGAGGACTGACGCTATCACTTTCTATGATTTGAACCTCTCCTGTGTGTCCAGTTTTAGATTTCGATGCTTCACTTCAGGTATACTGAATCCCTTGGAACTTCTTATTGACGATGAAACACAGAAATTGCATCCGAATGTAACACAAAAGGCACAAGGCCGTCTTAAGTACAAGAGGACTAACACTCTCACTTTCTATGATTTGAACCTCTCCTCTGAGTCCACTTTTGGATTCCGATGCTTCACGTCAGGTTTACTGTATCCTTTGGACCTTCTTATTGACGATAAAACACAGAAATTGCATCCGAATTTAATACAAAAGGCACAATGCCGACTTAAGTACAAGAGTACTGACAATCTAACTTTCTATAGTTGGAACCTCTCCTGTGAGTCCAGTTTTAGGTTCCGATGCTTCACTTCAGGTTTACCGTATACCTTGGACCTTCTTATAGACGATGAAACACAGAAATTGCATCCGAATTTAATACAAAAGGCACAATGCCGACCTAAGTACTAGAGGACTGACATTCTCAATTTCTATGATTTGAACCTCTCCTGTGAGTCCAGTTTTAGATTACGATGCTTCATTTCAGGATTACTGTATACCTTGGACCTTCTTATTGACGATGAAACCTAGATATTGCATCCGAATTTAATACAGAAGGCACAATGCCGGCCTAAGTACAAGAGGACTGACACTCTCACTTTCTATGATTTGAACGTCTCCTGTGAGTCCAATTTTACATTCCGATGCTTCACTTCAGATTTACTGTATCCCTTGGACCTTCTTATTGACGATGAGATACAGAAATTGCATCCGAATTTAATACAAAAGGCACAATGCCGACTTAAGTACAAGAGGACAGACACTCTAACAATCTATGCTTGGAAACTCTCCTGTGAGTCCAGTATTGGATTCCGATGCTAACTGCAGGTTGACTGTATACCTTGGACATTCTTATTGACGATGAAACACAGAAATTGGATCCGAATGTAATACAAAAGGCACAAAGCCGATTACGTAAAAGAGGACTGACACTATCATTTTCTTTGATTTGAACCTCTCCTGTGAGTCCAGTTTTAGATTCCGATGCTTTACTTCAGGTTTACTGTATCCCTTGGACCCTCTTATTGACGATGAAACACAGAAATTGCATCCGAATTTAATACAAAAGGCACAATGTCGTCTTAATTACAAGAGGAGTGACACTCTCACTTTATATGATTTGAACCTCTCCTGTGATTCCAGTTTTAGATTACCATGCTTCACTTCAGGTTTACTGTATCCCTTGGACCTTGTCATTGACGATGAAACACAGAAATTGCATCCGAATGTAATACAAAAGGCACAATGCCGACTTAAGTACAAGACGACTGACACTCTCACTTAATATGATTTGAACCTCTCCTATGAGTCCAGTTTTAGATTCCGATGCTTCACTTCAGGATTACGGTACCCTTGGTCCTTCTTATTGACGATGAAACACAGCAATATCATCCGAATTTAATACAAAAGGCACAATGCCGACATCAGTAAAAGAGGACTGGCACTCTAACTTTCTAAGATTTGAATCTCTCCTGTGAGTCCAGTTTTAGATTCCGATGCTTCACTTCAGGTTTACTGTATACCTTGGACCCTCTTATTGACGATGAAACACAGAAATTGCATCCGAATTTAATACAAAAGGCACAATGACGACTTAAGTACAAGAGGACCGACACTCTAATTTTCTATGGTTTGAACCTCTCCTCTGAGTCCAGTTTTAGATTCCGATGCTTCACATCTGGTTTACTGTATCCTTTGGACCTTCTTATTGACGATAAAACACAGAAATTGCATCCGAATTTAATACAAAAGGCACAATGCCGACCTAAGTACAAGAGGACTGTCACTCACACATTCTATGATTTGAGCCTCTCCTGTGAGTCCAGTTCTAGATTCCAATTCTTCACCTCAGGTCTACTGTATCCCTTGGACCAACTTATTGACGATGAAACTCAGAAATTGCAACCGAATTTAATACAAACGGCACAATGCCGACTTAAGTACAATATTACTGACACTCTCAATTTCTATGATTTGAACCTCTCCTGTGAGTCCAGTTTTAGATTACGAACTTCACTTCAGGTTTACAGTATCCCTTGGACCTCCTTATTGACGATAAAACACAGAAATTGCATCGGAATTTAATACAAAAGGCACAATGCCGACTTCAGGACAAGAGGACTGACACTCTAACTTTCTATGATTGGAACCTCTCCTGTGAGTCCAGTTTTAGATTCCGATGCTTCACTTTATTATTACTGTGTACCTTGGACCTTCTTATTGACGATGAAACACAGAAATTGCATCCGAATTTAATATAAAAGGCACAATGCCGACTTAAGTACAAAAGGACTGACACTCTAACTTTCTATGATTGGAACCTCTCCTGTGAGTCCAGTTTTAGATTACGATGCTTGACTTCAGGTTTACTGTATACCTTGGACCTTCTTATTGACGATGAAACACAGAAATTGCATCCGAATTTAATACACAAGGCACAATGCCGGCTTAAGTACAAGACTACTGACACTCTCACTTTCTATGATTTGAACCTCTCCTGTGAGTCCAGTTTTACATTCCGATGCTTCACTTCAGGTTTACTGTATCCCTTGAACCATCTTATTGGCGATGAAACACAGAATTCGCTTCCGAATTTAAAATAAAAGGCACAATGCCGACTTAAGTACAAGAGGACTGACACTCTCACTTTCTATGATTTGAACCTCTCCTGTGAGTCCAGTTTTAGATTCCGATGCTTCACTTCAGGTTTACTGTACCCCTTGGACCATCATATTGACGATGAAACACCGAAATTGCATCCGAATTTAATACAAAAGGCACAATGCCGACTTAAGCACAAGAGGACTGACACTCTAACTTTCTATGATTTAAACCTCTCCTGTGAGTCCAGTTTTAGATTTTGATGCTTCACTTCAGGTTCACTGAATCCCTTGGACCTTCTCATTTACGATGGAACACAGAATTTGCATCTGAATTTAATACAAGGGGCACAATGACGACTTAAGTACAAGAGGATTGACACTCTCACTTTCAATGATTTGAACCTCTCCTGTGAGTCCTGTTGTAGATTCCGATGCTTCACTTCACGTTTACTGCATCCCTTGGACCTTCATATTGACGATGAAACACAGAAATTGCATCCGAATATAATAAAAAAGGCACAATGCCGACTTAAGTACAAGAGGACTTACACTCTAACTTCCTATGATTTGAACCTCTTCTGAGAGTCCAGTTTTAGATTCCGATGCATCACTTCAGATTTACTGTATACCTTGGACCTTCTTATTGACGATGAAACACAGAAATTGCATCCGAATTAAATACAAAAGCACAATGCTGACTTAAGTACAAGATTACTGTCTTTCACTTTCTATGATTTGAACCTCCCCTGTGAGTCCAGTTTTAGATTTCGGTGCTACACTTTTAGATTTACTGTATACCATGGACCTTCTTATTGACGATGAAACACAGAAATTGCATCCGAATTTTAATACAAAATGCAAAATGCCGACATAAGTGCAACAGGTCTGACACTCTAACTTTCTATGATTGGAACCTCTCCTGTGGGACCAGTTTTAGATTACGATGCTTCACTTTAGGTTTACTGTATACCTTGGACCTTTTTATTGACGATGAAACACAGAAATTGCATCCGAATTTAATACAAAAGGCACAATGCCGACTTCAGTACAAGAGGACTGACACTCTAACTTTCTATGATTTGAACCTCTCCTGTGAGTCCAGTTTTAGATTCCGATGCTTCACTTCAGGTTTACTGTATCCCTTGGACCTACGTATTGACGATGAAACACAGAAATTGCATCCGGATTTAATACAAAAGGCATAATGCCAACTTAAGTACAAGAAGACTGTCTCTCTCACTTTGTATGATTTGAACCTCTCCTGTGAGTCCAGTATTAGATTCCGATGCTTCACATCAGGTTTACTGTATTCATTGGACCTATTTATTGACGATGAAACACAGAAATTGCAACCGAATTTAATACAAGTGGCACAATGCCGACTTAAGTACAAGAGGACTGACACTCTAATTTTCTATGATTGGAACCTCTCCTGTGAGTCCAGTTTTAGATTACGATGCTTGACTTCAGGTTTACTGTGTACCTTGGACCTTCTTATTGACGATGAAACACAGAAATTGCATCCGAATTTAATACACAAGGCACAATGCCGGCTTAAGTACAAGACTACTGACACTCTCACTTGCTATGATTTGAACCTCTCCTGTGAGTCCAGTTTTACATTCCGATGCTCCACTTCAGGTTTACTGTATCCCTTGAACCATCTTATTGGCGATGAAACACAGAATTTGCTTCCGAATTTAAAATAAAAGCCACAATGCCGACTTAAGTACAAGAGGACTGACACTCTCACTTTCTATGATTTGAACCTCTCCTGTGAGTCCAGTTTTAGATTCCGATGCTTCACTTCAGGTTTACTGTACCCCTTGGACCATCATATTGACGATGAAACACAGAAATTGCATCCGAATTTAATACAAAAGGCACAATGCTGACATAAGCACAAGAGGACTGACACTCTAACTTTCTATGATTTAAACCTCTCCTGTGAGTCCAGTTATAGATTTTGATGCTTCACTTCAGGTTCACTGTATCCCTTGGACCTTCTCATTTACGATGGAACACAGAAGTTGCATCCGAATTTAATACAAGGGGCACAATGACGACTTAAGTACAAGAGGATTGACACTCTCACTTTCAATGATTTGAACCTCTCCTGTGAGTCCAGTTTTAGATTCCGATGCTTCACTTCACGTTTACTGCATCCCTTGGACCTCCATATTGACGATGAAACACAGAAATTGCATCCGAATTTAATACACAAGGCACAATGCCGGCTTAAGTACAAGACTACTGACACTCTCACTTTCTATGATTTGAACCTCTCCTGTGAGTCCAGTTTTACATTCCGATGCTTCACTTCAGGTTTACTGTATCCCTTGAACCATCTTATTGGCGATGAAACACAGAATTCGCTTCCGAATTTAAAATAAAAGGCACAATGCCGACTTAAGTACAAGAGGACTGACACTCTCACTTTCTATGATTTGAACCTCTCCTGTGAGTCCAGTTTTAGATTCCGATGCTTCACTTCAGGTTCACTGTACCCCTTGGACCATCATATTGACGATGAAACACCGAAATTGCATCCGAAATTAATACAAAAGGCACAATGCCGACTTAAGCACAAGAGGACTGACACTCTAACTTTCTATGATTTAAACCTCTCCTGTGAGTCCAGTTTTAGATTTTGATGCTTCACTTCAGGTTCACTGTATACCTTGGACCTTCTCATTTACGATGGAACACAGAATTTGCATCCGAACTTAATACAAGGGGCACAATGACGACTTAAGTACAAGAGGATTGACACTCTTACTTTCAATGATTTGAACCTCTCCTGTGAGACCTGTTTTAGATTCCGATGCTTCACTTCACGTTTACTGCATCCCTTGGACCTTCATATTGACGATGAAACACAGAAATTGCATCCGAATATAATAAAAAAGGCACAATGCCGACTTAAGTACAAGAGGACTTACACTCTAACTTCCTATGGTTTGAACCTCTTCTGAGAGTCCAGTTTTAGATTCCGATGCATCACTTCAGATTTACTGTATACCTTGGACCTTCTTATTGACGATGAAACACAGAAATTGCATCCGAATTAAATACAAAAGCACAATGCTGACTTAAGTACAAGATTACTGTCTTTCACTTTCTATGATTTGAACCTCTCCTGTGAGTCCAGTTTTAGATTTCGGTGCTACACTTTAGGTTTACTGTATACCATGGACCTTCTTATTGACGATGAAACACAGAAATTGCATCCGAATTTAATACAAAATGCACAATGCCGACATAAGTGCAACAGGTCTGACACTCTAACTTTCTATGATTGGAACCTCTCCTGTGGGACCAGTTTTAGATTACGATGCTTCACTTTAGGTTTACTGTATACCTTGGACCTTTTTATTGACGTTGAAACACAGAAATTGCATCCGAATTTAATACAAAAGGCACAATGCCGACTTCAGTACAAGAGGACTGACACTCTAACTTTCTATGATTTGAACCTCTCCTGTGAGTCCAGTTTTAGATTCCGATGCTTCACTTCAGGTTTACTGTATCCCTTGGACCTATGTATTGACGATGAAACACAGAAATTGCATCCGGATTTAATACAAAAGGCATAATGCCAACTTAAGTACAAGAAGACTGTCTCTCTCACTTTGTATGATTTGAACCTCTCCTGTGAGTCCAGTTTTAGATTCCGATGCCTCACATCAGGTTTACTGTATTCCTTGGACCTATTTATTGACGATGAAACACAGAAGTTGCAGCCGAATTTAATACAAGTGGCACAATGCCGACTGAAGTACAAGAGGACTGACACTCTAATTTTCTATGATTGGAACCTCTCCTGTGAGTCCAGTTTTAGATTACGATGCTTGACTTCAGGTTTACTGTGTACCTTGGACCTTCTTATTGACGATGAAACACAGAAATTGCATCCGAATTTAATACACAAGGCACAATGCCGGCTTAAGTACAAGACTACTGACACTCTCACTTGCTATGATTTGAACCTCTCCTGTGAGTCCAGTTTTACATTCCGATGCTCCACTTCAGGTTTACTGTATCCCTTGAACCATCTTATTGGCGATGAAACACAGAATTTGCTTCCGAATTTAAAATAAAAGGCACAATGCCGACTTAAGTACAAGAGGACTGACACTCTCACTTTCTATGATTTGAACCTCTCCTGTGAGTCCAGTTTTAGATTCCGATGCTTCACTTCAGGTTTACTGTACCCCTTGGACCATCATATTGACGATGAAACACAGAAATTGCATCCGAATTTAATACAAATGGCACAATGTCGACATAAGCACAAGAGGACTGACACTCTAACTTTCTATGATTTAAACCTCTCCTGTGAGTCCAGTTTTAGATTTTGATGCTTCACTTCAGGTTCACTGTATCCCTTGGACCTTCTCATTTACGATGGAACACAGAAGTTGCATCCGAATTTAATACAAGGGGCACAATGACGACTTAAGTACAAGAGGATTGACACTCTCACTTTCAATGATTTGAACCTCTCCTGTGATTCCAGTTTTAGATTCCGATGCTTCACTTCACGTTTACTGCATCCCTTGGACCTCCATATTGACGATGAAACACAGAAATTGCATCCGAATATAATAAAAAAGGCACAATGCCGACTTAAGTACAAGAGGACTTACACTTTAATTTCCTATGATTTGAACCTCTTCTGAGAGTCCAGTTTTAGATTCCGATGCATCACTTCAGATTTACTGTATACCTTGGACCTTCTTATTGACGATGAAACACAGAAATTGCATCCGAATTTAATATAAAAGGCACAATGCCGACTTAAGCACAAGAGGACTGACACTCTAACTTTCTATTATTGGAACCTCTCCTGTGAGTCCAGTTTTAGATTACGATGCTTGACTTCAGGTTTACTGTATACCTTGGACCTTCTTATTGACGATGGAACACAGAAATTGCATCCGAATTTAATACACAAGGCACAATGCCGGCTTAAGTACAAGACTACTGACACTCTCACTTTCTATGATTTGAACCTCTCCTGTGAGTCCAGTTTTACATTCCGATGCTTCACTTCAGGTTTACTGTATCCCTTGAACCATCTTATTGGCGATGAAACACAGAATTCGCTTCCGAATTTAAAATAAAAGGCACAATGCCGACTTAAGTACAAGAGGACTGACACTCTCACTTTCTATGATTTGAACCTCTCCTGTGAGTCCAGTTTTAGATTTCGGTGCTACACTTTAGGTTTACTGTATACCATGGACCTTCTTATTGACGATGAAACACAGAAATTGCGTCCGAATTTAATACAAAATGCACAATGCCGACATAAGTGCAACAGGTCTGACACTCTAACTTTCTATGATTGGAACCTCTCCTGTGGGTCCAGTTTTAGATTACGATGCTTCACTTTAGGTTTACTGTATACCTTGGACCTTTTTATTGACGATGAAACACAGAAATTGCATCCGAATTTAATACAAAAGGCACAATGCCGACTTCAGTACAAGAGGACTGACACTCTAACTTTCTATGATTTGAACCTCTCCTGTGAGTCCAGTTTTAGATTCCGATGCTTCACTTCAGGTTTACTGTATCCCTTGGACCTACGTATTGACGATGAAACACAGAAATTGCATCCGGATTTAATACAAAAGGCATAATGCCAACTTAAGTACAAGAAGACGGTCTCTCTCACTTTGTATGATTTGAACCTCTCCTGTGAGTCCAGTTTTAGATTCCGACGCTTCACATCAGGTTTACTGTATTCCTTGGACCTATTTATTGACGATGAAACACAGAAATTGGAACCGAATTTAATACAAGTGGCACAATGCCGACTTAAGTACAAGAGGACTGACACTCTAATTTTCTATGATTGGAACCTCTCCTGTGAGTCCAGTTTTAGATTACGAAGCTTGACTTCAGGTTTACTGTATACCTTGGACCTTCTTATTGACGATGAAACACAGAAATTGCATCCGAATTTAATACACAAGGCACAATGCCGGCTTAAGTACAAGACTACTGACACTCTCACTTGCTATGATTTGAACCTCTCCTGTGAGTCCAGTTTTACATTCCGATGCTCCACTTCAGGTTTACTGTATCCCTTGAACCATCTTATTGGCGATGAAACACAGAATTTGCTTCCGAATTTAAAATAAAAGGCACAATGCCGACTTAAGTACAAGAGGACTGACACTCTCACTTTCTATAATTGAAACCTCTCCTGTGAGTCCAGTTTTAGGTTCCGATGCTTCACTTCAGGTTAACTGTATACATTGCACCTTCTTATTGACGATGTAACACAGGAATTGCATCTGAATTTAATACAAAAGGCACAATGCCGACCTAAGTACAAGAGGACTGTCACTCACAAATTCTATTATTTGAGCCTCTCCTGTGAGTCCAGTTCTAGATTCCAATTCTTCACTTCAGGTTTACTGTATCCCTTGGACCAACTTATTGACGATGAAACTCAGAAATTGCAACCGAATTTAATACAAAAGGCACAATGTCGACTTAAGTACAAGATTACTGACACTCTCAATTTCTATGATTTGAACCTCTCCTGTGAGTCCAGTTTTAGATTACGAACTTCACTTCATGTTTACAGTATCCCTTGGACCTCCTTATTGACGATAAAACACAGAAATTGCATCGGAATTTAATACAAAAGGCACAATGCCGACTTCAGGATAAGAGAACTGACACGCTAACTTTCTATGATTGGAACCTCTACTGTGAGTCCAGTTTTAGATTCCGATGCTTCACTTTATTATTACTGTGTACCTTGCACCTTCTTATTGACGATGAAACACAGAAATTGCATCCGAATTTAATATAAAAGGCACAATGCCGACTTAAGTACAAGAGGACTGACACTCTAACTTTCTATGATTTGAACCTCTCCTGTGAGTCCAGTTTTAGTTTCCGTTGCTTCATTTCATGTTTACTGTATACCTTGGACCTTCTTATTGACGATGAATCTTAGAAATTGCATCCGAATTTAATACAAAAGGCACAATGCCGACTTAAGTACAAGAGCACTGACACTCTAACTTTCTATGAATTGAACCTCTCCTGTGAGTCCAGTTTTAGATTCCGATGCTTCACTTCCGGATTACTGTATACCTTGGACCTCCTTATTGACGATGAAACACAGAAATTGCATCCGAATTTAATACAAAAGGCACAATGAGGACTTACGTAAAAGAGGACTGACAGTCTCACTTTCTATGATTTGAACCTCTCCTGTGAGTCCAGTTTTAGATTCCGATGCTTCACATCAGGTTTACTGTATTCCTTGGACCTATTTATTGACGATGAAACACAGAAATTGGAACCGAATTTAATACAAAAGGCACAATGCCGACTTAAGTACAAGAGGACTGACACTCTAATTTTCTATGATTGGAACCTCTCCTGTGAGTCCAGTTTTAGATTAAGATGCTTGACTTCAGGTTTACTGTATACCTTGGACCTTCTTATTGACGATGAAACACAGAAATTGCATCCGAATTTAATACACAAGGCACAATGCCGGCTTAAATACAAGACTACTGACACTCTCACTTTCTATGATTTGAACCTCGCCTGTGAGTCCAGTTTTACATTCCGATGCTTCACTTCAGGTTTACTGTATCCCTTGAACCATCTTATTGGCGATGAAACACAGAATTTGCTTCCGAATTTAAAATAAAAGGCACAATGCCGACTTAAGTACAAGAGGACTGACACTCTAACTTTCTATGATTTAAACCTCTCCTGTGAGTCCAGTTTTAGATTTTGATGCTTCACTTCAGGTTCACTGTATCCCTTGGACCTTCTCATTTACGATGGAACACAGAAATTGCATCCGAATTTAATACATGGGGCACAATGACGACTTAAGTACAAGAGGATTGACACTCTCACTTTCAAAGATTTGAACCTCTCCTGTGAGTCCAGTTTTAGATTCCGATGCTTCACTTCACGTTTACTGCATCCCTTGGACCTTCATATTGACGATGAAACACAGAAATTGCATCCGAATATAATAAAAAAGGCACAATGCCGACTTAAGTACAAGAGGACTTACACTCTAACTTCCGATGATTTGAACCTCTTCTGAGAGTCCAGTTTTTGATTCCGATGCATCACTTCAGATTTACTGTATACCTTGGACCGTCTTATTGACGATGAAACACAGAAATTGCATCCGAATTTAATACAAAAGCACAATGCTGACTTAAGTACAAGATTACTGTCTTTCACTTTCTATGATTTGAACCTCTCCTGTGAGTCCAGTTTTTGATTAAGGTGCTACACTTTAGGTTTACTGTATACCATGGACCTTCTTATTGACGATGAAACACAGAAATTGCATCCGAATTTAATACAAAATGCACAATGCCGACATAAGTGCAACAGGTCTGACACTCTAACTTTCTATGATTGGAACCTCTCCTGTGGGTCCAGTTTTAGATTACGATGCTTCACTTCAGGTTTACTGTATCCCTTGGACCTACGTATTGACGCTGAAACACAGAAATTGCATCCGGATTTAATACAAAAGGCATAATGCCAACTTAAGTACAAGAAGACTGTCTCTCTCACTTTGTATGATTTGAACCTCTCCTGTGAAGCCAGTTTTAGATTCCGATGCTTCTCTTCAGGTTTACTGTTTCCCTTGGACCTTCTTATTGACGATGAAACACAGAAATTGCATCCGAACCTAATACAAAAGGCACAATGCCGACTTAAGTACAAGAGGACTGACACTCTAACTTTCTATGATTTGAACCTCTCCTGTTAGTCCTGTTTTAGATTCCGCTGCTTCACTTCAGGTTTACTGTATCCCTTGCTCCTTCTTATTGACGATGAAACACAGAAATTGCATCCGAATTTACTACAAAAGGCACAATGCCGACTTAAGTACAAGAGGACTGACACTCTCACTTTTATTGATTTGAACCTCTCTTGTGAGTCCAGTTTTACATTCCGATGCTTTACTTCAGGTTTACTACTTCCCTTGGACCTTCTTATTGACGATGAAACACAGAAAATGCATCCGAATTTAATACAAAAGGCACAATGCGAACTTAAGTACAAGTGGATTGCCACTCTAACTCTCTGTGCTTTGAACCTCTCCTGTGAGCCCAGTATTAGATTCCGATGCTGCACTTCAGGTTTACTGTATAGCTTGGACCCTCTTATTGACAATGAAACACAGATATTGCATCCGAATTTAATACAAAAGGCACAATGCCGACATAAGTACAAGAGGACTGACACTCTCACTTTCTATAATTGGAACATCTCCTAAGAGTCCAGTTTTAGATTACGATGCTTCACTTCAGGTTTACTGCATCCCTTGGACCTTCTTATTGACGATGAAACACAGAAATTGCATCCGAATTTAATACAAAAGGCACAATACCGACTTAAGTACAAGAGGACTGACACTCTCACTTTCTATGATTTGAACTTCTCCTGTGAGTCCAGTTTTAGATTCCGATGCTTCACTTCAGGTTTACTGTATCCCTTGGACTTTCTTATTGACGATGAAACACAGAAATTGCATCCGAATTTAATACAAAAGGCACAATGCCGACTTAAGTACAAGAGTACTGTCACTCTAACTTTCTATGATTTGAACCTCTCCTGTGAGTCCAGTTTTAGTTTCCGATGCTTCACTTCATGTTTACTGTATACCTTGGACCTTCTTATTGACGATGAATGTTAGAATTTGCATCCGAATTTAATACAAAAGGCACAATGCCGACTTAAGTACAAGAGGACTCACACTCTAACTTTCTATGATTTGAACCTCTCCTGTGAGTCCAGTTTTAGATTCCGATACTTCACATCAGGTTTACTGTATTCCTTGGACGTTTTTATTGACGATGAACCACAGAAATTGCTACCGAATTTAATACAAAAGGCACAATGCCGACTTAAGTACAAGAGGACTGACGCTCTAATTTCCTATGATTGGAACCTCTCCTGTGAGTCCAGTTTTAGATTACGATGCTTCACTTCAGGTTTACTGTATCCCTTGGACCATCATATTGACGATGAAAAACAGAAATTGCATCCGAATTTAATACAAAAGGCACAATGCCGACTTAATTACAAGAGGACTGACACTCTAACTTTCTATGATTTGAACCTCTCCTGTGAGTCCAGTTTTAGATTTTGATGCTTCACTTCAGGTTCACTGTATCCCATGGACCTTCTCATTGTCGATGGAACACAGAAATTGCATCAAAATTTAATACAAGCTGGACAATGACGACTTAAGTACAAGAGGATTGACACTCTCACTTTCAATGACTTGAACCTCTCCTGTGAGTCCAGTATTAGTTTTCGATGCATCACTTCAGGTTTACTGTATCCCTTGGACCTTCTTATTGACGATGAAACACAGAAATTGCATCCGAATTTAATACAAACGGCACAATGCCGACTTAAGTACAAGAGGACTGACACTCTCCCTTTCTATGATTTGAACCTCTCCTGTGAGTACAGTTTTAGATTCCGATGCTTCACTTCAGGTTTACTGTATTCCTTAGACCTTCTTATTGACGATGAATCTTAGAATTTGCATCCGAATATAATACAAATGGCACAATGCCGACTTAAGTACAAAAGGACTGACACTCTAACTTTCTATGATTTGAACCTCTCCTGTGAGTCCAGTTTTAGATTCCGATGCTTCACTTCAGGGTTACTGTATACCTTGGACCTTCTTATTCACGATGAAACATAGAAATAACATCCGAATGTAATACAAAAGGCACAATACCGACTTAAGTACAAAAGGACTGACACTCTCACTTTCTATGATTTGAACCTGTCCTGTGAGTCCAGTTCTAGATTCCGATACTTTACTTCAGGTTTACTGTATCCCTTGGACCCTCTTATTGACGATGAAACACAGAAATTGCATCCGATTTTTATACAAAGGGCACAATGCCAACTTAAGTACAAGAGGACTGACACTCTGACTATCTATGATTGGAACCTCTCCTGTGAGTCCAGTTTTAGATTACGATGCTTCACATCAGGTTTACTGTATACCTTGGACCTTCTTATTGACGATGAAACACAGATATAGCATCCGAATTTAATACAGAAGGCACAATGCCGACTTAAGTACAAGAGGACTGACAATCTCACTTTCTATGATTTGAACCTCTCCTGTTAGTCCAGTTTTAGATTCCGCTGCTTCACTTCAGGTTTACTGTATCCCTTGCTCCTTCTTATTGACGATGAAACACAGAAATTGCATCCGAATTTACTACAAAAGGCACAATGCCGACTTAAGTACAAGAGGACTGACACTCTCACTTTTATTGATTTGAACCTCTCTTGTGAGTCCAGTTTTACATTCCGATGCTTTACTTCAGGTTTACTGTCTCCCTTGGACCTTCTTATTGACGATGAAACACAGAAAATGCATCCGAATTTAATACAAAAGGCACAATGCGAACTTAAGTACAAGTGGATTGCCACTCTAACTCTCTGTGCTTTGAACCTCTCCTGTGAGCCCAGTATTAGATTCCGATGCTGCACTTCAGGTTTACTGTATAGCTTGGACCCTCTTATTGACAATGAAACACAGATATTGCATCCGAATTTAATACAAAAGGCACAATGCCGACATAAGTACAAGAGGACTGACACTCTCACTTTCTATAATTGGAACATCTCCTAAGAGTCCAGTTTTAGATTACGATGCTTCACTTCAGGTTTACTGCATCCCTTGGACCTTCTTATTGACGATGAAACACAGAAATTGCATCCGAATTTAATACAAAAGGCACAATACCGACTTAAGTACAAGAGGACTGACACTCTCACTTTCTATGATTTGAACTTCTCCTGTGAGTCCAGTTTTAGATTCCGATGCTTCACTTCAGGTTTACTGTATCCCTTGGACTTTCTTATTGACGATGAAACACAGAAATTGCATCCGAATTTAATACAAAAGGCACAATGCCGACTTAAGTACAAGAGTACTGTCACTCTAACTTTCTATGATTTGAACCTCTCCTGTGAGTCCAGTTTTAGTTTCCGATGCTTCACTTCATGTTTACTGTATACCTTGGACCTTCTTATTGACGATGAATGTTAGAATTTGCATCCGAATTTAATACAAAAGGCACAATGCCGACTTAAGTACAAGAGGACTCACACTCTAACTTTCTATGATTTGAACCTCTCCTGTGAGTCCAGTTTCAGATTCCGATACTTCACATCAGGTTTACTGTATTCCTTGGACGTTTTTATTGACGATGAACCACAGAAATTGCTACCGAATTTAATACAAAAGGCACAATGCCGACCTAAGTACAAGAGGACTGACGCTCTAATTTCCTATGATTGGAACCTCTCCTGTGAGTCCAGTTTTAGATTACGATGCTTCACTTCAGGTTTACTGTATCCCTTGGACCATCATATTGACGATGAAAAACAGAAATTGCATCCGAATTTAATACAAAAGGCACAATGCCGACTTAATTACAAGAGGACTGACACTCTAACTTTCTATGATTTGAACCTCTCCTGTGAGTCCAGTTTTAGATTTTGATGCTTCACTTCAGGTTCACTGTATCCCATGGACCTTCTCATTGTCGATGGAACACAGAAATTGCATCCGAATTTAATACAAGGGGGACAATGACGACTTAAGTACAAGAGGATTGACACTCTCACTTTCAATGATTTGAACCTCTCCTGTGAGTCCAGTATTAGTTTTCGATGCATCACTTCAGGTTTACTGTATCCCTTGGACCTTCTTATTGACGATGAAACACAGAAATTGCATCAGAATTTAATACAAACGGCACAATGCCGACTTAAGTACAAGAGGACTGACACTCTCCCTTTCTATGATTTGAACCTCTCCTGTGAGTACAGTTTTAGATTCCGATGCTTCACTTCAGGTTTACTGTATTCCTTAGACCTTCTTATTGACGATGAATCTTAGAATTTGCATCCGAATATAATACAAATGGCACAATGCCGACTTAAGTACAAAAGGACTGACACTCTAACTTTCTATGATTTGAACCTCTCCTGTGAGTCCAGTTTTAGACTCCGATGCTTCACTTCAGGGTTACTGTATACCTTGGACCTTCTTATTCACGATGAAACATAGAAATAACATCCGAATGTAATACAAAAGGCACAATACCGACTTAAGTACAAAAGGACTGACACTCTCACTTTCTATGATTTGAACCTGTCCTGTGAGTCCAGTTCTAGATTCCGATACTTTACTTCAGGTTTACTGTATCCCTTGGACCCTCTTATTGACGATGAAACACAGAAATTGCATCCGATTTTAATACAAAAGGCACAATGCCAACTTAAGTACAAGAGGACTGACACTCTGACTATCTATGATTGGAACCTCTCCTGTGAGTCCAGTTTTAGATTACGATGCTTCACATCAGGTTTACTGTATACCTTGGACCTTCTTATTGACGATGAAACACAGATATAGCATCCGAATTTAATACAGAAGGCACAATGCCGACTTAAGTACAAGAGGACTGACACTCTCACTTTCTATGATTTGAACCTCTCCTGTGAGTCCAGTTTTAGATTCCGATGCTTCACTTCAGGTTTACTGTATCCCTTTGACCTTCTTATTGACGATGAAACACCGCAATTGCATCCGAATTTAATACAAAAGGCACAATGCCGACTTAAGTACAAGTAGACTGACACTTTACCTTTCTTTGATTTGAACCTCTTCTGTGAGTCCAGTTTTAGATTCAGATGCTTCACTTCAGGTTTACTGTATACCTTGGACCTTCATATTAACGATGAAACACAGAAATTGCATCCGAATTTAATACAAAAGGCACAATGCCGACTTAAGTACAAGAGGACTGACACTCTAACTTTCTATGGTTAGAACCTCTCCTGTGAGTCCAGTTTTAGATTTCGATGTTACACTTCAGGTGTACTGTATACCATGGACCTTATTGACGATGAAACACAGAAATTGCATTCGAATTTAACACAAAAGGCATAATGCCGACTTAAGTACAAGAGGACTGACACTCCCACTTTCTATGATTTGAACCTCTCCTGTGAGTCCAGTTTTAGATTCCGATGCTTCACTTCAGGTTTACTGTATCCTTTGGACCTTCGTATTGACGATAAAACACAGTAATTGCATCCGAATTTAATACAAAAGGCACAATGCCGATCTAAGTACAAGAGGACTGTCACTCACATATTCTATGATTTGAGCCTCTCCAGTGAGTCCAGTTCTAGATTCCAATGCTTCACTTCAGGTTTACTGTATCCCTTGGACGTTTTTATTGACGATGAACCACAGAAATTGCTACCGAATTTAATACAAAAGGCACAATGCCGACTTAAGTACAAGAGGACTGACGCTCTAATTTCCTATGATTGGAACCTCTCCTGTGAGTCCAGTTTTAGATTACGATGCTTCACTTCAGGTTTACTGTATCCCTTGGACCATCATATTGACGATGAAAAACAGAAATTGCATCCGAATTTAATACAAAAGGCACAATGCGAACTTAAGTACAAGTGGATTGCCACTCTAACTCTCTGTGCTTTGAACCTCTCCTGTGAGCCCAGTATTAGATTCCGATGCTGCACTTCAGGTTTACTGTATAGCTTGGACCCTCTTATTGACAATGAAACACAGAAATTGCATCCGAATTTAATACAAAAGGCACAATGCCGACATAAGTACAAGAGGACTGACACTCTTACTTTCTATAATTGGAACATCTCCTAAGAGTCCAGTTTTAGATTACGATGCTTCACTTCAGGTTTACTGCATCCCTTGGACCTTCTTATTGACGATGAAACACAGAAATTGCATCCGAATTTAATACAAAAGGCACAATACCGACTTAAGTACAAGAGGACTGACACTCTCACTTTCTATGATTTGAACTTCTCCTGTGAGTCCAGTTTTAGATTCCGATGCTTCACTTCAGGTTTACTGTATCCCTTGGACTTTCTTATTGACGATGAAACACAGAAATTGCATCCGAATTTAATACAAAAGGCACAATGCCGACTTAAGTACAAGAGGACTGACACTCTCACTTTTATTGATTTGAACCTCTCTTGTGAGTCCAGTTTTAGATTCCGATGCTTCACTTCAGGATTACTGTATACCATGAACCTTCCTATTGACGATGAAACACAGAAATTGCATCCGAATTTAATACAGAAGGCGCAATGCTGACTTAAGTACAAGATGACTGACACTCTAACTTTCTATGATTTGGACCTCTCCTGTGAGTCAAGTTTTAGATTCCGATGCTTCACTTCAGGATTACTGTATACCTTGGACCTTCGTATTGACGATGAGACACAGAAATTGCATCGGAATTTAATACAAAAGGCACAATGCCGACTGAAGTACAAGAATACTGACACTCTCACTATCTATAATTTGAACCTCTCCTGTGAGTCCAGTTTCGGATTCCGATGCGTCACTTCAGGTTTACTGTTTCCGTTGGTCCTTCTTATTGACGAAGAAACACAGAAATTGCATCCGAATTTAATACATAAGGCACAATGCCGACTTAAGTACAAGAGGACTGGCACTCTAACTTTCTATGATTTGAATCTCTCCTGTGAGTCCAGTTTTAGATTCCGTTGCTTCACTTCAGGTTTACTGTATACCTTAGACCTTCTTATTGACGATGAAACACAGAAATTGCAATCCGAATTTAATACAAAAGGCACAATGCCGACTTAAGTAAGAGAGGACTGACACTCTAACTTTCTATGATTTGAACCTCTCCTGTGAGTCCAGTTTTGAATTTCGATGCTACACTTCAGGTTTACTGTATACCTTGGACCTTCTTATTGACGATGAAACACAGAAATTGCATCCGAATTTAATACAAAAGGCACCATGCCGACCTAAGTACAAGAGGACTGTCACTCACACATTCTATGATTTGAGCCTCTCCTGTGAGTCCAGTTGTAGATTCCAATTCCTCACTTCAGGTTTTCTGTATCCCTTGGAGTTACTTATTGACGATGAAACACAGAAATTGCAACCGAATTTAATACAAAAGGCAAGATGCCGACTTAAGTACTAGAGGACTGACATTCTCAATTTCTATGATTTGAACCTCTCCTGTGAGTCTAGTTTTAAATTACGATGCTTCACTTCAGGATTACTGTATACCTTGGACCTTCTTATTGACGATGAAACCTAGATATCATCCGAATTTAATACAGAAGGCATAATGCCGGCCTAAGTACAAGAGGACTGACACTCTCACTTTCTATGATTTGAACGTCTCCTGTGAGTCCAATTTTACATTCCGATGCTTCACTTCAGATTTACTGTATCCCTTGGACCTTCTTATTGACGATGAGACACAGAAATTGCATCCGAATTTAATACAAAAGGCACAATGCTGTCTTAAGTACAAGAGGACTGACACACTCACTTTCTATGATTTGAACCTCTCCTATGAGTCCAGTTTTAGATTCCGATGCTTCACTTCAGGATTACGGTATCCCTTGGTCCTTCTTATTGACGATGAAACACAGCAATTGCATCCGAATTTAATACAAAAGGCACAATGCCGACTTCAGTACAAGAGGACTGGCACTCTAACTTTCTATGATTTGAATCTCTCCTGTGAGTCCAGTTTTAGATTCCGATGCTTCACTTCAGGTTTACTGTATACCTTGGACCTTCTTATTGACGATGAAACACAGAAATTGCATCCGAATTTAATACAAAAGGCACAATGCAGACTTAAGTACAAGAGGACCGACACTCTAATTTTCTATGATTTTAACCTCTCCTGTGAGTCCAGTTTTAGATTACGATGCTTCACATCAGGTTTACTGTATCCCTTGAACCTTCTTATTGACGATGAAACACAGAAATTGCAGCCGAATGAAATACAAAAGGCACTATGCCGACTTAAGTACAAGAGGACTGACGCTCTCACTTTTTATGATTTGAACCTCTCCTGTGTGTTCAGTTTTAGATTTCGATGCTTCACTTCAGGTATACTGAATCCCTTTTAACTTCTTATTGACGATGAAACACAGAAAATGCAACCGTATGTAACACAAAAGGCACAATGCCGACTTAAGTACAAGAGTACTGACATTCTAACTTTCTATAGTTGGAACCTCTCCTGTGAGTCCAGTTTTAGGTTCCGATGCTTCACTTCAGGTTTACTGTATCCCTTGGACCAACTTATTGACGATGAAACTCAGAAATTGCAACCGAATTTAATACAAAAGGCACAATGCCGACTTAAGTACAAGATTACTGGCACTTTCAATTTCTATGATTTGAACCTCTCCTGTGAGTCCAGTTTTAGATTACGAATTTCACTTCAGGTTTACAGTATCCCTTGGACCTCCTTATTGACGATAAAACACAGAAATTGCATCGGAATTTAATACAAAATGCACAATGTCGACTTCAGGACAAGAGGACTGACACTCTGACTTTCTATGATTGGAACCTCTCCTGTGAGTCCAGTTTTAGATTCCGATGCTTCACTTTATTATTACTGTGTACCTTGGACCTTCTTATTGACGATGAAACACAGAAATTGCATCCGAATTTAATATAAAAGGCACAATGCCGACTTAAGTACAAGAGGACTGACACTCTAACTTTCTATGATTTGAACCTCTCCTGTGAGTCCAGTTTTAGTTTCCGATGCTTCACTTCATGTTTACTGTATACCTTGGACCTTCTTATTGACGTAGAATCTTAGAAATTGCATCCGAATTTAATACAAAAGGCACAATGCCGACTAAAGTACAAGAGGACTGACACTCAAACTTTTTATGAATTGAACCTCTCCTGTGAGTCCAGTTTTAGATTCCGATGCTTCACTTCAGGATTACTGTATACCTTGGACCCTCTTATTGACGATGAAACACAGAAATTGCATCCGAATTTAATACAAAAGGCACAATAACGACTTACGTAAAAGAGGAATGACAGTCTCACTTTCTATGATTTGAACCCCTCCTGTGAGTCCAGTTTAAGATTCCGATGCTTCACATCAGGTTTACTGTATTCCTTGGACCTATTTATAGACGATGAAACACAGAAATTGCAACCGAATTTAATACAAAAGGCACAATGCCGACTTAAGTACAAGAGGACTGACACTCTAATTTTCTATGATTGGAACCTCTCCTGTGAGTCCAGTTTTAGATTACGATGCTTGACTTCAGGTTTATTGTATACCTTGGACCTTCTTATTGACGATGAAACACAGAAATTGCATCCGAATTTAATGCACAAGGCACAATGCCGGCTTAAGTACAAGACTACTGACACTCTCACTTTCTATGATTTGAACCTCTCCTGTGAGTCCAGTTTTAGATTCCGATGCTTCACTTCAGGTTTACTGTATCCCTTGAACCATTTTATTGGCGATGAAACACAGAATTTGCTTCCGAATTTAAAATAAAAGGCACAATGCCGACTTAAGTACAAGAGGACTAACACTCTCACTTTCTATGATTTGAACCTCTCCTGTGAGTCCAGTTTTAGATTCCGATGCTTCACTTGAGGTTTACTGTACCCCTTGGACCTTCTCATTTACGATGGAACACAGAAATTGCATCCGAATTGAATACATGGGGCACAATGACGACTTAAGTACAAGAGGATTGACACTCTCACTTTCAATGATTTGAACCTCTCCTGTGAGTCTAGTTTTAGATTCCGATGCTTCACTTCACGTTTACTGCATCCCTTGGACCTTCATATTGACGATGAAACACAGAAATTGCATCCGAATATAATAAAAAAGGCACAATGCCGACTTAAGTACAAGAGGACTTACACTCTAACTTCCTATGATTTGAACCTCTTCTGAGAGTCCAGTTTTAGATTCCGATGCATCACTTTAGATTTACTGTATACCTTGGACCTTCTTATTGACGATGAAACACAGAAATTGCATCCGAATTTAATACAAAAGCACAATGCTGACTTAAGTACAAGATTACTGTCTTTCACTTTCTATGATTTTAACCTCTCCTGTGAGTCCAGTTTTAGATTTCGGTGCTACACTTTAGGTTTACTGTATACCATGGAACTTCTTATTGACGATGAAACACAGAAATTGCATCCGAATTTAATACAAATTGCACAATGAAGACATAAGTGCAACAGGACTGACACTCTAACTTTCTATGATTGGAACCTCTCCTGTGGGTCCAGTTTTAGATTAGGATGCTTCACTTTAGGTTTACTGTATACCTTGGACCTTTTTATTGACGATGAAACACAGAAATTGCATCCGAATTTGATACAAAAGGCACAATGTCGACTTCAGTATAAGAGGACTGACACTCTAACTTTCTATGATTTGAACCTCTCCTGTGAGTCCAGTTTTAGATTCCGATGCTTCACTTCAGGTTTACTGTATCCCTTGGACCTTCTTATTGACGATGAAACACAGAAATTGCATCCGGATTTATTACAAAAGGCATAATGCCAACTTAAGTACAAGAGGACTGTCTCTCTCACTTTCTATGATTTGAACCTCTCCTGTGAGTCCAGTTTTAGATTCCGATGCTTCACTTCAGGTTTACTGTTTCCCTTGGACCTTCTTATTGACGATGAAACACAGAAATTGCATACGAACCTAATACAAAAGGCACAATGCCGACTTAAGTACAAGAGGACTGACACTCTAACTTTCTATGATTGGAACCTCTCCTGTGGGTCCAGTTTTGGATTACGATGCTTCACTTTAGGTTTACTGTATCGCTTGGACCGTCTTACTGACGATGAAACACAGAAATTGCATCCGAATTTAATACAAAAGGCACAAAGCCGACTTAAGTACAAGAGGAGTGACACTCTCACTTTCTATGATTTGAACCTATCCTGTGAGTCCAGTTTTAGATTCCGATGCTTCACTTCAGGTTTACTGTATACCGTGGACCTTTTTATTGACGATGAAACACAGAAATTGCATCCGAATTTAATACAAAAGGCAGAAAGCCGACTTAAGTACAAGAGGAGAGACGCTCTCACTTTCTATGATTTGAACCTCTCCTGTGAGTCCAGTTTTAGATTCCGATGCTTCACTTCAGGTTTACTGTATCCCTTGGACTTTCTTATTGACGATGAAACACAGAAATTGCTTCCGAATTTAACACAAAAGGCACAATGCCGACTTAAGTACAAGAGTACTGATACTCTCACTTTCTAGGATTTGGAGATCTCCTGTGATTCCAGTTTTAGATTCCGATGCGTCACTTCAGGTTTACTGTATCCCTTGGACCTTCTTATTGACGATGAAACACAGAAATTGCATCCGAATTTAATACAAAAGGCACAATGCCGACTTAAGTACGAGAGGACTGACACTCTAATTTTCTATGATTGGAACCTCTCGTGTGAGTCGAGTTTTAAATTCCGATGTTTCACATCAGGTTTACTGTATACGTTGGACCTTCTTATTGTCGATGAAACACAGAAATTGCATCCGAATTTAACACAAAAGGCACAATGCCGACTTAAGTACAAGAGTACTGACACTCTCACTTGCTAGGATTTGAAGATCTCCTGTGATTCCAGTTTTAGATTCCGATGCGTCACTTCAGGTTTACTGTATCCCTTGGACCTTCTTATTGACGATGAAAGACAGAAATTGCATCCGAATTTAATACAAAAGGCACAATGCCGACTTCAGTATAAGAGGACTGACACTCTAACTTTCTATGATTTGAACCTCTCCTGTGAGTCCAGTTTTAGATTCCGATGCTTCACTTTAGGTTTACTTTATTCCTTGGACCTTCTCATTGACGATGAAACACAGAAATTGCATCCAGATTTATTACAAGAGGAATAATGCCAACTTAAGTACAAGAGGACTGTCTCTCTCACTTTCTATGATTTGAACCTCTCCTGTGAGTCCAGTTTTAGATTCTGATGCTTCACTTCAGGTTTACTGTATCCCTTGGACCTTCTTATTGACGATGAAACACAGAAAATGCATCCGAACTTAATACAAAAGGGACATTGCGAACTTAAGTACAAGTGGATTGCCACTCTAACTCTCTGTGCTTTGAACCTCTGCTGTGAGCCCAGTATTAGATTCCGATGCTGCACTTCAGGTTTACTGTATAGCTTGGACCTTCTTATTGACAATGAAACACAGAAATTGCTTCCGAATTTAATACAAAAGGCACAATGCCGACTTAAGTACAAGAGGACTGACACTCTCACTTTCTATGATAGGAACCTCTCCTAAGAGTCCAGTTTTAGATTACGATGCTTCACTTCAGGTTTACTGCATCCCTTGGACCTTCTTATTGACGATGAAAAACAGAAATTGCATCCGAAGTTAATACAAAAGGCACAATACCGACTTAAGTACAAGAGGACTGGCACTCTCACTTTCTATGATTTGAACCTCTCCTGTGAGTCCAGTTTTAGATTCCGATGCTTCACTTCAGGTTTACTGTATCCCTTGGACTTTCTTATTGACGATGAAACACAGAAATTGCATCCGAACGTAATACAAAAGGCACAATGCCGACTTAAGTACAAGAGTACTGACACTCTAACTTTCTATGATTTGAACCTCTCCTGTGAGTCCAGTTTTAGTTTCCGATGCTTCACTTCATGTTTAATGTATACCTTGGACCTTCTTATTGACGATGAATCTTAGAATTTGCATCCGAATTTAATACAAAAGGCACAATGCCGACTTAAGTACAAGAGGACTCACACTCTAACTTTCTATGATTTGAAACTCTCCTGGGAGTCCAGTTTTAGATTCCGATGCTTCACTTCAGGATTACTGTATACCTTGGACTTTCGTATTGACGATGAAACACAGCAATTGCATCCGAATTAAATACAAAAGGCACAATGACGACTTACGTAAAAGAGGACTGACACTCTCACTTTCTATGATTTGAACCACTCCTGTGAGTCCAGTTTTAGATTCCGATGTTTCACATCAGGTTTACTGTATTCCTTGGATCTTTTTATTGACGATGAACCACAGAAATTGCAACCGAATTTAATACAAAAGGCACAATGCCGACTTAAGCACAAGAGGACTGACGCTCTAATTTTCTATGAGTGGAACCTCTCCTGTGAGTCCAGTTTTAGATTACGATGCTTGACTTCAGGTTTACTGTATACCTTGGACCTTCTTATTGACGATGAAACACAGAAATTGCATCCGAATTTAACACAAAAGGCACAATGCCGAATTAAGTACAAGAGTACTGACACTCTCACTTTCTAGGATTTGAAGATCTCCTGTGATTCCAGTTTTAGATTCCGATGCGTCACTTCAGGTTTACTGTATCCCTTGGACCTTCTTATTGACGATGAAACACAGAAATTGCATCCGAATTTAATACAAAAGGCACAATGCCGACTTAAGTACAAGAGGACTGACACTCTAATTTTCTATGATTGGAACCTCTCGTGTGAGTCGAGTTTTAAATTCCGATGTTTCACATCTGGTTTACTGTATACGTTGGACCTTCTTATTGTCGATGAAACACAGAAATTGCATCCGAATTTAATACAAAAGGCCCAATGCCGACTTAAGTACAAGATTACTGACCCTCTAACTTTCTGTGATTTGAACTTCCCCTGTGAGTCCAGTTTTAGATTCCGATGCTTCACTTCAGGTTTACTGTATCCCTCGGACCTTCTTATTGACGATGAAACACAGAAAAAGCATCCGAATATAATACAAAAGGCACAATGCGAACTTAAGTACAAGTGGATTGCCACTCTAACTCTCTATGCTTTGAACCTCTCCTGTGAGTCCAGTATTAGATTCCGATGCTGCACTTCAGGTTTACTGTATAGCTTGGACCTTCTTATTGACAATGAAACACAGAAATTGCATCCGAATTTAATACAAAAGGCACAATGCCGACTTAAGTACAAGAGGACTGACACTCTCACTTTCTATGATTGGAACCTCTCCTGTGAGTCCAGTTTCAGATTCCGATGCTTCACTTCAGGTTTACTGTATCCCTTGGACTTTCTTATTGACGATGAAACACAGAAATTGCATCCGAATTTAACACAAAAGGCACAATGCCGACTTAAGTACAAGAGTACTGACACTCTCACTTTCTAGGATTTGAAGATCTCCTGTGATTCCAGTTTTAGATTCCGATGCGTCACTTCAGGTTTACTGTATCCCTTGGACCTTCTTATTGACGATGAAACACAGAAATTGCATCCGAATTTAATACAAAAGGCACAATGCCGACTGAAGTACAAGAGGACTGACACTCTATTTTTCTTTGATTGGAACCTCTCCTGTGAGTCGAGTTTTAGATTCCGATGTTTCACATCAGGTTTACTGTAAACGTTGGACCTTCTAATTGTCGATGAAACACAGAAATTGCATCCGAATTTAATACAAAAAGCCCAATGCCGACTTAAGTACAAGATTACTGACCCTCTAACTTTCTGTGATTTGAACTTCCCCTATGAGTCCAGTTTTAGATTCCGATGCCTCACTTCAGGTTTACTGTATACCTGGGACCTTCTTATTGACGATGAAACACAGAAATTGCATCCGAACGTAATACAAAAGCCACAATGCCGACTTAAGTACAAGAGTACTGACACTCTAACTTTCTATGATTTGAACCTCTCCTGTGAGTCCAGTTTTAGTTTCCGATGCTTCACTTCATGTTTACTGTATACCTTGGACCTTCTTATTGACGATGAATCTTAGAATTTGCATCCGAATTTAATACAAAAGGCACAATGCCGACTTAAGTACAAGAGGACTCACACTCTAACTTTCTATGATTTGAACCTCTCCTGGGAGTCCAGTTTTAGATTCCGATGCTTCACTTCAGGATTACTGTATACCTTGGACTTTCTTATTGACGATGAAACACAGCAATTGCATCCGAATTAAATACAAAAGGCACAATGACGACTTACGTAAAAGAGGACTGACACTCTCACTTTCTATGATTTGAACCACTCCTGTGAGTCCAGTTTTAGATTCCGATGTTTCACATCAGGTTTACTGTATTCCTTGGACCTTTTTATTGACGATGAACCACAGAAATTGCTACCGAATTTAATACAAAAGGCACAATGCCGACTTAAGCACAAGAGGACTGACGCTCTAATTTTCTATGAGTGGAACCTCACCTGTGAGTCCAGTTTTAGATTACGATGCTTGACTACAGGTTTACTGTATACCTAGGACCTTCTTATTGACGATGAAACACAGAAATTGTATCCGAATTTAACACAAAAGGCACAATGCCGAATTAAGTACAAGAGTACTGACACTCTCACTTTCTAGGATTTGAAGATCTCCTGTGATTCCAGTTTTAGATTCCGATGCGTCACTTCAGGTTTACTGTATCCCTTGGACCTTCTTATTGACGATGAAACACAGAAATTGCATCCGAATTTAATACAAAAGGCACAATGCCGACTTAAGTACAAGAGGACTGACACTCTAATTTTCTATGATTGGAACCTCTCGTGTGAGTCGAGTTTTAAATTCCGATGTTTCACATCTGGTTTACTGTATACGTTGGACCTTCTTATTGTCGATGAAACACAGAAATTGCATCCGAATTTAATACAAAAGGCCCAATGCCGACTTAAGTACAAGATTACTGACCCTCTAACTTTCTGTGATTTGAACTTCCCCTGTGAGTCCAGTTTTAGATTCCGATGCCTCACTTCAGGTTTACTGTATACCTGGGACCTTCTTATTGACGATGAACTACAGAAATTGCATCCGAATTTGATACAAGGGCCACAATGCCGACTTAAGTACAAGAGGACTGACGCTCTAACTCTCTATGATTTGAACCTCTCCTGTGAGTCCAGTTTTAGATTCCGATGCTTTACTTCAGGTTTACTGTATCCCTTGGACCTTCTGATTGACGATGAAACACAGAAATTGCATCCGGATTTAATACAAAAGGCACAATGCCGACTTACGTACAAGAGGACTGTCACTCTCACTTTCTATGATTTGCAACTCTCCTGTGAGTCCAGTTTTGGATTCCGATGCTTCACTTTCCGGTTTGCTGTATCTCTTGGACCGTCGTATTGACGATGTAACACAGAAATTGCATCCGAATTTAATACTAAAGGCACAATGCCGACTTAAGTACAAGAGGACTGACCCTCTAACTTTCTGTGAATTGAACTTCCCCTGTGAGTCAAGTTTTAGATTACGATGCTTCACTTCAGGTTTACTGTATACCTTGTACCTTTTTATTGACGATGAAACACAGAAATTGCATCCGAATTAAATACAAAAGGCACAATGCCGAATTCAGTACAAGAGGACTGACACTCTAACTTTCTATGATTTGAACCTCTCCTGTGAGTCCAGTTTTAGATTCCGATGCTTCACATCAGGTTTACTGTATTCCCCTGACCTTCTTATTGACGATGAAACACAGAAATTGCATCCGGATTTATTACAAAAGGCATAATGCCAACTTAAGTACAAGAGGACTGTCTCTCTCACTTTCTATGATTTGAACCTCTCCTGTGAGTCCAGTTTTAGATTCCGATGCTTCACTTCAGGTTTACTGTTTCCCTTGGACCTTCTTATTGACGATGAAACACAGAAATTGCATCCGAACCTAATACAAAAGGCACAATGCCGACTTAAGTACAAGAGGACTGACACTCTAACTTTCTATGATTTGAACCTCTCCTGTTAGTCCAGTTTTAGATTCCGCTGCTTCACTTCAGGTTTACTGTATCCCTTGCTCCTTCTTATTGACGATGAAACACAGAAATTGCATCCGAATTCACTACAAAAGGCACAATGCGGACTTAAGTACAAGAGGACTGACACTCTCACTTTCTATGATTTGAACCTCTCCTGTGAGTCCAGTTTTAGATTCCGATGCTTCACTTCAGGTTTACTGTATCCCTTGGACCTTCTTATTGACGATGAAACACAGAAAAAGCATCCGAATATAATACAAAAGGCACAATGCGAACTTAAGTACAAGTGGATTGCCACTCTAACTCTCTATGCTTTGAACCTCTCCTGTGAGTCCAGTATTAGATTCCGATGCTGCACTTCAGGTTTACTGTATAGCTTGGACCTTATTGACAATGAAACACAGAAATTGCATCCGAATTTAATACAAAAGGCACAATGCCGACTTAAGTACAAGAGGACTGACACTCTCACTTTCTATGATTGGAACCTCTCCTGTGAGTCCAGTTTCAGATTCCGATGCTTCACTTCAGGTTTACTGTATCCCTTGGACTTTCTTATTGACGATGAAACACAGAAATTGCATCCGAATTTAACACAAAAGGCACAATGCCGACTTAAGTACAAGAGTACTGACACTCTCACTTTCTAGGATTTGAAGATCACCTGTGATTCCAGTTTTAGATTCCGATGCGTCACTTCAGGTTTACTGTATCCCTTGGACCTTCTTATTGACGATGAAACACAGAAATTGCATCCGAATTTAATACAAAAGGCACAATGCCGACTGAAGTACAAGAGGACTGACACTCTATTTTTCTTTGATTGGAACCTCTCCTGTGAGTCGAGTTTTAGATTCCGATGTTTCACATCAGGTTTACTGTAAACGTTGGACCTTCTTATTACCGATGAAACACAGAAATTGCATCCGAATTTAATACAAAAAGCCCAATGCCGACTTAAGTACAAGATTACTGACCCTCTAACTTTCTGTGATTTGAACTTCCCCTATGAGTCCAGTTTTAGATTCCGATGCCTCACTTCAGGTTTACTGTATACCTGGGACCTTCTTATTGACGATGAAACACAGAAATTGCATCCGAACGTAATACAAAAGGCACAATGCCGACTTAAGTACAAGAGTACTGACACTCTAACTTTCTATGATTTGAACCTCTCCTGTGAGTCCAGTTTTAGTTTCCGATGCTTCACTTCATGTTTACTGTATACCTTGGACCTTCTTATTGACGATGAATCTTAGAATTTGCATCCGAATTTAATACAAAAGGCACAATGCCGACTTAAGTACAAGAGGACTCACACTCTAACTTTCTATGATTTGAACCTCTCCTGGGAATCCAGTTTTAGATTCCGATGCTTCACTTCAGGATTACTGTATACCTTGGACTTTCTTATTGACGATGAAACACAGCAATTGCATCCGAATTAAATACAAAAGGCACAATGACGACTTACGTAAAAGAGGACTGACACTCTCACTTTCTATGATTTGAACCACTCCTGTGAGTCCAGTTTTAGATTCCGATGTTTCACATCAGGTTTACTGTATTCCTTGGACCTTTTTATTGACGATGAACCACAGAAATTGCTACCGAATTTAATACAAAAGGCACAATGCCGACTTAAGCACAAGAGGACTGACGCTCTAATTTTCTATGAGTGGAACCTCTCCTGTGAGTCCAGTTTTAGATTACGATGCTTGACTACAGGTTTACTGTATACCTTGGACCTTCTTATTGACGATGAAACACAGAAATTGCATCCGAATTTAACACAAAAGGCACAATGCCGAATTAAGTACAAGAGTACTGACACTCTCACTTTCTAGGATTTGAAGATCTCCTGTGATTCCAGTTTTAGATTCCGATGCGTCACTTCAGGTTTACTGTATCCCTTGGACCTTCTTATTGACGATGAAACACAGAAATTGCATCCGAATTTAATACAAAAGGCACAATGCCGACTTAAGTGCAAGAGGACTGACACTCTAATTTTCTATGATTGGAACCTCTCGTGTGAGTCGAGTTTTAAATTCCGATGTTTCACATCTGGTTTACTGTATACGTTGGACCTTCTTATTGTCGATGAAACACAGAAATTGCATCCGAATTTAATACAAAAGGCCCAATGCCGACTTAAGTACAAGATTACTGACCCTCTAACTTTCTGTGATTTGAACTTCCCCTGTGAGTCCAGTTTTAGATTCCGATGCCTCACTTCAGGTTTACTGTATACCTGGGACCTTCTTATTGACGATGAACTACAGAAATTGCATCCGAATTTAATACAAGAGCCACAATGCCGACTTAAGTACAAGAGGACTGACACTCTAACTCTCTATGATTTGAGCCTCTCCTGTGAGTCCAGTTTTAGATTCCGATGCTTTACTTCAGGTTTACTGTATCCCTTGGACCTTCTGATTGACGATGAAACACAGAAATTGCATCCGGATTTAATACAAAAGGCACAATGCCGACTTACGTACAAGAGGACTATCACTCTCACTTTCTATGATTTGAACCTCTCCTGTGAGTCCAGTTTTGGACTCCGATGCTTCACTTTCCGGTTTGCTGTATCTCTTGGTCCGTCGTATTGACGATGAAATACAGAAATTGCATCCGAATTTAATACTAAAGGCACAATGCCGACTTAAGTACAAGAGGACTGACCCTCTAACTTTCTGTGAATTGAACTTCCCCTGTGAGTCAAGTTTTAGATTACGATGCTTCACTTCAGGTTTACTGTATACCTTGTACCTTTTTTTGACGATGAAACACAGAAATTGCATCCGAATTAAATACAAAAGGCACAATGCCGAAATCAGTACAAGAGGACTGACACTTTAACTTTCTATGATTTGAACCTCTCCTGTGAGTCCAGTTTTAGATTCCGATGCTTCACATCAGGTTTACTGTATTCCCCTGACCTTCTTATTGACGATGAAACACAGAAATTGCATCCGGATTTATTACAAAAGGCATAATGCCAACTTAAGTACAAGAGGACTGTCTCTCTCACTTTCTATGATTTGAACCTCTCCTGTGAGTCCAGTTTTAGATTCCGATGCTTCACTTCAGGTTTACTGTTTCCCTTGGACCTTCTTATTGACGATGAAACACAGAAATTGCATCCGAACCTAATACAAAAGGCACAATGCCGACTTAAGTACAAGAGGACTGACACTCTAACTTTCTATGATTTGAACCTCTCCTGTTAGTCCAATTTTAGATTCCGCTGCTTCACTTCAGGTTTACTGTATCCCTTGCACCTTCTTATTGACGATGAAACACAGAAATTGCATCCGAATTCACTACAAAAGGCACAATGCCGACTTAAGTACAAGAGTACTGACACTCTCACTTTCTAGGATTTGAAGATCTCCTGTGATTCCAGTTTTAGATTCCGATGCGTCACTTCAGGTTTACTGTATCCCTTGGACCTTCTTATTGACGATGAAACACAGAAATTGCATCCGAATTTAATACAAAAGGCACAATGCCGACTGAAGTACAAGAGGACTGACACTCTAATTTTCTTTGATTGGAACCTCTCCTGTGAGTCGAGTTTTAGATTCCGATGTTTCACATCAGGTTTACTGTAAACGTTGGACCTTCTTATTGTCGATGAAACACAGAAATTGCATCCGAATTTAATACAAAAGGCCCAATGCCGACTTAAGTACAAGATTACTGACCCTCTAACTTTCTGTGATTTGAACTTCCCCTGTGAGTCCAGTTTTAGATTCCGATGCCTCACTTCAGGTTTACTGTATACCTGGGACCTTCGTATTGACGATGAAACACAGAAATTGCATCCGAATTTAATACAAGAGCCACAATGCCGACTTAAGTACAAGAGTACTGACACTCTAACTCTCTATGATTTGAACCTCTCATGTGAGTCCAGTTTTAGATTCCGATGCTTTACTTCAGGTTTACTGTATCCCTTGGACCTTCTGATTGGCGATGAAACACAGAAATTGCATCCGGATTTAATACAAAAGGCACAATGCCGACTTACGTACAAGAGGACTGTCACTCTCACTTGCTATGATTTGAACCCCTCCTGTGAGTCCAGTTTTGGATTCCGATGCTTCACTTCAGGTTTGCTGTATCCCTTGGACCTTCGTATTGACGATGAAACACAGAAATTGCATCCGAATTTAATACTAAAGGCACAATGCCGACTTAAGTACAAGAGGACTGACCCTCTAACTTTCTGTGAATTGAACTTCCCCTGTGAGTCAAGTTTTAGATTACGATGCTTCACTTCAGGTTTACTGTATACCCTGTACCTTTTTATTGACGATGAAACACAGATATTGCATCCGAATTTAATACAAAAGGCACAATGCCGAATACAGTACAAGAGGACTGACACTCTAACTTTCTATGATTTGAACCTCTCCTGTGAGTCCAGTTTTAGATTCCGATGCTTCAGTTCAGGTTTACTGTATTCCTTGGACCTTCTTATTGACGATGAAACACAGAAATTGCATCCGAACCTAATACAAAAAAAAAAAAAAAATACCGACTTAAGTACAAGAGGACTGACACTCTAACTTTCTATGATTTGAACCTCTCCTGTTAGTCCAGTTATAGATTCCGCTGCTTCACTTCAGGTTTACTGTATCCCTTGCACCTTCTTATTGACGATGAAAAACAGAAATTGCATCCGAATGTACTACAAAAGGCACAATGCCGACTTAAGTACAAGAGGACTGACACTCTCACTTTCTATGATTTGAACCTCTCCTGTGAGTCCAGTTTTAGATTCCGATGCTTCACTTCAGGTTTACTGTATCCCTTGCACCTTCTTATTGACGATGAAACACAGAAAATGCATCCGAATATAATACAAAAGGCACAATGCGAACTTAAGTACAAGTGGATTGCCACTCTAACTCTCTATGCTTTGAACCTCTCCTGTGAGTCAAGTATTAGATTCCGATGCTGCACTTCAGGTTTACTGTATAGCTTGGACCTTCTTATTGACAATGAAACACAGAAATTGCATCCGAATTTAATACGAAACGCACAATGCCGACTTAAGTACAAGAGGACTAACGCTCTCACATTCTATGATTGGAACCTCTCCTGTGAGTCCAGTTTTAGATTACGATGCTTCATTTCAGGTTTACTGTAACGTTGGACCTTCTTATTGTCGAAGAAACACAGAAATTGCATCCGAATTTAATACAAAAGGCCCAATGCCGACTTAAGTACAAGATTACTGACCCTCTAACTTTCTGTGATTTGAACTTCCCCTGTGAGTCCAATTTTAGATTCCGATGCCTCACTTCAGGTTTACTGTATACCTTGGACCTTCTTATTGACGATGAAACACAGAAATTGCATCCGAATTAAATACAAAAGGCACAATGCCGACTTAAGTACAAGAGGACTGACACTCTCACTTGCTATGATTTGAACCTCTCCTGTGAGTCCAGTTTTAGATTCCGCTGCTTCACTTCAAGTTTTCTGTATCCCTTGCACATTCTTTTTGACGATGAAACACAGAAATTGCATCCGAATATACTACAAAAGGCACAATGCCGACTTAAATACAAGAGGACTGACAGTCTCACTTTCTATGATTGGAACTTCTCCTGTGAGTCCAGTTTTAGATTACGATGCTTCACTTCAGGATTACGGTATCCCTTGGACCTTCTTATTGACGATGAGACACAGCAATTGCATCCGAATTTAACACAAAAGGCACAATGCCGACTTCAGTACAAGAGGACTGGCACTTTAACTTTCTATGATTTGAACCTCTCCTGTGAGTCCAGTTTTAGATTCCGATGCTTCACTTCAGGTTTACTGTATACCTAGCACCTTCTTATTGTCGATGAAACACAGAAATTGCATCCGAATTTACTACAAAAGGCACAATGCCGACTTAAGTACAAGAGGACTGACACTCTCACTTTCTATGATTGAAACCTCTCCTGTGAGTCCACTTTTAGATTACGATGCTTCACTTCAGGTTTACTGCATCCCTTGGACCTTTTTATTGACGATGAAACACAGATATTGCATCCGAATTTAATACAAAAGGCACAATACCGACTTAAGTACAAGTGGACTGACACTCTCACTTTCTATGATTTGAACCTCTCCTGTGAGTCCAGTTTTAGATTCCGATGCTTGACTTCAGGTTTACTGTTTCCCTTGGACTTTCTTATTGACGATGAAACACAGAAATTGCATCCGAATTTAACACAAAAGGCACAATGCCGGCTTAAGTACAAGAGTACTGACACTCTCACTTTCTTGGATTTGAAGATCTCCTGTGATTCCCGTTTTAGATTCCGATGCGTCACTTCAGGTTTACTGTATCCCTTGGACCTTCTTATTGACGATGTAACACAGAAATTGCATCCGAATTTAACACAAAAGGCACAATGCCGACTTAAGTACAAGAGGACTAACACACTAATTTTCCATGATTGGAACCTCTCCTGTGAGTCCAGTTTTAGATTCCGATGCTTCACATCAGGTTCACTGTATACGTTGGACTTTCTTATTGTCGATGAAACACAGAAATTGCATCCGAATTTAATACAAAAGGCACAATGCCGACTTAAGTACAAGATTACTGACCCTCTAACTTTCTGTGATTTGAACTTCCCCTGTGAGTCCAGTTTTAGATTCCGATGCTTCACTTCAGGTTTACTGTATACCTTGGACTTTCTTATTGACGATGAAACACAAAAATTGCATCTGAATTTAATACAAGAGGCACAATGCCGACTTAAGTACAAGGGGACTGACACTCTAACTCTCTATGATTTGAACCTCTCCTGTGAGTCCAGTTTTAGATTCCGATGCTTTACTTCAGGTTTACTGTATCCCTTATACCTTCTGATTGACGATGAAACACACAAATTGCATCCGGATTTAATACAAAAGGCACAATGCCGACTTACGTACAAGAGGACTGTCACACCCACTTTCTATGATTTGAACCTCTCCTGTGAGTCCAGTTTTAGATTCCGATGCTTCACATCAGGTTTACTGTATCCCTTATACCTTCTGATTGACGATGAAACACAGAAATTGCATCCGGATTTAATACAAAAGGCACAATGCCGACTTACGTACAAGAGGACTGTCACACCCACTTTCTATGATTTGAACCTCTCCTGTGAGTCCAGTTTTAGATTCCGATGCTTCACATCAGGTTTACTGTATCCCTTGGACCTTCTTATTGACGATGAAACACAGAAATTGCATCCGAATTTAATACTAAAGGCACAATGCCGAATTCAGTACAAGAGGACGGACACTCTAACTTTCTATGATTTGAACCTCTCCCGTGATCCCAGTTTTAGATTCCAATGCTTCACTTCAGGTTTACTGTATCCCTTGGACCTTCTGATTGACGATGATACACAGAAATTGCATCCGGATTTAATACAAAAGGCACAATGCCGACTTACATACAAGAGGACTGTCACTCTCACTTTCTATGATTTGAACCTCTCCTGTGAGTCCAGTTTTAGATTCCGATGCTTCACTTCAGGTTTACTGTTTCCCTTGGACGTTCTTATTGACGATGAAACACAGAAATTGCATCCGAACTTAATACAAAAGTCACAATGCCGATTTAAGTACAAGAGGACTGACACTCTCACTTTCTATGATTGGAACCTCTCCTGTGAGTCCAGTTTTAGATTATGATGCTTCACTTCAGGTGTACTGTATCCCTTGGACCTTCTTATTGACGATCGAACACAGAAATTGCATCCGAATGTAATACATAAGGCACAATGCCGACTTAAGTACAAGAGGACTGACTTACTAATTTTCTATGATTGGAACCCCTCCTGTGAGTCCAGTTTTAGATTCCGATGCTTCACATCAGGTTTACTATATACGTTGGACCTTCTTATTGTCGATGAAACACAGAAATTGCATCCGAATTTAATACAAAAGGCACAATGACGACTTAAGTACAAGATTACTGACCCTCTAACTTTCTGTGATTTGAACTTCACCTGTGAGTCCAGTTTTACATTCCGATGAATCCCTTCAGGTTTACTGTATACCTTGCACCTTCTTATTGACGATGAAACACAGAAAATGCATCCGAATTTAATACAAGAGGCACACTGCCGACTTAAGTACAAGAGGACCGACACTCTAACTCTCTATGATTTGAACCTCTCCTGTGAATCCAGTTTTAGATTCCGATGCTTTACTTCAGGTTTACTGTATCCCTTGGACCTTCTGATTGACGATGAAACACAGAAATTGCATCCGGATTTAATACAAAAGGCACAATGCCGACTTACATACAATAGGACTGTCACTCTCACTTTCTATGATTTGAACCTCTCCTGTGAGTCCAGTTTTAGATTCCGATGCTTCACATCAGGTTTACTGTTTCCCTATGGACCTTCTTATTGACGATGAAACACAGAAATTGCATCCGAATTTAATACTAAAGGCACAATGCCAACTTAAGTACAAGAGGACTGACCCTCTTACTTTCTGTGAATTGAACTTCCCCTGTGAGTCCAGTTTTAGATTCCGATGCTTCACTTCAGGTTTACTGTATACCTTGGACCTTTTTATTGTCGATGAAACACAGAAATTGCATCCGAATTTAATACAAAGGACACAATGATGAATTCAGTACAAGAGGACTGACACTCTAACTTTCTATGATTTGAACCACACCTGTGAGTCCAGTTTTAGATTCCGATGCTTCACATCAGGTTTACTGTATCCCTTGCACATTCTTATTGACGATGAAGCACAGAAATTGCATCCGAATTTACTACAAAAGGCACAATGCCGACTTAAGTACAAGAGGACTAACACTCTCACTTTCTATGATTTGAACCCCTCCTGTGGGTCCAGTTTTAGATTCCGATGCTTCACTTCAGGTTTACTGTATTTCTTGGACCCTCTTATTGACGATGAAACACAGAAATTGCTTCAGAATTTAATACAAAAGGCACAATGCCGACTTAATTACAAGAGGACTGACACTCTCACTTTCTATGATTTGAACCTCTCCTGTGAGTCCAGTTTTAGGTTACGATGCCTCACTTCAGGTTTGCTGTATCCCTTGGACCTTCTCATTGACGATGAAACACAGAAATTGCATCCGAATGTAATACAAAAGGCTCAATGCCGACTTAAGTACAAGGGGACTGACACTCTCACTTACTATGATTTGAACCTCTACTGTGAGTCCAGTTTTAGATTACGATGCTTCACTTCAGGTTTACTGTATACCTTGGACCTTCTTATTGACGATGAAACACAGAAATTGCATCTGAATTTAATACAAAAGGCACAATGCCGACTTACGTAAGAGAGGACTGACAATCTAACTTTCTATGATTTGAACCTCTCCTGTGAGTCCAGTTTTAAATTTCGATGTTACACTTCAGGTTTACTGTATACCATGGACCTTCTTATTGACGATGAAACACAGAAGTTGCAGCCGAATTTAATACAAAAGGCACAATGCCGACTTAAGTACAAGAGGACGGACACTCTAATTTTCTATGATTTTAACCTCTCCTGTGTATCCAGTTTTAGATCACGATGCTTCACATCAGGTTTACCGTATCCCTTGAATCTTCTTATTTACGATGAAACACAGAAATTGCATCCGAATGTAATACAAAAGGCACTATGCCGACTTAAGTACAAGAGGACTGACACTCTCGTTTTCTATGATTTGAACCTCTCCTGTGGGTCCAGTTTTAGATTCCGCTGCTTCACTTCAGGTTTACTGTATCCCTTGCACATTCTTATTTACGATGAATCACAGATATTGCATCTGAATTTACTACAAAAGGAACAATGCCGACTTAAGTACAAGAGGACTAACACTCTCACTTTCTATTATTTGAACCCCTCCTGTGAGTCCAGTTTTAGATTCCGATGCTTCACGTCAGGTTTACAGTATCCTTTGGACCTTCTTATTGACGATAAAACACAGAAATTGCATCCAAATTTAATACAAAAGGCACAATGCCGACTTAAGTACAAGAGTACTGACACTCTAACTTTCTATAATTGGAACCTCTCCTGTGAGTCCAGTTTTAGGTTCCGATGCTTTACTTCAGGTTTACTGTATACCTTGGACCTTCTTATTGACGATGAAACACAGAAATTGCATCCGAATTTAATACACAAGGCACAATGCCGACCTAAGTACAAGAGGACTGTCACTCACAGATTCTATGATTTGAGCCTCTCCTGTGAGTCCAATTCTAGATTCCAATTCTTCACTTCAGGTATACTGTATCCCTTGGACCTTCTTATTGACGATGAAACACAGAAATTGCATCCGAATTTAATACAAAGGGCACAATGCAGACTTAAGTACAAGAGGACTGACACTCTAACTTTCTATGATTGGAACCTCTCCTGTGAGTCCAGTTTTAGATTCCGATGCTTCACTTCAGGATTACTGTATACCATGAACCTTCCTATTGACGATGAAAGACTGAAATTTCATCCGATTTTAATACAGAAGGCACAATGCCGACTTAAGTACAATATGACTGACACTCTAACTTTCTATGATTTGAACCTCTCGTTTGAGTCCAGTTTTAGATTCCGATGCTTCACTTCAGGATTACTGCACACTGGACCTTCTTATTGACGATGAGACACAGAAATTGCATCCGAATTTAATACAAAAGGCACAATGCTGACTTAAGTACAAGAGGACTGACACTCTCACTATCTATAATTTGAACCTCTCCTGTGAGTCCAGTTTCGGATTCCGATGCGTCACTTCAGGTTTACTGCTTCCCTTGGTCCTTCTTATTGACGAAGAAACACAGAAATTGCATCCGAATGTAATACATAAGGCACAATGCCGACTTAAGTACAAGAGGACTGGCACTCAAACTTTCTATGATTTGAATCTCTCCTGTGAGTCCAGTTTTAGATTCCGATGCTTCACTTCAGGTTTACTGTATACCTTGGACCTTCTTATTGACGATGAAACACAGAAATTGCATCCATATTTAATACAAAAGGCACAATGCCGACTTAAGTAAGAGAGGACTGACACTCTAACTTTCTATGATTTGAACCCCTCCTGTGAGTCCAGTTTTAAATTTCGATGCTACACTTCAGGTTTACTGTATACCATGGACCATCTTATTGACGATGAAACACAGAAATTGCAGCCGAATTTAATACAAACGGCAGAATGCCGACCTAAGTACAAGAGGACCGACACTCAAATTTTCTATGATTTTAACCTCTCCTGTGAGTCCAGTTTTAGATTACGATGCTTCACTTCAGGTTTACTGTATCCCTTGAACTTTCTTATTGACGATGAAACACAGAAATTGCATCCGAATGAAATACAAAAGGCACTATGCCGACTTAAGTACAAGAGGACTGACGCTCTCACTTTCTATGATTTGAACCTCTCCTGTGTGTCCAGTTTTAGATTTCGATGCTTCACGTCAGGTATACTGAATCCCTTGGAAATTCTTATTGACGATGAAACACAGAAATTGCATCCGAATGTAACACAAAAGGCACAAGGCCGTCTTAAGTACAAGAGGACTGACACTCTCACTTTCTATGATTTGAACCTCTCTGAGTCCACTTTTAGATTCCGATGCTTCACGTCAGGTTTACAGTATCCTTTGGACCTTCTTATTGACGATAAAACACAGAAATTGCATCCAAATTTAATACAAAAGGCACAATGCCGACTTAAGTACAAGAGTACTGACACTCTAACTTTCTATAATTGGAACCTGTCCTGTGAGTCCAGTTTTAGGTTCCGATGCTTCACTTCAGGTTTACTGTATACCTTGGACCTTCTTATTGACGATGAAACACAGAAATTGCATCCGAATTTAATACACAAGGCACAATGCCGACCTAAGTACAAGAGGACTGTCACTGACACATTCTATGATTTGAGCCTCTCCTGTGAGTCCAGTTCTAGATTCCAATTCTTCACATCAGGTTTACTGTATCCCTTGGACCTACTTATTGACGATGAAACACAGAAATTGCAACCGAATTTAATACAAAAGGCACAATGCCGACTTAAGTACTAGAGGACTGGCATTCTCGATTTCTATGATTTGAACCTCTCCTGTGAGTCCAGTTTTAGATTACGTTGCTTCACTTCAGGATTACTGTATACCTTGGACCTTCTTATTGACGTTGAAACCTAGATATTGCATCCGAATTTAATACAGAAGGCACAATGCCGGCCTAAGTACAAGAGGACTGACACTCTCACTTTCTATGATTTGAACGTCTCCTGTGTGTCCAATTTTACATTCCGATGCTCCACTTCTGATTTACTGTATCCCTTGGACCTTCTTATTGACGATGAGACACAGAAATTGCATTCGAATTTAATACAAAATGCACAATGCTGTCTTAAGTACAAGAGGACTGACACTCTCACTATCTATAATTTGAACCTCTCCTGTGAGTCCAGTTTCGGATTCCGATGCGTCACTTCAGGTTTACTGTTTCCCTTGGTCCTTCTTATTGATGAAGAAACACAGAAATTGCATCCGAATTTAATACATAAGGCACAATGCCGACTTAAGTACAAGAGGACTGACACTCTAACACTCTATGCTTGGAACTTCTCCTGTGAGTCCAGTTTTGGATTCCGATGCTTCACTTCAGGTTTACTGTATCCCTTGCACATTCTTATTGACGATGAATCACAGATATTGCATCTGAATTTACTACAAAAGGCACAATGCCGACTTAAGTACAAGAGGACTAACACTCTCACTTTCTATGATTTGAACCCCTCCTGTGAGTCCAGTTTTAGATTCCGATGCTTCACTTCAGGATTACTGTATACCATGAACCTTAATATTGACGATGAAACACAGAAATTGCATCCGAATTTAATACAAAAGGCACAATGCTGACTTAAGTACAAGAGGACTGGCACTCTAACTTTCTATTATTTGAACCTCTCCTGTGAGTCCAGTTTTAGATTCCGATGCTTCACTTCAGGTTTACTGTATCCCTTGGACCCTCTTATTGACGATGAAAATCAAAAATTGCATCCGAATTTAATACAAAAGCACAATGCCGACTTAAGTACAAGAGGACTGCCACTCTAATTTTCTATGATTGGGACCTCTCCTGTGAGTCCAGTTTTAGATTACGATGCTTCACTTCAGGTCTACTGTATACCTTTGACCTTCTTATTGACGATGAAACACAGAAATTGCATCCGAATTTAATACAAAGGGCACAATGCAGACTTAAGTACAAGAGGACTGACACTCTAACTTTCTATGATTGGAACCTCTCCTGTGAGTCCAGTTTTAGATTCCGATGCTTCACTTCAGGATTACTGTATACCATGAACCTTCCTATTGACGATGAAACACAGAAATTTCATCCGATTTTAATACAGAAGGCACAATGCCGACTTAAGTACAAGATGACTGACACTCTAACTTTCTATGCTTTGAACCTCCCTTTGAGTCCAGTTTTAGATTCCGATGCTTCACTTCAGGATTACTGTACACCTTGGACCTTCTTATTGACGATGAGACACAGAAATTGCATCCGAATTTAATACAAAAGGCACAATGCTGACTTAAGTACAAGAGGACTGACACTCTCACTATCTATAATTTGAACCTCTCCTGTGATTCCAGTTTCGGATTCCGATGCGTCACTTCAGGTTTACTGTTCCCTTGGTCCTTCCTATTGACGAAGAAACACAGAAATTGCATCCGAATTTAATACATAAGGCAGAATGCAAGACTTAAGTACAAGAGGACTGGCACTCTAACTTTCTATGGTTTGAACCTCTCCTCTGAGTCCAGTTTTAGATTCCGATGCTTCACGTCAGGTTTACTGTATCCTTTGGAACTTCTTATTGACGATAAAACATAGAAATTGCATCCGAAGTTAATACAAAAGGCACAATGCCGACTTAAGTACAAGAGGACTGACACTCTAACTTACTATAATTGGAACCTCTCCTGTGAGTCCAGTTTTAGGTTCCGATGCTTCACTTTAGGTTTACTGTATACCTTGGACCTTCTTATTGACGATGAAACACAGAAATTGCATCCGAATTTAATACAAAATGCACAATGCCGACCTAAGTACAAGAGGACTGTCACTCACACATTCTATGATTTGAGCCTCTCCTGTGAGTCCAGTTCTAGATTCCAATTCTTCACTTCAGGTTTACTGTATCCATTGGACCTACTTATTGACGATGAAACACAGAAATTGCAACCGAATTTAATACAAAAGGCACAATGCCGACTTAAGTACAAGATTACTGACACTCTCAATTTCTATGATTTGAACCTCTCCTGTGAGTCCAGTTTTAGATTACGAACTTCACTTCAGGTTTACTGTACCCTTGGACCTCCTTATTGACGATAAAACACAGATAGTGCATCGGAATTTAATACAAAAATCACAATGCCGACTTCAGGACAAGGGGACTGACACTCTAACTTTCTATGATTGGAACCTCTCCTGTGAGTCCAGTTTTAGATTCCGATGCTTCACTTTATTATTACTGTGTACCTTGGACCTTCTTATGACGATGAAACACAGAAATTGCATCCGAATTTAATACAAAAGGCACAATGCCGACTTAAGTACAAGAGGACTGATACTCTAACTTTCTATGAATTGAACCTCTCCTGTGAGTCCAGTTTTAGATTCCGATGCTTCACTTCAGGATTACTGTATACCTTGGACCTTCTTATTGACGATGAAACACAGAAATTGCATCCGAATTTAATACAAAAGGCACAATGACGACTTACGTAAAAGAGGACTGACACTCTCACTTTCTATGATTTGAACCTCTCCTGTGAGTCCAGTTTTAGATTCCGATGCTTCACTTCAGGTGTACTGTATCCTTTGGACCATCATATGGACGATGAAACTTAGAAATTGCATCCGAATTTAATACAAAAGGCAAAATGCCGACTTAGGTACAAGAGGACTGACACTCTAACTTTCTATGATTTGAACCTCTCCTGTGAGTCCAGTTTTAGATTTTGATGCTTCACTTCAGGTTCACTGTATCCCTTGGACCTTCTCATTTACGATGGAACACAGAAATTGCATCCGAATTTAATACAAGGGGCACAATGACGACTTAAGTACAAGAGGATTGACACTCTCACTTTCAATGATTTGAACCTCTCCTGTGAGTCCAGTTTTAGATTCCGATGGTTCACTTCAGGTTTACTGTTTCCCTTGAACCATCTTTTTGGCGATGAAACACAGAATTTGCTTCCGAATTTAAAATAAAAGGCACAATGCCGACTTAAGTACAAGAGGACTGACACTCTCACTTTCTATGATTGGAGCCTCTCCTGTGGGTCCAGTTTTAGATTACGATGCTTCACTTTAGGTGTACTGTATGCCTTGGACCTTCTTATTGACGATGAAAAACAGAAATTGCATCCGGATTTTATACAAAAGGCATAATGCCAACTTAAGTACAAGAGGACTGTCTCTCTCACTTTCTATGATTTGAACCTCTCCTGTGAGTCCAGTTTTAGATTCCGATGCTTCACTTCAGGTTTACTGTTTCCCTTGGACCTTCTTATTGACGATGAATACACAGAAATTGCATCCGAACGTAATACAAAAGGCACAATGCCGACTTAAGTACAAGAGGACTGACACTCTCACTATCTATAATTTGTACCTCTCCTGTGAGTCCAGTTTCGGATTCCGATGCGTCACTTCAGGTTTACTGTTTCCCTTGGTCCTTCTTATTGACGAAGAAACACAGAAATTGCATCCGAATTTAATACATAAGGCACAATGCCGACTTAAGTACAAGAGGACTGGCACTCTAACTTTCTATGATTTGAATCTCTCCTGTGAGTCCAGTTTTAGATTCCGATGCTTCACTTCAGGTTTACTGTATACCTTGGACCTTCTTATTGACGATGAAACACAGAAATTGCATCCGAATTTAATACAAAAGGCACAATGCCGACTTAAGTAAGAGAGGACTGACACTCTAACTTTCTATGATTTGAACCCCTCCTGTGAGTCCAGTTTTAAATTTCGATGCCACACTTCAGGTTTACTGTATACCATGGACCATCTTATTAAAGATGAAACACAGAAATTGCAGCCGAATTTAATACAAAAGGCAGAATGCCGACTTAAGTACAAGAGGACCGACACTCTAATTTTCTATGATTTTAACCTCTCCTGTGAGTCCAGTTTTAGATTACGATGCTTCACTTCAGGTTTACTGTATCCCTTGAACTTTCTTATTGACGATGAAACACAGAAATTGCATCTGAATGAAATACAAAAGGCACTATGCCGAATTAAGTACAAGAGGACTGATGCTCTCACTTTCTATGATTTGAACCTCTCCTGTGTGTCCAGTTTTAGATTTCGATGCTTCACTTCAGGTATACTGAATCCCTTGGAAATTCTTATTGACGATGAAACACAGAATTTGCATCCGAATGTAACACAAAAGGCACAAGGCCGTCTTAAGTACAAGAGGACTGACACTCTCACTTTCTATGATTGGAATCTCTCCTGTGAGTCCAGTTTTAGATTATGATGCTTGACTTCAGGTTTACTGTATACCTTGGACCTTCTTATTGACGATGAAACACAGAAATTGCATCCGAATTTAATACACAAGGCACAATGCCAGCTTAAGTACAAGACTACTGACACTCTCACTTTCTATGATTTGAACCTCTCCTGTGAGTCCAGTTTTACATTCCGATGGTTCACTTCAGGTTTACTGTTTCCCTGGAACCATCTTTTTGGCGATGAAACACAGAATTTGCTTCCGAATTTAAAATAAAAGGCACAATGCCGACTTAAGTACAAGAGGACTGACACTCTCACTTTCTATGATTTGAACCTCTCCTGTGAGTCCAGTTTTAGATTCCGATGCTTCACTTCAGGTTTACTGTATCCCTTGGACCATCATATGGACGATGAAACTTAGAAATTGCATCCGAATTTAATACAAAAGGCAAAATGCCGACTTAGGTACAAGAGGACTGACACTCTAACTTTCTATGATTTGAACCTCTCCTGTGAGTCCAGTTTTAGATTTTGATGTTTCACTTCAGGTTCACTGTATCCCTTGGACCTTCTCATTTACGATGGAACACAGAAATTGCATCCGAATTTAATACAAGGGGCACAATGACGACTTAAGTACAAGAGGATTGACACTCTCACTTTCAATGATTTGAACCTCTCCTGTGAGTCCAGTTTTAGATTCCGATGGTTCACTTCAGGTTTACTGTTTCCCTTGAACCATCTTTTTGGCGATGAAACACAGAATTTGCTTCCGAATTTAAAATAAAAGGCACAATGCCGACTTAAGTACAAGAGGACTGACACTCTCACTTTCTATGATTGGAGCCTCTCCTGTGGGTCCAGTTTTAGATTACGATGCTTCACTTTAGGTGTACTGTATGCCTTGGACCTTCTTATTGACGATGAAAAACAGAAATTGCATCCGGATTTTATACAAAAGGCATAATGCCAACTTAAGTACAAGAGGATTGTCTCTCTCACTTTCTATGATTTGAACCTCTCCTGTGAGTCCAGTTTTAGATTCCGATGCTTCACTTCAGGTTTACTGTTTCCCTTGGACCTTCTTATTGACGATGAATACACAGAAATTGCATCCGAACGTAATACAAAAGGCACAATGCCGACTTAAGTACAAGAGGACTGACACTCTCACTATCTATAATTTGTACCTCTCCTGTGAGTCCAGTTTCGGATTCCGATGCGTCACTTCAGGTTTACTGTTTCCCTTGGTCCTTCTTATTGACGAAGAAACACAGAAATTGCATCCGAATTTAATACATAAGGCACAATGCCGACTTAAGTACAAGAGGACTGGCACTCTAACTTTCTATGATTTGAATCTCTCCTGTGAGTCCAGTTTTAGATTCCGATGCTTCACTTCAGGTTTACTGTATACCTTGGACCTTCTTATTGACGATGAAACACAGAAATTGCATCCGAATTTAATACAAAAGGCACAATGCCGACTTAAGTAAGAGAGGACTGACACTCTAACTTTCTATGATTTGAACCCCTCCTGTGAGTCCAGTTTTAAATATCGATGCCACACTTCAGGTTTACTGTATACCATGGACCATCTTATTAAAGATGAAACACAGAAATTGCAGCCGAATTTAATACAAAAGGCAGAATGCCGACTTAAGTACAAGAGGACCGACACTCTAATTTTCTATGATTTTAACCTCTCCTGTGAGTCCAGTTTTAGATTACGATGCTTCACTTCAGGTTTACTGTATCCCTTGAACTTTCTTATTGACGATGAAACACAGAAATTGCATCTGAATGAAATACAAAAGGCACTATGCCGAATTAAGTACAAGAGGACTGATGCTCTCACTTTCTATGATTTGAACCTCTCCTGTGTGTCCAGTTTTAGATTTCGATGCTTCACTTCAGGTATACTGAATCCCTTGGAAATTCTTATTGACGATGAAACACAGAATTTGCATCCGAATGTAACACAAAAGGCACAAGGCCGTCTTAAGTACAAGAGGACTGACACTCTCACTTTCTATGATTTGAACCTCTCCTCTGAGTCCACTTTTAGATTCCGATGCTTCACGTCAGGTTTACAGTATCCTTTGGACCTTCTTATTGACGATAAAACACAGAAATTGCATCCGAATTTAATACAAAAGGCACAATGCCGACTTAAGTACAAGAGTACTGACACTCTAACTTTCTATAATTGGTACCTCTCCTGTGAGTCCAGTTTTAGATTTTGATGCTTCACTTCAGGTTCACTGTATCCCTTGGACTTTCTCATTTACGATGGCACACAGAAATTGCATCCGAATTTAATACAAGGGGCACAATGACGACTTAAGTACAAGAGGATTGACACTCTCACATTCAATGATTTGAACCTCTCCTGTGAGTCCAGTTTTAGATTCCGATGCTTCACTTCACGTTTACTGCATCCCTTGGACCTTCATATTGACGATGAAACACAGAAATTGCATCCGAATATAATAAAAAAGGCACAATGCCGACATAAGTACAAGAGGACTTACACTCTAACTTCTTATGATTTGAACCTCTTCTGTGAGTCCAGTTTTAGATTCCGATGCATCACTTCAGATTTACTGTATACTTTGGACCTTCTTATTGACGATGAAACACAGAAATTGCATCCGAATTTAATACAAAAGCACAATGCTGACTTAAGTACAAGATAACTGACTTTCACTTTCTATGATTTGAACCTCTCCTGTGAGTCCAGTTTTAGATTTCGATGCTACACTTTAGGTTTACTGTATTCCATGGACCTTCTTATTGACGATGAAACACAGAAATTCCATCCGAATTTAATACAAAATGCACAATGCCGACATAAGTGCAACAGGACTGACACTCTCACTTTCTATGATTGGAACCTCTCCTGTGGGTCCAATTTTAGATTAGGATGCTTCACTTTACTTTTACTGTATCCCTTGGACCGTCTTATTGACGATGAAACACAGAAATTGCATCCGAATTTAATACAAAAGGCACAAAGCCGACTTAAGTACAAGAGGACTGACACTCTCTTTTCTATGATTTGAACCTCTCCTGTGAGTTCACTTTCATATTCCGATGCTTCACTTCAGGTTTACTGTATCCCTTGGACCTTCGTATTGACGATGAAACACAGAAATTGCATCCGAATTTAACACAAAAGGCACAATGCCGACTTAAGTACAAGAGGACTGACTCTCTCACTTTCTATGATTGGAACCTCTCCTGTGGGTCCAGTTTTAGATTACGATGCTTCACTTTAGGTGTACTGTATGCTTTGGACCTTCTTATTGACGATGAAACACAGACATGGCATCCGGATTTAATACAAAAGTCATAATGCCAACTTAAGTACAAGAGGACTGACACTCTCACTATCTACAATTTGAACCTCTCCTGTGAGTCCAGTTTCGGATTCCGATGCGTCACTTCAGGTTTACTGTTTCCCTTGGTCCTTCTTATTGACGAAGAAACACAGAAATTGCATCCGAATTTATACATAAGGCACAATGCCGACTTAAGTACAAGAGGACTGGCACTCTAATTTTCTATGATTTGAATCTCTCCTGTGAGTCCAGTTTGAGATTCCGATGCTTCACTTCAGGTTTACTGTATACATTGGACCTTCTTATTGACGATGAAACACAGAAATTGCATCCGAATTTAATACAAAAGGCACAATGCCGACTTAAGTAAGAGAGGACTGACACTCTAACTTTCTATGATTTGAACACCTCCTGTGAGTCCAGTTTTAAATTTAGATGCCACACTTCAGGTTTACTGTATACCATGGACCATCTTATTAAAGATGAAACACAGAAATTGCAGCCGAATTTAATCCAAAAGGCAGAATGCCGACTTAAGTACAAGAGGACCGACACTCTAATTCTCTATGATTGTAACCTCTCCTGTGAGTCCAGTTTTAGATTACGATGCTTCACTTCAGGTTTACTGTATGCCTTGAACCTTCTTATTGACGATGAAACACAGAAATTGCATCTGAATGAAATACAAAAGGCACTATGCAGAATTAAGTACAAGAGGACTGACGCTCTCACTTTCTATGATTTGAACCTCTCCTGTGTGTCCAGTTTTAGATTTCGATGCTTCACTTCAGGTATACTGGATCCCTTGGACCTACTTATTGACGATGAAACACAGAAATTGCAACCGAATTTAATACAAAAGGCACAATGCCGACTTAAGTACTAGAGGACTGACATTCTCAATTTCTATGATTTGAACCTCTGCTGTGAGTCCAGTTTTAGATTACGATGCTTCACTTCAGGATTACTGTATACCTTGGACCTTCTTATTGACGATGAAACTTAGATATTGCATCCTAATTTAATACAGAAGGTACAATGCCGGCCTAAGTACAAGAGGACTGACACTCTCACATTCTATGATTTGAACGTCTCCTGTGTGTCCAATTTTAGATTCCGATGCTTCACTTCTGATTTACTGTATCCCTTGGACCTTCTTATTGACGATGAGACACAGAAATTGCATCCGAATTTAATACAAAAGGCACAATGCTGTCTTAAGTACAAGAGGACTGACACTCTAACTATCTATAATTTGAACCTCTCCTGTGAGTCCAGTTTCGGATTCCGATGCGTCACTTCAGGTTTACTGTTTCCCTTGGTCCTTCTTATTGACGAAGAAACACAGTCATTGCATCCGAATCTAATACATAAGGCACAATGCCGACTTAAGTAGAAGAGGACTGACACTCTAACACTCTATGCTTGGAACCTCTCCTGTGCGTCCAGTTTTGGATTCCGATGCTAACTGCAGGTTGACTGTATACCTTGGACCTTCTTATTGACGATGAAACACAGAAATTGCATCCGAATGTAATACAACGAGGCACAATGCTGACTTACGTAAAAGAGGACTGACACTCTCACTTTCTTTGATTTGAACCTCTCCTGTGAGTCCAGTTTTAGGTTCCGATGCTTTACTTCAGGTTTACTGTATCCCTTGGACCCTCTTATTGACGATGAAACACAGAAATTGCATCCGAATTTAATACAAAAGGCACAATGCCGACTTAATTACAAGAGGACTGACATTCTCACTTTCTATGATTTGAACCTCTCCTGTGAGTCCAGTTTTAGATTACGATGCTTCACTTCAGGTTTACTGTATCCCTTGGACCTTCTCATTGACGATGAAACTCAGAAATTGCATCCGAATGTAATACAAAAGGCACAATGCCGACTTAAGTACAAGAGGACTGACACTCTCACTTTCTATGATTTGAACCTCTCCTATGAGTCCAGTTTTAGATTCCGATGCTTCACTTCAGGATTACGGTATCCCTTGGTCCTTCTTATTGACGATGAAACACAGCAATTGCATCCGAATTTAATACAAAAGGCACAATGCCGACTTCAGTACAAGAGGACTGGCTCTCTAACTTTCTATGATTTGAATCTCTCCTGTGAGTCCAGTTTTAGATTCCGATGCTTCACTTCAGGTTTACTGTATACCTTGGACCTTCTTATTGACGATGAAACACAGAAATTGCATCCGAATTTAATACAAAAGACACAATGCCGACTTAAGTACAAGAGGACCGACACTCTAATTTTCTTTGATTTTTACCTCTCCTGTGGGTCCAGTTTTAGATTACGATGCTTCACTTCAGGTTTACTGTATCCCTTGAACCTTCTTATTGACGAAGAAACACAGAAATTGCAGCCGAATGAAATACAAAAGGCAGTATGCCGACTTAAGTACAAGAGGACTGACGCTCTCACTCTCTATGATTTGAACCTCTGCTGTGTGTCCAGTTTTAGATTTCGATGCTTCACTTCAGGTATACTGAATCCCTTGGAACTTCTTATTGACGATGAAACACAGAAATTGCAACCGAATGTAACACAAAAGGCACAAGGCCGTCTTAACTACAAGAGGACTGACACACTCACTTTCTATGGTTTGAACCTCTCCTCTGAGTCCAGTTTTAGATTCCGATGCTTCACGTCAGGTTTACTGTATCCTTTGGACCTTCTTATTGACGATAAAACACAGAAATTGCATCCGAATTTAATACAAAAGGCACAATGCCGACTTAAGTACAAGAGGACTGACACTCTAATTTTCTATAATTGGATCCTCTCCTGTGAGTCCAGTTTTAGGTTCTGATGCTTCATTTTAGATTTACTGTATACCTTGGACCTTCTTATTGACGATGAAACACAGAAATTGCATCCGAATTTAATACAAAACGCACAATGCCGACCTAAGTACAAGAGGACTGTCACTCACTCATTCTATGATTTGAGCCTCTCCTGTGAGTCCAGTTCTAGATTCCAATTCTTCACTTCAGGTTTACTGTATCCCTTGGACCTACTTATTGACGATGAAACACAGAAATTGCAACCGAATTTAATACAAAAGGCACAATGCCGACTTAAGTACAAGATTACTGAGACTCTCAATTTCTATGATTTGAACCTCTCCTGTGAGTCCAGTTTTAGATTACGAACTTCACTTCAGGTTTACTGTACCCTTGGACTTCCTTATTGACGATAAAACACAGAAATTGCATCGGAATTTAATACAAAAGGCACAATGCCGACTTCAGGACAAGGGGACTGACACTCTAACTTTCTATGATTGGAACCTCTCCTGTGAGTCCAGTTTTAGATTCCGATGCTTCACTTTATTATTACTGTGTACCTTGGACCATCTTATGACGATGAAACACAGAAATTGCTTCCGAATTTAATACAAAAGGAACACTGCCGACTTAAGTACAAGAGGACTGACACTCAAACTTTCTATGAATTGAACCTCTCCTGTGAGTCCAGTTTTAGATTCCGATGCTTCACTTCAGGATTACTGTATACCTTGGACCTTCTTATTGACGATGAAACACAGAAATTGCATCCGAATTCAATACAAAAGCACAATGACGACTTACGTAAAAGAGGACTGACACTCTCACTTTCTATGATTTGAATCTCTCCTGGGAGTCCAGTTTTAGATTCCGTTGCTTCACATCAGGTTTACTGTATTCCTTGGACCTATTTATTGACGATGAAACACAGAAAATGCGACCGAATTTAATACAAAAGGCACAATGCTGACTTAAGTACAAGAGGACTGACACTCTCACTTTCTATGATTTGAACCTCTCCTGTGAGTCCAGTTTTACATTCCGATGGTTCACTTCAGGTTTACTGTTTCCCTTGAACCATCTTATTGGCGATGAAACACAGAATTTGCTTCCGAATTTAAAATACAAGGCACAATGCCGACTTAAGTACAAGAGGACTGACACTCTCACTTTCTATGATTTGAACCTCTCCTGTGAGTCCAGTTTTAGATTCCGATGCTTCACTTCAGGTTTACTGTATCCCTTGGACCATCATATGGACGATGAAACACAGAAATTGCATCCGAATTTAATACAAAAGGCACAATGCCGACTTAAGTACAAGAGGACTGACACTCTAACTTTCTATGATCTGACCCTCTACTGTGAGTCCAGTTTTAGATTTTGATGCTTCACTTCAGGTTCACTGTATCCCTTGGACCTTCTCATTTACGATGGAACACAGAAATTGCATCCGAATTTAATACAAGGGGCACAATGACGACTTAAGTACAAGAGGATTGACACTCTCACTTTCAATGATTTGAACTTCTCCTGTGAGTCCAGTTTTAGATTCCGATGCTTCACTTCACGTTTACTGCATCCCTTGAACCTTCATATTGACGATGAAACACAGAAATTGCATCCGAATATAATAAAAAAATCACAATGCCGACTTAATTACAAGAGGACTTACACTCTAACTTCTTATGATTTGAACCTCTTCTGTTAGTCCAGTTTTGGATTCCGATGCATCACTTCAGATTTACTCTATACTTTGGACCTTCTTATTGACGATGAAACACAGAAATTGCATCCGAATTTAATACAAAAGCACAATGCTGACTTAAGTACAAGATTACTGACTTTCACTTTCTAAGATTTGAACCTCTCCTGTGAGTCCAGTTTTAGATTTCGATGCTACTTTTGAGGTTTACTGTATACCATGGACCTTCTTATTGACGATGAAACACAGAAATTGCATCCGAATTTAATACAAAATGCACAATGCCGACATAAGTGCAACAGGACTGACACTGTAACTTTCTATGATTGGAACCTCTCCTGTGGGTCCAGTTTTAGATTAGGATGCTTCACTTTAGGTTTACTGTATCCCTTGGACCGTCTTACTGACGATGAAACACAGAAATTGCATCCGAATTTAATACAAAAGGCACAAAGCCGACTTAAGTACAAGAGGACTGACACTCTCTTTTCTATGATTTGAACCTCTCCTGTGAGTTCACTTTCAGATTCCGATGCTTCACTTCAGGTTTACTGTATCCCTTGGACCTTCTTATTGACGATGAAACACAGAAATTGCATCCGAATTTAACACAAAAGGCACAATGCCGACTTAAGTACAAGAGGACTTGCACTCTCACTTTCTATGATTGGAACCTCTCCTGTGGGTCCAGTTTTAGATTACGATGCTTCACTTTAGGTGTACTGTATCCCTTGGACCTTCTTATTGACGATGAAACACAGAAATTGCATCCGGATTTAATACAAAAGGCATAATGCCAACTTAAGTACAAGAGGACTGTCTCTCTCACTTTCTATGATTTGAACCGCTCCTGTGAGTCCAGTTTTAGATTCCGATGCTTCACTTCAGGTTTACTGTTTCCCTTGGACCTTCTTATTGACGATGAATACACAGAAATTGCATCCGAACGTAATACAAAAGGCACAATGCCGACTTAAGTACAAGAGGACTGACACTCTAACTTTCTATGATTTGAACCTCTCCTGTTAGTCCAGTTTTAGATTCCGCTGCTTCACTTCAGGTTCACTGTATCCCTTGCACCTTCTTATTGACGATGAAACACAGAAATTGCATCCGAATTTATTACAAAAGGCACAATGCCGACTTAAGTACAAGAGGACTGACACTCTCACTTTCTTTGATTTGAACCTCTCCTGTGAGTCCAGTTTTAGATTCCGATGCTTCACTTCAGGTTTACTGTATCCCTTGGACCATCTTATTGACGATGAAACACAGAAAATGCATCTGAATGTAATACAAAAGGCACAATGCGAACTAAAGTACAAGTGGATTGCCACTATAACTCTCTATGCTTTGAACCTCTCCTGTGAGCCCAGTATTAGATTCCGATGCTGCACTTCAGGCTTACTGTATAGCTTGGACCTTCTTATTGACAATGAAACACAGAAATTGCATCCGAATTTAATACAAAAGGCACAATGCCGACTTAAGTACAAGAGGACGGACACTCTCACTTTCTTTGATTGGAACCTCTCCTAAGAGTCCAGTTTTAGATTACGATGCTTCACTTCAGGTTTACTGTATTCCTTGGACCTTCTTATTGACGATGAAACACAGAAATTGCATCCGAATTTAATACAAAAGGCACAATACCGACTCAAGAAGAAGAGGACTGACACTCTAACTTTCTATGATTTGAACCTATCCTGTGAGTCCAGTTTTAGTTTCCGATGCTTCACTTCATGTTTACTGTATACCTTGGACCTTCTTATTGACGATGAATCTTAGAATTTGCATCCGAATTTAATACAAAAGGCACAATGCCGACATAAGAACAAGAGGACTGACACTCTAACTGTCTATGATTTGAACCTCTCCTGTGAGTCCAGTTTTAGATTCCGATGCTTCACTTCAGGATTACTGTATACCTTGGACCTTCTTATTGACGATGAAACACAGAAATTGCATCCGAATTTAATACAAAAGGCACAATGACGACTTACGTAAAAGAGGACTGACACTCTCACTTTCTATGATTTGAACCTCTCCTGTGAGTCCAGTTTTAGATTCCGATGCTTCACATCATGTTTACTGTATTCCTTGGACCATTTTATTGACGATGAACCACAGAAATTGCTACCGAATTTAATACAAATGGCACAAAGCCGACTTACGGACAAGAGGACTGACACTCTCACTTTCTATGATTTGAACCTCTCGTGTGAGTCCAGTTTTAGATTCCGATGCTTCACTTCAGGATTACGGTATCCCTTGGTCCTTCTTATTGACGATGAAACACAGCAATTGCATCCGAATTAAATACAAAATGCACAATGCCAACTTCAGTACAAGAGGACTGGCACTCTAACTTTCTATGATTTGAATCTCTCCTGTGAGTCCAGTTTTAGATTCCGATGCTTCACTTCAGGTTTACTGTATACCTTGGACCTTCTTATTGACGATGAAACACAGAAATTGCATCCGAATTTAATACAAAAGGCACAATGCCGACTTAAGTATAAGAGGACCGACAATCTAATTTTCTATGATTTTAACCTCTCCTGTGGGTCCAGTTTTAGATTACGATGCTTCACTTCAGGTTTAGTGTATCCCTTGGACATTCTTATTGACGATGAAACACAGAAATTGCAGCTGAATGAAATACAAAAGGCAGTATACCGACTTAAGTACAAGAGGACTGACGCTCTCACTTTCTATGATTTGAACCTCTCCTGTGTGTCCAGTTTTAGATTTCGATGCTTCACTTCAGGTATATTGAATCCCTTGGAACTTCTTATTGACGATGAAACACAGAAATAGCAACCGAATGTAACACAAAAGGCACAAGGCCGTCGTAACTACAAGAGGACTCACACTCTCACTTTCTATGGTTTGAACCTCTCTTCTGAGTCCACTTTTAGATTCCGATGCTTCACGTAAGGTTTACTGTATCCTTTGGACCTTCTTATTGACGATAAAACACAGAAATTGCTTCCGAATTTAATACAAAAGGCACAATTCCGACTTAAGTACAAGAGGACTGACACTCTAACTTTCTATAATTGGAACCTCTCCTGTGAGTCCAGTTTTAGGTTCCGATGCTTCACTTTAGGTTTACTGTATACCTTGGACCTTCTTATTGACGATGAAACACAGAAATTGCATCCGAATTTAATACAAATGGCACAATGCCGACCTAAGTACCAGAGGACTGTCACTCACACATTCTATGACTTGATGCTTTCCTGTGAGTCCAGTTCTAGATTCAAATTTTTCACCTCAGGTTTACTGTATCCCTTGGACCTACTTATTGACGATGAAACACAGAAATTGCATCCGAATTTAATACAAAAGGCACAATGACGACTTAAGTACAAGATTACTGACACTTTCAATTTCTATGATTTGAACCTCTACTGTGAGTCCAGTTTTAGATTACGAACTTCACTTCGGGTTTACTGTATCCCTTGGACCTCCTTATTGACGATAAAACACAGAAATTGCATCGGAATTTAATACAAAAGGCACAATGCCGACTTCAGGACAAGGGGACTGACACTCTAACTTTCTATGATTTGAACCTCTCCTGTGAGTCCAGTTTTAGTTTCCGATGTTTCACTTTATGTTTACTGTATACCTTGGACCTTCTTATTGACGATGAATCTTAGAAATTGCATCCGAATTTAATACAAAAGGCACAACGTCGACTTAAGTACAAGAGGACTGACACTCTAACTTTCTATGAATTGAACCTCTCCTGTGAGTCCAGTTTTAGATTCCGATGCTTCACTTCAGGATTACTGTATACCTTGGACCTTCTTATTGACGATGAAACACAGAAATTGCATCCGAATTTAATACAAAAGGCACAATGACGACTTACGTAAAAGAGGACTGACACTCTCACTTTCTATGATTTGAATCTCTCCTGTGAGTCCAGTTTTAGATTCCGATGCTTCACATCAGGTTTACTGTATTCCTTGGACCTATTTATTGACGATGAAACACAGAAATTGCAGCCGAATTTAATACAAAAGGCACAATGCCGACATAAGTACAAGAGGACTGACACTTTAATTTTCTATGATTGGAACCTCTCCTGTGAATCCAGTTTTAGATTACGATGCTTGACTTCAGGTTTACTGTATACCTTGGACCTTCTTATTGACGATGAAACACAGAAATTGCATCCGAATTTAATACAAAAGGCACAATACCGACTCAAGAAGAAGAGGACTGACACTCTAACTTTCTATGATTTGAACCTATCCTGTGAGTCCAGTTTTAGTTTCCGATGCTTCACTTCATGTTTACTGTATACCTTGGACCTTCTTATTGACGATGAATCTTAGAATTTGCATCCGAATTTAATACAAAAGGCACAATGCCGACATAAGAACAAGAGGACTGACACTCTAACTGTCTATGATTTGAACCTCTCCTGTGAGTCCAGTTTTAGATTCCGATGCTTCACTTCAGGATTACTGTATACCTTGGACCTTCTTATTGACGATGAAACACAGAAATTGCATCCGAATTTAATACAAAAGGCACAATGACGACTTACGTAAAAGAGGACTGACACTCTCACTTTCTATGATTTGAACCTCTCCTGTGAGTCCAGTTTTAGATTCCGATGCTTCACATCATGTTTACTGTATTCCTTGGACCATTTTATTGACGATGAACCACAGAAATTGCTACCGAATTTAATACAAATGGCACAAAGCCGACTTACGGACAAGAGGACTGACACTCTCACTTTCTATGATTTGAACCTCTCGTGTGAGTCCAGTTTTAGATTCCGATGCTTCACTTCAGGATTACGGTATCCCTTGGTCCTTCTTATTGACGATGAAACACAGCAATTGCATCCGAATTAAATACAAAATGCACAATGCCAACTTCAGTACAAGAGGACTGGCACTCTAACTTTCTATGATTTGAATCTCTCCTGTGAGTCCAGTTTTAGATTCCGATGCTTCACTTCAGGTTTACTGTATACCTTGGACCTTCTTATTGACGATGAAACACAGAAATTGCATCCGAATTTAATACAAAAGGCACAATGCCGACTTAAGTATAAGAGGACCGACAATCTAATTTTCTATGATTTTAACCTCTCCTGTGGGTCCAGTTTTAGATTACGATGCTTCACTTCAGGTTTAGTGTATCCCTTGAACATTCTTATTGACGATGAAACACAGAAATTGCAGCTGAATGAAATACAAAAGGCAGTATACCGACTTAAGTACAAGAGGACTGACGCTCTCACTTTCTATGATTTGAACCTCTCCTGTGTGTCCAGTTTTAGATTTCGATGCTTCACTTCAGGTATATTGAATCCCTTGGAACTTCTTATTGACGATGAAACACAGAAATAGCAACCGAATGTAACACAAAAGGCACAAGGCCGTCGTAACTACAAGAGGACTCACACTCTCACTTTCTATGGTTTGAACCTCTCTTCTGAGTCCACTTTTAGATTCCGATGCTTCACGTCAGGTTTACTGTATCCTTTGGACCTTCTTATTGACGATAAAACACAGAAATTGCTTCCGAATTTAATACAAAAGGCACAATTCCGACTTAAGTACAAGAGGACTGACACTCTAACTTTCTATAATTGGAACCTCTCCTGTGAGTCCAGTTTTAGGTTCCGATGCTTCACTTTAGGTTTACTGTATACCTTGGACCTTCTTATTGACGATGAAACACAGAAATTGCATCCGAATTTAATACAAATGGCACAATGCCGACCTAAGTACCAGAGGACTGTCACTCACACATTCTATGACTTGATGCTTTCCTGTGAGTCCAGTTCTAGATTCAAATTTTTCACCTCAGGTTTACTGTATCCCTTGGACCTACTTATGGACGATGAAACACAGAAATTGCATCCGAATTTAATACAAAAGGCACAATGACGACTTAAGTACAAGATTACTGACACTTTCAATTTCTATGATTTGAACCTCTACTGTGAGTCCAGTTTTAGATTACGAACTTCACTTCGGGTTTACTGTATCCCTTGGACCTCCTTATTGACGATAAAACACAGAAATTGCATCGGAATTTAATACAAAAGGCACAATGCCGACTTCAGGACAAGGGGACTGACACTCTAACTTTCTATGATTTGAACCTCTCCTGTGAGTCCAGTTTTAGTTTCCGATGTTTCACTTTATGTTTACTGTATACCTTGGACCTTCTTATTGACGATGAATCTTAGAAATTGCATCCGAATTTAATACAAAAGGCACAACGTCGACTTAAGTACAAGAGGACTGACACTCTAACTTTCTATGAATTGAACCTCTCCTGTGAGTCCAGTTTTAGATTCCGATGCTTCACTTCAGGATTACTGTATACCTTGGACCTTCTTATTGACGATGAAACACAGAAATTGCATCCGAATTTAATACAAAAGGCACAATGACGACTTACGTAAAAGAGGACTGACACTCTCACTTTCTATGATTTGAATCTCTCCTGTGAGTCCAGTTTTAGATTCCGATGCTTCACATCAGGTTTACTGTATTCCTTGGACCTATTTATTGACGATGAAACACAGAAATTGCAACCGAATTTAATACAAAAGGCACAATGCCGACATAAGTACAAGAGGACTGACACTTTAATTTTCTATGATTGGAACCTCTCCTGTGAATCCAGTTTTAGATTACGATGCTTGACTTCAGGTTTACTGTATACCTTGGACCTTCTTATTGACGATGAAACACAGAAATTGCATCCGAATTTAATACACAAGGCACAATGCCGGCTTAAGTACAAGACTACTGACACTCTCACTTTCTATGATTTGAACCTCTCCTGTGAGTCCAGTTTTACATTCCGATGGTTCACTTCAGGTTTACTGTATTCCTTGAACCATCTTATTGGCGATGAAATACAGAATTTGCTTCCGAATTTAAAATAAAAGGCACAATGCCGACTTAAGTACAAGAGGACTGACACTCTCACTTTCTATGATTTGAACCTCTCCTGTGAGGCCATTTTTAGATTCCGATGCTTCACTTCAGGTTTACTGTATCCGTTGGACCATCATATGGACGATGAAACACAGAAATTGCATCCGAATTTAATACAAAAGGCACGATGCCGACTTAAGTACAAGAGGACTGACACTCTAACTTTCTATGATTTGAACCTCTCCTGTGAGTCCAGTTTTAGATTTTGATGCTACACTTCAGGTTCACTGTATCCCTTGCACCTTCTTATTTACGATGGAACACAGAAATTGCATCCGAATTTAATACAAGGGGCACAATGACGACTTAAGTACAAGAGGATTGACACTCTCACTTTCAATGATTTGAACCTCTCCTGTGAGTCCAGTTTTAGATTCCGATGCTTCACTTCACGTTTACTGCATCCCTTGGACCTTCATATTGACGATGAAACACAGAAATGGCATCCGAATATAATAAAAAAGGCACAATGCCGACTTAAGTACAAGAGGACTTACACTCTAACTTCTTATGATTTGAACCTCTTCTGTGAGTCCAGTTTTAGATTCCGATGCATCACTTCTGATTTACTGTATACCTTGGACCTTTTTATTGACGATCAAACACAGAAATTGCATCCGAATTTAATACAAAAGCACAATGCTGACTTAAGTACAAGAAAACTGACTTTTACTTTCTATGATTGGAACCTCTCCTGTGGGTCCAGTTTTAGATTACGATGCTTCACTTTAGGTTTACTGTATCCCTTGGACATTCTTATTGACGATGAAACACAGAAATTGCATCCGGATTTAATACAAAATACATAATAACCACTTAAGTACAAGAGGACTGTCTCTCTCACTTTCTATGATTTGAACCTCTCCTGTGAGTCCACTTTTAGATTCCGATGCTTCACTTCAGGTTTACTGTTTCCCTTGGACCTTCTTTTTGACGATGAAACACAGAAATTGCATCCGAACGTAATACAAAAGGCGCAATGCCGACTTAAGTACAAGAGGACTGACACTCTAACTTTCTATGATTTGACCCTCTCCTGTTAGTCCAGTTTTAGATTCCGCTGCTTCACTTCAGGTTTACTGTATCCCTTGCACATTCTTATTGACGATGAAACACAGAAATTGCATCCGAATTTACTACAAAAGGCACAATGTCGACTTAAGTACAAGAGGACTGACACTCTCACTTTCTATGATTTGAACCTCTCCTGTGAGTCCAGTTTTAGATTCCGATGCTTCACTTCAGGTTTACTGTATCCCTTGGACCATCTTAAAGACGATGAAACACAGAAAATGCATCCGAATTTAATACAAAAGGCACAATGCGAACTTAAGTACAAGTGGATTGCCACTCTAACTCTCTATGCTTTGAACCTCTCCTGTGAGCCCAGTATTAGATTCCGATGCTGCACTTCAGGTTTACTGTATAGCTTGGACCTTCTTATTGACAATGAAACACAGAAATTGCATCCGAATTTAATACAAAATGCACAATGCCGACTTAAGTACAAGAGGACTGACACTCTCACTTTCTATGATTGGAACCTCTCCTAAGAGTCCAGTTTTAGATTACGATGCTTCACTTCAGGTTTACTGTATCCCTTGGACCTTCTTATTGACGATGAAACACAGAAATTGCATTCGAACTTAATACAAAAGGCACAATACCGACTTAAGTACAAGAGGACTGACACTCTCACTTTCGATGATTTGAACCTCTCCAGTGAGTCCAGTTTTAGATTCCGATGCTTCACTTCAGGTTTACTGTATCCCTTGGACTTTCTTATTGACGATGAAACACAGAAATTGCATCCGAATTTAACACAAAAGGCACAATGCCGACTTAAGTACAAGAGTACTGACACTCTAACTTTGTATGATTTGAACCTCTCCTGTGAGTCCAGTTTTAGATTCCGATGCTTCACATCAGGTTTACTGTATTCCTTGGACCTTTCTATTGATGATGAACCACAGAGATTGCTACCGAATTTAATACAAAAGGCACAATGCCGACTTAAGTACAAGAGGACTGACACTCTCACTTTCTATGATTTGAACCTGTCCTGTGAGTCCAGTTTTAGATTCCGATGCTTCACTTCAGGATTACGGTATCCGTTGGCCCTTCTTATTGACGATGAAACACAGCAATTGCATCCGAATTTAATACAAAAGGCACAATGCCGACTTCAATACAAGAGGACTGGCACTCTAACTTTCTATGATTTGAATCTCTCCTGTGAGTCCAGTTTTAGATTACGATGCTTCACTTCAGACTTACTGTATACCTTGGACCTTCTTATTGACGATGAAACACAGAAATTGCATTCGAATGTAATACAAAAGGCACAATGCCGACTTAAGTACAAGAGGACCGACACTCTAATTTTCTATGATTTTAACCTCTCCTGTGAGTCCAGTTTTAGATTACGATGCTTCACTTCAGGTTTACTGTATCCCTTGAACCTTCTTGTTGACGATGAAACACAGAAATTGCAGCCGAATGAAATACAAAAGGCAGTATGCCGACTTTAGTACAAGAGGACTGACGCTCTCACTTTCTATGATTTGAACCTCTCCTGTGTGTCCAGTTTTAGATTTCGATGCTTCACTTCAGGTATACTGAATCCCTTGGAACTTCTTATTGACGATGAAACACAGAAATTGCAACCGAATGTAACACAAAAGGCACAAGGCCGTCTTAACTACAAGAGGACTGACACTCTCACTTTCTATGGTTTGAACCTCTCCTCTGAGTCCAGTTTTAGATTCCGATGCTTCACGTCAGGTTTACTCTATACCTTGGACCTTCTTATTGACGATGAAACACAGAAATTGCATCCGAATTTAATACAAAAGGCACAATGCCGACTTAAGTACAAGAGGACCGACACTCTAATTTTCTATGATTTTAACCTCTCCTGTGAGTCCAGTTTTAGATTACGATGCTTCACTTCAGGTTTACTGTATCCCTTGAACCTTCTTATTGACGACGAAACACAGAAATTGCAGCCGAATGAAATACAAAAGGCAGTATGCCGACTTAAGTACAAGAGGACTGACACTCTAACTTTCTATAATTGGAACCTCTCCTGTGAGTCCAGTTTTAGGTTCCAATGCTTCACTTAAGGGTTTACTGTACACCTTGGACCTTCTTATTGACGATGAAACACAGAAATTGCATCCGAATTTAATACAAAAGGCACAATGCCGACCTAAGTACAAGAGGACTGTCACTCACACATTCTATGATTTGAGCCTCTCCTGTGAGTCCAGTTCTAGATTCCAATTCTTCACCTCAGGTTTACTGTATCCCTTGGACCTACTTATTGACGATGAATTACAGAAATTGCAACCGGATTTAATACAAAAGGCACAATGCCGACTTAAGTACAAGATTACTGACACTCTCAATTTCTATGATTTGAACCTCTCCTGTGAGTCCAGTTTTAGATTACGAACTTCACTTCAGGTTTACTGTATCCCTTGGACCTCCTTATTGACAATAAAACACAGAAATTGCATCGGAATTTAATACAAAAGGCACAATGCCGACTTCAGGACAAGGGCACTGACACTCTAACTTTCTATGATTGGAACCTCTCCTGTGAGTCCAGTTTTAGATTCCGATGCTTCACTTTATTATTACTGTGTACCTTGGACCTTCTTATTGACGATGAAACACAGAAATTGCATCTGAATTTAATATAAAAGGCACAATGCCGACTTAAGTACAAGAGGACTGACACTCTAACTTTCTATGATTTGAACCTCTCCTGTGAGTCCAGTTTTAGATTCCGATGCTTCACTTCAGGATACTGTATACCTTGGACCTTCTTATTGACGATGAAACACAGAAATTGCATCCGAATTTAATACAAAAGGCACAATGACGACTTACGTAAAAGAGGACTGACACTCTCACTTTCTATGATTTGAATCTCTCCTGTGAGTCCAGTTTTAGATTCCGATGCTTCACATCAGGTTTACTGTATTCCTTGGACCTTTTTAATGACGATGAACCACAGAAATTGCTACCGAATTTAATACAAAAGGCACAATGCCGACTTAAGAACAAGAGGACTGACACTCTCACTTTCTATGATTTGAATCTCTCCTATGAGTCCAGTTTTAGATTCCGATGCTTCACTTCAGAATTACGGTATCTCTTGGTCCTTCTTATTGACGATGAAACACAGCAATTGCATCCGAATTTAATACGAAAGGCACAATGCCGACTTCAGTACAAGAGGACTGGCACTCTAACTTTCTATGATTTGAATCACTCCTGTGAGTCCAGTTTTAGATTACGATGCTTCACTTCAGGTTTACTGTATCCCTTGAACTTTCTTATTGACGATGAAACACAGAAATTGCAGCCGAATGAAATACAAAAGGCAGTATGCCGACTTAAGTACAGGAGGACTGACACTCTCACTTTCTATGATTGGAACCTCTCCTGTGAGTCCAGTTTTAGATTACGATGCTTCACTACAGGTTTACTGTATCCCTTGAACCTTCTTATCGACGATGAAACACAGAAATTGCAGCCGAATGAAATACAAAAGGCAGTATGCCGACTTAAGTACAAGAGGACTGACGCTCTCATCTCTATGATTTGAACCTCTCCTGTGTGTCCAGTTTTAGATTTCGATGCTTCACTTCAGGTATACTGAATCCCTTGGAACTTCTTATTGACGATGAAACACAGAAATTGCAACCGAATGTAACACAAAAAGCACAACGCCGTCTTAACTACAAGAGGACTGACACTCTCACTATCTATGGTTTGAACCTCTGCTCTGAGACCAGTTTTAGATTCCGATGCTTCACGTCAGGTTTACTGTATCCTTTGGACCTTCTTATTGACGATAAATCACAGAAATTGCATCCGAATTTAATACAAAAGGCACAATGCCGACTTAAGTACAAGAGGACTGACACTCTAACTTTCTATGATTTGAACCTCTCCTGTGAGTCCAGTTTTAGATTCCGATGCTTCACTTCAGGATTACTGTATACCTTGGACCTTCTTATTGACGATGAAACACAGAAATTGCATCCGAATTTAATACAAAAGGCACAATGACGACTTACGTAAAAGAGGACTGACACTCTCACTTTCTATGATTTGAATCTCTCCTGTGAGTCCAGTTTTGCATTCCGATGCTTCACATCAGGTTTACTGTATTCCTTGGACCTTTTTATTGACGATGAACCACAGAAATTGCTACCGAATTTAATACAAAAGGCACAATGCCGACTTCAGTACAAGAGGACTGGCACTCTAACTTTCTATGATTTGAATCTCTCCTGTGAGTCCAGTTTTAGATTCCGATGCTTCACTTCAGGTTTACTGTATACTTTGGACCTTCTTATTGACGATGAAACACAGAAATTGCATCCGAATTTAATACAAAAGGCACAATGCCGACGTAAGTACAAGAGGACCGAAACTCTAATTTTCTATGATTTTAACCGCTCCTGTGAGTCCAGTTTTAGATTACGATGCTTCACTTCAGGTTTACTGTATCCCTTGAACTTTCTTATTGACGATGAAACACAGAAATTGCAGCCGAATGAAGTACAAAAGGCAGTATGCCGACTTAAGTACAAGAGGACTCACGCTCTCACTTTCTATGATTTGAACCTCTCCTGTGTGTACAGTTTTAGATTTCGATGCTTCACTTCAGGTATACTGAATCCCTTGGAACTTCTTATAGACGATGAAACACAGAAATTGCAACCGAATGTAACACAAAAGGCACAAGGCCGTCTTAACTACAAGAGGACTGACACTCTCACTTTCTATGGTTTTAACCTGTCCTCTGAGTCCAGTTTTAGATTCCGATGCTTCACGTCAGGTTTACTGTATCCTTTGGACATTCTTATTGACGATAAAACACAGAAATTGCATCCGAATTTAATACAAAATTCACAATGCCGACTTAATTACAAGAGGACTGACACTCTCACTTTCTATGATTTGAACCTCTCCTGTGAGTCCAGTTTTAGATTACGATGCTTCACTTCAGGTTTACTGTATCCCTTGGACCTTCTCATTGACGATGAAACACAGAAATTGCATCCGAATGTAATACAAAAGGCACAATGCCGACTTAAGTACAAGAGGACTGACACTCTCACTTTCTATGATTTGAACCTCTCCTATGAGTCCAGTTCTAGATTCCGATGCTTCACTTCAGGATTACGGTATCCCTTGGTCCTTCTTATTGACGATGAAACACAGCAATTGCATCCGAATTTAATACAAAAGGCACAATGCCGACTTCAGTACAAGAGGACTGGCACTCTAACTTTCTATGATTTAACCTCTCCTGTGAGTCCAGTTTTAGATTCCGATGTTTCACTTCAGGTTTACTGTATACCTTGGACCTTCTTATTGACGATGAAACACAGAAATTGCATCCGAATTTAATACAAAAGGCACAATGCCGACTTAAGTACAAGAGGACCGACACTCTAATTTTCTATGATTTTAACCTCTCCTGTGAGTCCAGTTTTAGATTACGATGCTTCACTTCAGGTTTACTGTATCCCTTGAACCTTCTTATTGACGAAGAAACACAGAAATTGCAGCCGAATGAAATACAAAAGGCAGTATGCCGACTTAAGTACAAGAGGACTGACGCTCTCACTCTCTATGATTTGAACCTCTCCTGTGTGTCCAGTTTTAGATTTCGATGCTTCACCTCAGGTATACTTAATCCCTTTGAACTTCTTATTGACGATGAAACACAGAAATAGCAACCGAATGTAACACAAAAGGCACAAGGCCGTCTTAACTACAAGAGGACTGACACTCTCACTTTCTATGGTTTGAACCTCTCCTCTGAGTCCAGTTTTAGATTCCGATGCTTCACGTCAGGTTTACTGTATCCTCTGGACCTTCTTATTGACGATAAAACACAGAAATTGCATCCGAATTTAATACAAAAGGCACAATGCCGACTTAAGTACAAGAGGACTGACACTCTAACTTTCTATAATTGGAACCTCTCCTGTGAGTCCAGTTTTAGGTTCCAATGCTTCACTTTAGGTTTTCTGTATACCTTGGACCATCTTATTGACGATGAAACACAGAAATTGCATCCGAATTTAATACAAATGGCACAATGCCGACCTAAGTACAAGAGGACTGTCACTCACACATTCTATGATTTGAGCCTCTCCTGTGAGTCCAGTTCTAGATTCCAATTCTTCACCTCAGGTTTACTGTATCCCTTGGACCTACTTATTGACGATGAAACACAGAAATTGCAACCGAATTTAATACAACAGGCACAATGCCGACTTAAGTACAAGATTACTGACACTCTCTATTTCTATGATTTGAACCTCTCCTGTGAGTCCAGTTTTAGATTACGAACTTCACTTCAGGTTTACTGTATCCCTTGGACCTCCTTATTGACGATAAAACACAGAAATTGCATCGGAATTTAATACAAAAGGCACAATGCCGACTTCAGGACAAGGGGACTGACACTCTAACTTTCTATGATTGGAACCTCTCCTGTGAGTCCAGTTTTAGATTCCGATGCTTCACTCTATTATTACTGTGTACCTTGGACCTTCTTATTGACGATGAAACACAGAAATTGCATCCGAATTTAACATAAAAGGCACAATGCCGACTTAAGTACAAGAGGACTGACACTCTAACTTTCTATAATTTGAACCTCTCCTGTGAGTCCAGTTTTAGATTCCGATGCTTCACTTCAGGATTACTGTATACCTTGGACCTTCTTATTGACGATGAAACACAGAAATTGCATCCGAATTTAATACAAAAGGCACAATGACGACTTACGTAAAAGAGGACTGACACTCTCACTTTCTATGATTTGAATCTCTCCTGTGAGTCCAGTTTTGCATTCCGATGCTTCACATCAGGTTTACTGTATTCCTTGGACCTTTTTATTGACGATGAACCACAGAAATTGCTACCGAATTTAATACAAAAGGCACAATGCCGACTTAAGTACAAGAGGACTGACACTCTCACTTTCTATGATTTGAACCTCTCCTGTGAGTGCAGTTTTAGATTCCGATGCTTCACTTCAGGATTACGGTATCCCTTGATCCTTCTTATTGACGATGAAACACAGCAATTGCATCCGAATTTAATACAAAAGGCACAATGCCGACTTCAGTACAAGAGGACTGGCACTCTAACTTTCTATGATTTGAATCTCTCCTGTGAGTCCAGTTTTAGATTCCGATGCTTCACTTCAGGTTTACTGTATACCTTGGACCTTCTTATTGACGATGAAACACAGAAATTGCATCCGAATTCAATACAAAAGGCACAATGCCGACGTAAGTACAAGAGGACCGAAACTCTAATTTTCTATGATTTTAACCGCTCCTGTGAGTCCAGTTTTAGATTACGATGCTTCACTTCAGGTTTACTGTATCCCTTGAACTTTCTTATTGACGATGAAACACAGAAATTGCAGCCGAATGAAATACAAAAGGCAGTATGCCGACTTAAGTACAAGAGGACTCACGCTCTCACTTTCTATGATTTGAACCTCTCCTGTGTGTACAGTTTTTGATTTCGATGCTTCACTTCAGGTTTACTGAATCCCTTGGAACTTCTTATTGACGATGAAACACAGAAATTGCAACCGAATGTAACACAAAAGGCACAAGGCCGTCTTAACTACAAGAGGACTGACACTCTCACTTTCTATGGTTTTAACCTCTCCTCTGAGTCCAGTTTTAGATTCCGATGCTTCACGTCAGGTTTACTGTATCCTTTGGACATTCTTATTGACGATAAAACACAGAAATTGCATCCGAATTTAATACAAAAGGCACAATGCCGACTTAAGTACAAGAGGACTGACACTCTAACTTTCTATAATTGGAACCTCTGTTGTGAGTCCAGTTTTAGGTTCCGATGCTTCACTTTAGGTTTACTGTATACTTTGGACCTTCTTATTAACGATGAAACACAGAAATTGCATCCGAATTTAATACAAATGGCACAATGCCGACCTAAGCACAAGAGGACTGTCACTCACACATTCTATGATTTGAGCCTCTCCTGTGAGTCCAGTTCTAGATTCCAATTCTTCACTTCAGGTTTACTGTATCCCTTGGACCTACTTATTGACGATGAAACTCAGAAATTGCAACCGAATTTAATACTAAAGGCACAATGCCGACTTAAGTACAAGAGTACTGACACTCTAACTTTCTATAATTGAAACCTCTCCTGTGAGTCGAGTTTTAGGTTCCGATGCTTTACTTCAGGTTTACTGTATCCCTTGGACCCTCTTATTGACGAAGAAACACAGAAATTGCAGCCGAATGAAATACAAAAGGCAGTATGCCGACTTAAGTACAAGAGGACTGACGCTCTCACTCTCTATGATTTGAACCTCTCCTGCGTGTCCAGTTTTACATTTCGATGCTTCACCTCAGGTATACTGAATCCCTTTCAACTTCTTATTGACGATGAAACACAGAAATTGCAACCGAATGTAACACAAAAGGCACAAGGCCGTCTTAACTACAAGAGGACTGACACTCTCACTTTCTATGGTTTGAACCTCTCCTCTGAGTCCAGTTTTAGATTCCGATGCTTCACGTCAGGTTTACTGTATCCTCTGGACCTTCTTATTGACGATAAAACACAGAAATTGCATCCGAATTTAATACAAAAGGCACAATGCCGACTTAAGTACAAGAGTACTGACACTCTAACTTTCCATGATTTGAACCTCTCCTGTGAGTCCAGTTTTAGATTACGACGCTTCACTTCAGGTTTACTGTATCCCTTGGACCTTCTCATTGACGATGAAACACAGAAATTGCATCCGAATGTAATACAAAAGGCACAATGCCGACTTAAGTACAAGAGGACTGACACTCTCACTTTCTATGATTTGAACCTCTCCTATGAGTCCAGTTCTAGATTCCGATGCTTCACTTCAGGATTACGGTATCCCTTGGTCCTTCTTATTGACGATGAAACACAGCAATTGCATCCGAATTTAATACAAAAGGCACAATGCCGACTTAAGTACAAGAGGACCGACACTCTAATTTTCTATGATTTTAACCTCTCCTGTAAGTCCAGTTTTAGATTACGATGCTTCACTTCAGGTTTACTGTATCCCTTGAACCTTCTTATTGACGAAGAAACACAGAAATTGCAGCCGAATGAAATACAAAAGGCAGTATGCCGACTTAAGTACAAGAGGACTGACGCTCTCACTCTCTATGATTTGAACCTCTCCTGTGTGTCCAGTTTTAGATTTCGATGCTTCACCTCAGGTATACTGAATCCCTTTGAACTTCTTATTGACGATGAAACACAGAAATTGCAACCGAATGTAACACAAAAGGCACAAGGCCGTCTTAACTACAAGAGGACTGACACTCTCACTTTCTATGGTTTGAACCTCTCCTCTGAGTCCAGTTTTAGATTCCGATGCTTCACGTCAGGTTTACTGTATCCTTTGGACCTTCTTATTGACGATAAAACACAGAAATTGCATCCGAATTTAATACAAAAGGCACAATGCCGACTTAAGTACAGGAGGACTGACACTCTAACTTTCTATAATTGGAACCTCTCCTGTGAGTCCAGTTTTAGGTTCCGATGCTTCACTTTAGGTTTTCTGTATACCTTGGACTTTCTTATTGACGATGAAACACAGAAATTGCATCCGAATTTAATACAAATGGCACAATGCCGACCTAAGTACAAGAGGACTGTCACTCACACATTCTATGATTTGAGCCTCTCCTGTGAGTCCAGTTCTAGATTCCAATTCTTCACCTCAGGTTTACTGTATCCCTTGGACCTGCTTATTGACGATGAAACACAAAAATTGCAACCGAATTTAATACAAAAGGCACAATGCCGACTTAAGTACAAGATTACTGACACTCTCAATTTCTATGGTTTGAACCTCTCCTGTGAGTCCAGTTTTATATTACGAACTTCACGTCAGGTTTACTGTATCTCTTGGACCTCCTTATTGACGATAAAACACAGAAATTGCATCGGAATTTAATACAAAACGCACAATGCCGACTTCAGGACAAGAGGACTGACACTCTAACTTTCTATGAATTGAACCTCTCCTGTGAGTCCAGTTTTATATTACGAACTTCACTTCAGGTTTACTGTATCTCTTGGACCTCCTTATTGACGATGAAACACAGAAATTGCATCCGAATTTAATACAAAAGACACAATGACTACTTACGTAAAAGAGGACTGACACTCTCACTTTCTATGATTTGAATCTCTCCTGTGAGTCCAGTTTTAGTTTCCGATGCTTCACTTCATGTTTGCTGTATACCTTGGACCTTCTTATTGACGATGAATCTTAGAAATTGCATCCGAATTTAATACAAAAGGCACAATGCCGACTTAAGTACAAGAGGACTGACACTCTAACTTTCTATGAATTGAACCTCTCCTGTGAGTCCAGTTTTAGATTCCGATGCTTCACTTCAGGATTACTGTATACCTTGGACCTTCTTATTGACGATGAAACGCAGAAATTGCATCCGAATTTAATACAAAAGAAACAATGACTACTTACGTAAGAGAGGACTGACACTCTCACTTTCTATGATTTGAATCTCTCCTGTGAGTCCAGTTTTAGATTCCGATGCTTCACATCAGGTTTACTGTATTCCTTGGACCTATTTATTGACAATGAAACACAGAAATTGCAACCGAATTTAATACAAAATGCACAATGCCGACTTAAGTACAAGAGGACTGACACTCTCACTTTCTATGATTTGAACCTCTCCTGTGAGTCCCGTTTCAGATTCCGATGCTTCACTTCAGGTTTACTGTGTCCCTTGGACCATCATATGGACGATGAAACACAGAAATTGCAACCGAATTTAATACAAAAGGCACAATGCCGACTTAAGTACTAGAGGACTGACATTCTCAATTTCTATGATTTGAACCTCTCCTGTGAGTCCTGTTTTAGTTTACGACGCTTCACTTCAGGATTACTGTATTCCTTGGACCTTCTTATTGACGATGAAACCTAGATATTGCATCCGAATTTAATACAGAAGGCACAATGCCGGCCTAAGTACAAGAGGACTGACACTCTCACTTTCTTTGATTTGAACGTCTCCTGTGAGTCCAATTTTACATTCCGATGCTTCACTTCAGATTTACTGTATCCCTTGGACCTTCTTATTGACGATGAGACACAGATATTGCATCCGAATGTAATACAAAAGCCACAATGCCGACTTAAGTACAAGAGGACTGACACTCTCACTTTCTATGGTTTGAACCTCTCCTCTGAGTCCAGTTTTAGATTCCGATGCTTCACGTCAGGTTTACTGTATCCTTTGGACCTTCTTATTGACGATAAAACACAGAAATTGCATCCGAATTTAATACAAAAGGCACAATGCCGACTTAAGTACAAGAGGACTGACACTCTAACTTTCTATAATTGGAATCTCTCCTGCGAGTCCAGTTTTAGGTTCCGATGCTTCACTTTAGGTTTACTGTATACCTTGGACCTTCTTATTGACGATGAAACACAGAAATTGCATCCGAATTTAATACAAAAGGCACAATGCCGACCTAAGTACAAGAGGACTGTCACTCACACATTCTATGATTTGAGCCTCTCCTGTGAGTCCAGTTCTAGATTCCAATTCTTCACCTCAGGTTTACTGTATCCCTTGGACCTACTTATTGACGATGAAACACAGAAATTGCAACCGAATTTATTACAAAAGGCACAATGCCGACTTAAGTACAAGCTTACTGACACTATCAATTTCTATGATTTGAACCTCTCCTGTGAGTCCTTTTTTAGATTACGAACTTCACTTAGGTTTAATGTATCCCTTGGACCTCCTTATTGACGATAAAACACAGAAATTGCATCGGAATTTAATACAAAAGGCACAATGCCGACTTCAGGACAAGGGGACTGACACTCTAACTTTCTATGATAGCAACCTCTCCTGTGAGTCCAGTTTCAGATTCCGATGCTTCACTTTATTATTACTGTGTACCTTGGACCTTCTTATTGACGATGAAACACAGAAATTGCATCCGAATTTAATATAAAAGGCACAATGCCGACTTAAGTACAAGAGGACTGACACTCTAACTTTCTATGAATTGAACCTCTCCTGTGAGTCCAGTTTTAGATTCCGATGCTTCACTACAGGATTACTGTATATCTTGGACCTTCTTATTGACGATGAAACACAGAAATTGCATCCGAATTTAATACAAAAGACACAATGACGACTTACGTAAAAGAGGACTGACACTCTCACTTTCTATGATTTGAATCTCTCCTGTGAGTCCAGTTTTAGATTCCGATGCTTCACATCAGTTTTACTGTATTCCTTGGACCTATTTATTGACGATGAAACACAGAAATTGCAACCGAATTTAATACAAAAGGCACAATGCGGACTTAAGTACAAGAGGACTGACACTCTAATTTTCTATGATTGGAACCTCTCCTGTTAGTCCAGTTTTAGATTACGATGCTTCACTTCAGGTTTACTGTATACCTTGGACCTTCTTATTGACGATGAAACACAGAAATTGCATCCGAATTTAATACAAAAGGCACAATGCCGACTTAAGTACAAGAGGACCGACACTCTAATTTTCTATGATTTTAACCTCTCCTGTGAGTCCAGTTTTATATTACGATGCTTCACTTCAGGTTTACTGTATCCCTTGAACCTTCTTATTGACGAAGAAACACAGAAATTGCAGCCGAATGAAATACAAAAGGCAGTATGCCGACTTAAGTACAAGAGGACTGAGGCTCTCACTCTCTATGATTTGAACCTCTCCTGTGTGTCAAGTTTTAGATTTCGATGCTTCACTTCAGGTATACTGAATCCCTTGGCACTTCTTATTGACGATGAAACACAGAAATTGCAACCGAATGTAACACAAAAGGCAAAAGGCCGTCTTAACTACAAGAGGACTGACACTCTCACTTACTATGGTTTGAACCTCTCCTCTGAGTCCAGTTTTAGATTCCGATGCTTCACGTCAGGTTTACTGTATCCTTTGGACCTTCTTATTGACGATAAAACACAGAAATTGCATCCGAATTTAATACACAAGGCACAATGACGACTTACGTAAAAGAGGACTGACACTCTCACTTTCTATGATTTGAATCTCTCCTGTGAGTCCAGTTTTAGATTCCGATGCTTCACATCAGGTTTACTGTATTCCTTGGACCTATTTATTGACGATGAAACACAGAAATTGCAACCGAATTTAATACAAAAGGCACAATGCGGACTTAAGTACAAGAGGACTGACACTCTAATTTTCTATGATTGGAACCTCTCCTGTTAGTCCAGTTTTAGATTACGATGCTTCACTTCAGGTTTACTGTATAACTTGGACCTTCTTATTGACGATGAAACACAGAAATTGCATCCGAATTTAATACACAAGGCACAATGCCGGCTTAAGTACAAGACTACTGACACTCTCACTTTCTATGTTTGAACCTCTCCTGTGAGTCCAGTTTTACATTCCGATGGTTCACTTCAGGTTTACTGTATCCCTTGAACCATCTTATTGGCGATGAAACACAGAATTTGCTTCCGAATTTAAAATAAAAGGCACAATGCTGACTTAAGTACAAGAGGACTGACACTCTCACTTTCTATGATTTGAACCTCTCCTGTGAGTCCAGTTTTAGATTACGATGCTTCACTTCAGGTTTACTGTATCCTTTGAACCTTCTTATTGACGAAGAAACACAGAAATTGCAGCCGAATGAAATACAAAAGGCAGTATGCTGACTTAAGTACAAGAGGACTGACGCTCTCACTCTCTATGATTTGAACCTCTCCTGTGTGTCCAGTTTTACATTTCGATGCTTCACTTCAGGTATACTGAATCCCTTGGAACTTCTTATTGACGATGAAACACAGAAATTGCAACTGAATGTAACACAAAAGGCACAAGGCCGTCTTAACTACAAGAGGACTGACACTCTCACTTTCTATGGTTTGAACCTCTCCTCTGAGTAAAGTTTTAGATTCCGATGCTTCACGTCAGGTTTACTGTATCCTTTGCACCTTCTTATTGACGATAAAACACAGAAATTGCATCCGAATTTAATACAAAAGGCACAATGCCGACTAAGGTACAAGAGGACTGACACTCTAACTTTCTATATTGGAATCTCTCCTGTGAGTCCAGTTTTAGGTTCCGATGCTTCACTTTATGTTTACTGTATACTTTGGACCTTCTTATTGACGATGAAACACAGAAATTGCATCCGAATTTAATACAAAAGGCACAATGCCGCCCTAAGTACAAGAGGACTGTCACTCACACATTCTATGATTTGAGCCTCTCCTGTGAGTCCAGTTCTAGATTCCAATTCTTCACCTCAGGTTTACTGTATCCCTTGGACCTACTTATTGACGATGAAACACAGAAATTGCAACCGAATTTATTACAAAAGGCACAATGCCGACTTAAGTACAAGATTACTGACACTCTCAATTTCTATGATTTGAACCTCTCCTGTGAGTCCAGTTTTAGATTACGAACTTCACTTAGGTTTAATGTATCCCTTGGACCTCCTTATTGACGATAAAACACAGAAATTGCATCGGAATTTAATACAAAAGGCACAATGCCGACTTCAGGACAAGGGGACTGACACTCTAACTTTCTATGATCGGAACCTCTCCTGTGAGTCCAGTTTCAGATTCCGATGCTTCACTTTATTATTACTGTGTACGTTGGACGTTCTTATTGACGATGAAACACAGAAATTGCATCCGAATTTAATATAAAAGGCACAATGCCGACTTAAGTACAAGAGGACTGACACTCTAACTTTCTATGATTTGAACCTCTCCTGTGAGTCCAGATTAAGTTTCCGATGCTTCACTTCATGTTTACTGTATACCTTGGACCTTCTTATTGACGATGAATCTTAGAAATTGCATCCGAATTTAATACAAAAGGCACAATGACGACTTAAGTACAAGAGGATTGACACTCTCACTTTCAATGATTTGAACCTCTCCTGTGAGTCCAGTTTTAGATTCCGATGTTTCACCTCACGTTTACTGCATCCCTTGGACCTTGATATTGACGATGAAACACAGAAATTGCATCCGAATATAATAAAAAAGGCACAATGCCGATTTAAGTACAAGAGGACTTACACTCTAACTTCCTATGATTTGAACTTCTTGCGTGAGTCCAGTTTTAGATTCCGATGCATCACTTCAGATTTACTGTATACCTTGGACCTTCTAATTGACGATGAAACACAGAAATTGCATCCGAATTTAATACAAAAGCACAATGCTGACTTAAGTACAAGATTACTGACTTTCACCTTCTATGATTTGAACCTCTCCTGTGAGTCCAGTTTTAGATTTCGATGCTACACTTTAGGTTAAATCTATACCATGGACCTTCTTATTGACGATGAAACACAGAAATTGCATCCGAATTTAATACAAAATGCACAATGCCGACATAAGTGCAACAGGACTGACACTCTAACTTTCTATGATTGGAACCTCTCCTGTGGGTCCAGTTTTAGATTACGATGCTTCACTTTAGGTTTACTGTATCCCTTGGACCGTCTTACTGATGATGAAACACAGAAATTGCATCCGAATTTAATACAAAAGGCACAAAGCCGACTTAAGTACAAGAGGACTGACACTCTCTTTTCTATGATTTGAACCTCTCCTGTGAGTTCACTTTCAGATTCCGATGCTTCACTTCATGTTTACTGTATACCTTGGACCTTCTTATTGCCGATGAATCTTAGAAATTGCATCCGAATTTAATACAAAAGGCACAATGACGACTTAAGTACAAGAGGATTGACACTCTCACTTTCAATGATTTGAACCTCTCCTGTGAGTCCAGTTTTAGTTTCCGATGCTTCACTTCATGTTTACTGTATACCTTGGACCTTCTTATTGACGATGAATCTTAGAAATTGCATCCGAATTTAATACAAAAGACACAATGCCGACTTAAGTACAAGAGGACTGACACTCTAACTTTCTATGAATTGAACCTCTCCTGTGAGTCCAGTTTTAGATTCCGATGCTTCACTTCAGGATTACTGTATACCTTGGACCTTCTTATTGACGATGAAACACAGAAATTGCATCCGAATTTAATACAAAAGGCACAATGGCGACTTACGTAAAAGAGGACTGACACTCTCACTTTCTATTATTTGAATCTCTCCTGTGAGTCCAGTTTTAGATTCCGATGCTTCACATCAGGTTTACTGTATTCCTTGGACCTATTTATTGACGATGAAACACAGAAATTGCAACCGAATTTAATACAAAAGGCACAATGCGGACTTAAGTACAAGAGGACTGACACTCTAATTTTCTATGATTGGAACCTCTCCTGTGAGTCCAGTTTTAGATTACGATGCTTCTCTTCAGGTTTACTGTATACCTTGGACCTTCTTATTGACGATGAAACACAGAAATTGCATCCGAATTTAATACACAAGGCACAATGCCGGCTTAAGTACAAGACTACTGACACTCTCACTTTCTATCATTTGAACCTCTCCTGTGAGTCCAGTTTTACATTCCGATGTTTCACTTCAGGTTTACTGTATCCCTTGAACCATCTTATTGGCGATGAAACACAGAATTTGCTTCCGAATTTAAAATAAAAGGCACAATGCCGACTTAAGTACAAGAGGACTGACACTCTCACTTTCTTAGATTTGAACCTCTCCTGTGAGTCCCGTTTTAGATTCCGATGCTTCACTTCAGGTTTACTGTATCCCTTGGACCATCATATGGACGATGAAACACAGAAATTGCAACCGAAAATAATACAAAAGGCACAATGCGGACTTAAGTACTAGAAGACTGACATTCTCAATTTATATGATTTGAACCTCTCCTGTGAGTCCAGTTTTAGATTACGATGCTTCACTTCAGGATTACTGTATTCCTTGGACCTTCTTATTGACGATGAAACCTAGATATTGCATCCGAATTTAATACAGAAGGCACAATGCAGGCCTAAGTACAAGAGGACTGACACTCTCACTTTCTTTGATTTGAACGTCTCCTGTGAGTCCAATTTTACATTCCGATGCTTCACTTCAGATTTACTGTATCCCTTGGACCTTCTTATTGACGATGAGACACAGAAATTGCATCCGAATTTAATACAAAAGGCACAATGCTGTCTTAAGTACAAGAGGACTGACACTCTCACTATCTATAATTTGAACCTCTCCTGTGAGTCCAGTTTCGGATTCCGATGCGTCACTTCAGGTTTACTGTTTCCCTTGGTCCTTCTTATTGACGAAGAAACACAAAAATTGCATCCGAATTTAATACAAAAGGCACAATGCCGACTTACGTAAAAGAGGACTGACACTCTCACTTTCTTTGATTTGAACCTCTCCTGTGAGTCCAGTTTTAGATTCCGATGCTTCACTTTAGGTTTACTGTATACCTTGGACCTTCTTATTGACGATGAAACACAGAAATTGCATCCGAATTTAATACAAAAGGCACAATGCCGATCTAAGCACAAGAGGACTGTCACTCACACATTCTATGATTTGAGCCTCTCCTGTGAGTCCAGTTCTAGATTCCAATTCTTCACCTCAGGTTTACTGTATCCCTTGGACCTACTTATTGACGATGAAACACAGAAATTGCAACCGAATTTATTACAAAAGGCACAATGCCGACTTAAGTACAAGATTACTGACACTCTCAATTTCTATGATTTGAACCTCTCCTGTGGGTCCAGTTTTAGATTACGAACTTCACTTCAGGTTAAATGTACCCCTTGGACCTCCTTATTGACGATAAAACACAGAAAATGCATCGGAATTTAATACAAAAGGCACAATGCCGACTTAAGTACAAGAGGACTGACACTCTAACTTTCTATGATTTGAACCTCTCCTGTGAGTCCAGTTTAAGTTTCCGATGCCTCAGTTCATGTTTACTGTATACCTTGGACCTTCTTATTGACGATGAATCTTAGAAATTGCATCCGAATTTAATACAAAAGGCACAATGACGACTTAAGTACAAGAGGATTGACACTCTCTCTTTCAATGATTTGAACCTCTCCTGTGAGTCCAGTTTTAGATTCCGATGCTTCACTTCACGTTTACTGCATCCCTTGGACCTTCATATTGACGATGAAACACAGAAATTGCATCCGAATATAATAAAAAAGGCACAATGCCGACTTAAGTACAAGAGGACTTACACTCTAACTTCCTATGATTTGAACCTCTTCTGTGAGTCCAGTTTTAGATTCCGATGCATCACTTCAGATTTACTGTATACCTTGGACCTTCTTATTGACGATGAGACACAGAAATTGCATCCGAATTTAATACAAAAGCACAATGCTGACTTAAGTACAAGATTACTGACTTTCACTTTCTATGATTTGAACCTCTCCTGTGAGTCCAGTTTTAGATTTCGATGCTACACTTTAGGTTTACTGTATACCATGGACCTTCTTATTGACGATGAAACTAAGAAATTGCATCCGAATTTAATACAAAATCCACAATGCCGACATAATTGCAACAGGACTGACACTCTAACTTTCTATGATTGGAACCTCTCCTGTGGGTCCAGTTTTAGATTACGATGCTTCACTTTAGGTTTACTGTATCCCTTGGACCGTCTTACTGACGATGAGACACAGAAATTGCATCCGAATTTAATACAAAAGGCACAAAGCCGACTTAAGTACATTAGGACTGAAACTCTCTTTTCTATGATTTGAACCTCTGCTGTGAGTTCACTTTCAGATTCCGATGCTTCCCTTCAGGTTTACTGTATAACTTGGACCTTCTTATTGACGATGAAATACAGAAATTGCATCCGAATTTAACACAAAAGGCACAATGCCGACTTAAGTACAAGAGGACTGACACTCTCACTTTCTATGATTGGAACCTCTAATGTGGGTCCAGTTTTAGATTACGATGCTTCACTTTAGGTTTACTGTATCCCTTGGACCTTCTTATTGACGATGAAACACAGAAATTGCATCCGGATTTAATACAAAAGGCATAATGCCAACTTAAGTACAAGAGGACTGTCTCTCTCACTTTCTATGATTTGAACCTCTCCTGTGAGTCCAGTTTTAGATTCCGATGCTTCACTTCAGGTTTACTGTTTCCCTTGGATCTTCTTATTGACGATGAAACACAGAAATTGCATCCGAACGTAATACAAAAGGCACAATGCCGACTTAAGTACAAGAGGACTGACACTCTAACTTTTTATGATTTGAACCTCTCCTGTTAGTCCAGTTTTACATTCCGCTGCTTCACTTCAGGTTTACTGTATCCCTTGGACCTACTTATTGACGATGAAACACAGAAATTGCAACCGAATTCAAAACAAAGGCACAATGCCGACTTAAGTACAGGATTACTGACACTCTAAATTTCTATGATTTGAACCTCTCCTGTGAGTCCAGTTTTAGATTACGAACTTCACTTCAGATTTACTGTATCCCTTGGACCTCCTTATTGACGATAAAACACAGAAATTGCATCGGAATTTAATACAAAAGGCACAATGCGAACTTAAGTACAAGTGGATTGCCACTCTAACTCTCTATGCTTTGAACCTCTCCTGTGAGCCCAGTATTAGATTCCGATGCTGCACTTCAGGTTTACTGTAAAGCTTGGACCTTCTTATTGACAATGATACACAGAAATTGCATCCGTATTTAATACAAAAGGCACAATGCCGACTTAAGTACAAGAGGACTGACACTCTCACTTTCTATGATTGGAACCTCTCCTAAGAGTCCAGGTTTAGATTACGATGCTTCACTTCAGGTTTACTGTATCCCTTGGACCCTCTTATTGACGATGAAACACAGAAATTGCATCCGAATTTAATACAAAAAGTATAATACCGACTTAAGTACAAGAGGACTGACACTCTCACTTTCTATGATTTGAACCTCTCCTGTGAGTCCAGTTTTAGATTCCGATGCTTCACTTCAGGTTTACTGTATCCCTTGGACTTTCTTATTGACGATGAAACACAGAAATTGCATCCGAATTTAATACAAAAGGCACAATGCCGACCTAAGTACATGAGGACTGTCACCCACACATTCTATGATTTGAGCCTCTCCTGTGAGTCCAGTTCTAGATTCCAATTCTTCACTTCAGGTTTACTGTATCCCTCGGACCTACTTATTGACGATGAAACACAGAAATTGCAACCGAATTCAATACAAAGGCACAATGCAGACTTAAGTACAAGATTACTGACACTCTAAATTTCTATGATTTGAACCTCACCTGTGAGTCCAGTTTTAGATTACGAACTTCACTTCAGATTTACTGTATCCCTTGGACCTCCTTATTGACGATAAAACACAGAAATTGCATCGGAATTTAATACAAAAGGCACAATGCCGACTTAAGTACAAGAGGACTGACACTCTAACTTTCTATGATTTGAACCTCTCCTGTGAGTCCAGTTTAAGTTTCCGATGCTTCAGTTCATGTTTACTGTATACCTTGGACTTTCTTATTGACGATGAATCTTAGAAATTGCATCCGAATTTAATACAAAAGGCACAATGACGACTTAAGTACAAGAGGATTGACACTATCTCTTTCAGTGATTTGAACCTCTCCTGGGAGTCCAGTTTTAGATTCCGATGCTTCACTTCACGTTTACTGCATCCCTTAGACCTTCATAATGACGATGAAACACAGAAATTGCATCCGAATATAATAAAAGAGGCACAATGCCGACTTAAGTACAAGAGGACTTACACTCTAACTTCCTATGATTTGAACCTCTTCTGTGAGTCCAGTTTTAGACTCCGATGCATCACTTCAGATTTACTGTATACCTTGGACCTTCTTATTGACGATGAAACACAGAAATTGCATCCGAAATTAATACAAAAGCACAATGCTGACTTAAGTACAAGATTACTGACTTTCACTTTCTATGATTTGAATCTCTCCTGTGAGTCCAGTTTTAGATTTCGATGCTACACTTTAGGTTTACTGTATACCATGGACCTTCTTATTGACGATGAAACACAGAAATTGCATCCGAATTTAATACAAAATGCACAATGCCGACATAAGTGCAACAGGACTGACACTCTAACTTTCTATGATTGGAACCTCTCCTGTGGGTCCAGTTTTAGATTACGATGCTTCACTTTAGGTTTACTGTATCCCTTGGACCGTCTTACTGACGATGAAACACAGAAATTGCATCCGAATTTAATACAAAAGGCACAAAGCCGACTTAAGTACAAGAGGACTGACACTCTCTTTTCTATGATTTGAACCTCTGCTGTGAGTTCACTTTCAGATTCTGATGCTTCCCTTCAGGTTTACTGTATCCCTTGGACCTTCTTATTGACGATGAAATACAGAAATTGCATCCGAATTTAACACAAAAGGCACAATGCCGACTTAAGTACAAGAGGACAGACACTCTCACTTTCTATGATTGGAACCTCTACTGTGGGTCCAGTTTTAGATTACGATGCTTCACTTCAGGTTTACTGTATCCCTTGAACCTTCTTATTGATGATGAAATACAGAAATTGCAGCCGAATGAAATACAAAAGGCAGTATGCCGACTTAAGTACAAGAGGACTGACACTCTCACTCTCTATGATTTGAACCTCTCCTATGTGTCCAGTTTCAGATTTCGATGCTTCACTTCAGGTTTACTGTATCCCTTGGACTTTCTTATTGACGATGAAACACAGAAATTGCATCCGAATTTAATACAAAAGGCACAATGCCGAACTTAAGTACAAGAGTACTGACACTCTGACTTTCTATGATTCGAACCTCTCCTGTGAATCCAGTTTTAGATTCCGATGCTTCACTTCATGATTACAGTATACCTTGGTCCTTCTTATTGACGATGAAACACAGCAATTGCATTCGAATTTAATACAAAAGGCACAATGCCGACTTCAGTACAAGAGGACAGACACTCTCACTTTCTATGATTGGAACCTCTCCTAAGAGTCCAGGTTTAGATTACGATGCTTCACTTCAGGTTTACTGTATCCCTTGGACCCTCTTATTGACGATGAAACACAGAAATTGCATCCGAATTTAACACAAAAGGCACAATGCCGACTTAAGTACAAGAGTACTGACACTCTAACTTTCTATGATTTGAACCTCTCCTGTGAGTCCAGTTTTAGTTTCCGATGCTTCACTTCATGTTTACTGTATACCTTGGACCTTCTTATTGACGATGAATCTTAGAATTTGCATCCGAATTTAATACAAAAGGCACAATGCCGACTTAAGTACAAGAGGACTGACACTCTAACTTCCTATGATTTGAACCTCTTCTCTGAGTCCAGGTTTAGATTCCGATGCATCACTTCAGAATTACTGTATACCTTGGACCTTCTTATTGACGATGAAACACAGAAATTGCATCCGAATTTAATACAAAAGCACAATGCTGACTTAAGTACAAGATTACTGACTTTCACTTTCTATGATTTGAACCTCTCCTGTGAGTCCAGTTTTAGATTATGAACTTCACTTCAGGTTTACTGTATCCCTTGGACCTCCTTATTGACGATAAAACACAGAAATTGGATCGGAATTTAGTACAAAAGGCACAATGCCGACTTCAATACAAGGGGAATGATACTTAAACTTTCTATGATTGGAACCTCACCTGTGAGTCCAGTTTTAGATTCCGATGCTTCACTTTATTATTACTGTTTACCTTGGACCTTCTTATTGACCATGAACCACAGAAATTGCATCCGAATTTAATATAAAAGGCACAATGCCGACTTAAGTACAAGAGGACTGACACTCTAACTTTCTATGATTTGAACCTCTCCTGTGAGTCCAGTTTTAGTTTCCGATGCTTCACTTCATGTTTACTGTATACCTTGGACCTTCTTATTGACGATGAATCTTAGAAATTGTATCCGAATTTAATACAAAAGGCACAATGCCGACATAAGTACAAGACGACTGACACTCTAACATTCTATGAATTGAACCTCTCCTGTGAGTCGAGTTTTAGATTCCGATGCTTCACTTCAGGATTACTGTATACCTTGGACCTTCTTATTGACGATGAAACACAGAAATTGCATCCGAATTTAATACAAAAGGCACAATGACGACTTACGTTAAAGAGGACTGGCACTCTCACTTTCTATGATTTGAATCTCTCCTGTGAGTCCAGTTTTAGATTTCGATGCTTCACATCATGTTTACTGTATTCCTTGGACCTTCCTATTGACGATGAAACACAGAAATTGCATCCGAATTTAATACAAAAGCACAATGCTGACTTAAGTACAAGATTACTGACTTTCACTTTCTATGATTTGAACCTCTCCTGTGAGTTCAGTTTTGGATTTCGATGCTACACTTTAGGTTTACTGTATACCATGGACCTTCTTATTGACGATGAAACACAGAAATTGCATCCGAATTTAATACAAAATGCACAATGCCGACATAAGTCCAACAGGACTGACACTCTAACTTTCTATGATTGGAACCTCTCCTGTGGGTCCAGTTTTAGATTACGATGCTTCACTTTAGGTTTACTGTATCCCTTGGACCGTCTTACTGACGATGAAACACAGCAATTGCATTCGAATTTAATACAAAAGGCACAAAGCCGACTTAAGTACAAGAGGACTGACACTCTCTTTTCTATGATTTGAACCTCATCTGTGAGTCCACTTTCAGATTCCGATGCTTCACTTCAGGTTTACTGTATCTCTTGGACCTTCTTATTGACGATGAAACACAGAAATTGCATCCGAATTTAGTACACAAGGCACAATGCCGGCTTAAGTACAAGACTACTGACACTCTCACTTTCTATGATTTGAACCTCTCCTGTGAGTCCAGTTTTACATTCCGATGGTTCACTTCAGGTTTACTGTATCCCTTGAACCATCTTATTGGCGATGAAACACAGAATTTGCTTCCGAATTTAAAATAAAAGGCACAATGCCGACTTAAGTACAAGAGGACTGACACTCTCACTTTCTATGATTTTAACCTCTCCTGTGAGTCCAGTTTTAGATTCCGATGCTTCACTTCAGGTTTACTGTATCCCTTGGACCATCATATGGACGATGAAACACAGAAATTGCAACCGAATTTAATACAAAAGGCACAATGCCGACTTAAGTACAAGAGGACTGACACTCTAACTTTCTATGATTTGAACCTCTCCTGTGAGTCCAGTTTTAGATTTTGATGCTTCACTTCAGGTTCACTGTATCCCTTGGACCTTCTCATTTACGATGGAACACAGAAATTGCATCCGAAATTAATACAAGGGGCACAATGACGACTTAAGTACAAGAGGATTGACACTCTCACCTTCAATGATTTGAACCTCTCCTGTGAGTCCAGTTTTAGATTCCGATGCTTCACTTCACGTTTACTGCATCCCTTGGACCTTCATATTGACGATGAAACACAGAAATTGCATCCGAATATAATAAAAAAGGCACAATGCCGACTTAAGTACAAGAGGACTGACACTCTCACTTTCTATGATTTGAACCTCTCCTGTGAGTCCAGTTTTAGATTCCGATGCATCACTTCAGATTTACTGTATCCCTTGGACCTTCTTATTGACGATGAAACACAGAAATTGCATCCGAATTTAATACAAAAGCACAATGCTGACTTAAGTACAAGATAACTGACTTTCACTTTCTATGATTTGAAACTCTCCTGTGAGTCCAGTTTTAGATTTCGATGCTACACTTTAGGTTTACTGTATACCATGGACCTTCTTATTGACGATGAACCACAGAAATTGCTCCGAATTTAACACAAAAGGCACAATGCCGACTTAAGTTCAATAGGAATGACACTCTAACTTTCTATGACTGGAACCTCTCCTGTGGGTCCAGTTTTAGATTACGATGCTTCACTTTAGGTTTACTGTTTCCCTTGGACCTTCTTAGTGACGATGAAACACAGAAATTGCATCCGGATTTTATATAAAAGGCATAATGCCAACTTAAGTACAAGAGGACTGTCTCTCTCACTTTCTATGATTTGAACCTCTTCTCTGAGTCCAGTTTTAGATTCCGATGCATCACTTCAGAATTACTGTATACCTTGGACCTTCTTATTGACGATGAAACACAGAAATTGCATCCGAATTTAATACAAAAGCACAATGCTGACTTAAGTACAAGATTACTGACTTTCACTTTCTATGATTTGAACCTCTCCTGTGAGTCCAGTTTTAGATTACGAACTTCACTTCAGGTTTACTGTATCCCTTGGACCTCCTTATTGACGATAAAACACAGAAATTGCATCGGAATTTAATACAAAAGGCACAATGCCGACTTCAGGACAAGGGGACTGATACTCAAACTTTCTATGATTGGAACCTCACCTGTGAGTCCAGTATTAGATCCCGATGCTTCACTTTATTATTACTGTTTACCTTGGACCTTCTTATTGACGATGAAACACAGAAATTGCATCCGAACGTAATAGAAAAGGCACAATGCCGACTTAAGTACAAGAGGACAGACACTCTAACTTTCTATGATTTGAACCTCTCCTGTTAGTCCAGTTTTAGATTCCGCTGCTTCACTTCAGGTTTACTGTATCCCTTGCACCTTCTTATTGACGATGAAACGCAGAAATTGCATCCGAATTTAATGCAAAAGGCACAATGCCGACTTAAGTACAAGAGGACTGACACTCTCACTTTCTATGATTTGAACCTCTCCTGTGAGTGCAGTTTTAGATTCCGATGCTTCACTTCAGGTTTACTGTATCCCTTGGACCTTCTTATTGACGATGAAACACAGAAAATGCATCCGAATTTAATACAAAAGGCACAATGCGAACTTAAGTACAAGTGGATTGCCACACTAACTCTCTATGCTTTGAACCTCTCCTGTGAGCCCAGTACTACATTCCGATGCTGCACTTCAGGTTTACTGTATAGCTTGGACCTTCTTATTGACAATGAAACACAGAAATTGCATCCGAATTTAATACAAAAGGCACAATGCCGACTTAAGTACAAGAGTACTGACACTCTAACTTTCTATGATTTGAACCTCTCCTGTGAGTCCAGTTTTAGTTTCCGATGCTTCACTTCATGTTTACTGTATATCTTGGACCTTCTTATTGACGATGAATCTTAGAATTTGCATCCGAATTTAATACAAAAGGCACAATGCCGACTTAAGTACAAGAGGACTGACACTCTAACTTCCTATGATTTGAACCTCTTCTCTGAGTCCAGTTTTAGATTCCGATGCATCACTTCAGTGTTACTGTATACCTTGGACCTTCTTATTGACGATGAAACACAGAAATTGCATCCGAATTTAATACAAAAGCACAATGCTGACTTAAGTACAAGATTACTGACTTTCACTTTCTATGATTTGAACGTCTCCTGTGAGTCCAGTTTTTGATTACGAACTTCACTTCAGGTTTACTGTATCCCTTGGACCTCCTTATTGACGATAAAACACAGAAATTGCATCGGAATTTAATACAAAAGGCACAATGCCGACTTCAGGACAAGGGTACTGATACTCAAACTTTCTATGATTGGAACCTCACCTGTGAGTCCAGTTTTAGATTCCGATGCTTCACTTTATTATTACTGTTTACCTTGGACCTTCTTATTGACGATGAAACACAGAAATTGCATCCGAATTTAATACAAAAGCACAATGCTGACTTAAGTACAAGATAACTGACTTTCACTTTCTATGATTTGAACCTCTCCTGTGAGTCCAGTTTTAGATTTCGATGCTACACTTTAGGTTTACTGTATACCATGGACCTTCTAATTGACGATGAAACACAGAAATTGCATCCGAATATAATACAAAATGCACAATGCCGACATAAGTGCAACAGGACTGACACTCTAACTTTCTATGACTGGAACCTCTCCTGTGGGTCCAGTTTTAGATTACGATGCTTCACTTTAGGTTTACTGTATCCCTTGGACCGACTTACTGACGATGAAACACAGCAATTGCATCCGAATATAATACAAAAGGCACAAAGCCGACTTAAGTACAAGAGGACTGACACTCTCTTTTCTATGATTTTAACCTCTCCTGTGACTCCACTTTCAGGTTCCGATGCTTCACTTCAGGTTTACTGTATCCCTTGGACCTTCTTATTGACGATGAAACACAGAAATTGCATCCGAATTTAACACATAAGGCACAATGCCGACTTAAGTACAAGAGGAATGACACTCTCACTTTCTATGATTTGAACCTATCCTGTGATTCCAGTTTTAGATTCCGGTGCGTCACTTCAGGTTTACTGTATATCTTGGACCTTTTTATTGACGATGAAACACAGAAATTGCATCCGAATTTAATGCAAAAGGCACAATGCCGACTTCAGTACAAGAGGACTGACACTCTAACTGTCTATGATTTGAACCTCTCCTGTGAGTCCAGTTTTAGATTCCGATGCTTCACTTCAGGTTTACTGTATCCCTTGGATCTTCTTATTGACGATGAAACACAGAAATTGCATCCGGATTTAATACAAAAGGCATAATAGCAACTTAAGTACAAGAGGACTGTCTCTCTCACTTTCTATGATTTGAACCTCTCCTGTGAGTCCAGTTTTAGATTCCGATGCTTCACTTCAGGTTTACTGTTTCCCTTGGACCTTCTTATTGACGATGAAACACAGAAATTGCATCCGAACGTAATACAAAAGGCACAATGCCGACTTAAGTACAAGAGGACTGACACTCTAACTTTCTATGATTTGAACCACTCCTGTTAGTCCAGTTTTAGATTCCGCTGCTTCACTTCAGGTTTACTGTATCCCTTGCACCTTCTTATTGACGATGAAACGCAGAAATTGCATCCGAATTTAATACAAAAGGCACAATGCCGACTTAAGTACAAGAGGACTGACACTCTAACTTTCTATGATTTGAACCTCTCCTGTTAGTCCAGTTTTAGATTCCGCTGCTTCACTTCAGGTTTACTGTATCCCTTGCACCTTCTTATTGACGATGAAACGCAGAAATTGCATCCGAATTTAATACAAAAGGCACAATGCCGACTTAAGTACAAGAGGACTGACACTCTCACTTTCTATGATTTGAACCTCTCCTGTGAGTCCAGTTTTAGATTCCGATGCTTCACTTCAGGTTTACTGTATCCCTTGGACCTTCTCATTGACGATGAAACACAGAAAATGCATCCGAATTTAATACAAAAGGCATAATGCGAACTTAAGTACAAGTGGATTGCCGCACTAACTCTCTATGCTTTGAACCTCTCCTGTGAGCCCAGTACTACATTCCGATGCTGCACTTCAGGTTTACTGTATAGCTTGGACCTTCTTATTGACACTGAAACACAGAAATTGCATCCGAATTTAATACAAAAGGCACAATGCCGACTTAAGTACAAGAGGACTGACACTCTAACTTTCTATGATTTGAACCTCCCCTGTGAGTCCAGTTTTAGTTTCCGATGCTTCACTTCATGTTTACTGTATACCTTGGACCTTCTTATTGACGATGAATCTTAGAAATTGCATCCGAATTTAATACAAAAGGCACAATGCCGACTTAAGTACAAGAGGACTGACACTCTAACTTTCTATGAATTGAACCCCTCCTGTGAATCGAGTTTTAGATTCCGATGCTTCACTTCAGGATTACTGTATATCTTGGACCTTCTTATTGACGATGAAACACAGAAATTACATCCGAATTTAATACAAAAGGCACAATGCCGACTTAAGTACAAGAGGACTGACACTCTAATTTTCTATGATTGGAACCTCTCCTGTGAGTCCAGTTTCAGATTACGATGCTTGACTTCAGGTTTACTGTATACCTTGGACCTTCTTATTGATGATGAAACACAGAAATTGCATCCGAATTTAATACACAAGGCACAATGCCGGCTTAAGTACAAGACTACTGACACTCTCACTTTCTATGATTTGAACCTCTCCTGTGAGTCCAGTTTTACATTCCGATGGTTCACTTCAGGTTTACTGTATCCCTTGAACCATCTTATTGGCGATGAAACACAGAATTTGCTTCCGAATTGAAAATAAAAGGCACAATGCCGACTTAAGTACAAGAGGACTGACACTCTCACTTTCTATGATTTGAACCTCTCCTGTGAGTCCAGTTTTAGATTCCGATGCTTCACTTCAGGTTTACTGTATCCCTTGGACCATCATATGAACGATGAAACACAGAAATTGCAACCGAATTTAATAAAAAGGCACAATGCCGACTTAAGTACAAGAGGACTGACACTCTAACTTTCTATGATTTGAACCTCTCCTGTGAGTCCAGTTTTAGATTTTGATGCTTCACGTCAGGTTCACTGTATCCCTTGGACCTTCTCATTTACGATGGAACACAGAAATTGCATCCGAATTTAATACAAGGGGCACAATGACGACTTAAGTACAAGAGGATTGACACTCTCACTTTCAATGATTTGAACCTCTCCTGTGAGTCCAGTTTTAGATTCCGATGCTTCACTTCACGTTTACTGCATCCCTTGGAAGTTCATATTGACGATGAAACACAGAAATTGCATCCGAATATAATAAAAAAGGTACAATGCCGACTTAAGTACAAGAGTACTTACACTCTAACTTCCTATGATTTGAACCTCTTCTGTGAGTCCAGTTTTAGATTCCGATGCATCACTTCAGATTTACTGTTTCCCTTGGACCTTCTTATTGACGATGAAACACAGAAATTGCATCCGAACGTAATACAAAAGGCACAATGCCGACGTAAGTGCAACAGGACTGACACTCTAACTTTCTATGATTGGAACCTCTCCTGTGGGTCCAGTTTTGGATTACGTTGCTTCACTTTAGGTTTACTGTATACCTTGGACCGTCTTACTGACGATGAAACACAGCAAATGCATCCGAATTTAATACAAAAGGCACAAAGCCGCTTTAAGTTCAAGAGGACTGACACTCTCTTTTCTATGATTCGAACCTCTCCTGTGAGTCCTCTTTCAGATTCCGATGCTTCACTTCAGGTTTACTGTATCCCTTGGACCTTCTTATTGACGAAGAAACACAGAAATTGCATCCGAATTTAACACAAAAGGCACAATGCCGACTTAAAAACAAGAGGAATGACACTCTCACTTTCTATGATTTGAACCTCTCCTGTGATTCCAGTTCTATTTTCCGATGCGTCACTTCAGGTTTACTGCATACCTTGGACCTTTTTATTGACGATGAAACACAGAAATTGCATCCGAATTTAATGCAAAAGGCACAATGCCGACTTCAGTACAAGAGGACTGACACTCTAACTTTCTATGATTGGAACCTCTCCTGTGAGTCCAGTTTTAGATTCCGATGCTTCACTTCAGGTTTACTGTTTCCCTTGGACCTTCTTATTGACGATGAAACACAGAAATTGCATCCGAACGTAATACAAAAGGCACAATGCCGACTTAAGTACAAGAGTACTAACACTCTAACTTTCTATGATTTGAACCTCTCCTGTGAGTCCAGTTTTAGTTTCCGATGCTTCACTTCATGTTTACTGTATACCTTGGACCTTCTTATTGACGATGAAACACAGAAATTGCATCCGAATTTAATACAAAAGCACAATGCTGACGTAAGTACAAGATTACTGACTTTCACTTTCTATGATTTGAACCTCTCCTGTGAGTCCAGTTTTAGATTTCGATGCTACACTTTAGGTTTACTGTATACTATGGACCTTCTTATTGACGATGAAACACAGAAATTGCATCCGAATTTAATACAAAAGGCACAATGCTGACATAAGTACAACTGGACTGACACTCTAACTTTCTATGATTGGAACCTCTCCTGTAGGTCCAGTTTTAGATTACGATGCTTCACTTTAGGTTTAGTGTATCCCTTGGACCGTCTTAATGACGATGAAACACAGAAATTGCATCCGAATTTAATACAAAAGGCACAAAGCCGACTTAAGTACAAGACTACTGACACTCTCACTTTCTATGATTTGAACCTCTCCTGTGAGTCCAGTTTTACATTCCGATGGTTCACTTCAGGTTTACTGTATCCCTCGAACCATCTTATTGGCGATGAAACACAGAATTTGCTTCCGAATTGAAAATAAAAGGCACAATTACGACTTAAGTACAAGAGGACTGACACTCTCACTTTCTATGATTTGAACCTCTCCTGTGAGTCCAGTTTTAGATTCCGATGCTTCGCTTCAGGTTTACTGTATCCCTTGGACCATCATATGAACGATGAAACACAGAAATTGCAACCGAATTTAATAAAAAGGCACAATGCCGACTTAAGTACAAGAGGACTGACACTCTAACATTCTATGATTTCAACCTCTCCTGTGAGTCCAGTTTTAGATTTTGATGCTTCACTTCAGGTTCACTGTATCCCTTGGACCTTCTCATTTACGATGGAACACAGAAATTGCATCCGAATTTAATACAAGGGGCACAATGACGACTTAAGTACAAGAGGATTGACACTCTCACTTTCAATGATTAGAACCTCTCCTGTGAGTCCAGTTTTAGATTCCGATGCTTCACTTCACGTTTACTGCATCCCTTGGAAGTTCATATTGACGATGAAACACAGAAATTGCATCCGAATATAATAAAAAAGGCACAATGCCGACTTAAGTACAAGAGTACTTACACTCTAACTTCCTATGATTTGAACCTCTTCTGTGAGTCCAGTTTTAGATTCCTATGCATCACTTCAGATTTACTGTATCCCTTGGACCTTCTTATTGACGATGAAACACAGAAATTGCATCCGAATTTAATACAAAAGCACAATGCTGACTTAAGTACAAGATTACTGACTTACACTTTCTATGATTTGAACCTCTCCTGTGAGTCCAGTTTTAGATTTCGATGCTACACTTTAGGTTTACTGTATACGATGGACCTTCTTATTGACGATGAAACACAGAAATTGCATCCGAATTTAATACAAAATGCACAATGCCAACGTAAGTGCAACAGGACTGACACTCTAACTTTCTATGATTGGAACCTCTCCTGTGGGTCCAGTTTTGGATTACGTTGCTTCACTTCAGGTCTACTGCATACCTTGGACCTTTTTATTGACGATGAAAAACAGAAATTGCATCCGAATTTAATGCAAAAGGCACAATGCCGACTTCAGTACAAGAGGACTGACACTCTAACTTTCTATGATTGGAACCTCTCCTGTGAGTCCAGTTTTAGATTCCGATGCTTCACTTCAGGTTTACTGTATCCCTTGGACCTTCTTATTGACGATGAAACACAGAAATTGCATCCGGATTTAATACAAATGGCATAATGCTAACTTAAGTACAAGAGGACTGTCTCTCTCACATTCTATGATTTGAACCTCTCCTGAGAGTCCAGTTTTAGATTCCGATGCTTCACTTCAGGTTTACTGTTTCCCTTGGACCTTCTTATTGACGATGAAACACAGAAATTGCATCCGAACGTAATACAAAAGGCACAATGCCGACTTAAGTACAAGAGTACTGACACTCTAACTTTCTATGATTTGAAACTCTCCTGTGAGTTCAGTTTTAGTTTCCGATGCTTCACTTCATGTTTACTGTATACCTTGGACCTTCGTATTGACGATGAATCTTAGAATTTGCATCCGAATTTAATACAAAAGGCACAATGCCGACTTAAGTACAAGAGGACTGACACTCTAACTTCCTACGATTTGAACCTCTTCTCTGAGTCCAGTTTTAGATTCCGATGCATCACTTCAGAATTACTATATACCTTGGACCTTCTTATTGACGATGAAACACAGAAATTGCATCCGAATTTAATACAAAAGCACAATGCTGACTTAAGTAAAAGAGGACTGACACTCTCTTTTTCTATGATTTGAACCTCTGCTGTGAGTCCACTTTTAGATTCCGATGCTTCACTTCAGGATTACTGTATCCCTTGGACCGTCTTAATGACGATGAAACACAGAAATTGCATCCGAATTTAATACAAAAGGCACAAAGCCGACTTAAGTAAAAGAGGACTGACACTCTCTTTTTCCATGATTTGAACCTCTCCTGTGAGTCCACTTTTAGATTCCGATGCTTCACTTCAGGATTACTGTATCCCTTGGACCTTCTTATTGACGATGAAACACAGAAATTGCATTCGAATTTAACACAAAAGGCACAATGCCGACTTAAGTACAAGCGGACTAACACTCTCACTTTCTATGATTTGAACCTCTCCTGTGATTCCAGTTTTAGGTTCCGATGCGTCACTTTAGGTTTACTGTATACCTTGGACCTTTTTATTGACGATGAAACACAGAAATTGCATCCGAATTTAATATAAAAGGCACAATGCCGACTTAAGTACAAGAGGACTGACACTCTAACTTTCTATGATTTGAACCTCTCCTGTGAGTCCAGTTTTAGTTTCCGATGCTTCACTTCATGTTTACTGTATACCTTGGACCTTCTTATTGACGATGAATCTTAGAAATTGCATCCGAATTTAATACAAAAGGCACAATGCCGACTTAAGTACAAGAGGACTGACACTCTAACTTTCTATGAATTGAACCTCTCCTGTGAGTCGAGTTTTAGATTCCGATGCTTCACTTCAGGATTACTGTATACCTTGGACCTTCTTATTGACGATGAAACACAGAAATTGCATCCGAATTTAATACAAAAGGCACAATGACGACTTACGTAAAAGAGGACTGACACTCTCACTTTCTATGATTTGAATCTCTCCTGTGAGTCCAGTTTTAGATTTCGATGCTTCACATCATGTTTACTGTATTCCTTGGACCTATTTATTGACGATGAAACACAGAAGTTGCAACCGAATTTAATACAAAAGGCACAATGCCGACTTAAGTACAAGAGGACTGACACTCTAATTTTCTATGATTGGATCCTCTCCTGTGAGTCCAGTTTTAGATTACGATGCTTGACTTCAGGTTTACTGTATACATTGGACCTTCCTATTGACGATGAAACACAGAAATTGCATCCGAATTTAATACAAAAGGCACAATGCCGGCTTAAGTACAAGACTACTGACACTCTCACTTTCTATGATTTGAACCTCTCCTGTGAGCCCAGTTTTACATTCCGATGGTTCACTTCAGGTATACTGTATCCCTTGAACCATCTTACTGGCGATGAAACACAGAATTTGCTTCCGAATTGAAAATAAAAGGCACAATGCCGACTTAAGTACAAGAGGACTGACACTCTCACTTTCTATGATTTGAACCTCTCTTGTGAGTCCAGTTTTAGATTCCGATGCTTCACTTCAGGTTTACTGTATCCCTTGGACCATCATATGAACGATTAAACACAGAAATTGCAACCGAATTTAATAAAAAGGCACAATGCCGACTTAAGTACAAGAGGGCTGACACTCTAACTTTCTATGATTTGAACCTCTCCTGTGAGTCCAGTTTTAGATTTTGATGCTTCACTTCAGGTTCACTGTATCCCTTGGACCTTCTCATTTACGATGGAACACAGAAATTGCATCCGAATTTAATACAAGGGGCACAATGACGACTTAAGTACAAGAGGATTGACACTCTCACTTTCAATGATTTGAACCTCTCCTGTGAGTCCAGTTTTAGATTCCGATGCTTCACTTCACGTTTACTGCATCCCTTTGAAGTTCATATTGACGATGAAACACAAAATTGCATCCGAATATAATAAAAAAGGCACAATGCCGACTTAAGTACAAGAGTACTTACACTCTAACTTCCTATGATTTGAACCTCTTCTGTGAGTCCAGTTTTAGATTCCGATGCATCACTTCAGATTTACTGTATCCCTTGGACCTTCTTATTGACGATGAAACACAGAAATTGCATCCGAATTTAGTACAAAAGCACAATGCTGACTTAAGTACAAGATTACTGACTTTCACTTTCTATGATTGAACCTCTCCTGTGAGTCCAGTGTTAGATTTTGATGCTACACTTTAGGTTTACTGTATACGATGGACCTTCTTATTGACGATGAAACACAGAAATTGCATCCGAATTTAATACAAAATGCACAATGCCGACGTAAGTGCAACAGGACTGACACTCTAACTTTCTATGATTGGAACCTCTCCTGTGGGTCCAGTTTTGGATTACGTTGCTTCACTTTAGGTTTACTGTATACCTTGGACCGTCTTACTGACGATGAAACACAGCAATTGCATCCGAATTTAATACTAAAGGCACAAAGCCGCATTAAGTACAAGAGGACTGACACTCTCTTTTCTATGATTTGAACCTCTCCTGTGAGTCCACTTTCAGATTCCGATGCTTCACTTCATGTTTACTGTATCCCTTGGACCTTCTTATTGACGAAGAAACACAGAAATTGCATCCGAATTTAACACAAAAGGCACAATGCCGACTTAAGTACAAGAGGAATGACACTCTCACTTTCTATGATTTGAACCTCTCCTGTGATTCCAGTTTTAGATTCCGATGCGTCACTTCAGGTTTACTGCATACCTTGGACCTTTTTATTGACGATGAAACACAGAAATTGCATCCGAATTTAATGCAAAAGGTACAATGCCGACTTCAGTACAAGAGGACTGACACTCTAACTTTCAATGATTGGAACCTCTCCTGTGAGTCCAGTTTTAGATTCCGATGCTTCACTTCAGGTTTACTGTATCCCTTGGACCTTCTTATTGACGATGAAACACAGAAATTGCATCCGGATTTAATAAAAAAGGCATAATGCCAACTTAAGTACAAGAGGACTGTCTCTCTCACTTTCTATGATTTGAACCTCTCCTGTGAGTCCAGTTTTAGATTCCGATGCTTCACTTCAGGTTTACTGTTTCCCTTGGACCTTCTTATTGACGATGAAACACAGAAATTGCATCCGAAAGTAATACAAAAGGCACAATGCCGACTTAAGTACAAGAGGACTGACACTCTCACTTTCTATGATTGGAACCTCTCCTAAGAGTCCAGTTTTAGATTACGATGCTTCACTTCAGGTTTACTGTATCCCTTGGACCTTCTTATTGACGATGAAACACAGAAATTGCATCCGAATTTAATACAAAAGGCACAATGCCGACTTAAGTACAAGAGTACTGACACTCTAACTTTCTATGATTTGAACCTCTCCTGTGAGTCCAGTTTTAGTTTCCGATGCTTCACTTCATGTTTACTGTATACCTTGGACCTTCTTATTGACGATGAATCTTAGAATTTGCATCCGAATTTAATACAAAAGGCACAATGCCGACTTAAGTACAAGAGGACTGACACTCTAATTTTCTATGATTGGAACCTCTCCTGTGAGTCCAGTTTTAGATTACGATGCTTGACTTCAGGTTTACTGTATACATTGGACCTTCTTATTGACGATGAAACACAGAAATTGCATCCGAATTTAATACGAAAGGCACAATGCCGGCTTAAGTACAAGACTACTGACACTCTCACTTTCTATGATTTGAACCTCTCCTGTGAGTCCAGTTTTACATTCCGATGCTTCACTTCGGGTTTACTGTATCCCTTGGACCTTCTTATTGACGATGAAACACAGAAATTGCATCCGGATTTAATACAAAAGGCATAATGCTAACTTAAGTACAAGAGGACTGTCTCTCTCACATTCTATGATTTGAACCTCTCCTGTGAGTCCAGTTTTAGATTCCGATGCTTCACTTCAGGTTTACTGTTTCCCTTGGACCTTCTTATTGACGATGAAACACAGAAATTGCATCCGAACGTAATACAAAAGGCACAATGCCGACTTAAGTACAAGAGTACTGACACTCTAACTTTCTATGATTTGAAACTCTCCTGTGAGTCCAGTTTTAGTTTCCGATGCTTCACTTCATGTTTACTGTATACCTTGGACCTTCGTATTGACGATGAATCTTAGAATTTGCATCCGAATTTAATACAAAAGCCACAATGCCGACTTAAGTACAAGAGGACTGACACTCTAACTTCCTACGATTTGAACCTCTTCTCTGAGTCCAGTTTTAGATTCCGATGCATCACTTCAGAATTACTATATACCTTGGACCTTCTTATTGACGATGAAACACAGAAATTGCATCCGAATTTAATACAAAAGCACAATGCTGACTTATGTAAAAGAGGACTGACACTCTCTTTTTCTATGATTTGAACCTCTCCTGTGAGTCCACTTTTAGATTCCGATGCTTCACTTCAGGATTACTGTATCCCTTGGACCGTCTTAATGACGATGAAACACAGAAATTGCATCCGAATTTAATACAAAAGGCACAAAGCCGACTTAAGTAAAAGAGGACTGACACTCTCTTTTTCTATGATTTGAACCTCTCCTGTGAGTCCACTTTTAGATTCCGATGCTTCACTTCAGGATTACTGTATCCCTTGGACCGTCTTAATGACGATGAAACACAGAAATTGCATCCGAATTTAATATAAAAGGCACAATGCCGACTTAAGTACAAGAGGACTGACACTCTAACTTTCTATGATTTGAACCTCTCCTGTGAGTCCAGTTTTAGTTTCCGATGCTTCACTTCATGTTTACTGTATACCTTGGACCTTCTTATTGACGATGAATCTTAGAAATTGCATCCGAATTTAATACAAAAGGCACAATGCCGACTTAAGTACAAGAGGACTGACACTCTAACTTTCTATGAATTGAACCTCTCCTGTGAGTCGAGTTTTAGATTCCGATGCTTCACTTCAGGATTACTGTATACCTTGGACCTTCTTATTGACGATGAAACACAGAAATTGCATCCGAATTTAATACAAAAGGCACAATGACGACTTACGTAAAAGAGGACTGACACTCTCACTTTCTATGATTTGAATCTCTCCTGTGAGTCCAGTTTTAGATTTCGATGCTTCACATCATGTTTACTGTATTCCTTGGACCTATTTATTGACGATGAAACACAGAAGTTGCAACCGAATTTAATACAAAAGGCACAATGCCGACTTAAGTACAAGAGGACTGACACTCTAATTTTCTATGATTGGAACCTCTCCTGTGAGTCCAGTTTTAGATTACGATGCTTGACTTCAGGTTTACTGTATACATTGGACCTTCTTATTGACGATGAAACACAGAAATTGCATCCGAATTTAATACAAAAGGCACAATGCCGGCTTAAGTACAAGACTACTGACACTCTCACTTTCTATGATTTGAACCTCTCCTGTGAGTCCAGTTTTACATTCCGATGGTTCACTTCAGGTTTACTGTATCCCTTGAACCATCTTACTGGCGATGAAACACAGAATTTGCTTCCGAATTGAAAATAAAAGGCACAATGCCGACTTAAGTACAAGAGGACTGACACTCTCACTTTCTATGATTTGAACCTCTCCTGTGAGTCCAGTTTTAGATTCCGATGCTTCACTTCAGGTTTACTGTATCCCTTGGACCATCATACGAACGATGAAACACAGAAATTGCAACCGAATTTAATAAAAAGGCACAATGCCGACTTAAGTACAAGAGGGCTGACACTCTAACTTTCTATGATTTGAACCTCTCCTGTGAGTCCAGTTTTAGATTTTGATGCTTCACTTCAGGTTCACTGTATCCCTTGGACCTTCTCATTTACGATGGAACACAGAAATTGCATCCGAATTTAATACAAGGGGCACAATGACGACTTAAGTACAAGAGGATTGACACTCTCACTTTCAATGATTTGAACCTCTCCTGTGAGTCCAGTATTAGATTCCGATGCTTCACTTCACGTTTACTGCATCCCTTTGAAGTTCATATTGACGATGAAACACAGAAATTGCATCCGAATATAATAAAAAAGGCACAATGCCGACTTAAGTACAAGAGTACTTACACTCTAACTTCCTGTGATTTGAACCTCTTCTGTGAGTCCAGTTTTAGATTCCGATGCATCACTTCAGATTTACTGTATCCCTTGGACCTTCTTATTGACGATGAAACACAGAAATTGCATCCGAATTTAGTACAAAAGCACAATGCTGACTTAAGTACAAGATTACTGACTTTCACTTTCTATGATTGAACCTCTCCTGTGAGTCCAGTGTTAGATTTTGATGCTACACTTTAGGTTTACTGTATACGATGGACCTTCTTATTGACGATGAAACACAGAAATTGCATCCGAATTTAATACAAAATGCACAATGCCGACGTAAGTGCAACAGGACTGACACTCTAACTTTCTATGATTGGAACCTCTCCTGTGGGTCCAGTTTTGGATTACGTTGCTTCACTTTAGGTTTACTGTATACCTTGGACCGTCTTACTGACGATGAAACACAGCAATTGCATCCGAATTTAATACAAAAGGCACAAAGCCGCATTAAGTACAAGAGGACTGACACTCTCTTTTCTATGATTTGAACCTCTCCTGTGAGCCCACTTTCAGATTCCGATGCTTCACTTCATGTTTACTGTATCCCTTGGACCTTCTTATTGACGAAGAAACACAGAAATTGCATCCGAATTTAACACAAAAGGCACAATGCCGACTTAAGTACAAGAGGAATGACACTCTCACTTTCTATGATTTGGACCCTTCCTGTGATTCCAGTTTTAGATTCCGATGCGTCACTTCAGGTTTACTGCATACCTTGGACCTTTTTATTGACGATGAAACACAGAAATTGCATCCGAATTTAATGCAAAAGTTACAATGCCGACTTCAGTACAAGAGGACTGACACTCTAACTTTCAATGATTGGAACCTCTCCTGTGAGTCCAGTTTTAGATTCCGATGCTTCACTTCAGGTTTACTGTATCCCTTGGACCTTCTTATTGACGATGAAACACAGAAATTGCATCCGGATTTAATAAAAAAGGCATAATGCCAACTTAAGTACAAGAGGACTGTCTCTCTCACTTTCTATGATTTGAACCTCTCCTGTGAGTCCAGTTTTAGGTTCCGATGCTTCACTTCAGGTTTACTGTTTCCCTTGGACCTTCTTATTGACGATGAAACACAGAAATTGCATCCGAACGTAATACAAAAGGCACAATGCCGACTTAAGTACAAGAGGACTGACACTCTCACTTTCTATGACTGGAACCTCTCCTAAGAGTCCAGTTTTAGATTACGATGCTTCACTTCAGGTTTACTGTATCCCTTGGACCTTCTTATTGACGATGAAACACAGAAATTGCATCCGAATTTAATACAAAAGGCACAATGCCGACTTAAGTACAAGAGTACTGACACTCTAACTTTCTATGATTTGAACCTCTCCTGTGAGTCCAGTTTTAGTTTCCGATGCTTCACTTCATGTTTACTGTATACCTTGGACCTTCTTATTGACGATGAATCTTAGAATTTGCATCCGAATTTAATACAAAAGGCACAATGCCGACTTAAGTACAAGAGGACTGACACTCTAACTTCCTACGATTTGAACCTCTTCTCTGAGTCCAGTTTTAGATTCCGATGCATCACTTCAGAATTACTGTATACCTTGGACCTTCTTATTGACGATGAAACACAGAAATTGCATCCGAATTTAATACAAAACCACAATGCTGACTTAAGTACAAGATTACTGACTTTCACTTTCTATGATTTTAACCTGTCCTGCGAGTCCAGTTTTAGATTTCGATGCTACACTTTAGGTTTACCGTATACTATGGACCTACTTATTGACGATGAAACACAGAAATTGCATCCGAATTTAATACAAAAGGCACAATGCCGACATAAGTACAACAGGACTGACACTCTAACTTTCTATGATTGGAACCTCTCCTGTAGGTCCAGTTTTAGATTACGATGCTTCACTTTAGGTTTACTGTATCCCTTGGACCGTCTTAATGACGATGAAACACAGAAATTGCATCCGAATTTAATACGAAAGGCACAAAGCCGACTTAAGTAAAAGAGGACTGACACTCTCGTTTTCTATGATTTGAACCTCTCCTGTGAGTCCACTTTTAGATTCCGATGCTTCACTTCAGGATTACTGTATCCCTTGGACCGTCGTAATGACGATGAAACACATAAATTGCATCCGAATTTAATACAAAAGGCACAAAGCCGACTTAAGTAAAAGAGGACTGACACTCTCTTTTTCTATGATTTGAACCTCTCCTGTGAGTCCACATTTAGATTCCGATGCTTCACTTCAGGATTACTGTATCCCTTGGACCTTCTTATTGACGATGAAACACAGAAATTGCATCCGAATTTAACACAAAAGGCACAATGCCGACTTAAGTACAAGCGGACTAACACTCTCACTTTCTATGATTTGAACCTCTCCTGTGATTCCAGTTTTAGATTCCGATGCGTCACTTCAGGTTTACTGTATACCTTGGACCTTTTTATTGACGATGAAACACAGAAATTGCATCCGAATTTAATACAAAAGGCACAATGCCGACTTCAGTATAAGAGGACTGACACTCTAACTTTCTATGATTTGAACCTCTCCTGTGAGTCCAGTTTTAGATTCCGATGCTTCACTTCAGGTTTACTGTATCCCTTGGACCATCTTATTGACGATGAAACACAGAAATTGCATCCGGATTTATTACAAAAGGCATAATGCCAACATAAGTACAAGAGGACTGTCTCTCTCACTTTCTATGATTTGAACCTCTCCTGTGAGTCCAGTTTTAGATTCCGATGCTTCACTTCAGGTTTACTGTTTCCCTTGGACCTTCTTATTGACGATGAAACACAGAAATTGCATCCGAACCTAATACAAAAGGCACAATGCCGACTTAAGTACAAGAGGACTGACACTCTAACTTTCTATGATTTGAACCTCTCCTGTTAGTCCAGTTTTAGATTCCGATGCTGCACTTCAGGTTTACTGTATAGCTTGGACCTTCTTATTGACAATGAAACACAGAAATTGCATCCGAATTTAATACAAAAGGCACAATACCGACTTAAGTACAAGTGGTCTGACACTCTCACTTTCTATGATTTGAACCTCTCCTGTGAGCCCAGTTTTAGATTCCGATGCTTCACTTCAGGTTTACTGTATCCCTTGGGCTTTCTTATTGACGATGAAACACAGAAATTGCATCCGAATTTAACACAAAAGGCACAATGCCGACTTAAGTACAAGAGTACTGACACTCTCACTTTCTAGGATTTGAAGATCTCCTGTGATTCCAGTTTTAGATTCCGATGCTTCACTTCAGGTTTACTGTATCCCTTGGACCTTCTTATTGACGATGAAACACAGAAATTGCATCCGAATTTAATACAAATGGCACAATGCCGACTTAAGTACAAGAGGACTGACACTCTAATTTTCTATGATTGGAACCTCTCCTGTGAGCCGAGTTTTAGATTCCGATGTTTCACATCAGGTTTACTGTATACGTTGGACCTTCTTATTGTCGATGATACACAGAAATTGCATCCGATTTTAATACAAAATTCATAATGCCGACTTAAGTACAAGATTACTGACCCTCTAACTTTCTGTGATTTGAACTTCCCCTGTGAGTCCAGTTTTAGATTCCGATGCCTCACTTCAAGTTTAATGTATCCCTTGGACCTTCTTATTGACGATGAAACACAGAAATTGCATCCGGATTTAATACAAAAGGCATAATGCCAACTTAAGTACAAGAGGACTGTCTCTCTCACTTTCTATGATTTGAACCTCTCCTGTGAGTCCAGTTTTAGATTCCGATGTTTCACTTCAGGTTTACTGTATCCCTTGGACCTTCTTATTGACGAAGAAACACAGAAATTGCATCCGAATTTAACACAAAAGGCACAATGCCGACGTAAGTGCAACAGGACTGACACTCTAACTTTCTATGATTGGAACCTCTCCTGTGGGTCCAGTTTTGGATTACGTTGCTTCACTTTAGGTTTACTGTATACCTTCGACCGTCTTACTGACGATGAAACACAGCAATTGCATCCGAATTTAATACAAAAGGCACAAAGCCGCTTTAAGTACAAGAGGACTGACACTCTCTTATCTATGATTTGAACCTCTCCTGTGAGTCCACTTTCAGATTCCGATGCTTCACTTCAGGTTTACTGTATCCCTTGGACCTTCTTATTGACGAAGAAACACAGAAATTGCATCCGAATTTAACACAAAAGGCACAATGCCGACTTAAGTACAAGAGGAATGACACTCTCACTTTCTATGATTTGAACCTCTCCTGTGATTCCAGTTTTAGATTCCGATGCGCACTTCAGGTTTACTGCATACCTTGGACCTTTTTATTGACGATGAAACACAGAAATTGCATCCGAATTTAATGCAAAAGGCACAATGCCGACTTCAGTACAAGAGGTCTGACACTCTAACTTTCTATGATTGGAACCTCTCCTGTGAGTCCAGTTTTAGATTCCGATGCTTCACTTCAGGTTTACTGTATCCCTTGGACCTTCTTATTGACGATGAAACACAGAAATTGCATCCGGATTTAATACAAAAGGCATAATGCCAACTTAAGTACAAGAGGACTGTCTCTCTCACTTTCTATGATTTGAACCTCTCCTGTGAGTCCAGTTTTAGATTCCGATGCTTCACTTCAGGTTTACTGTTCCCTTGGACCTTCTTATTGACGATGAAACAAAGAAATTGCATCCGAACGTAATACAAAAGGCACAATGCCGACTTAAGTACAAGAGGACTGACACTCTCACTTTCTATGATTGGAACCTCTCCTAAGAGTCCAGTTTTAGATTACGATGCTTCACTTCAGGTTTACTGTATCCCTTGGACCTTCTTATTGACGATGAAACACAGAAATTGCATCCGAATTTAATACAAAAGGCACAATGCCGACTTAAGTACAAGAGTACTGACACTCTAACTTTCTATGATTTGAACCTCTCCTGTGAGTCCAGTTTTAGTTTCCGATGCTTCACTTCATGTTTACTGTATACCTTGGACCTTCTTATTGACGATGAATCTTAGAATTTGCATCCGAATTTAATACAAAAGGCACAATGCCGACTTAAGTACAAGAGGACTGACACTCTAACTTTCTATGATTTGAACCTCTCCTGTTAGTCCAGTTTTAGATTCCGCTGCTTCACTTCAGGTTTACTGTATCCCTTGCACCTTCTTATTGACGATGAAACACAGAAATTGCATCCGAATTTACTACAAAAGGCACAATGCCGACTTAAGTACAGGAGGACTGACACTCTCACTTTCTATGATTGGAACCTCTCCTATGAGTCCAGTTTTAGATTACGATGCTTCACTTCAGGTTTACTGTATCCCTTGGACCTTCTTATTGACGATGAAACACAGAAAATGCATCCGAATTTACTACAAAAGGCACAATGCGAACTTAAGTACAAGAGGATTGCCACTCTAACTCTCTATGCTTTGAACCTCTCCTGTGAGTCCAGTATTAGATTCCGATGCTGCACTTCAGGTTTACTGTATAGCTTGGACCTTCTGATTGACAATGAAACACGGAAATTGCATCCGAATTTAATACAAAAGCACAATGCTGACTTAGGTACAAGATTACTGACTTTCACTTTCTATGAGTTGAACCTCTCCTGTGAGTCCAGTTTTAGATTTCGATGCTACACTTTAGGTTTACTGTATACTATGGACCTTCTTATTGACGATGAAACACAGAAATTGCATCCGAATTTAATACAAAAGGCACAATGCCGACATAAGTACAACAGGACTGACACTCTAACTTTCTATGATTGGAACCTCTCCTGTAGGTCCAGTTTTAGATTACGATGCTTCACTTTAGGTTTACTGTATCCCTTGGACCGTCTTAATGACGATGAAACACAGAAATTGCATCCGAATTTAATACATAAGGCACAAAGCCGACTTCAGTAAAAGAGGACTGACACCCTCTTTTTCTATGATATGAACCTCCCCTGTGAGTCCACTTTTAGATTCCGATGCTTCACTTCAGGATTACTGTATCCCTTGGACCTTCTTATTGACGATGAAACACAGAAATTGCATCCGAATTTAACACAAAAGGCACAATGCCGTCTTAAGTACAAGCGGACTAACACTCTCACTTTCTATGATTTGAACCTCTCCTGTGATTCCAGTTTTAGATTCCGATGCGTCACTTCAGGTTTACTGTATACCTTGGACCTTTTTATTGACGATGAAACACAGAAATTGCATCCGAATGTAATAAAAAAGGCACAATGCCGACTTCAGTATAAGAGGACTGACACTCTAACTTTCTATGATTTGAACCTCTCCTGTGAGTCCAGTTTTAGATTCCGATGCTTCACTTCAGGTTTACTGTATCCCTTGGACCTTCTTATTGACGATGAAACACAGAAATTGCATCCGGATTTATTACAAAAGTCATAATGCCAACTTAAGTACAAGAGGACTGTCTCTCTCACTTTCTATGATTTGAACCTCTCCTGTGAGTCCAGTTTTAGATTCCGATGCTTCACTTCAGGTTTACTGTTTCCCTTGGACCTTCTTATTGACGATGAAACACAGAAATTGCATCCGAACCTAATACAAAAGGCACAATGCCGACTTAAGTACAAGAGGACTGAGACTCTAACTTTCTATGATTTGAACCTCTCCTGTTAGTCCAGTTTTAGATTCCGCTGCTTAACTTCAGGTTTACTGTATCCCTTGCACCTTCTTATTGACGATGAAATACAGAAATTGCATCCGAATTTACTACAAAAGGCACAATGCCGACTTAAGTACAGGAGGACTGACACTCTCACTTTCTATGATTGTTACCTCTCCTGTGAGTCCAGTTTTAGATTACGATGCTTCACTTCAGGTTTACTGTATCCCTTGGACCTTCTTATTGACGATGAAACACAGAAAATGCATCCGAATTTAATACAAAAGGCACAATGCGACCTTAAGTACAAGAGGATTGCCACTCTAACTCTCTATGCTTTGACCCTCTCCTGTGAGTCCAGTATTAGATTCCGATGCTGCACTTCAGGTTTACTGTATAGCTTGGACCTTCTTATTGACAATGAAACACAGAAATTGCATCCGAATTTAATACAAAAGGCACAATACCGACTTAAGTACAAGAGGTCCGACACTCTCACTTTCTATGATTTGAACCTCTCCTGCGAGTCCAGTTTTAGATTCCGATGCTTCACTTCAGGTTTACTGTATCCCTTGGACTTTCTTATTGACGATGAAACACAGAAATTGCATCCGAATTTAACACAAAAGGCACAATGCCGACTTAAGTACAAGAGTACTGACACTCTCACTTTCTAGGATTTGAAGATCTCCTGTGATTCCAGTTTTAGATTCCGATGCGTCACTTCAGGTTTACTGTATCCCTTGGACCTTCTTATTGACGATGAAACACAGGAATTGCATCCGAATTTAATACAAAAGGCACAATGCCGACTTAAGAACAAGAGGACTGACACTCTAATTTTCTATGATTGGAACCTCTCCTGTGAGTCGAGTTTTAGATTCCGATGTTTCACATCAGGTTTACTGTATACGTTGGACCTTCTTATTGTCGATGAAACACAGAAATTGCATCCGATTTTAATACAAAAGGCACAATGCCGACTTAGGTACAATATTACTGACCCTCTAACTTTCTGTGATTTGAACTTCCCCTGTGAGTCCAGTTTTAGATTCCGATGCCTCACTTCAGGTTTACTGTATACCTGAGACCTACTTATTGACGATGAAACACAGAAATTGCATCCGAATTTAATACAAGAGGCACAATGCCGACTTAAGTACAAGAGGACTGACACTCTAACTCTCTATGATCTGAACCCCTGCTGTGAGTCCAGTTGTAGATTCCGATGCTTTGCTTCAGGTTTACTGTATCCCTTGGACCTTCTGATTGACGATGAAACACAGAAATTGCATCCGGATTTAATACAAAAGGCACAATGCCGACTTACGTACAAGAGGACTGTCACTCTCACTTTCTATGATTTGAACCTCTCCTGTGAGTCCAGTTTTAGATTCCGATGCTTCACTTCAGGTTTGCTGTATGCCTTGGACCTTCGTATTGACGATGAAACACAGAAATTGCATCCGAATTTAATACTAAAGGCACAATGCCGACTTAAGTACAAGAGGACTGACCCTCTAACTATCTGTGAATTGAACTTCCCCTGTGAGTCAAGTTTTAGATTCCGATGCTTCACTTCAGGTTTACTGTATACCTTGTACCTTTTTATTGACGATGAAACACAGAAATTGGCTCCGAATTTAATACAAAAGGCACAATGCCGAATTCAGTACACGAGGACTGACACTCTAACTTTCTATGATTTGAACCTCTCCTGTGAGTCCAGTTTTAGATTCCGCTGCTTCACTTCAAGTTTTCTGTATCCCTTGCACATTCTTATTGACGATGAAACACAGAAATTGCATCCGAATTTACTACAAAAGGCACAATGCCGACTTAAGTACAAGAGGACTAACACTCTCACTTTCTATGATTTGAACCTCTCCTGTGAGTCCAGTTTTAGATTCCGATGCTTCACTTCAGGTTTACTGTTTCGCTTGGACGTTCTTATTGACGATGAAACACAGAAATTGCATCCGAAATAAATACAAAAGGCACAATGCCGACTTAAGTACAAGAGGACTGACACTCTCACTTTCTATGATTTGAACCTCTCCTGTGAGTCCAGTTTTAGATTCCGCTGCTTCACTTCAAGTTTTCTGTATCCCTTGCACATTCTTATTGACGATGAAACACAGAAATTGCATCCGAATTTACTACAAAAGGCACAATGCCGACTTAAGTACAAGAGGACTAACACTCTCACTTTCTATGATTTGAACCCCTCCTGTGACTCCAGTTTTAGATTCCGATGCTTCACTTCAGGTTTACTGTATCCCTTGGACCCTCTTATTGACGATGAAACACAGAAATTGCATCCGAATGTAATACAAAAGTCACAATGCCGACTTAATTACAAGAGGACTGACACTCTCACTTTCTATGATTTGAACCTCTCCTGTGAGTCCAGTTTTAGATTCCGCTGCTTCACTTCAAGTTTTCTGTATCCCTTGCACATTCTTATTGACGGTGAAACACAGAAATTGCAACCGAATTTAATAAAAAGGCACAATGCCGACTTAAGTACAAGAGGACTGACACTCTAACTTTCTATGATTTGAACCTCTCCTGTGAGTCCAGTTTTAGATTTTGATGCTTCACTTCAGGTTCACTGTATCCCTTGGACCTTCTCATTTACGATGGAACACAGAAATTGCATCCGAATTTAATACAAGGGGCACAATGACGACTTAAGTACAAGAGGATTGACACTCTCACTTTCAATGATTTGAACCTCTCCTGTGAGTCCATTTTTAGATTCCGATGCTTCACTTCACGTTTACTGCATCCCTTGGACCTTCATATTGACGATGAAACACAGAAATTGCATCCGAATATAATAAAAAAGGCACAATGCCGACTTAAGTACAAGAGTACTTACACTCTAACTTCCTATGATTTGAACCTCTTCTGTGAGTCCAGTTTTAGATTCCGATGCATCACTTCAGATTTACTGTATCCCTTGGACCTTCTTATTGACGATGAAACACAGAAATTGCATCCGAATTTAATACAAAAGCACAATGCTGACTTAAGTACAAGATTACTGACTTTCACTTTCTATGATTTGAACCTTTCCTGTGAGTCCAGTTTTAGATTTCGATGCTACACTTTAGGTTTACTGTATACGATGGACCTTCTTATTGACGATGAAACACAGAAATTGCATCCGAATTTAATACAAAATGCACAATGCCGACGTAAGTGCAACAGGACTGACACTCTAACTTTCTATGATTGGAACCTCTCCTGTAGGTCCAGATTTGGATTACGTTGCTTCACTTTAGGTTTACTGTATACCTTGGACCGTCTTACTGACGATGAAACACAGCAATTGCATCCGAATTTAGTACAAAAGGCACAAAGCCGCTTTAAGTACAAGAGGACTGACACTCTCTTTTCTATGATTTGAACCTCTCCTGTGAGTCCACTTTCAGATTCCGATGCTTCACTTCAGGTTTACTGTATCCCTTGGACCTTCTTATTGACGAAGAAACACAGAAATTGCATCCGAATTTAACACAAAAGGCACAATGCCGACTTAAGTACAAGCGGAATGACACTCTCACTTTCTATGATTTGAACCTCTCCTGTGATTCCAGTTTTAGATTCCGATGCGTCACTTCAGGTTTACTGCATACCTTGGACCTTTTTATTGACGATGAAACACAGAAATTGCATCCGAATTTAATGCAAAAGGCACAATGCCGACTTCAGTACAAGAGGACTGACACTCTAACTTTCTATGATTGGAACCTCTCCTGTGAGTCCAGTTTTAGATTCCGATGCTTCACTTCAGGTTTACTGTTTCCCTTGGACCTTCTTATTGACGATGAAACGCAGAAATTGCATCCGGATTTAATACAAAAGGCATAATGCCAACTTAAGTACAAGAGGATTGTCTCTCTCACTTTCTATGATTTGAACCTCTCCTGTGAGTCCAGTTTTAGATTCCGATGCTTCACTTCAGGTTTACTGTTCCCTTGGACCTTCTTATTGACGATGAAACACAGAAATTGCATCCGAACGTAATACAAAAGGCACAATGCCGACTTAAGTACAAGAGGACTGACACTCTCACTTTCTATGATTGGAACCTCTCCTAAGAGTCTAGTTTTAGATTACGATGCTTCACTTCAGGTTTACTGTATCCCTTGGACCTTCTTATTGACGATGAAACACAGAAATTGCATCCGAATTTAATACAAAATGCACAATGCCGACTTAAGTACAAGAGTACTGACACTCTAACTTTCTATGATTTGAACCTCTCCTGTGAGTCCAGTTTTAGTTTCCGATGCTTCACTTCATGTGTACTGTATACCTTGGACCTTCTTATTGACGATGAGTCTTAGAATTTGCATCCGAATTTAATACAAAAGGCACAATGCCGACTTAAGTACAAGAGGACTGACACTCTAACTTCCTACGATTTGAACCTCTTCTCTGAGTCCAGTTTTAGATTCTGATGCATCACTTCAGAATTACTGTATACCTTGCACCTTCTTATTGACGATGAAACACAGAAATTGCATCCGAATTTAATACAAAAGCACAATGCTGACTTAAGTACAAGATTACTGACTTTCACTTTCTATGATTTGAACCTCTCCTGTGAGTCCGGTTTTAGATTTCGATGCTACACTTTAGGTTTACTGTATACTATGGACCTTCTTATTGACGATGAAACACAGAAATTGCATCCGAATTTAATACAAAAGGCACAATGCCGACATATGTACAACAGGACTGACACTCTAACTTTCTATGATTGGAACCTCTCCTGTAGGTCCAGTTTTAGATTACGATGCTTCACTTTAGGTTTACTGTATCCCTTGGACCGTCTTAATGACGATGAAACACAGAAATTGCATCCGAATTTAATACAATAGGCACAAAGCCGACTTAAGTAAAAGAGGACTGACACTCTCTTTTTCTATGATTTGAACCTCTCCTGTGAGTCCACTTTTAGATTCCGATGCTTCACTTCAGGATTACTGTATCCCTTGGACCTTTTTATTGACGATGAAACACAGAAATTGCATCCGAACTTAATACAAAAGGCACAATGCCGACTTCAGTATAAGAGGACTGACACTCTAACTTTCGATGATTTGAACCTCTCCTGTGAGTCCAGTTTTAGATTCCGATGCTTCACTTCAGGTTTACTGTATCCCTTGGACCTTCTTATTGACGATGAAACACAGAAATTGCATCCGGATTTATTACAAAAGGCATAATGCCAACTTAAGTACAAGAGGTCTGTCTCTCTCACTTTCTATGATTTGAACCTCTCCTGTGTGTCCAGTTTTAGATTCCGATGCTTCACTTCAGGTTTACTGTATCCCTATGCACCTTCTTAGTGACGATGAAATACAGAAATTGCATCCGAATTTACTACAAAAGGCACAATGCCGACTTAAGTGTAGGAGGACTGACACTCTCACTTTCTATGATTGGAACCTCTCCTGTGAGTCCAGTTTTAGATTACGATGCTTCACTTCAGGTTTACTGTATCCGTTGGACCTTCTTATTGACGATGAAACACAGAAAATGCATCCGAATTTAATACAAAAGGCACAATACCGACTTAAGTACAAGAGGTCTGACACTCTCACTTTCTTTGATTTGAACCTCTCCTGTGAGTCCAGTTTTAGATTCCGATGCTTCACTTCAGGTTTACTGTATCCCTTGGACTTTCTTATTGACGATGAAACACAGAAATTGCATCCGAATGTAACACAAAAGGCACAATGCCGACTTAAGTACAAGAGTACTGACACTCTCACTTTCTAGGATTTGAAGATCTCCTGTGATTCCAGTTTTAGATTACGATGCGTCACTTCAGGTTTACTATATCCCTTGGACCTTCATATTGACGATGAAACACAGAAATTGCATCCGAATTTAATACAAAAGCCACAATGCCGACTTAAGTACAAGAGGACTGACACTCTAATTTTCTATGATTGGAACCTCTCCTGTGAGTCGAGTTTTAGATTCCGATGTTTCACATCAGGTTTACTGTATACGTTGGACCTTCTTATTGTCGATGAAACACAGAAATTGCATCCGATTTTAATTCAAAAGGCACAATGCCGACTTAAGTACAAGATTACTGACCCTCTAACTTTCTGTGATTTGAACTTCCCCTGTGAGTCCAGTTTTAGATTCCGATGCCTCACTTCAGGTTTACTGTATACCTGAGACCTTCTTATTGACGATGAAACACAGAAATTGCATCCGAATTTAATACAAGAGGCACAATGCCGACTTAAGTACAAGAGGACTGACACTCTAACTCTCTATGATTTGAACCTCTTTTGTGAGTCCAGTTGTAGATTCCGATGCTTACTTCAGGTTTACTGTATCCCTTGGACCTTCTGATTGACGATGAAACACAGAAATTGCATCCGGATTTAATACAAAAGGCACAATGGCGACTTACGTACAAGAGGACTGTCACTCTCACTTTCTATGATTTCAACCTCTCCTGTGAGTCCAGTTTTAGATTCCGATGCTTCACTTCAGGTTTGCTGTATCCCTTGGACCTTCGTATTGACGATGAAACACAGAAATTGCATCCGAATTTAATACTAAAGGCACAATGCCGACTTAAGTACAAGAGGACTGACCCTCTAACTATCTGTGAATTGAACTTCCCCTGTGAGTCAAGTTTTAGATTCCGATGCTTTACTTCAGGTTTACTGTATACCTTGTACCTTTTTATTGACGATGAAACACAGAAATTGGCTCCGAATTTAATACAAAAGGCACAATGCTAAAATCAGTACAAGAGGACTGACACTCTATCTTTCTATGATTTGAACCTCTCCTGTGAGTCCAGTTTTAGATTCCGATGCTTCACTTCAGGTTTACTGTATCCCTTGGACCTTCTTATTGACGATGAAACACAGAAATTGCATCCGGATTTAATACAAAAGGCATAATGGCGACTTAAGTACAAGAGGACTGTCACTCTCACTTTCTATGATTTGAACCTCCCCTGTGAGTCCAGTTTTAGATTCCGATGCTTCACTTCAGGTTTACTGTTTCGCTTGGACGTTCTTATTGACGATGAAACACAGAAATTGCATCCGAAATAAATACAAAAGTCACAATGCCGACTTAAGTACAAGAGGACTGACACTCTCACTTTCTATGATTTGAACCTCTCCTGTGAGTCCAGTTTTAGATTCCGCTGCTCCACTTCAAGTTTTCTGTATCCCTTGCACTTTCTTATTGACGATGAAACACAGAAATTGCATCCGAATTTACTACAAAAGGCACAATGCCACCTTAAGTAGAAGAGGACTAACACTCTCACTTTCTATGATTTGAACCCCTCCTGTGACTCCAGTTTTAGATTCCGATGCTTCACTTCAGGTTTACTGTATCCCTTGGACCCTCTTATTGACGATGAAACACAGAAATTGCATCCGAATTTATTACAAAAGTCACAATGCCGACTTAATTACAAGAGGTCTGACACTCTCACTTTCTATGATTTGAACCTCTCCTGTGAGTCCAGTTTTAGATTCCGATGCTTCACTTCAGGTTTACTGTATCCCTTGGACTTTCTTATTGAAGATGAAACACAGAAATTGCATCCGAATTTAACACAAAAGGCACAATGCCGACTTAAGTACAAGAGTACTGACACTCTCACTTTCTAGGATTTGAAGATCTCCTGTGATTCCAGTTTTAGATTCCGATGCGTCACTTCAGGTTTACTGTATCCCTTGGACCTTCTTATTGACGATGAAACACAGAAATTGCATCCGAATTTAATACAAAAGCCACAATGCCGACTTAAGTACGAGAGGACTGACACTCTAACTTTCTATGATTGGAACCTCTCCTGTGAGTCGAGTTTTAGATTCCGATGTTTCACATCAGGTTTGCTGTATACGTTGGACCTTCTTATTGTCGATGAAACACAGAAATTGCATCCGATTTTAATACAAAAGGCACAATGCCGACTTAAGTACAAGATTACTGACCCTCTAACTTTCTGTGATTTGAACTTCCCCTGTGAGTCCAGTTTTAGATTCCGATGCCTCACTTCAGGTTTACTGTATACCTGAGGCCTTCTTATTGACGATGAAACACAGAAATTGCATCCGAATTTAATACAAGAGGCACAATGCCGACTTAAGTACAAGAGGACTGACACTCTAACTCTCTATGATTTGAACCTCTGCTGTGAGTCCAGTTGTAGATTCCGATGCTTTACTTCAGGTTTATTGTATCCCTTGGACCTTCTGATTGACGATGAAACACAGAAATTGCATCCGGATTTAATACAAAAGGCACAATGCCGACATACGTACAAGAGGACTGTCACTCTCACTTTCTATGATTTCAACCTCTCCTGTGAGTCCAGTTTTAGATTCCGATGCTTCACTTCAGGTTTGCTGTATCCCTTGTACCTTCGTATTGACGATGAAACACAGAAATTGCATCCGAATTTAATACTAAAGGCACAATGCCGACTTAAGTACAAGAGGAATGACCCTCTAACTATCTGTGAATTGAACTTCCCCTGTGAGTCAAGTTTTAGATTCCGATGCTTCACTTCAGGTTTACTGTATACCTTGTACCTTTTTATTGACGATGAAACACAGAAATTGGCTCCGAATTTAATACAAAAGGCACAATGCCGAAATCAGTACAAGAGGACTGACACTCTATCTTTCTATGACTTGAACCTCTCCTGTGAGTCCAGTTTTAGATTCCGATGCTTCACTTCAGGTTTACTGTATCCCTTGGACCTTCTTATTGACGATGAAACACAGAAATTGCATCCGGATTTAATACAAAAGGCATAATGCCGACTTAAGTACAAGAGGACTGTCACTCTCACTTTCTATGATTTGAACCTCTCCTGTGAGTCCAGTTTTAGATTCCGATGCTTCACTTCAGGTTTACTGTATCCCATGGACCCTCTTATTGACGATGAAACACAGAAATTGCATCCGAATTTATTACAAAAGTCACAACGCCGACTTAATTACAAGAGGTCTGACACTCTCACTTTCTATGATTTGAACCTCTCCTGTGAGTCCAGTTTTAGATTCCGATGCTTCACTTCAGGTTTACTGTATCCCTTGGACCTTCTTATTGACGATGAAACACAGAAATTGCATCCGGATTTAATACAAAAGCCACAATGCCGACTTAAGTACAAGAGGACTGACACTCTAATTTTCTATGATTGGAACCTCTCCTGTGAGTCGAGTTTTAGATTCCGATGTTTCACATCAGGTTTACTGTATACGTTGGACCTTCTTATTGTCGATGAAACACAGAAATTGCATCCGATTTTAATACAAAAGGCACAATGCCGACTTAAGTACAAGATTACTGACCCTCTAACTTTCTGTGATTTGAACTTCCCCTGTGAGTCCAGTTTTAGATTCCGATGCCTCACTTCAGGTTTACTGTTTACCTGAGACCTTCTTATTGACGATGAAACACAGAATTTGCATCCGAATTTAATACAAGAGGCACAATGCCGACTTAAGTACAAGAGGACTGACACTCTAACTCTCTATGATTTGAACCTCTTTTGTGAGTCCAGTTGTAGATTCCGATGCTTTACTTCAGGTTTACTGTACCCCTTGGACCTTCTGATTGACGATGAAACACAGAAATTGCATCCGGATTTAATACAAAAGGCACAATGGCGACTTACGTACAAGAGGACTGTCACTCTCACTTTCTATGATTTCAACCTCTCCTGTGAGTCCAGTTTTAGATTCCGATGCTTCACTTCAGGTTTGCTGTATCCCTTGGACCTTCGTATTGACGATGAAACACAGAAATTGCATCCGAATTTAATACTAAAGGCACAATGCCGACTTAAGTACAAGAGGACTGACCCTCTAACTATCTGTGAATTGAACTTCCCCTGTGAGTCAAGTTTTAGATTCCGATGCTTTACTTCAGGTTTACTGTATACCTTGTACCTTTTTATTGACGATGAAACACAGAAATTGGCTCCGAATTTAATACAAAAGGCACAATGCTAAAATCAGTACAAGAGGACTGACACTCTATCTTTCTATGATTTGAACCTCTCCTGTGAGTCCAGTTTTAGATTCCGATGCTTCACTTCAGGTTTACTGTATCCCTTGGACCTTCTTATTGACGATGAAACACAGAAATTGCATCCGGATTTAATACAAAAGGCATAATGGCGACTTAAGTACAAGAGGACTGTCACTCTCACTTTCTATGATTTGAACCTCCCCTGTGAGTCCAGTTTTAGATTCCGATGCTTCACTTCAGGTTTACTGTTTCGCTTGGACGTTCTTATTGACGATGAAACACAGAAATTGCATCCGAAATAAATACAAAAGTCACAATGCCGACTTAAGTACAAGAGGACTGACACTCTCACTTTCTATGATTTGAACCTCTCCTGTGAGTCCAGTTTTAGATTCCGCTGCTCCACTTCAAGTTTTCTGTATCCCTTGCACTTTCTTATTGACGATGAAACACAGAAATTGCATCCGAATTTACTACAAAAGGCACAATGCCGACTTAAGTAGAAGAGGACTAACACTCTCACTTTCTATGATTTGAACCCCTCCTGTGACTCCAGTTTTAGATTCCGATGCTTCACTTCAGGTTTACTGTATCCCTTGGACCCTCTTATTGACGATGAAACACAGAAATTGCATCCGAATTTATTACAAAAGTCACAATGCCGACTTAATTACAAGAGGTCTGAGACTCTCACTTTCTATGATTTGAACCTCTCCTGTGAGTCCAGTTTTAGATTCCGATGCTTCACTTCAGGTTTACTGTATCCCTTGGACTTTCTTATTGAAGATGAAACACAGAAATTGCATCCGAATTTAACACAAAAGGCACAATGCCGACTTAAGTACAAGAGTACTGACACTCTCACTTTCTAGGATTTGAAGATCTCCTGTGATTCCAGTTTTAGATTCCGATGCGTCACTTCAGGTTTACTGTATCCCTTGGACCTTCTTATTGACGATGAAACACAGAAATTGCATCCGAATTTAATACAAAAGCCACAATGCCGACTTAAGTACGAAAGGACTGACACTCTAACTTTCTATGATTGGAACCTCTCCTGTGAGTCGAGTTTTAGATTCCGATGTTTCACATCAGGTTTACTGTATACGTTGGACCTTCTTATTGTCGATGAAACACAGAAATTGCATCCGATTTTAATACAAAAGGCACAATGCCGACTTAAGTACAAGATTACTGACCCTCTAACTTTCTGTGATTTGAACTTCCCCTGTGAGTCCAGTTTTAGATTCCGATGCCTCACTTCAGGTTTACTGTATACCTGAGGCCTTCTTATTGACGATGAAACACAGAAATTGCATCCGAATTTAATACAAGAGGCACAATGCCGACTTAAGTACAAGAGGACTGACACTCTAACTCTCTATGATTTGAACCTCTGCTGTGAGTCCAGTTGTAGATTCCGATGCTTTACTTCAGGTTTATTGTATCCCTTGGACCTTCTGATTGACGATGAAACACAGAAATTGCATCCGGATTTAATACAAAAGGCACAATGCCGACTTACGTACAAGAGGACTGTCACTCTCACTTTCTATGATTTCAACCTCTCCTGTGAGTCCAGTTTTAGATTCCGATGCTTCACTTCAGGTTTGCTGTATCCCTTGGACCTTCGTATTGACGATGAAACACAGAAATTGCATCCGAATTTAATACTAAAGGCACAATGCCGACTTAAGTACAAGAGGACTGACCCTCTAACTATCTGTGAATTGAACTTCCCCTGTGAGTCAAGTTTTAGATTCCGATGCTTCACTTCAGGTTTACTGTATACCTTGTACCTTTTTATTGACGATGAAACACAGAAATTGGCTCCGAATTTAATACAAAAGGCACAATGCCGAAATCAGTACAGGAGGACTGACACTCTATCTTTCTATGATTTGAACCTCTCCTGTGAGTCCAGTTTTAAATTCCGATGCTTCACTTCAGGTTTACTGTATCCCTTGGACCTTCTTATTGACGATGAAACACAGAAATTGCATCCGGATTTAATACAAAAGGCATAATGCCGACTTAAGTACAAGAGGACTGTCACTCTCACTTTCTATGATTTGAACCTCTCCTGTGAGTCCAGTTTTAGATTCCGATGCTTCACTTCAGGTTTACTGTATCCCTTGGACCCTCTTACTGACGATGAAACACAGAAATTGCATCCGAATTTATTACAAAAGTCACAATGCCGACTTAATTACAAGATTTCTGACACTCTCACTTTCTATGATTTGAACCTCTCCTGTGAGTCCAGTTTTAGATTCCGATGCTTCACTTCAGGTTTACTGTATCCCTTGGACCTTCTTATTGACGATGAAACACAGAAATTGCATCCGGATTTAATACAAAAGCCACAATGCCGACTTAAGTACAAGAGGACTGACACTCTAATTTTCTATGATTGGAACCTCTCCTGTGAGTCGAGTTTTAGATTCCGATGTTTCACATCAGGTTTACTGTATACGTTGGACCTTCTTATTGTCGATGAAACACAGAAATTGCATCCGATTTTAATACAAAAGGCACAATGCCGACTTAAGTACAAGATTACTGACCCTCTAACTTTCTGTGATTTGAACTTCCCCTGTGAGTCCAGTTTTAGATTCCGATGCCTCACTTCAGGTTTACTGTTTACCTGAGACCTTCTTATTGACGATGAAACACAGAAATTGCATCCGAATTTAATACAAGAGGCACAATGCCGACTTAAGTACAAGAGGACTGACACTCTAACTCTCTATGATTTGAACCTCTGCTGTGATTCCAGTTGTAGATTCCGATGCTTTACTTCAGGTTTACTGTATCCCTTGGACCTTCTGATTGACGATGAAACACAGAAATTGCATCCGGATTTAATACAAAAGGCACAATGCCGACTTACACACAAGAGGACTGTCACTCTCACTTTCTATGATTTCAACCTGTCCTGTGAGTCCAGTTTTAGATTCCGATGCTTCACTTCAGGTTTGCTGTATCCCTTGGACCTTCGTATTGACGATGAAACACAGAAATTGCATCCGAATTTAATACTAAAGGCACAATGCCGACTTAAGTACAAGAGGACTGACCCTCCAACTATCTGTGAATTGAACTTCCCCTGTGAGTCAAGTTTTAGATTCCGATGCTTCACTTCAGGTTTACTGTATACCTTGTACCTTTTTATTGACGATGAAACACAGAAATTGGCTCCGAATTTAATACAAAAGGCACAATGCCGAAATCAGTACAAGAGGACTGACACTCTATCTTTCTATGATTTGAACCTCTCCTGTGAGTCCAGTTTTAGATTCCGATGCTTCACTTCAGGTTTACTGTATCCCTTGCACCTTCTTATTGACGATGAAACACAGAAATTGCATCCGGATTTAATACAAAAGGCATAATGCCGACTTAAGTACAAGAGGACTGTCACTCTCACTTTCTATGATTTGAACCTCTCCTGTGAGTCCAGTTTTAGATTCCGATGTTTCACTTCAGGTTTACTGTTTCGCTAGGACGTTCTTATTGACGATGAAACACAGAAATTGCATCCGAAATAAATACAAAAGGCACAATGCCGACATAAGTACAAGAGGACTGACACTCTCACTTTCTATGATTTGAACCTCTCCTGTGAGTCCAGTTTTGGTTCCGCTGCTTCATTTCAAGTTTTCTGTATCCCTTGCACATTCTTATTGACGATGAAACACAGAAATTGCATCCGAATTTACTACAAAAGGCACAATGCCGACTTAAGTACAAGAGGACTAACACTCTCACTTTCTGTGATTTGAACCCCTCCTGTGACTCCAGTTTTAGATTCCGATGCTTCACTTCAGGTTTACTGTATCCCTTGGACCCTCTTATTGACGATGAAACACAGAAATTGCATCCGAATTTATTTTAAAAGTCACAATGCCGACTTAATTACAAGAGGACTGACACTCTCATATTATATGATTTGAATCTCTCCTGTGAGTCCAGTTTTAGGTTACGATGCTTCACTTCAGGTTTACTGTATCCCTTGGACCTTCTCATTGACGATGAAACACAGAAATTGCATCCGAATGTAATACAAAAGGCACAATGCCGACTTAAGTACAAGAGGACTGACACTCTCACTTTCTGTGATTTGAACCTCTCCTGTGAGTCCAGTTTTAGATTCCGATGCTTCACTTCAGGATTACGGTATCCCTTGGACCTTCTTATTGACGATGAGACACAGCAATTGCATCCGAATTTAACACAAAAGGCACAATGCCGACTTCAGTAGAAGAGGACTGGCACTCTCACTTTCTATGATTTGAACCCCTCCTGTGACTCCAGTTTTAGATTCCGATGCTTCACTTCAGGTTTACTGTATCCCTTGGACCCTCTTATTGACGATGAAACACAGAAATTGCATCCGAATTTATTACAAAAGTCACAATGCCGACTTAATTACAATAGGTCTGACACTCTCGCTTTCTATGATTTGAACCTCTCCTGTGAGTCCAGTTTTAGATTCCGATGCTTCACTTCAGGTTTACTGTATCCCTTGGACTTTCTTATTGACGATGAAACACAGAAATTGCATCCGAATTTAACACAAAAGGCACAATGCCGACTTAAGTACAAGAGTACTGACACTCTCACTTTCTAGGATTTGAAGATCTCCTGTGATTCCAGTTTTAGATTCCGATGCGTCACTTCAGGTTTACTGTATCCCTTGGACCTTCTTATTGACGATGAAACACAGAAATTGCATCCGAATTTAATACAAAAGCCACAATGCCGACTTAAGTACGAGGGGACTGACACTCTAATTTTCTATGATTGGAACCTCTCCTGTGAGTCGAGTTTTAGATTCCGATGTTTCACATCAGGTTTACTGTATACGTTGGACCTTCTTATTGTCGATGAAACACAGAAATTGCATCCGATTTTAATACAAAATGCACAATGCCGACTTAAGTACAAGATTACTGACCCTCTAACTTTCTGTGATTTGAACTTCCCCTGTGAGTCCAGTTTTAGATTCCGATGCCTCACTTCAGGTTTACTGTATACCTGAGACCTTCTTATTGACGATGAAACACAGAAATTGCATCCGAATTTAATACAAGAGGCACAATGCCGACTTAAGTACAAGAGGACTGACACTCTAACTCTCTATGATTTGAACCTCTGCTGTGAGTCCAGTTGTAGATTCCGATGCTTTACTTCAGGTTTATTGTATCCCTTGGACCTTCTGATTGACGATGAAACACAGAAATTGCATCCGGATTTAATACAAAAGGCATAATGCCGACTTAAGTACAAGAGGACTGTCACTCTCACTTTCTATGATTTGAACCTCTCCTGTGAGTCCAGTTTTAGATTCCGATGCTTCACTTCAGGTTTACTGTTTCGCTTGGACGTTCTTATTGACGATGAAACACAGAAATTGCATGCGAAATAAATACAAAAGGCACAATGCCGACTTAAGTACAAGAGGACTGACACTCTCACATTCTATGATTTGAACCTCTCCTGTGAGTCCAGTTTTAGATTCCGATGCTTCACTTCAGGTTTACTGTTTCGCTTGGACGTTCTTATTGACGATGAAACACAGAAATTGCATCCGGATTTAATACAAAAGCCACAATGCCGACTTAAGTACAAGAGGACTGACACTCTAATTTTCTATGATTGGAACCTCTCCTGTGAGTCGAGTTTTAGATTCCGATGTTTCACATCAGGTTTACTGTATACGTTGGACCTTCTTATTGTCGATGAAACACAGAAATTGCATCCGAATTTAATACAAAAGGCACAATGCCGACTTACATACAAGAGGACTGTCACTCTCACTTTCTATGATTTCAACCTGTCCTGTGAGTCCAGTTTTAGATTCCGATGCTTCACTTCAGGTTTGCTGTATCCCTTGGACCTTCGTATTGACGATGAAACACAGAAATTGCATCCGAATTTAATACTAAAGGCACAATGCCGACTTAAGTACAAGAGGACTGACCCTCCAACTATCTGTGAATTGAACTTCCCCTGTGAGTCAAGTTTTAGATTCCGATGCTTCACTTCAGGTTTACTGTATACCTTGTACATTTTTATTGACGATGAAACACAGAAATTGGCTCCGAATTTAATACAAAAGGCACAATGCCGAAATCAGTACAAGAGGACTGACACTCTATCTTTCTATGATTTGAACCTCTCCTGTGAGTCCAGTTTTAGATTCCGATGCTTCACTTCAGGTTTACTGTATCCCTTGCACCTTCTTATTGACGATGAAACACAGAAATTGCATCCGAATTTACTACAAAAGGCACAATGCCGACTTAAGTACAAGAGGACTAACACTCTCACTTTCTGTGATTTGAACCCCTCCTGTGACTCCAGTTTTAGATTCCGATGCTTCACTTCAGGTTTACTGTATCCCTTGGACCCTCTTATTGACGATGAAACACAGAAATTGCATCCGAATTTATTTTAAGTCACAATGCCGACTTAATTACAAGAGGACTGACACTCTCATATTCTATGATTTGAATCTCTCCTGTGAGTCCAGTTTTAGGTTACGATGCTTCACTTCAGGTTTACTGTATCCCTTGGACCTTCTCATTGACGATGAAACACAGAAATTGCATCCGAATGTAATACAAAAGGTACAATGCCGACTTAAGTACAAGAGGACTGACACTCTCACTTTCTAAGATTTGAACCTCTCCTGTGAGTCCAGTTTTAGATTCCAATGCTTCACTTCAGGATTGCGGTATCCCTTGGACCTTCTTATTGACGATGAGACACAGCAATTGCATCCGAATTTAACACAAAAGGCACAATGCCGACTACAGTAGAAGAGGACTGGCACTCTAACTTTCTATGATTTGAACCTCTCCTGTGAGTCCAGTTTTAAATTTCGATGCTACACTTCAGGTTTACTGTATACCATGGACCTTCTTATTGACGATGAAACACAGAAATTGCAGCCGAATTTAATACAAAAGGCACAATGCCGACTTAAGTACAAGAGGACTGACACTCTAATTTTCTATGATTTTAACCTCTCCTGTGAGTCCAGTTTCAGATTCCGATGCTTCACTTCAGGTTTACTGTATACCTTGGACCTTGTTATTGACGATGAAACACAGAAATTGCATCCGAAATAAATACAAAAGGCACATTGCCGACTTAAGTACAAGAGGACTGACACTCTCACTTTCTATGATTTGAACCTCTCCCGTGAGTCCAGTTTTATATTCCGCTGCCTCACTTCAAGTTTTCTGTATCCCTTGCACATTCTTATTGACGATGAAACACAGAAATTGCATCCGAATTTACTACAAAAGACACGATGCCGACTCAAGTACAAGAGGACTAACACTCTCACTTTCTATGATTTGAACGTCTCCTGTGAGTCCAGTTTTAGATTCCGATGCTTCACTTCAGGTTTACTGTATCCCTTGGACCTTCTTATTGACGATGAAACACAGAAATTGAATCCGAATTTAATACTAAAGGCACAATGCCGACTTAAGTACAAGAGGACTGACCATCTAACTTTCTGTGAATTGAACTTACCCTGTGAGTCCAGTTTTAGATTCTGATGCTTCACTTCAGGTTTACTGTATACCTTGGACATTTTTATTGACGATGAAACACAGAAATTGCATCCGAATTTAATACAAAAGGCACAATGCCGAATTCAGTACAAGAGGACTGACACTCTAATTTTCTATGATTTTAACCTCTCCTGTGAGTCCAGTTTTAGATTCCGATGCTTCACTTCAGGTTTACTGTATCCCTTGAACCTTCTTATTGACGATGAAACACAGAAATTGCATCCGAATGTACTACAATAGGCACTATGCCGAGTTAAGTACAAGAGGACTGACACTCTAACTTTCTATGATTTTAAACTCTCCTGTGAGTCCAGTATTTGATTCCGATGCTGCACTTCAGGTTTACTGTATGGCTTGGACCTTCTTATTGACAATGAAACACAGAAATTGCATCCGAATTTAATACAAAAGGCACAATGCCGTTTTAAGTACAAGAGGACTGACTCTCTCATTTTCTATGACTGGAACCTCTCCTGTGAGTTCAGTTTTAGATTACGATGCTTTACTTCAGGTTTACTGTATCCCTTGGACCTTCTTATTGACGATGAAACACAGAAATTGCATCCGAATTTAATACAAAAGGCACAATACCGACTTAAGTACAAGAGGACTGAGACTCTCACTTTCTATGATTTGAACCTCTCCTGTGATTCCAGTTTCAGATTCCGATGCGTCACTTCAGGTTTACTGTATCCCTTGGACCTTCTTATTGACGATGAAACACAGAAATTGCATCCGAATTTAATACAAAAGGCACAATGCCGACTTAAGTACAAGAGGACTAACACTCTTATTTTCTATGATTGGAACCTCTCCTGTGAGTCCAGTTTTAGATTCCGATGCTTCACATTAGGTTTATTATATACGTTGGAACTTCTTATTGTCGATGAAACACAGAAATTGCATCCGAATTTAATACAAAAGGCACAATGCCGACTTAAGTACAAGAGGACTGACCGTCTAACTTTCTGTGAATTGAACTTCCCCTGTGAGTCCAGTTTTAGATTCTGATGCTTCACTTCAGGTCTACTGTATACCTTGGACATTTTTATTGACGATGAAACACAGAAATTGCATCCGAATTTAATACAAAAGGCACAATGCCGAATTCAGTACAAGAGGACGGACACTCTAACTTTCTATGATTTGAACCTCTCCTGTGAGTCCAGTTTTAGATTCCGATGCTTCACTTCAGGTGTACTGTTTCCCTTGACGTTCTTATTGACGATGAAACACAGAAATTGCATCCGAACTTAATACAAAAAGCACAATGCCGACTTAAGTACAAGAGGACTGACACTCTAATTTTCTATGATTGGAACCTCTCCTGTGAGTCCAGATTAGATTCCAATGCTTCACATCAGGTTTATTATATACGTTGGACCTTCTTATTGACAATGAAACACAGAAATTGGATCCGAATTTAATACAAGAGGCACAATGCCGACTTAAGTACACGAGGACTGACATTCTAACTCTCTATGATTTGAACCTCTCCTGTGTGTCCAGTTTTAGATTCCGATGCTTCACTTCAGGTTTACTGTACCCCTTGGACCTTCTGATTGACGATGAAACACAGAAATTGCATCCGGATTTAATACAAAAGGCACAATGGCGACTTACGTACAAGAGGACTGTCACTCTCACTTTCTATGATTTCAACCTCTCCTGTGAGTCCAGTTTTAGATTCCGATGCTTCACTTCAGGTTTGCTGTATCCCTTGGACCTTCGTATTGACGATGAAACACAGAAATTGCATCCGAATTTAATACTAAAGGCACAATGCCGACTTAAGTACAAGAGGACTGACCCTCTAACTATCTGTGAATTGAACTTCCCCTGTGAGTCAAGTTTTAGATTCCGATGCTTTACTTCAGGTTTACTGTATACCTTGTACCTTTTTATTGACGATGAAACACAGAAATTGGCTCCGAATTTAATACAAAAGGCACAATGCTAAAATCAGTACAAGAGGACTGACACTCTATCTTTCTATGATTTGAACCTCTCCTGTGAGTCCAGTTTTAGATTCCGATGCTTCACTTCAGGTTTACTGTATCCCTTGGACCTTCTTATTGACGATGAAACACAGAAATTGCATCCGGATTTAATACAAAAGGCATAATGGCGACTTAAGTACAAGAGGACTGTCACTCTCACTTTCTATGATTTGAACCTCCCCTGTGAGTCCAGTTTTAGATTCCGATGCTTCACTTCAGGTTTACTGTTTCGCTTGGACGTTCTTATTGACGATGAAACACAGAAATTGCATCCGAAATAAATACAAAAGTCACAATGCCGACTTAAGTACAAGAGGACTGACACTCTCACTTTCTATGATTTGAACCTCTCCTGTGAGTCCAGTTTTAGATTCCGCTGCTCCACTTCAAGTTTTCTGTATCCCTTGCACTTTCTTATTGACGATGAAACACAGAAATTGCATCCGAATTTACTACAAAAGGCACAATGCCGACTTAAGTAGAAGAGGACTAACACTCTCACTTTCTATGATTTGAACCCCTCCTGTGACTCCAGTTTTAGATTCCGATGCTTCACTTCAGGTTTACTGTATCCCTTGGACGCTCTTATTGACGATGAAACACAGAAATTGCATCCGAATTTATTACAAAAGTCACAATGCCGACTTAATTACAAGAGGTCTGACACTCTCACTTTCTATGATTTGAACCTCTCCTGTGAGTCCAGTTTTAGATTCCGATGCTTCACTTCAGGTTTACTGTATCCCTTGGACTTTCTTATTGAAGATGAAACACAGAAATTGCATCCGAATTTAACACAAAAGGCACAATGCCGACTTAAGTACAAGAGTACTGACACTCTCACTTTCTAGGATTTGAAGATCTCCTGTGATTCCAGTTTTAGATTCCGATGCGTCACTTCAGGTTTACTGTATCCCTTGGACCTTCTTATTGACGATGAAACACAGAAATTGCATCCGAATTTAATACAAAAGCCACAATGCCGACTTAAGTACGAGAGGACTGACACTCTAACTTTCTATGATTGGAACCTCTCCTGTGAGTCGAGTTTTAGATTCCGATGTTTCACATCAGGTTTACTGTATACGTTGGACCTTCTTATTGTCGATGAAACACAGAAATTGCATCCGATTTTAATACAAAAGCCACAATGCCGACTTAAGTACAAGATTACTGACCCTCTAACTTTCTGTGATTTGAACTTCCCCTGTGAGTCCAGTTTTAGATTCCGATGCCTCACTTTAGGTTTACTGTATACCTGAGGCCTTCTTATTGACGATGAAACACAGAAATTGCATCCGAATTTAATACAAGAGGCACAATGCCGACTTAAGTACAAGAGGACTGTCACTCTCACTTTCTATGATTTCAACCTCTCCTGTGAGTCCAGTTTTAGATTCCGATGCTTCACTTCAGGTTTGCTGTATCCCTTGGACCTTCGTATTGACGATGAAACACAGAAATTGCATCCGAATTTAATACTAAAGGCACAATGCCGATTTAAGTACAAGAGGACTGACCCTCTAACTATCTGTGAATTGAACTTCCCCTGTGAGTCAAGTTTTAGATTCCGATGCTTCACTTCAGGTTTACTGTATACCTTGTACCTTTTTATTGACGATGAAACACAGAAATTGGCTCCGAATTTAATACAAAAGGCACAATGCCGAAATCAGTACAGGAGGACTGACACTCTATCTTTCTATGATTTGAACCTCTCCTGTGAGTCCAGTTTTAGATTCCGATGCTTCACTTCAGGTTTACTGTATCCCTTGGACCTTCTTATTGACGATGAAACACAGAAATTGCATCCGGATTTAATACAAAAGGCATAATGCCGACTTAAGTACAAGAGGACTGTCACTCTCACTTTCTATGATTTGAACCTCTCCTGTGAGTCCAGTTTTAGATTCCGATGCTTCACTTCAGGTTTACTGTATCCCTTGGACCCTCTTACTGACGATGAAACACAGAAATTGCATCCGAAATAAATACAAAAGGCACAATGCCGACATAAGTACAAGAGGACTGACACTCTCACTTTCTATGATTTGAACCTCTCCTGTGAGTCCAGTTTTGGTTCCGCTGCTTCATTTCAAGTTTTCTGTATCCCTTGCACATTCTTATTGACGATGAAACACAGAAATTGCATCCGAATTTACTACAAAAGGCACAATGCCGACTTAAGTACAAGAGGACTAACACTCTCACTTTCTGTGATTTGAACCCCTCCTGTGACTCCAGTTTTAGATTCCGATGCTTCACTTCAGGTTTACTGTATCCCTTGGACCCTCTTATTGACGATGAAACACAGAAATTGCATCCGAATTTATTTTAAAAGTCACAATGCCGACTTAATTACAAGAGGACTGACACTCTCATATTATATGATTTGAATCTCTCCTGTGAGTCCAGTTTTAGGTTACGATGCTTCACTTCAGGTTTACTGTATCCCTTGGACCTTCTCATTGACGATGAAACACAGAAATTGCATCCGAATGTAATACAAAAGGCACAATGCCGACTTAAGTACAAGAGGACTGACACTCTCACTTTCTGTGATTTGAACCTCTCCTGTGAGTCCAGTTTTAGATTCCGATGCTTCACTTCAGGATTACGGTATCCCTTGGACCTTCTTATTGACGATGAGACACAGCAATTGCATCCGAATTTAACACAAAAGGCACAATGCCGACTTCAGTAGAAGAGGACTGGCACTCTCACTTTCTATGATTTGAACCCCTCCTGTGACTCCAGTTTTAGATTCCGATGCTTCACTTCAGGTTTACTGTATCCCTTGGACCCTCTTATTGACGATGAAACACAGAAATTGCATCCGAATTTATTACAAAAGTCACAATGCCGACTTAATTACAATAGGTCTGACACTCTCACTTTCTATGATTTGAACCTCTCCTGTGAGTCCAGTTTTAGATTCCGATGCTTCACTTCAGGTTTACTGTATCCCTTGGACTTTCTTATTGACGATGAAACACAGAAATTGCATCCGAATTTAACACAAAAGGCACAATGCCGACTTAAGTACAAGAGTACTGACACTCTCACTTTCTAGGATTTGAAGATCTCCTGTGATTCCAGTTTTAGATTCCGATGCGTCACTTCAGGTTTACTGTATCCCTTGGACCTTCTTATTGACGATGAAACACAGAAATTGCATCCGAATTTAATACAAAAGCGACAATGCAGACTTAAGTACGAGGGGACTGACACTCTAATTTTCTATGATTGGAACCTCTCCTGTGAGTCGAGTTTTAGATTCCGATGTTTCACATCAGGTTTACTGTATACGTTGGACCTTCTTATTGTCGATGAAACACAGAAATTGCATCCGATTTTAATACAAAATGCACAATGCCGACTTAAGTACAAGATTACTGACCCTCTAACTTTCTGTGATTTGAACCTCTCCTGTGAGTCCAGTTTTAGATTCCGATGCTTCACTTCAGGTTTACTGTATCCCTTGGACTTTCTTATTGACGATGAAACACAGAAATTGCATCCGAATTTAACACAAAAGGCACAATGCCGACTTACGTACAAGAGGACTGTCACTCTCACTTTCTATGATTTCAACCTCTCCTGTGAGTCCAGTTTTAGATTCCGATGCTTCACTTCAGGTTTGCTGTATCCCTTGGACCTTCGTATTGACGATGAAACACAGAAATTGCATCCGAATTTAATACTAAAGGCACAATGCCGACTTAAGTACAAGAGGACTGACCCTCTAACTATCTGTGAATTGAACTTCCCCTGTGAGTCAAGTTTTAGATTCCGATGCTTCACTTCAGGTTTACTGTATACCTTGTACCTTTTTATTGACGATGAAACACAGAAATTGGCTCCGAATTTAATACAAAAGGCACAATGCCGAAATCAGTACAGGAGGACTGACACTCTATCTTTCTATGATTTGAACCTCTCCTGTGAGTCCAGTTTTAGATTCCGATGCTTCACTTCAGGTTTACTGTATCCCTTGGACCTTCTTATTGACGATGAAACACAGAAATTGCATCCGGATTTAATACAAAAGGCATAATGCCGACTTAAGTACAAGAGGACTGTCACTCTCACTTTCTATGATTTGAACCTCTCCTGTGAGTCCAGTTTTAGATTCCGATGCTTCACTTCAGGTTTACTGTATCCCTTGGACCCTCTTACTGACGATGAAACACAGAAATTGCATCCGAATTTATTACAAAAGTCACAATGCCGACTTAATTACAAGAGGTCTGACACTCTCACTTTCTATGATTTGAACCTCTCCTGTGAGTCCAGTTTTAGATTCCGATGCTTCACTTCAGGTTTACTGTATCCCTTGGACCTTCTTATTGACGATGAAACACAGAAATTGCATCCGGATTTAATACAAAAGCCACAATGCCGACTTAAGTACAAGAGGACTGACACTCTAATTTTCTATGATTGGAACCTCTCCTGTGAGTCGAGTTTTAGATTCCGATGTTTCACATCAGGTTTACTGTATACGTTGGACCTTCTTATTGTCGATGAAACACAGAAATTGCATCCGATTTTAATACAAAAGGCACAATGCCGACTTAAGTACAAGATTACTGACCCTCTAACTTTCTGTGATTTGAACTTCCCCTGTGAGTCCAGTTTTAGATTCCGATGCCTCACTTCAGGTTTACTGTTTACCTGAGACCTTCTTATTGACGATGAAACACAGAAATTGCATCCGAATTTAATACAAGAGGCACAATGCCGACTTAAGTACAAGAGGACTGACACTCTAACTCTCTATGATTTGAACCTCTGCTGTGATTCCAGTTGTAGATTCCGATGCTTTACTTCAGGTTTACTGTATCCCTTGGACCTTCTGATTGACGATGAAACACAGAAATTGCATCCGGATTTAATACAAAAGGCACAATGCCGACTTACACACAAGAGGACAGTCACTCTCACTTTCTATGATTTCAACCTGTCCTGTGAGTCCAGTTTTAGATTCCGATGCTTCACTTCAGGTTTGCTGTATCCCTTGGACCTTCGTATTGACGATGAAACACAGAAATTGCATCCGAATTTAATACTAAAGGCACAATGCCGACTTAAGTACAAGAGGACTGACCCTCCAACTATCTGTGAATTGAACTTCCCCTGTGAGTCAAGTTTTAGATTCCGATGCTTCACTTCAGGTTTACTGTATACCTTGTACCTTTTTATTGACGATGAAACACAGAAATTGGCTCCGAATTTAATACAAAAGGCACAATGCCGAAATCAGTACAAGAGGACTGACACTCTATCTTTCTATGATTTGAACCTCTCCTGTGAGTCCAGTTTTAGATTCCGATGCTTCACTTCAGGTTTACTGTATCCCTTGCACCTTCTTATTGACGATGAAACACAGAAATTGCATCCGGATTTAATACAAAAGGCATAATGCCGACTTAAGTACAAGAGGACTGTCACTCTCACTTTCTATGATTTGAACCTCTCCTGTGAGTCCAGTTTTAGATTCCGATGCTTCACTTCAGGTTTACTGTTTCGCTTGGACGTTCTTATTGACGATGAAACACAGAAATTGCATCCGAAATAAATACAAAAGGCACAATGCCGACATAAGTACAAGAGGACTGACACTCTCACTTTCTATGATTTGAACCTCTCCTGTGAGTCCAGTTTTGGTTCCGCTGCTTCATTTCAAGTTTTCTGTATCCCTTGCACATTCTTATTGACGATGAAACACAGAAATTGCATCCGAATTTACTACAAAAGGCACAATGCCGACTTAAGTACAAGAGGACTAACACTCTCACTTTCTGTGATTTGAACCCCTCCTGTGACTCCAGTTTTAGATTCCGATGCTTCACTTCAGGTTTACTGTATCCCTTGGACCCTCTTATTGACGATGAAACACAGAAATTGCATCCGAATTTATTTTAAAAGTCACAATGCCGACTTAATTACAAGAGGACTGACACTCTCATATTATATGATTTGAATCTCTCCTGTGAGTCCAGTTTTAGGTTACGATGCTTCACTTCAGGTTTACTGTATCCCTTGGACCTTCTCATTGACGATGAAACACAGAAATTGCATCCGAATGTAATACAAAAGGCACAATGCCGACTTAAGTACAAGAGGACTGACACTCTCACTTTCTGTGATTTGAACCTCTCCTGTGAGTCCAGTTTTAGATTCCGATGCTTCACTTCAGGATTACGGTATCCCTTGGACCTTCTTATTGACGATGAGACACAGCAATTGCATCCGAATTTAACACAAAAGGCACAATGCCGACTTCAGTAGAAGAGGACTGGCACTCTCACTTTCTATGATTTGAACCCCTCCTGTGACTCCAGTTTTAGATTCCGATGCTTCACTTCAGGTTTACTGTATCCCTTGGACCCTCTTATTGACGATGAAACACAGAAATTGCATCCGAATTTATTACAAAAGTCACAATGCCGACTTAATTACAATAGGTCTGACACTCTCACTTTCTATGATTTGAACCTCTCCTGTGAGTCCAGTTTTAGATTCCGATGCTTCACTTCAGGTTTACTGTATCCCTTGGACTTTCTTATTGACGATGAAACACAGAAATTGCATCCGAATTTAACACAAAAGGCACAATGCCGACTTAAGTACAAGAGTACTGACACTCTCACTTTCTAGGATTTGAAGATCTCCTGTGATTCCAGTTTTAGATTCCGATGCGTCACTTCAGGTTTACTGTATCCCTTGGACCTTCTTATTGACGATGAAACACAGAAATTGCATCCGAATTTAATACAAAAGCGACATTGCCGACTTAAGTACGAGGGGACTGACACTCTAATTTTCTATGATTGGAACCTCTCCTGTGAGTCGAGTTTTAGATTCCGATGTTTCACATCAGGTTTACTGTATACGTTGGACCTTCTTATTGTCGATGAAACACAGAAATTGCATCCGATTTTAATACAAAATGCACAATGCCGACTTAAGTACAAGATTACTGACCCTCTAACTTTCTGTGATTTGAACTTCCCCTGTGAGTCCAGTTTTAGATTCCGATGCCTCACTTCAGGTTTACTGTATACCTGAGACCTTCTTATTGACGATGAAACACAGAAATTGCATCCGAATTTAATACAAGAGGCACAATGCCGACTTAAGTACAAGAGGACTGACACTCTAACTCTCTATGATTTGAACCTCTGCTGTGAGTCCAGTTGTAGATTCCGATGCTTTACTTCAGGTTTATTGTATCCCTTGGACCTTCTGATTGACGATGAAACACAGAAATTGCATCCGGATTTAATACAAAAGGCATAATGCCGACTTAAGTACAAGAGGACTGTCACTCTCACTTTCTATGATTTGAACCTCTCCTGTGAGTCCAGTTTTAGATTCCGATGCTTCACTTCAGGTTTACTGTTTCGCTTGGACGTTCTTATTGACGATGAAACACAGAAATTGCATGCGAAATAAATACAAAAGGCACAATGCCGACTTAAGTACAAGAGGACTGACACGCTCACATTCTATGATTTGAACCTCTCCTGTGAGTCCAGTTTTAGATTCCGCTGCTTCACTTCAAGTTTTCTGTATCCCTTGCACATTCGTATTGACGATGAAACACAGAAATTGCATCCGAATTTACTACAAAAGGCACAATGCCGACTTAAGTACAAGAGGACTAACACTCTCACTTTCTATGATTTGAACCCCTCCTGTGACTCCAGTTTTAGATTCCGATGCTTCACTTCAGGTTTACTGTATCCCTTGGACCCTCTTATTGACGATGAATCACAGAAATTGCATCCGAATTTATTACAAAAGTCACAATGCCGACTTAATTACAAGAGGTCTGACACTCTCACTTTCTATGATTTGAACCTCTCCTGTGAGTCCAGTTTTAGATTCCGATGCTTCACTTCAGGTTTACTGTATCCCTTGGACCTTCTTATTGACGATGAAACACAGAAATTGCATCCGGATTTAATACAAAAGCCACAATGCCGACTTAAGTACAAGAGGACTGACACTCTAATTTTCTATGATTGGAACCTCTCCTGTGAGTCGAGTTTTAGATTCCGATGTTTCACATCAGGTTTACTGTATACGTTGGACCTTCTTATTGTCGATGAAACACAGAAATTGCATCCGATTTTAATACAAAAGGCACAATGCCGACTTAAGTACAAGATTACTGACTTTCTAACTTTCTGTGATTTGAACTTCCCCTGTGAGTCCAGTTTTAGATTCCGATGCCTCACTTCAGGTTTACTGTATACCTGAGACCTTCTTATTGACGATGAAACACAGAAATTGCATCCGAATTTAATACAAGAGGCACAATGCCGACTTAAGTACAAGAGGACTGACACTCTAACTCTCTATGATTTGAACCTCTGCTGTGATTCCAGTTGTAGATTCCGATGCTTTACTTCAGGTTTACTGTATCCCTTGGACCTTCTGATTGACGATGAAACACAGAAATTGCATCCGAATTTAATACAAGAGGCACAATGCCGACTTAAGTACAAGAGGACTGACACTCTAACTCTCTATGATTTGAACCTCTCCTGTGAGTCCAGTTTTAGATTCCGATGCTTCACTTCAGGTTTACTGTATCCCTTGGACCTTCTTATTGACGATGAAACACAGAAATTGCATCCGGATTTAATACAAAAGCCACAATGCCGACTTAAGTACAAGAGGACTGACACTCTAATTTTCTATGATTGGAACCTCTCCTGTGAGTCGAGTTTTAGATTCCGATGTTTCACATCAGGTTTACTGTATACGTTGGACCTTCTTATTGTCGATGAAACACAGAAATTGCATCCGAATTTAATACAAAAGGCACAATGCCGACTTACATACAAGAGGACTGTCACTCTCACTTTCTATGATTTCAACCTGTCCTGTGAGTCCAGTTTTAGATTCCGATGCTTCACTTCAGGTTTGCTGTATCCCTTGGACCTTCGTATTGACGATGAAACACAGAAATTGCATCCGAATTTAATACTAAAGGCACAATGCCGACTTAAGTACAAGAGGACTGACCCTCCAACTATCTGTGAATTGAACTTCCCCTGTGAGTCAAGTTTTAGATTCCGATGCTTCACTTCAGGTTTACTGTATACCTTGTACATTTTTATTGACGATGAAACACAGAAATTGGCTCCGAATTTAATACAAAAGGCACAATGCCGAAATCAGTACAAGAGGACTGACACTCTATCTTTCTATGATTTGAACCTCTCCTGTGAGTCCAGTTTTAGATTCCAATGCTTCACTTCAGGTTTACTGTATCCCTTGCACCTTCTTATTGACGATGAAACACAGAAATTGCATCCGAATTTACTACAAAAGGCACAATGCCGACTTAAGTACAAGAGGACTAACACTCTCACTTTCTGTGATTTGAACCCCTCCTGTGACTCCAGTTTTAGATTCCGATGCTTCACTTCAGGTTTACTGTATCCCTTGGACCCTCTTATTGACGATGAAACACAGAAATTGCATCCGAATTTATTTTAAGTCACAATGCCGACTTAATTACAAGAGGACTGACACTCTCATATTCTATGATTTGAATCTCTCCTGTGAGTCCAGTTTTAGGTTACGATGCTTCACTTCAGGTTTACTGTATCCCTTGGACCTTCTCATTGACGATGAAACACAGAAATTGCATCCGAATGTAATACAAAAGGCACAATGCCGACTTAAGTACAAGAGGACTGACACTCTCACTTTCTAAGATTTGAACCTCTCCTGTGAGTCCAGTTTTAGATTCCAATGCTTCACTTCAGGATTACGGTATCCCTTGGACCTTCTTATTGACGATGAGACACAGCAATTGCATCCGAATTTAACACAAAAGGCACAATGCCGACTACAGTAGAAGAGGACTGGCACTCTAACTTTCTATGATTTGAACCTCTCCTGTGAGTCCAGTTTTAAATTTCGATGCTACACTTCAGGTTTACTGTATACCATGGACCTTCTTATTGACGATGAAACACAGAAATTGCAGCCGAATTTAATACAAAAGGCACAATGCCGACTTAAGTACAAGAGGACTGACACTCTAATTTTCTATGATTTTAACCTCTCCTGTGAGTCCAGTTTCAGATTCCGATGCTTCACTTCAGGTTTACTGTATACCTTGGACCTTGTTATTGACGATGAAACACAGAAATTGCATCCGAAATAAATACAAAAGGCACATTGCCGACTTAAGTACAAGAGGACTGACACTCTCACTTTCTATGATTTGAACCTCTCCCGTGAGTCCAGTTTTATATTCCGCTGCCTCACTTCAAGTTTTCTGTATCCCTTGCACATTCTTATTGACGATGAAACACAGAAATTGCATCCGAATTTACTACAAAAGACACGATGCCGACTCAAGTACAAGAGGACTAACACTCTCACTTTCTATGATTTGAACGTCTCCTGTGAGTCCAGTTTTAGATTCCGATGCTTCACTTCAGGTTTACTGTATCCCTTGGACCTTCTTATTGACGATGAAACACAGAAATTGAATCCGAATTTAATACTAAAGGCACAATGCCGACTTAAGTACAAGAGGACTGACCATCTAACTTTCTGTGAATTGAACTTACCCTGTGAGTCCAGTTTTAGATTCTGATGCTTCACTTCAGGTTTACTGTATACCTTGGACATTTTTATTGACGATGAAACACAGAAATTGCATCCGAATTTAATACAAAAGGCACAATGCCGAATTCAGTACAAGAGGACTGACACTCTAATTTTCTATGATTTTAACCTCTCCTGTGAGTCCAGTTTTAGATTCCGATGCTTCACTTCAGGTTTACTGTATCCCTTGAACCTTCTTATTGACGATGAAACACAGAAATTGCATCCGAATGTACTACAATAGGCACTATGCCGAGTCAAGTACAAGAGGACTGACACTCTAACTTTCTATGATTTTAAACTCTCCTGTGAGTCCAGTATTTGATTCCGATGCTGCACTTCAGGTTTACTGTATGGCTTGGACCTTCTTATTGACGATGAAACACAGAAATTGCATCCGAATTTAATACAAAAGGCACAATGCCGTTTTAAGTACAAGAGGACTGACTCTCTCATTTTCTATGACTGGAACCTCTCCTGTGAGTTCAGTTTTAGATTACGATGCTTTACTTCAGGTTTACTGTATCCCTTGGACCTTCTTATTGACGATGAAACACAGAAATTGCATCCGAATTTAATACAAAAGGCACAATACCGACTTAAGTACAAGAGGACTGAGACTCTCACTTTCTATGATTTGAACCTCTCCTGTGATTCCAGTTTCAGATTCCGATGCGTCACTTCAGGTTTACAGTATCCCTTGGACCTTCTTATTGACGATGAAACACAGAAATTGCATCCGAATTTAATACAAAAGGCACAATGCCGACTTAAGTACAAGAGGACTAACACTCTTATTTTCTATGATTGGAACCTCTCCTGTGAGTCCAGTTTTAGATTCCGATGCTTCACATTAGGTTTATTATATACGTTGGAACTTCTTATTGTCGATGAAACACAGAAATTGCATCCGAATTTAATACAAAAGGCACAATGCCGACTTAAGTACAAGAGGACTGACCGTCTAACTTTCTGTGAATTGAACTTCCCCTGTGAGTCCAGTTTTAGATTCTGATGCTTCACTTCAGGTCTACTGTATACCTTGGACATTTTTATTGACGATGAAACACAGAAATTGCATCCGAATTTAATACAAAAGGCACAATGCCGAATTCAGTACAAGAGGACGGACACTCTAACTTTCTATGATTTGAACCTCTCCTGTGAGTCCAGTTTTAGATTCCGATGCTTCACTTCAGGTGTACTGTTTCCCTTGACGTTCTTATTGACGATGAAACACAGAAATTGCATCCGAACTTAATACAAAAAGCACAATGCCGACTTAAGTACAAGAGGACTGACACTCTAATTTTCTATGATTGGAACCTCTCCTGTGAGTCCAGATTAGATTCCAATGCTTCACATCAGGTTTATTATATACGTTGGACCTTCTTATTGACAATGAAACACAGAAATTGGATCCGAATTTAATACAAGAGGCACAATGCCGACTTAAGTACACGAGGACTGACATTCTAACTCTCTATGATTTGAACCTCTCCTGTGTGTCCAGTTTTAGATTCCGATGCTTACTTCAGGTTTACTGTATCCCTTGGACCTTCTGATTGACGATGAAACACAGAAATTGCATCCGGATTTAATACAAAAGGCACAATGCCGACTTACGTACAAGAGGACTGTCACTCTCACTTTCTATGATTTGAACCTCTCCTGTGAGTCCAGTTTTAGATTCCGATGCTTCACATCAGGTTTACTGTATCCCTTGGACCCTCTTATTGACGATGAAACACAGAAATTGCATCCGAATTTATTACAAAAGGCACTATGCCGACTTAATTACAAGAGGACTGACACTCTCACTTTCTATGATTTGAACCTCTCGTGTGAGTCCAGTTTTAGGTTACGATGCTTCACTTCAGGTTTACTGTATCCCTTGGACCTTCACATTGACGATGAAACACAGAAATTGCGTCCGAATGTAATACAAAAGGCACAATGCCGACTTAAGTACAAGAGGACTGACACTCTCACTTTCTATGATTTGAACCTCTCCTGTGAGTCCAGTTTTAGAATCCGATGCTTCACTTCGGGATTACGGTATCCCTTGGACCTTCTTATTGACGATGAGACACAGCAATTGCATCCGAATTTAACACAAAAGGCACAATGAAGACTTCAGTACAACAGGACTGGCACTCTAACATTCTATGATTTGAACCTCTCCTCTGAGTCCAGTTTTAGATTCCGACGCCTCACTTCAGGTTTACTGTATACCTTGGACCTTCTTATTGACGATGAAACACAGAAATTGCATCCGAATTTAATACAAAAGGCACAATGCCGACTTAAGTAAGGGAGGACTGACACTCTAACTTTCTATGATTTGAACCTCTCCTGTGAGTCCAGTTTTAAATTTCGATGCTACACTTCAGGTTTACTGTATACCATGGACCTTCTTATTGACGATGAAACACAGAAATTGCAGCCGAATTTAATACAAAAGGCACAATGCCGACTTAAATACAAGAGAACTGACACTCTAATTTTCTATGATTTTAACCTCTCCTGTGAGTCCAGTTTTAGATTACGATGCTTCACTTCAGGTTTACTGTATCCCTTGAACCTTCTTATTGACGATGAAACACAGAAATTGCATCCGAATGTAATACAAAAGGCACTATGCCGACTCAAGTACAAGAGGACTGACACTCTAACTTTCTATGATTTGAACCTCTCCTGTTAGTCCAGTTATAGATTCCGCTGCTTCACTTCAGGTTTACTGTATCCCTTGCACCTTCTTATTGACGATGAAACACAGAAATTGCATCCGAATTTACTACAAAAGGCACAATGCCGACTTAAGTACAAGAGGACTGACACTCTCACTTTCTATGATTTGAACCACTCCTGTGAGTCCAGATTTAGATTCCGATGCTTCACTTCAGGTTTACTGTATCCCTTGGACCTTCTTATTGACGATGAAACACAGAAAATGCATCCGAATTTAATACAAAAGGCACAATGCGAACTTAAGTACAAGTCGATTGCCACTCTAACTCTCTATGCTTTGAACCTCTCCTGTGAGTCCAGTATTAGATTCCGATGCTGCACTTCAGGTTTACTGTATGGCTTGGACCTTCTTATTGACAATGAAACACAGAAATTGCATCCAAATTTAATACAAAAGGCACAATGCCGACTTAAGTACAAGATGACTGACACACTCACTTTCTATGATTGGCAACTCTCCTGTGAGTCCAGTTTTAGATTACGATGCTTCACTTCAGGTTAACTGTATCCCTTGGACCTTCTTATTAACGATGAAACACAGAAATTGCATCCGAAATTAATACAAAAGGCACAATACCGACTTAAGTACAAGAGGACTGACACTCTCACTTTCTATGATTTGAACCCCTCCTGTGAGTCCAGTTTTAGATTCCGATTCTTGACTTCAGGTTTACTGTATCCCTTGCACCTTCTTATTGACGATGAAACACAGAAATTACATCCGAATTTACTACAAAAGGCACAATGCCGACTTAAGTACAAGAGGACTGACACTCTCACTTTCTATGATTTGAACCTCTCCTGTGAGTCCAGTTTTAGATTCCGATGCTTCACATCAGGTTTACTGTATACGTTGGACTTTCTTATTATCGATGAAACAAAGAAATTGCATCCGAATTTAATACAAAAGGCCCAATGCCGTCTTAAGTACAAGATTACTGACCCTCTAACTTTCTGTAATTTGAACTTCCCCTGTGAGTCCAGTTTTAGATTCCGATGCTTCACTTCAGGTTTACTGTATATCTTGGATCTTCTTATTGACGATGAAACACAGAAATTGCATCCGAATTTAATACAAGAGGCACAATGCCGTCTTAAGTACAAGGGGACTGACACTCTAACTCTCTATGATTTGAACCTCTCCTGTAAGTCCAGGTTTAGATTCCGACGCTTTACTTCAGGTTTACTGTATCCCTTGGACCTTCTGATTGACGATGAAACACTGAAATTGCATCCGGATTTAATACAAAAGGCACAATGCCGACTTACGTACAAGAGGACTGTCACTCTCACTTTCTATGATTTGAACCTCTCCTGTGAGTCCAGTTTTAGATTCCGATGCTTCACATCAGGCTTACTGTATACCATGGACCTTCTTATTGACGATGAAACACAGAAATTGAATCCGAATTTAATACTAAAGGCACAATGCCGACTTAAGTACAAGAGGACTGACCGTCTAACTTTCTGTTAATTGTACTTCCCCTGTGAGACCAGTTTTAGATTCTGATGCTTCACTTCAGGTTTACTGTATACCTTGGACATTTTTATTGACGATGAAACACAGAAATTGCATCCGAATTTAATACAAAAGGCACAATGCCGAATTCAGTACAAGAGGACGGACACTCTAACTTTCTATGATTTGACCCTCTCCTGTGAGTCCAGTTTCAGATTCCGATGCTTCACTTCAGGTTTACTGTATCCCTTGGACCTTCTTATTGACGATAAAACACAGAAATTGCATCCGGATTTAATACAAAAGGCATAATGCCGACTTAAGTACAAGAATACTGTCACTCTCACTTTCTATGATTTGAACCTCTCCTGTGAGTCCAGTTTTAGATTCCGATGCTTCACTTCAGGTGTACTGTTTCCCTCGGACGTTCTTATTGACGATGAAACACAGAAATTGCATCCGAACTTAATACAAATGGCACAATGCCGACTTAAGTACAAGAGGACTGACACTCTAATTTTCTATGATTTTAACCTCTCCTGTGTGCCCAGTTTTAGATTCCGATGCTTCACTTCAGGTTTACTGTATCCCTTGAACCTTCTTATTGACGATGAAACACAGAAATTGCATCCGAATGTACTACAATAGGCACTATGCCGAGTTAAGTACAAGAGGATTGACACTCTCATTTTCTATGATTGGAACCTCTCCTGTGAGTCCAGTTTTAGATTACCTTTCTTCACTTGAGGTTTACTGTATCCCTTAGACCTTCTTATTGACGATGAAACACAGAAATTGCATCCGAATTTAATACAAAAGGCACAATACCGACTTAAGTACAAGAGGACTAAGACTCTCACTTTCTATGATTTGAACCTCTCCTGTGAGTAAAGTTTTAGATTCCGTTGCTTCACTTCAGGTTTACTGTATCCCTTGGACTTTCTTATTGACGATGAGACACAGAAATTGCATCCGAATTAAACACAAAAGGCACAATGCCGACTTAAGTACAAGAGTACTGACACTCTCACTTTGTAGGATTTGAAGAACTCCTGTGATTCCAGTTTTAGATTCCGATGCGTCACTTGAGGTTTACTGTATCCCTTGGACCTTCTTATTGACGATGAAACACAGAAATTGCATCCGAATTTAATACAAAAGGCACAATGCCGACATAAGTACAAGAGGACTGACACTCTAATTTTCTATGAATGGAACCTCTCCTGTGAGTCCAGTTTTAGATTCCGATGCTTCACATCAGGTTTATTATATACGTTGGACCTTCTTATTGTCGATCAAACACAGAAATTGCATCCGAACTTAATACAAAAGGCACAATGCCGACTTAAGTACAATATTACTGACCCTCTAACTCTCTGTGATTTGAACTTCCCCTGTGAGTCCAGTTTTAGATTCCGATGCCTCACTTCAGGTTTACTGTATACCTTGGATCTTCTTATTGACGATGAAACACAGAAATTGCATCCGAATTTAATACAAGAGGCACAATGCTGACTTAAGTACAAGAGGACTGACATTCTAACTCTCTATGATTTGAACCTCTCCTGTGTGTCCAGTTTTAGATTCCGATGCTTTACTTCAGGTTTACTGTATCCCTTGGACCTTCTGATTGACGATGAAACACAGAAATTGCATCCGGATTTAATACAAAAGGCACAATGCCGACTTACGTACAAGAGGACTGTCACTCCCACTTTCTATGATTTGAACCTCTCCTGTGATTCCAGTTTTAGATTCCGATGCTTCACATCAGGTTTACTGTATCCCTTGGACCTTCTTATTGACGATGAAACACAGAAATTGCATCCGAATTTAATACTAAAGGCACAATGCCGACTTAAGTACAAGAGGACTGACCCTTTAACTTTCTGTGAATTGAACTTTCCCTGTGAGTCCAGTTTTAGATTCCGATGCTTCACATCAGGTTTACTGTATCCCTTGGACCTTCTTATTGACGATGAAACACAGAAATTGCAGCCGAATTTAATACAAAAGGCACAATGCCGACTTAAATACAAGAGAACTGACACTCTAATTTTCTATGATTTTAACCTCTCCTGTGAGTCCAGTTTTAGATTACGATGCTTCACTTCAGGTTTACTGTATCCCTTGAACCTTCTTATTGACGATGAAACACAGAAATTGCATCCGAATGTAATACAAAAGGCACTATGCCGACTCAAGTACAAGAGGACTGACACTCTAACTTTCTATGATTTGAACCTCTCCTGTTAGTCCAGTTATAGATTCCGCTGCTTCACTTCAGGTTTACTGTATCCCTTGCACCTTCTTATTGACGATGAAACACAGAAATTGCATCCGAATTTACTACAAAAGGCACAATGCCGACTTAAGTACAAGAGGACTGACACTCTCACTTTCTATGATTTGAACCACTCCTGTGAGTCCAGATTTAGATTCCGATGCTTCACTTCAGGTTTACTGTATCCCTTGGACCTTCTTATTGACGATGAAACACAGAAAATGCATCCGAATTTAATACAAAAGGCACAATGCGAACTTAAGTACAAGTCGATTGCCACTCTAACTCTCTATGCTTTGAACCTCTCCTGTGAGTCCAGTATTAGATTCCGATGCTGCACTTCAGGTTTACTGTATGGCTTGGACCTTCTTATTGACAATGAAACACAGAAATTGCATCCAAATTTAATACAAAAGGCACAATGCCGACTTAAGTACAAGATGACTGACACACTCACTTTCTATGATTGGCAACTCTCCTGTGAGTCCAGTTTTAGATTACGATGCTTCACTTCAGGTTAACTGTATCCCTTGGACCTTCTTATTAACGATGAAACACAGAAATTGCATCCGAAATTAATACAAAAGGCACAATACCGACTTAAGTACAAGAGGACTGACACTCTCACTTTCTATGATTTGAACCCCTCCTGTGAGTCCAGTTTTAGATTCCGATTCTTGACTTCAGGTTTACTGTATCCCTTGCACCTTCTTATTGACGATGAAACACAGAAATTACATCCGAATTTACTACAAAAGGCACAATGCCGACTTAAGTACAAGAGGACTGACACTCTCACTTTCTATGATTTGAACCTCTCCTGTGAGTCCAGTTTTAGATTCCGATGCTTCACATCAGGTTTACTGTATACGTTGGACTTTCTTATTATCGATGAAACAAAGAAATTGCATCCGAATTTAATACAAAAGGCCCAATGCCGTCTTAAGTACAAGATTACTGACCCTCTAACTTTCTGTAATTTGAACTTCCCCTGTGAGTCCAGTTTTAGATTCCGATGCTTCACTTCAGGTTTACTGTATATCTTGGATCTTCTTATTGACGATGAAACACAGAAATTGCATCCGAATTTAATACAAGAGGCACAATGCCGTCTTAAGTACAAGGGGACTGACACTCTAACTCTCTATGATTTGAACCTCTCCTGTAAGTCCAGGTTTAGATTCCGACGCTTTACTTCAGGTTTACTGTATCCCTTGGACCTTCTGATTGACGATGAAACACTGAAATTGCATCCGGATTTAATACAAAAGGCACAATGCCGACTTACGTACAAGAGGACTGTCACTCTCACTTTCTATGATTTGAACCTCTCCTGTGAGTCCAGTTTTAGATTCCGATGCTTCACATCAGGCTTACTGTATACCATGGACCTTCTTATTGACGATGAAACACAGAAATTGAATCCGAATTTAATACTAAAGGCACAATGCCGACTTAAGTACAAGAGGACTGACCGTCTAACTTTCTGTTAATTGTACTTCCCCTGTGAGACCAGTTTTAGATTCTGATGCTTCACTTCAGGTTTACTGTATACCTTGGACATTTTTATTGACGATGAAACACAGAAATTGCATCCGAATTTAATACAAAAGGCACAATGCCGAATTCAGTACAAGAGGACGGACACTCTAACTTTCTATGATTTGACCCTCTCCTGTGAGTCCAGTTTCAGATTCCGATGCTTCACTTCAGGTTTACTGTATCCCTTGGACCTTCTTATTGACGATAAAACACAGAAATTGCATCCGGATTTAATACAAAAGGCATAATGCCGACTTAAGTACAAGAATACTGTCACTCTCACTTTCTATGATTTGAACCTCTCCTGTGAGTCCAGTTTTAGATTCCGATGCTTCACTTCAGGTGTACTGTTTCCCTCGGACGTTCTTATTGACGATGAAACACAGAAATTGCATCCGAACTTAATACAAATGGCACAATGCCGACTTAAGTACAAGAGGACTGACACTCTAATTTTCTATGATTTTAACCTCTCCTGTGTGCCCAGTTTTAGATTCCGATGCTTCACTTCAGGTTTACTGTATCCCTTGAACCTTCTTATTGACGATGAAACACAGAAATTGCATCCGAATGTACTACAATAGGCACTATGCCGAGTTAAGTACAAGAGGATTGACACTCTCATTTTCTATGATTGGAACCTCTCCTGTGAGTCCAGTTTTAGATTACCTTTCTTCACTTGAGGTTTACTGTATCCCTTAGACCTTCTTATTGACGATGAAACACAGAAATTGCATCCGAATTTAATACAAAAGGCACAATACCGACTTAAGTACAAGAGGACTAAGACTCTCACTTTCTATGATTTGAACCTCTCCTGTGAGTAAAGTTTTAGATTCCGTTGCTTCACTTCAGGTTTACTGTATCCCTTGGACTTTCTTATTGACGATGAGACACAGAAATTGCATCCGAATTAAACACAAAAGGCACAATGCCGACTTAAGTACAAGAGTACTGACACTCTCACTTTGTAGGATTTGAAGAACTCCTGTGATTCCAGTTTTAGATTCCGATGCGTCACTTGAGGTTTACTGTATCCCTTGGACCTTCTTATTGACGATGAAACACAGAAATTGCATCCGAATTTAATACAAAAGGCACAATGCCGACATAAGTACAAGAGGACTGACACTCTAATTTTCTATGAATGGAACCTCTCCTGTGAGTCCAGTTTTAGATTCCGATGCTTCACATCAGGTTTATTATATACGTTGGACCTTCTTATTGTCGATCAAACACAGAAATTGCATCCGAACTTAATACAAAAGGCACAATGCCGACTTAAGTACAATATTACTGACCCTCTAACTCTCTGTGATTTGAACTTCCCCTGTGAGTCCAGTTTTAGATTCCGATGCCTCACTTCAGGTTTACTGTATACCTTGGATCTTCTTATTGACGATGAAACACAGAAATTGCATCCGAATTTAATACAAGAGGCACAATGCTGACTTAAGTACAAGAGGACTGACATTCTAACTCTCTATGATTTGAACCTCTCCTGTGTGTCCAGTTTTAGATTCCGATGCTTTACTTCAGGTTTACTGTATCCCTTGGACCTTCTGATTGACGATGAAACACAGAAATTGCATCCGGATTTAATACAAAAGGCACAATGCCGACTTACGTACAAGAGGACTGTCACTCCCACTTTCTATGATTTGAACCTCTCCTGTGATTCCAGTTTTAGATTCCGATGCTTCACATCAGGTTTACTGTATCCCTTGGACCTTCTTATTGACGATGAAACACAGAAATTGCATCCGAATTTAATACTAAAGGCACAATGCCGACTTAAGTACAAGAGGACTGACCCTTTAACTTTCTGTGAATTGAACTTTCCCTGTGAGTCCAGTTATAGATTCAGATGCTTCACTTCAGGTTTACTGTATACCTTGGACCTTTTTATTGACGATGAAACACAGAAATTGCATCCGAATTTAATACAAAGTGCACAATGCCGAATTCAGTACAAGAGGACAGACACTCTAACTTTCTATGATTTGAGCCACTCCTGTGAGTCCAGTTTTAGATTCCGATGCTTCACTTCAGGTTTACTGTATCCCTTGGACCTTCTTATTGACGATGAAACACAGAAATTGCTTCCGGATTTAATACAAAAGGCATAATGCCGACTTAAGTACAAGAGGACGGTCACTCTCACTTTCTATGATTTGAACCTCTCCTGTAAGTCCAGCTTTAGATTCCGATGCTTCACTTCAGGTTTAAAGTTTCCCTTGAACGTTCTTACTGACGATGAAACACAGAAATTGCATCCGAACTTATTACAAAAGGCACAATGCCGACTTAAGTACAAGAGGAATGACACTCTAACTTTCTATGATTTGAACGTCTCCTGTTAGTCCAGTTTTAGATTCCGATGCTTCACTTCAGGTTTACTGTATAACTTGGACCTTCTTATTGACGATGAAACACAGAAATTGCATCCGAATGTAATACAAAAGGCACAATGCCGACATAAGTACAAGTGGACTGACACTCTCACTTTCTATGATTTGAACCTGTCCTGTGAGTACAGTTTTGTATTCCGATGCTTCACTTCAGGATTATGGTATCCCTTGGACCTTCTTATTGACGATGAAACACAGCAATTGCATCCGAATTTAATACAAAAGGCACAATGCCGACTTTAGTACAAGAGGACTGGCACTCTAACTTTCTATGATTTGAACCTCTCCTGTGAGTCCAGTTTTAGATTCCGATGCTTCACTTCAGGTTTACTGTATACCTTGGACCTTCTTATTGACGATGAAACACAGAAATTGCATCTGAATTTAATACAAAAGGCACAATGCCGACTTACGTAAGAGAGGACTGACAATCTAACTTTCTATGATTTGAACCTCTCCTGTGAGTCCAGTTTTAAATTTCGATGCTACACTTCAGGTTTACTGTATACCATGGACCTTCTTATTTACGATGAAACACAGAAATTGCAGCTGAATTTAATACAAAAGGCACAATGCCGACTTAAGTACAAGAGGAAGGACACTCTAATTTTCTATGATTTTATCCTCTCCTGTGTATCCAGTTTTAGATTACGATGCTACACTTCAGGTTTACTGTATCCCTTGAATCTTCTTATTGACGATGAAACACAGAAATTGCATCTGAATGTAATACAAAAGGCACTATGCCGACTTAAGTACAAGAGGACTGCCACTCTCACTTTCTATGATTTGAACCTCTCCTGTGAGTCCAGTTTTAGATTCCGCTGCTTCACTTCAGGTTTACTGTATCCCTTGCACATTCTTGTTGACAATGAAACACAGAAATTGCATCTGAATTTAATACAAAATGCACAATGCCGTCTTAAGTACCAGAGGACTGACACTCTCACTTTCTATGATTGGAACCTCTCCTGTGAGTCCAGTTTTAGATTACGATGCTTCACTTCAGGTTTACTGTATCCCTTGGACCTTCTTATTGACGATGAAACACAGAAATTGCATCCGAATTTAATACAAAAGGCACAATGCCGACTTAAGTACAAAAGGACTGACACTCTAATTTTCTATGATTGGATCCTCTCCTGTGAGTCCAGTTTTAGATTCCGATGCTTCACATTAGGTTTGATGTATACGTTGGACCTTCTTATTGTCGATGAAACACAGAAATTGCATCCGAATTTAATACAAAAGGCACAATGCCGACTTAAGTACAAGATTACTGACCCTCTAACTTTCTGTGATTTCAACTTCCCCTGTGAATCCAGTTTTACATTCCGATGCCTCACTTCAGGTTTACTGTATACCTTGGACCTTCTTATTGACGATGAAACACAGAAATTGCATCCGAATTTAATACAAGAGGCACAATGCCGACCTAAGTACAAGAGGACTGTCACTCACACATTCTATGATTTGTACCTCTCCTGTGAGTCTAGTATTAGATTCCGATGCTTCACTTCAGGTTCACTGTATTCCTTGGATCTTCTTATTGACGATGAAACACGGAAATTGCATCCGAATTTAATACTAAAGGCACAATGCCGACTTAAGTACAAGAGGACTGACCCTCTAACTTTCTGTGAATTGAACTTCACCTGTGAGTCCAGTTTTAGATTCAGATGCTTCACTTCAGGTTTACTGTATACTTTGGACCTTTTTATTGACGATGAAACACAGAAATTGCATCCGAATTTAATACAAAAGGCACAATGCCGAATTCAGTACAAGAGGACTGACACTCTAAATTTCTATGATTTGAACCTCTCCTGTGAGTCCAGTTTTAGATTCCTATGCTTCACTTCCGGTTTTCTGTATCCCTTGGACCTTCTTATTGACGATGAAACACAGAAATTGCACCCAGATTTAATACAAATGGCATAATGCCGACTTAAGTACATTAGGACTGTCACTCTCACTTTCTATGATTTGAACCTCTCCTGTGAGTCCAGTTTTAGATTCCGATGCTTCACTTCAGGTTTACTGTTTCCCTTGGACGTTCTTATTGACGATGAAACACAGAAATTGCATCCGAACTTAATACAAAAGGCACAATGCCGACTTAAGTACAAGAGGACTGACACTCTAACTTTCTATGATTTGAACCTCTTCTGTTAGTCCAGTTTGAGATTCCGATGCTTCACTTCAGGTTTACTGTATACCTTTGACCTTCTTAATGACGATGAAACACAGAAAGTGCATCCGAATTAAATACAAAAGGCACAATGCCGACTTAAGTACAAGAGGACTGACACTCTCATTTTCTATGATTTGAACCTCTCCTGTGAGAACAGTTTTAGATTCCGCTGCTTCACTTCAGGTTTACAGTATCCCTTGCACATTCTTATTGACGATGAAACACAGAAATTGCATCCGAATTTACTACAAAAGGCACAATGCCGACTTAAGTACAAGAGGACTAACACCCTAACTTTCTATGATTTGAACCCCACCTGTGAGTCCAGTTTTAGATTCCGATGCTTCACTTCAGGTTTACTGTATCCCTTGGACCCTCCTATTGACGATGAAACACAGAAATTGCATCCGAATTTAATACAAAAGGCACAATGCCGACTTAATTAGAAGAGGACTGACACTCTCACTTTCAATGATTTGAACCTTTCCTGTGAGTCCAGTTTTAGATTACGATGCTTCACTTCAGGTTTACTGTATCCCTTGGACCTTCTCATTGACGATGAAACACAGAAATTGCATCTTAATGTAATACAAAAGGCACAATGCCGACTTAAGTACAAGAGGACTGACGCTCTCACTTTCTATGATTTGAACCTCTCCTGTGTGTCCAGTTTTAGATTTCGATGCGTCACTTCAGGTATACTTAATCCCTTGGAACTTCTTGTTGACGGTGAAGCACAGAAATTGCATCCGAATGTAACACAAAAGGCACAAGGCCGACTTAAGTACCAGATGACCGACACTCTCACTTTCTATGATTTGAACCTCTCCTCTGAGTCCAGTTTTAGATTCCGATGCTTCACGTCAGGTTTACTGTATCCTTTGGACCTTCTTATTGACCATAAAAAACAGAAATTGCATCCGAATTTAATACAAAAGGCACATTGCCGACTTAAGCACAAGAGGACTGAAACTCTAACTTTCTATAATTGGAACCTCTCCTGTGAGTCCAGTTTTAGGTTCCAATGCTTCACTTCAGATTTACTGTATACCTTGGACATTCTTATTGACGATGAAACACAGAAATTGCATCCGAATTTAATACAGAAGGCACAATGCCGACCTAAGTACAAGTGGACTGTCACTCACACATTCTATGATTTGAGCCTCTCCTGTGAGTCCAGTTCTAGATTCAAATTCTTCACTTCTGGTTTACTGTATCCCTTGGACCTACTGATAAACGATGAAACACAGAAATTGCATGCGAATTTAATACAAAAGGCACAATGCCGACTTAAGTACAAGAGGACTGACACTCTCAATTTCTATGATTTGAACCTCTCCTGTGAGTCCAGTTTTAGATTACGATGCTTCACTTTAGCTTTACTGTATCCCTTGGACCTCCTTATTGACGATAAAACACAGAAATTGCATCGGAATTTAATACAAAAGGCACAATGCCGACTTCAGGACAAGAGGACTGGCACTCTAACTTTCTATGATTGGAACCTCTTCTGTGAGTACAGTTTTAGATTCCGATGCTTCAATTTATTATTACTGTGTACCTTGGACCTTCTTATTGACGATGAAACACAGAAATTGCATCCGAGTTTAATACAAAAGGCACAATGCCGACTTAAGTACAAGAGGACTGACACTCTAACTTTCTATGATTTGAACCTCTCCTGTGAATCCAGTTTTAGTTTCCGATGCTTCACTTCATGTTTACTGTATACCTTGGACCTTCTTATTGACGATGAAACTTAGAAATTGCATCCGAATTTAATACAAAAGGCACAATGCCGACTTAAGTACAAGAGGACTGACACTCTAACTTTCTATGATCTGGACCTCTCCTGTGAGTCCAGTTTTAGATTCCGATGCTTCACTTCAGGATTACTGCATACCTTGGACCTTCTTATTGACGATGAAACACAGAAACTGCATCCGAATTTAATACAAAAGGCACAATGACGACTTAAGTACAAGAGGACTGACACTCTAAGTTTCTATGATTTGAACCTCTCCTGTGAGTCCAGTTTTAGATTCCCATTTTTAACTTCATGTTTACTGTATCCCTTGGACCTTCTTATTGACGATGAAACACAGAAATTTCATCCAAATTTAATACAGAAGGCACAATGCCGACCTAAGTACAAGTGGACTGTCACTCACACATTCTATGATTTGAGCCTCTCCTGTGAGTCCAGTTCTAGATTCAAATTCTTCACTTCTGGTTTACTGTATCCCTTGGACCTACTGATAAACGATGAAACACAGAAATTGCATACGAATTTAATACAAAAGGCACAATGCCGACTTAAGTACAAGAGGACTGACACTCTCAATTTCTATGATTTGAACCTCTGCTGTGAGTCCAGTTTTAGATTACGATGCTTCACTTTAGGTTTACTGTATCCCTTGGACGTCCTTATTGACGATAAAACACAGAAATTGCATCGGAATTTAATACAAAAGGCACAATGCCGACTTAAGTACAAGAGGACTGACACTCTCACTTTCTATGATTGGAACCTCTACTGTGAGTCCAGTTTTAGATTCCGATGCTTCACTTCAGGTTTACGGTATCCCTTGGACTTTCTTATTGACGATGAAACACAGAAATTGCATCCGAATTTAATACAAAAGGCACAATGCCGACTTAAGTACAAAAGGACTGACACTCTAATTTTCTATGATTGGATCCTCTCCTGTGAGTCCAGTTTTAGATTCCGATGCTTCACATTAGGTTTACTGTATACGTTGGACCTTCTTATTGTCGATGAAACACAGAAATTGCATCCGAATTTAATACAAAAGGCACAATGCCGACTTAAGTACAAGATTACTGACCCTCTAACTTTCTGTGATTTGAACTTCCCCTGTGAGTCCAGTTTTAGATTCCGATGCCTCACTTCAGGTTTACTGTATACTTTGGAACTTTTATTGACGATGAAACACAGAAATTGCATCCGAGTTTAATACAAAAGGCACAATGACGACTTAAGTACAAGAGGACTGACGCTCTAACTTTCTATGATTTGAACCTCTCCTGTGAGTCCAGTTTTAGATTCCCATGTTTAACTTCATGTTTACTGTATCCCTTGGACCTTCTTATTGACGATGAAACACAGAAATTGCATCCGAATTTAATACAAAAGGCACAATGCCGACGTACGTAAAAGAGGACTGACACTCTCACTTTCTATGATTTGAACCTCTCCTGTGAGTCCAGTTTTAGATTACGATGCTTCACTTCAGGTTTACTGTATCCCTTGGACGTTCTTATTGACGATGAAACACAGAAATTGCATCCGAACTTAATACAAAAGGCACAATGCCGTCTTACAAGAGGACTGACACTCTAACTTTCTATAATTGGAACCTCTTCTGTGAGTCCAGTTTTAGGTTCCAATGCTCCACTTCAGGTTTACTGTATACCTTGGACCTTCTTATTGACGATGAAACACAGAAATTGCATCCGAATTTAATACAGAAGGCACAATGCCGACCTAAGTACAAGTGGACTGTCACTCACACATTCTATGATTTGAGCCTCTCCTGTGAGTCCAGTTCTAGATTCAAATTCTTCACTTCTGGTTTACTGTATCCCTCGGACCTACTGATTAACGATGAAACACAGAAATTGCATACGAATTTAATACAAAAGGCACAATGCCGACTTAAGTACAAGAGGACTGACACTCTCAATCTCTATGATTTGAACCTCTCCTGTGAGTCCAGTTTTAGATTACGATACTTCAGTTTAGGTTTACTGTATCCCTTGGACCTCCTTATTGACGATAAAACACAGAAATTGCATCGGAATTTAATACAAAAGGCACAATGCCGACTTCAGGACAAGAGGACTGACACTCTAACTTTCTATGATTGGAACCTCTCCTGTGAGTCCAGTTTTAGATTCTGATGCTTCACTTTATTATTACTGTGTACCTTGGACCTTCTTATTGACGATGAAACACAGAAATTGCATCCGAAATTAATACAAAAGGCACAATGCCGACTTAAGTAAAAGAGGACTGACAATCTAACTTTCTATGATTTGAACCTCTCCTGTGAGTCCAGTTTTAGTTTCCGATGCTTCACTTAATGTTTACTGTATACCTTGGACCTTCTTATTGACGATGAAACTTAAAAATTGCATCCGAATTTAATACAAAAGGCACAATGCCGACTTAAGTACAAGAGGACTGACACTCTAACTTTCTATGATTTGAACCTCTCCTGTGAGTCCAGTTTTAGATTCCGATGCTTCACTTCACGATTACTGCATACCTTGGACCTTCTTATTGACGATGAAACACAGAAATTGCATCCGAATTTAATACAAAAGGCACAATGACGACTTAAGTACAAGAGGACTGACACTCTAAATTTCTATGATTTGAACCTCTCCTGTGAGTCCAGTTTTAGATTCCCATGTTTAACTTCATGTTTACTGTATCCCTTGGACCTTCTTATTGACGATGAAACACAGAAATTCCATCCGAATTTAATACAAAAGGCACAATGCCGACTTACGTAAAAGAGGACTGACACTCTCACTTTCTATGATTTGAACCTCTCCTGTGAGTCCAGTTTTAGATTCCGATGCTTCACATCAGGTTTACTGTATTCCTTGGACCTTTTTATTGACGATGAAACACAGAAATTGCAACCGAATTTAATACAAAAGGCACAATGCCGTCTTAACTACAAGAGGACTGACACTCTCACTTTCTATGATTTGAACCTCTCCTGTGAGTCCAGTTTTACATTCCGATGCTTCACTTCAGGTTTACTGTATCCCTTGAACCATCTTATTGGCGATGAAACACAGAGTTTGCATCCGAATGTAAAATAAAAGGCACAAGGCCTACTTCAGTACAAGAGGACTGGCACTCTAACTTTCTATGATTTGAACCACTCCAGTGAGTCCAGTTTTAGGTTCCGATTCTTCACTTCAGGTTTACTATATCCCTTGGACCTTCTAATTTACGATGAAACACAGAAATTGCAGCCGAATTTAATACAAAAGGCACAATGCCGACTTGAGTACAAGAGGAAGGACACTCTAATTTTCTATGATTTTAACATCTCCTGTGTATCCAGTTTTAGATTACGATGCTTCACTTCAGGTTTACTGTATCCCTTGAATCTTCTTATTGACGATGAAACACAGAAATTGCATCCGAATGTATTACAAAAGGCACTATGCCGACTTAAGTACAAGAGGACTGACACTCTCACTTTCTATGATTTGAACCTCTCCTGTGAGTCCAGTTTTAGATTCCGCTGCTTCACGTCAGGTTTACTGTATCCCTAGCACATTCTTATTGACTATGAAACACAGAAATTGCATTCGAATTTAATACAAAAGGCACAATGCCGACTTAAGTACAAGAGGACTGACACTCTCACTTTCTATGATTGGAACCTCTCTTGTGAGTCCAGTTTTAGATTACGATGCTTCACTTCAGGTTTACTGTATCCCTTGGACCTTCTTATTGACGATGAAACACAGAAATTGCATCCGAATTTAATACAAAAGGCACAATACCGACTTAAGTACAAGAGGACTGACACTCTCACTTTCTATGATTGGAACCTCTACTGTGAGTCCAGTTTTAGATTCCGATGCTTCACTTCAGGTTTACGGTATCCCTTGGACTTTCTTATTGACAATGAAACACAGAAATTGCATCCGAATTTAACACAAAAGGCACAATGCCGACTTAAGTACAAGAGTACTGACACTCTCACTTTCTAGGATTTGAAGATCTCCTGTGAGTCCAGTTTTAGATTCCGCTGCTTGACGTCAGGTTTACTGTATCCCTTGCACATTCTTATTGACAATGAAACACAGAAATTGCATCCGAATGTAATACAAAAGGCACAATGCCGACTTAAGTACAAGAGGACTGACACTCTCACTTTCTATGATTGGAACCTCTCCTGTGAGTCCAGTTTTAGATTAGGATGCTTCACTTCAGGTTTACTGTATCCCTTGGACCTTCTTATTGACGATGAAACACAGAAATTGCATCCGAATTTAATACAAAAGGCACAATCCCGACTTAAGTACAAGAGGACTGACACTCTCACTTTCTATGATTGGAACCTCTACTGTGAGTCCAGTTTTAGATTCCGATGCTTCACTTCAGGTTTACGGTATCCCTTGGACTTTCTTATTGACGATGAAACACAGAAATTGCATCCGAATTTAACACCAAAGGCACAATGCCGACTTAAGTACAAGAGTACTGACACTCTCACTTTCTAGGATTTGAAGATCTGCTGTGATTCCAGTTTTAGATTCCAATGCGTCACTTCAGGTTTACTGTATCCCTTGGACCTTCATATTGACGATGAAACACAGAAATTGCATCGGAATTTAATACAAAAAGCACAATGCCGACTTCAGGTCAAGAGGACTGACACTCTAACCTTCTATGATTGGAACCTCTCCTGTGAGTCCAGTTTTAGATTCCGATGCTTCACTTCAGGTTTACTGTATCCCTTGGACTTTCTTATTGACGATGAAACACAGAAATTGCATCCGATTTAACACAAAAGGCACAATGCCGACTTAAGTACAAGAGTACTGACACTCTCATATTCTAGGATTTGAAGATCTCCTGTGATTCCAGTTTTAGATTCCGATGCGTCACGTCAGGTTTACTGTATCCCTTGGAACTTCATATTGACGATGAAACACAGAAATTGTATCAGAATTTAATACAAAAGGCACAATGCCGACTTAAGTACAAGAGGACTGACACTCTAATTTTCTATGATTGGAACCTCTTTTGTGAGTCCAGTTTTAGATTCCGATGCTTCACATCAGGTTTACTGTATACGTTGGACCTTCTTATTGTCGATGAAACACAGAAATTGCATCCGAATTTAATACAAAAGGCAGAATGCCGACTTAAGTACAAGATTACTGACCCTCTAACTTTCTGTGATTTGAACTTCCCCTGTGAGTCCAGTTTTAGATTGCGATGCCTCACTTCAGGTTTACTGTATACCTTGGACCTTCTTATTGACGATGAAACATAGGTATTGCATCCGAATTTAATACAAGAGGCACAATGCCGACTTAAGTACAAGAGGACTGACACTCTAACTCTCTATGATTTGAACCTCTCCTGTGAGTCCAGTTTTAGATTCCGATGCTTTACCTCAAGTTTACTGTATCCCTTGTACCTTCTGATTGACGATGAAACACAGAAATTGCATCCGGATTTAATACAAAAGGCACAATGCCGACTTACGTACAAGAGGACTGTCACTCTCACTTTCTATGATTTGAACCTCTCCTGTGAGTCCAGTTTTAGATTCCTATGTTTCACTTCAGGTTTACTGTATCCCTTGGACCTTCTTATTGACGATAAAACACAGAAATTGCATCCGGATTTAATACAAAAGGCACAATGCCGACTTACGTACAAGATTACTGACACTCTAACTTTCTATGACTTGAACCTCTACTGTGAGTCCAGTTTTAGATTCCCATGTTTAATTACAGGTTCACTGTATCCCTTGGACCTTCTTATTGACGATGAAACACAGAAATTGCATCCGAATTTAATACAAAAGGCACAATGCCGACTTACGTAAAAGAGGACTGACACTCTCACATTCTATGATTTGAACCTCTCCTGTGAGTCCAGTTTTAGATTCCGATGCTTCACATCAGGTTTACTGTATTCCTTGGACCTTTTTATTGACGATGAAACACAGAAATTGCAACCGAATTTAATACAAAAGGCACAATGCCGACTTAAGTACAAGAGGACTGACACTCTATCGTTCTATGATTGGAACCTCTCCTGTGAGTCCAGTTTTACATTCCGATGCTTCACTTCAGGTTTACTGTTTCCCTTGAACCATCTTATTGGCGATGAAACACAGAATTTGCATCCGAATTTAAAATAAAAGGCACAATGCCGACTTAAGTACAAGAGGACTGACACTCACATTCTATGATTTGAACCTCTCCTGTGAGTTCAGTTTTAGATTCCGATGCTTGACTTCAGGTTTACTGTATCCCTTGGACCATCATATTGACGATGAAACAAAGAAATTGCATCCGAATTTAATACAAAAGGCACAATGCCGACTTAAGTACAAGAGGACTGACACTCTAACTTTCTATGATTTGAACTTCTCCTGTGAGACCAGTTTTAGATTTTGATGCTTCACTTCAGGTTCACTGTATCTCTTGGTCCTTCTCATTGACGATGGAACACAGAAATTGCATCCGAATTTAATACAAGGGGCACAATAACGACTTAAGTACAAGAGGATTGACACTCTCACTTACAATGATTTGAACCTCTCCTTTGTGTCCAGTTTTAGATTCTGATGCTTCACTTCAGGTTTACTGCATCCCTTGGAAGTTCATATTGACGATGAAACACAGAAATTGCATCCGAATATAATAAAAAAGGCACAATGCCGACTTAAGTACAAGAGGACTGTCACTCTCACTTTCTATGATTTGATCCTCTCCTGTGAGTCCAGTTTTAGATTCCTATGTTTCACTTCAGGTTTACTGTATCCCTTGGACCTTCTTATTGACGATGACACACAGAAATTGCATCCGAATTTAATACTAAAGGCACAATGCCGACTTAAGTACAAGAGGACTGACCCTCTAACTTTCTGTGAATTGAACTTCTTCTGTGAGTCCAGTTTTAGATTCGGATGCTTCACTTCAGGTTTACTGTATACTTTGGACCTTTTTATTGACGATGAAACACAGAAATTGCATCCGAATTTAATACAAAAGGCACAATGCCGTATTCAGTACAAGAGGACTGACACTCTAATTTCTATGATTTGAACCTCTCCTGTGAGTCTAGTTTTAGGTTCGGATGCTTCACTTCAGGTTTACTGTATCCCTTGGACCTTCCTATTGACGATGAAACACAGAAATTGCATCCGGATTTTATACAAAAGACATAATGCCGACTAAAGTACAAGAGCACTGTCCCTCCCACTTTCTATGATTTGAACCTGTCCTGCGAGTCCAGTTTTAGATTCCGATGCTTCACTTCAGGTTTACTGTTTCCCTTGGACGTTCTTAATGACGATGAAACACAGAAATTGCATCCGAACTTAATACAAAAGGCACAATGCCGACTTAAGTACAACAGGACTGACAGTCTAACTTTCTATGATTTGAACCTCTCCTGTTAGTCCAGTTTTAGATTCCGATGCTTCACTTCAGGTTTACTGGATACCTTGGACCTTCTTATTGACGATGAAACACAGAAATTGCATCCGAATTAAAAACAAAAGGCACAATGCCGACTTAAGTACAAGGGGACTGACACTCTCACTTTCTATGATTTGAACCTCTTCTGTGAGTCCAGTTTTAGATTCCGATGCTTGACTTCAGGTTTACTGTATCCCTTGGACCATCATATTGACGATGAAACACAGAAATTGCATCCGAATTTAATACAAAAGGCACAATGCCGACTTAAGTACAAGAGGACTGACACTCTAACTTTCTATGATTTGAACCTCTACTGTGAGTCCAGTTTTAGATTTTGATGCTTCACTTCAGGTTCACTGTATCCCTTGGACCTTCTCATTGACGATGGAACACAGAAATTGCATCCGAATTTAATACAAGGGGCACAATTACGACTTAAGTACAAGAGGATTGGCACTCTAACTTTCTATGATTTGAACCTCTTCTGTGAGTCCAGTTTTAGATTCCGATGCATCACTTCAGATTTACTGTATACCTTGGACCTTCTTATTGACGATGAAACACAGAAATTGCATCCGAATTTAATACAAAAGCACAATGCTGACTTAAGTACAAGATTACTGACTTTCACTTTCTATGATTTGAACCTCTCCTGTGAGTCCAGTTTTAGATTTCGATGCTACACTTTACGTTTACTGTATACCATGGACCTTCTTATTGACGATGAAACACAGAAATTGCATTCGAATTTAATAGAAAAGGCACAATGCCGACATAAGTACAACAGGACTGACACTCTAACTTTCTATGATTGGAACCTCTCCTGTGGGTCCAGTTTTAGATTACGATGCTTCACTTCAGGATTACTGTATATCTTGGACCTTCTTATTGACGACGAAACACAGAAATTGCATCCGAATTTAATACAAATGGCACAATGAAGACTTAAGTACAAGATTACTGACACTCTAACTTTCTATGACTTGAACCTCTACTGTGAGTCCAGTTTTAGATTCCCATGTTTAATTACAGGTTCACTGTATCCCTTGGACCTTCTTATTGACGATGAAACACAGAAATTGCATCCGAATTTAATACACATGGCACAATGCCGACTTAAGTACAAGACTACTGACACTCTCACTTTCTATGATTTGAACCTCTCCTGTGAGTCCAGTTTTACATTCCGATGCTTCACTTCAGGTTTACTGTTTCCCTTGAACCATCTTACTGGCGATGAAACACAGAATTTGCATCCGAATTTAAAATAAAAGGCACAATGCCGACTTAAGTACAAGAGGACTGACACTCACTTTCTATGATTTAAACCTCTCCTGTGAGTCCAGTTTTAGATTCCGATGCTTGACTTCAGGTTTACTGTATCCCTTGGACCATCATATTGACGATGAAACACAGAAATTGCATCCGAATTTAATTCAAAAGGCACAATGCCGACTTAAGTACAAGAGGACTGATACTCTAACTTTCTATGATTTGAACTTCTCCTGTGAGACCAGTTTTAGATTTTGATGCTTCACTTCAGGTTCACTGTATCTCTTGGTCCTTCTCATGGACGATGGAACACAGAAATTGCATCCGAATTTAATACAAGGAGCACAATGACGACTTAAGTACAAGAGGATTGACACTCTCACTTACAATGATTTGAACCACTCCTTTGTGTCCAGTTTTAGATTCTGATGCTTCACTTCAGGTTTACTGCATCCCTTGGAAGTTCATATTGACGATGAAACACAGAAATTGCATCCGAATATAATAAAAAAGGCACAATGCCGACTTAAGTACAAGAGGACTGACACTCAAACTTTCTATGATTTGAACGTCTTCTGTGAGTCCAGTTTTAGATTCCGATGCATCACTTCTGATTTACAGTATACCTTGGACCTTCTTATTGACGATGAAACACAGAAATTGCATCCGAATTTAATACAAAAGCACAATGCTGACTTAAGTACAAGATTACTGACTTTCACTTTCTATGATTTGAACCTCTCCTGTGAGTCCAGTTTTAGATTCCGATGCTTCACTTCAGGTTTACTGCATCCCATGGACGTTCTTATTGACGATGAAACACGGAAATTGCATCCGAATGTAACACAAAAGGCACAATGCCGACTTAAGTACAAGAGTACTGACACTCTCACATTCAAGGATTTGAAAATCTCCTATGACTCCAGTTTTAGATTCCGTTGCGTCACTTCAGGTTTACTGTATCCCTTGGACCTTCCTGTTGATGATGAAACACAGAAATTGAATCCGAATTTAATACAAAAGGCACAATGCCGACTTAAGTACAAGAGGACTGACACTCTATTTTTCTATGATTGGAACCTCTCCTGTGAGTCCAATTTTATATTCCGATGCTTCACATCAGGTTTACTGTATCCCTTGGGCCTTCTGATTGACGATGAAACACAGAAATTGCATCAGGATTTAATACAAAAGCACAATGCCGACTTACGTACAAGAGGACTGTCACTCTCACTTTCTATGAATTGAACCTTTCCTGTGAGTACAGTTTTAGATTCCTATGCTTCACTTCAGGTTTACTGTATCCCTTGGACCTTCTTATTGACGATGAAACACGGAAATTGCATCCGAATTTTATACTAAAGGCACAATGCCGACTTAAGTACAAGAGGACTGACCCTCTAACTTTCTGTGAATTGAACTTCCCCTGTGAGTCCAGTTTTAGATTCGGATGCTTCACTTCAGGTTTACTGTATACCTTGGACCTTTTTATTGACGATGAAACACAGAAATTGCATCCGAATTTAATACACAAGGCACAATGAAGACTTAAGTACAAGACTACTGACACTCTCACTTTCTATGATTTGAACCTCTCCTGTGAGTCAAGTTTTATATTCCGATGCTTCACTTCAGGATTACTGTTTCCATTGAACCATCTTATTGGCGATGAAACACAGAATTTGCATCCGAATTTAAAATAAAAGGCACAATGCCGACTTAAGTACAAGAGGACTGACACTCTCACTTTCTATGATTTGAACCTCTCCTGTGAGTCCAGTTTTAGATTCCGATGCTTGACTTTAGGTTTACTGTATCCCTTGGACCATCATATTGACGATGAAACACAGAAATTGCATCCGAATTTAATACAAAAGGCACAATGCCGACTTAAGTACAAGAGGACTGACACTCTAACTTTCTATGATTTGAACTTCTCCTGTGAGACCAGTTTTAGATTTTGATTCTTCACTTCAGGTTCAATGTATCTCTTGGTCCTTCTCATTGACGATGGAACACAGAAATTGCATCCGAATTTAATACAAGGGGCACAATGACGACTTAAGTACAAGAGGATTGACACTCTCACTTACAATGATTTGAACCTCTCCTGTGTGTCCAGTTTTAGATTCTGATGCTTCACTTCAGGTTTACTGCATCCCTTGGACGTTCATACTGACGATGAAACACAGAAATTGCATTCGAATATAATAAAAAAGGCACAATGCCGACTTAAGTAAAAGAGGACTGACACTCAAATTTTCTATGATTTGAACCTCTTCTGTGAGTCCAGTTTTAGATTCCGATGCATCACGTCTGATTTACAGTATACCTTTGACCTTCTTATTGACGATGAAACACAGAAATTGCATCCGAATTTAATACAAAAGCACAATGCTGACTTAAGTACAAGATTACTGACTTTCACTTTCTATGATTTGAACCTCTCCTGTGAGTCCAGTTTTTGATTCCGATGCTTCACTTCAGGTTTACTGCATCCCATGGACTTTCTTATTGACGATGAAACACGGAAATTGCATCCGAATGTAACACAAAAGGCACAATGCCGACTGAAGTACAAGAGTACTGACACTCTCACATTCAAGGATTTGAAGATCTTCTATGATTCCAGTTTTAGATTCCGTTGCGTCGCTTCAGGTTTACTGTATCCCTTGGACCTTCCTATTGACGATGAAACACAGAAATTGCATCCGAATTTAATACAAAAGGCACAATGCCGACTTAAGTACAAGAGGACTGACACTCTAATTTTCTATGATTGGAACCTCTCCTGTGAGTCCAGTTTTAGCATCCGATGCTTCACATCAGGTTTACTGTATCCCTTGGACCTTCTGATTGACGATGAAACACAGAAATTGCATCCGAATTTACTACAAAAGGCACAATGCCGACTTAAGTACAAGAGGAAGAACACTCTCACTTTTTATGATTTGAACCACTCCTGTGAGTCCAGTTTTAGATTCCGGTGCTTCACTTCAGGTTTACTGTATCCCTTGGACCTTCTAATTGACGATGAAACACAGAAATTGCATCCGAGTTTAATACAAAAGGCACAATGCGTACTTAAGTACAAGTGGATTGCCACAGTAACTCTCTATGCTTTGAACCTCTCCTGTGAGGCCAGTATTAGATTCCGATGCTGCACTTCAGGTTTTCTGTATAGCGTGGACCTTCTTATTGACGATAAAACACAGAACTTGCATCCGAATTTAATACAAAAGGCACAATGCCGACTTAAGTACAAGAGGACTGACACTCACACTTTCTATGATTTGAACCTCTCCTCTGAGTCCAGTTTTAGATTCCGATGCTTCACTTCAGGTTTACTGTATCCCTTGGACCTTCTTATTGACGACGAAACACAGAAATTGCATCCGAATTTAATACAAAAGGCACAATGCCGACTTCAGTACAAGAGAACTGACACTCTAACTTCCTATGATTGGAACCTCTCCTGTGAGTCCAGTTTTAGATTCCGATGCTTCACTTCAGGTTTACTGTATATGTTGGACCTTCTTATCGTCGATGAAACACAGAAATTTCATCCGAATTTAATACAAAATGCACAATGCCGACTTAAGTACAAGAGGACTGACCCTCTAACTTTCTGTGATTTGAACTTCCCCTGTGAGTCCAGTTTTAGATTCCGATGCCTCACTTCAGGTTTACTGTATACCTTGGACCTTACCCCGCACTCACAACTTGGATTATTAAAGTTAGTAACACCAAAACATTCTGTGTGGTACCATTTTTGCAATGTAGAACAAATTTTTATTCCTTTACGTACTATTTCGCCACATAATACACACTTTATAGACACTACGCAATTAATTTTCATGGAGCGATTCATTAGTCCTACTATACCAGTGAAACACAGAAATTGCATCCGAATTTAATACAAAAGCACAATGCTGACTTAAGTACAAGATTACTGACTTTCACTTTCTATGATTTGAACCTCTCCTGTGAATCCAGTTTTAGATTCCGATGCTTCACTTCAGGTTTACTGCATCCCATGGACTTTCTTATTGACGATGAAACACGGAAATTGCATCCGAATGTAACACAAAAGGCACAATGCCGACTTAAGTACAAGAGTACTGACACTCTCACATTCAAGGATTTGAAGATCTCCTATGATTCCAGTTTTAGATTCCGTTGCGTCACTTCAGGTTTACTGTATCCCTTGGACCTTCCTATTGACGATGAAACACAGAAATTGCATCCGAATTTAATACAAAAGGCACAATGCCGACTTAAGTACAAGAGGACTGACACTCTAATTTTCTATGATTGGAACCTCTCCTGTGAGTCCAGGTTTAGATTCCGATGCTTCACATCAGATTTACTGTATCCCTTGGACCTTCTGATTGACGATGAAACACAGAAATTGCATCCGAATTTACTACAAAAGGCACAATGCCGACTTAAGTACAAGAGGGCGAACACTCTCTCTTTTTATGATTTGAACCACTCCTGTGAGTCCAGTTTTAGATTCCGATGCTTCACTTCAGGTTTACTGTATCCCTTGGACCTCCTTATTGACGATGAAACACAGAAATTGCATCCGAATTTAATACAAAAGCACAATGCTGAATTAAGTACAAGATTACTGACTTTCACTTTCTATGATTTGAACCTCTCCTGTGAGTCCAGTTTTAGATTTCGATGCTACACTTTACGTTTACTGTATACCATGGACCTTCTTACTGACGATGAAACACAGAAATTGCATTCGAATTTAATAGAAAAGGCACAATGCCGACATAAGTACAACAGGACTGACACTCTAACTTTCTATGATTGGAACCTCTCCTGTGGGTCCAGTTTTAGATTACGATGCTTCACTTCAGGATTACAGTATACCTTGGACCTTCTTATTGACGACGAAACACAGAAATTGCATCCGAATTTAATACAAAAGGCACAATGAAGACTTAAGTATAAGATTACTGACACTCTAACTTTCTATGACTTGAACCTCTACTGTGAGTCCAGTTTTAGATTCCCATGTTTAATTACAGGTTCACTGTATCCCTTGGACCTTCTTATTGACGATGAAACACAGAAATTGCATCCGAATTTAATACACATGGCACAATGCCGACTTAAGTACAAGACTACTGACACTCTCACTTTCTATGATTTGAACCTCTCCTGTGAGTCCAGTTTTACATTCCGATGCTTCACTTCAGGTTTACTGTTTCCCTTGAACCATCTTATTGGCGATGAAACACAGAATTTGCATCCGAATTTAAAATAAAAGGCACAATGCCGACTTAAGTACAAGAGGACTGACACTCACTTTCTATGATTTGAACCTCTCCTGTGAGTCCAGTTTTAGATTCCGATGCTTGACTTCAGGTTTACTGTATCCCTTGGACCATCATATTGACGATGAAACACAGAAATTGCATCCGAATTTAATTCAAAAGGCACAATGCCGACTTAAGTACAAGAGGACTGACACTCTAACTTTCTATGATTTGAACTTCTCCTGTGAGACCAGTTTTAGATTTTGATGCTTCACTTCAGGTTCACTGTATCTCTTGGTCCTTCTCATGGACGATGGAACACAGAAATTGCATCCGAATTTAATACAAGGGGCACAATGACGACTTAAGTACAAGAGGATTGACACTCTCACTTACAATGATTTGAACCTCTCCTTTGTGTCCAGTTTTAGATTCTGATGCTTCACTTCAGGTTTACTGCATCCCTTGGAAGTTCATATTGACGATGAAACACAGAAATTGCATCCGAATATAATAAAAAAGGCACAATGCCGACTTAAGTACAAGAGGACTGACACTCAAACTTTCTATGATTTGAACGTCTTCTGTGAGTCCAGTTTTAGATTCCGATGCATCACTTCTGATTTACAGTATACCTTGGACCTTCTTATTGACGATGAAACACAGAAATTGCATCCGAATTTAATACAAAAGCACAATGCTGACTTAAGTACAAGATTACTGACTTTCACTTTCTATGATTTGAACCTCTCCTGTGAGTCCAGTTTTAGATTCCGATGCTTCACTTCAGGTTTACTGCATCCCATGGACATTCTTATTGACGATGAAACACGGAAATTGCATCCGAATGTAACACAAAAGGCACAATGCCGACTTAAGTACAAGAGTACTGACACTCTCACATTCAAGGATTTGAAAATCTCCTATGACTCCAGTTTTAGATTCCGTTGCGTCACTTCAGGTTTACTGTATCCCTTGGACCTTCCTGTTGATGATGAAACACAGAAATTGAATCCGAATTTAATACAAAAGGCACAATGCCGACTTAAGTACAAGAGGACTGACACTCTATTTTTCTATGATTGGAACCTCTCCTGTGAGTCCAATTTTATATTCCGATGCTTCACATCAGGTTTACTGTATCCCTTGGGCCTTCTGATTGACGATGAAACACAGAAATTGCATCAGGATTTAATACAAAAGCACAATGCCGACTTACGTACAAGAGGACTGTCACTCTCACTTTCTATGAATTGAACCTTTCCTGTGAGTACAGTTTTAGATTCCTATGCTTCACTTCAGGTTTACTGTATCCCTTGGACCTTCTTATTGACGATGAAACACGGAAATTGCATCCGAATTTTATACTAAAGGCACAATGCCGACTTAAGTACAAGAGGACTGACCCTCTAACTTTCTGTGAATTGAACTTCCCCTGTGAGTCCAGTTTTAGATTCGGATGCTTCACTTCAGGTTTACTGTATACCTTGGACCTTTTTATTGACGATGAAACACAGAAATTGCATCCGAATTTAATACACAAGGCACAATGAAGACTTAAGTACAAGACTACTGACACTCTCACTTTCTATGATTTGAACCTCTCCTGTGAGTCAAGTTTTATATTCCGATGCTTCACTTCAGGATTACTGTTTCCATTGAACCATCGTATTGGCGATGAAACACAGAATTTGCATCCGAATTTAAAATAAAAGGCACAATGCCGACTTAAGTACAAGAGGACTGACACTCTCACTTTCTATGATTTGAACCTCTCCTGTGAGTCCAGTTTTAGATTCCGATGCTTGACTTTAGGTTTACTGTATCCCTTGGACCATCATATTGACGATGAAACACAGAAATTGCATCCGAATTTAATACAAAAGGCACAATGCCGACTTAAGTACAAGAGGACTGACACTCTAACTTTCTATGATTTGAACTTCTCCTGTGAGACCAGTTTTAGATTTTGATTCTTCACTTCAGGTTCAATGTATCTCTTGGTCCTTCTCATTGACGATGGAACACAGAAATTGCATCCGAATTTAATACAAGGGGCACAATGACGACTTAAGTACAAGAGGATTGACACTCTCACTTACAATGATTTGAACCTCTCCTGTGTGTCCAGTTTTAGATTCTGATGCTTCACTTCAGGTTTACTGCATCCCTTGGACGTTCATACTGACGATGAAACACAGAAATTGCATTCGAATATAATAAAAAAGGCACAATGCCGACTTAAGTAAAAGAGGACTGACACTCAAACTTTCTATGATTTGAACCTCTTCTGTGAGTCCAGTTTTAGATTCCGATGCATCACGTCTGATTTACAGTATACCTTTGACCTTCTTATTGACGATGAAACACAGAAATTGCATCCGAATTTAATACAAAAGCACAATGCTGACTTAAGTACAAGATTACTGACTTTCACTTTCTATGATTTGAACCTCTCCTGTGAGTCCAGTTTTAGATTCCGATGCTTCACTTCAGGTTTACTGCATCCCATGGACTTTCTTATTGACGATGAAACACGGAAATTGCATCCGAATGTAACACAAAAGGCACAATGCCGACTGAAGTACAAGAGTACTGACACTCTCGCATTCAAGGATTTGAAGATCTTCTATGATTCCAGTTTTAGATTCCGTTGCGTCGCTTCAGGTTTACTGTATCCCTTGGACCTTCCTATTGACGATGAAACACAGAAATTGCATCCGAATTTAATACAAAAGGCACAATGCCGACTTAAGTACAAGAGGACTGACACTCTAATTTTCTATGATTGGAACCTCTCCTGTGAGTCCAGTTTTAGATTCCGATGCTTCACATCAGGTTTACTGTATCCCTTGGAACTTCTGATTGACGATGAAACACAGAAATTGCATCCGAATTTACTACAACAGGCACAATGCCGACTTAAGTACAAGAGGACGAACACTCTCACTTTTTATGATTTGAACCACTCCTGTGAGTCCAGTTTTAGATTCCGGTGCATCACTTCAGGTTTACTGTATCCCTTGGACCTTCTAATTGACGATGAAACACAGAAATTGCATCCGAGTTTAATACAAAAGGCACAATGCGTACTTAAGTACAAGTGGATTGCCACAGTAACTCTCTATGCTTTGAACCTCTCCTGTGAGGCCAGTATTAGATTCCGATGCTGCACTTCAGGTTTTCTGTATAGCTTGGACCTTCTTATTGACGATAAAACACAGAACTTGCATCCGAATTTAATACAAAAGGCACAATGCCGACTTAAGTACAAGAGGACTGACACTCACCCTTTCTATGATTTGAACCTCTCCTCTGAGTCCAGTTTTAGATTCCGATGCTTCACTTCAGGTTTACTGTATCCCTTGGACCTTCTTATTGACGACGAAACACAGAAATTGCATCCGAATTTAATACAAAAGGCACAATGCCGACTTAAGTACAAGAGAACTGACACTCTAACTTCCTATGATTGGAACCTCTCCTGTGAGTCCAGTTTTAGATTCCGATGCTTCACTTCAGGTTTACTGTATATGTTGGACCTTCTTATCGTCGATGAAACACAGAAATTTCATCCGAATTTAATACAAAATGCACAATGCCGACTTAAGTACAAGAGGACTGACCCTCTAACTTTCTGTGATTTGAACTTCCCCTGTGAGTCCAGTTTTAGATTCCGATGCCTCACTTCAGGTTTACTGTATACCTTGGACCTTCCTATTGACGATGAAACACAGAAATTGCATCCGAATTTAATACAAAAGGCATAATGCCGACTTAAGTACAAGAGGACTGACACTCTAACACTCTATGATTTGAACCTCTCCTGTGAGTCCAGTTTTAGATTCCGATGCTTCACTTCAGTTTTACCGTATCCCTTGGACCTTCTTATTGACGATGAAACACAGAAATTGCATCCGAATTTAATACAAAAGCACAATGCTGACTTAAGTACAAGATTACTGACTTTCACTTTCTATGATTTGAACCTCTCCTGTGAATCCAGTTTTAGATTCCGATGCTTCACTTCAGGTTTACTGCATCCCATGGACTTTCTTATTGACGATGAAACACGGAAATTGCATCCGAATGTAACACAAAAGGCACAATGCCGACTTAAGTACAAGAGTACTGACACTCTCACATTCAAGGATTTGAAGATCTCCTATGATTCCAGTTTTAGATTCCGTTGCGTCACTTCAGGTTTACTGTATCCCTTGGACCTTCCTATTGACGATGAAACACAGAAATTGCATCCGAATTTAATACAAAAGGCACAATGCCGACTTAAGTACAAGAGGACTGACACTCTAATTTTCTATGATTGGAACCTCTCCTGTGAGTCCAGTTTTAGATTCCGATGCTTCACATCAGATTGACTGTATCCCTTGGACCTTCTGATTGACGATGAAACACAGAAATTGCATCCGAATTTACTACAAAAGGCACAATGCCGACTTAAGTACAAGAGGACGAACACTCTCACTTTTTATGATTTGAACCACTCCTGTGAGTCCAGTTTTAGATTCCGATGCTTCACTTCAGGTTTACTGTATCCCTTGGACCTTCTAATTGACGATGAAACACAGAAATTGCATCCGAGTTTAATCCAAAAGGCACAATGCCGACTTAAGTACAAGAGGACTGACACTCTAACTTCCTATGATTGGAACCTCTCCTGTGAGGCCAGTTTTAGATTCCGATGCTTCACTTCAGGTTTACTGTATATGTTGGACCTTCTTATCGTCGATGAAACACAGAAATTTCATCCGAATTTAATACAAAATGCACAATGCCGACTTAAGTAGAAGAGGACTGACCCTCTAACTTTCTGTGATTTGAACTTCCCCTGTGAGTCCAGTTTTAGATTCCGATGCCTCACTTCAGGTTTACTGTATACCTTGGACCTTCCTATTGACGATGAAACACAGAAATTGCATCCGAATTTAATACAAAAGGCATAATGCCGACTTAAGTACAAGAGGACTGACACTCTAACACTCTATGATTTCAACCTCTCCTGTGAGTCCAGTTTTAGATTCCGATGCTTCACTTCAGGTTTACCGTATCCCTTGGACCTTCTTATTGACGATGAAACACAGAAATTGCATCCGAATTTAATACAAAAGCACAATGCTGACTTAAGTACAAGATTACTGACTTTCACTTTCTATGATTTGAACCTCTCCTGTGAATCCAGTTTTAGATTCCGATGCTTCACTTCAGGTTTACTGCATCCCATGGACTTTCTTATTGACGATGAAACACGGAAATTGCATCCGAATGTAACACAAAAGGCACAATGCCGACTTAAGTACAAGAGTACTGACACTCTCACAATCAAGGATTTGAAGATCTCCTATGATTCCAGTTTTAGATTCCGTTGCGTCACTTCAGGTTTACTGTATTTCTTGGACCTTCCTATTGACGATGAAACACAGAAATTGCATCCGGATTTAATACAAAAGGCATAATGCCGACTTAAGTACAAGAGCACTTTCACTCTCACTTTCTATGATTTGAACCTCTCCTGTGAGTCCAGTTTTAGATTCCGATGCTTCACTTCAGGTTTACTGTTTCCCTTGGACGTTCTTATTGACGATGAAACACAGAAATTGCATCCGAACTTAATACAAAAGGCACAATGCCGACTTAAGAACAAGAGGACTGACACTCTAACTTTCTATGATTTGAACCTCTCCTGTTAGTCCAGTTTTAGATTCCGATGCTTCACTTCAAGTTTACTGTATACCTCGGACCTTCTTATTGACGATGAAACACAGAAATTGCATCCGAATTAAAAACAAAAGGCACAATGCCGACTTAAGTACACGGGGACTGATACTCTCACTTTCTATGATTTGAACCTCTCCTGTGAGTCCAGTTTTAGATTCCGATGCTTCACTTCAGGTTTACTGTATCCCTTGGACCTTCTTATTGACGATGAAACACAGAAATTGCATCCGAATTTAATACAATAGGCACAATGCCGATTTAAGTACAAGAGGACTGACACTCTCACTTTCTATGATTTGAACCTCTCCCGTGAGTCCAGTTTTAGATTCCGTTGCTTCAATTCAGGTTTACTGCATACCTTGGACCTTCTTATTGACGATGAAACACAGAAATTGCATCCGAATTTAATACAAACGGCACAATGCCGACTTAAGTACAAGAGGACTGACCCTCTAACTTTCTGTGATTTGAACTTCCCCTGTGACTCCAGTTTTAGATTCCGATGCTTCACTTCAGGTTTACTGTATCCCTTGGACCCTCTTATTGACGATGAAACACAGAAATTGCATCCGAATTTAATACAAAAGGCACAATGCCGACTAAAGTACAAGAGGACTGACACTCTAACTTTCTTTGATTTGAACCTCTCCTGTGAGTCCAGTTTTAGATTTCGATGCTTCACTTCAGGTTTACTGTATCCCTAGGACTTTCTTACTGACGATGAAACACAGAAATTGCATCCGAATTTAATACAAAGGGCACAATGCGACTTAAGTGCAAGACGACTGACACTCTCACTTTCTATGATTTGAATCTCTGCTGTGAGTCCAGTTTTGGATTCCGATGCTTCACTTCAGGTTTAAGGTATCCCTTGGACCTTCTTATTGGCGATGAAACACAGCAATTGCAACCGAATTTAATACAAAAAGTACAATGCCGACTTCATTACAAGAGGACTGACACTCTCACTTTCTATGATTTGAAAATCTCCTGTGATTCCAGTTTTAGATTACGATGCGTCACTTCACGTTTACTGTATCCCTCAGACCTTCTTATTGGCGATGAAACACAGAAATTGCAACCGAATTTAATACAAAAGGCACAATGCCGACTTCAGTACAAGAGAACTGACACTCTCACTTTCTATGATTTGAAAATCTCCTGTGATTCCAGTTTTAGATTCCGATGCGTCACTTCACGTTTACTGTATCCCTTGGACCTTCTTATTGACGATGAAACACAGAAATTGCATTCGAATTTAATACAAGAGGCACAATGCCGACTTAAGTACAAGAGGACTGACACTCTAACTCTCTATGATTTGAACCTCTCCTGTGAGTCCAGTTTTAGATTCCGATGCTTTACGTCAGGTTTACTGTATCCCTTGGACATTCTGATTGACGATGAAACACAGAAATTGCATCCGGATTTAATACAAAAGGCACAATGCCGACTTACGTACAAGAGGACTGTCACTCTCACTTTCTATGAATTGAACCTCGCCTGTGAGTCCAGTTTTAGATCCCGCTGCTTCACTTCAGGTTTAGTGTATCTCTTGCACATTCTTATTGACGATGAAACACAGAAATTGCATCCGAATTTACTATAAAAGGCACAATGCCGACTTAAGTACAAGAGGACGAACACTCTCACTTTCTATGATTTGAACCACTCCTGTGAGTCCAGTTTTAGATTCCGATGCTTCACTTCAGGTTTACTGTATCCCTTGGACATTCTTATTGACGATGAAACACAGAAATTGCATCCGAGTTTAATACAAAAGTCACAATGCGTACTTAAGTACAAGTGGATTGCCACTCTAACTCTCTATGCTTTGAACCTCTCCTGTGAGGCCAGTATTAGATTCCGATGCTGCAGTTCAGGTTTTCTGTATAGCTTGGAGCTTCTTATTGACGATAAAACACAGAAATTGCATCCGAATTTAATACAAAAGGCACAATGCCGACTTAAGTACAAGAGGACTGACACTCACATATTCTATGATTTGAACCTCTCCTCTGAGTCCAGTTTTACATTCCGATGCTTCACTTCAGGTTCACTGTATCCCTTGGACCTTCTTATTGACGACGAAGCACAGAAATTGCATCCGAATTTAATACAGAAGGCACAATGCCGACCTAAGTACAAGTGGACTGTCACTCACACATTCTATGATTTGAGCCTCTCCTGTGAGTCCAGTTCTAGATTCAAATTCTTCACTTCTGGTTTACTGTATCCCTTGGACCTACTGATAAACGATGAAACACAGAAATTGCATACGAATTTAATACAAAAGGCACAATGCCGACTTAAGTACAAGAGGACTGACACTCTCAATTTCTATGATTTGAACCTCTCCTGTGAGTCCAGTTTTAATTTACGATGCTTCACTTTAGATTTACTGTATCCTTTGGACCTCCTTATTGACGATAAAACACAGAAATTGCATCCGAATTTAATACAAAAGTCATAATGCCGACTTAAGTACAAGAGGACTGACATTCTAACACTCTACGATTTGAACCTCTCCTGTGAGTCCAGTTTTAGATTCCGCTGCTTCACTTCAGGTTTACTGTATCCCTTGCACATTCTTATTGACGATGAAACACAGAAATTGCATCCGAATTTACTACAAAAGGCACAATGCCGACTAAAGTACAAGAGGACTGACCCTCTAACTTTCTGTGAATTGAACTTCTCCTGTGAGTCCAGTTTTAGATTCGGATGCTTCACTTCAGGTTTACTGTATACCTTGGACCTTCTTATTGACGATGAAACACAGAAATTGCATCCAAATTAAAAACAAAAGGCACAATGCCGACGTATGTACAAGGGGACTGACACTCTCACTTTCTATGATTTGAACCTCTCCTGTGAGTCCAGTTTTAGATTCCGCTGCTTCACTTCAGGTTTACTGTATCCCTTGCACATTCTTATTGACGATGAAACACAGAAATTGCATCCGAATTTACTACAAAAGGCACAATGCCGACTTAAGTACAAGAGGACGAACACTCTCACTTTCTATGATTTGACCCACTCCTGTGACTCCAGTTTTAGATTCCGATGCTTCACTTCAGGTTTACTGTATCCCTTGGACCTTCTTATTGACGATGAAACACAGAAATTGCATCCGAGTTTAATACAAATGGCACAATGCGTACTCAATTACAAGTGGATGGCCACTCTAACTCTCTATGCTTTGAAACTCTCCTCTGAGGCCAGTATTAGATTCCGATGCTGCACTTCAGGTTTTCTGTATAGCTTGGACCTTCTTATTGACGATAAAACACAGAACTTGCATCCGAATTTAATACAAAAGGCACAATGCCGACTTAAGTACAAGAGGACTGACACTCACACTTTCTATGATTTGAACCTCTCCTCTGAGTCCAGTTTTAGATTCCGATGCTTCACTTCAGGTTTACTGTATCCCTTGGACCTTCTTATTGACGACGAAACACAGAAATTGCATCCGAATTTAATACAAACGGCACAATGCCGACTTAAGTACAAGAGGACTGACACTCTAACTTCCTATGATTGGAACCTCTCCTGTGAGTCCAGTTTCAGATTCCGATGCTTCACTTCAGGTTTACTGTATACGTTGGACCTTCTTATCGTCGATGAATCACAGAAATTGCATCCAAATTTATTACAAAGGCACAACGCCGACTTAAGTACAAGAGAACTGACCCTCTAACTTTCTGTGATTTGAACTTCCCCTGTGAGTCCAGTTTTAGATTCCGATGCCTCACTTCAGGTTTACTGTATACCTTGGACCTTCTTATTGACGATGAAACACAGAAATTGCATCCGAATTTAATACAAACGGCACAATGCCGACTTAAGTACAAGAGGACTGACCCTCTAACTTTCTGTGATTTGAACTTACCCTGTGAGTCCAGTTTTAGATTCCGATGCCTCACTTCAGGTTTACTGTATACCTTGGACCTTCTTATTGACGATGAAACACAGAAATTGCATCCGAATTTAATACAAAAGGCATAATGCCGACTTAAGTACAAGAGGACTGACACTCTAACTCTCTATGATTTGAACCTCTCCTGTGAGTCCAGTTTTAGATTCCGATGCTTCACTTCAGGTTTACTGTATTCCTTTGACCTTCTTATTGACGATGAAACACAGAAACTGCATCCGAATTTAATACAATAGGCACAATGCCGATTTAAGTACAAGAGGACTGACACTCTCACTTTCTATGATTTGAACCTCTCCCGTGAGTCCAGTTTTAGATTTCGTTGCTTCACTTCAGGTTTACTGCATACCTTGGACCTTCTTATTGACGATGAAACACAGAAATTGCATCCGAATTTAATACAAAAGGCACAATGCCGACTTCAGTACGAGAGGACTGACACTCTAATTTTCTATGATTTGAACCTCTCCTGTGAGTCCAGTTTTAGATTTCGATGCTTCACATCAGGTTTGCTGTATCCCTTTGACCTTATTATTGACGATGAAACACAGAATTGCATCCGAATTTAATACAAAAGGCACAATGCCGACTTAAGTACAAGAGGACTGACACTCTAACTTTCTTTGATTTGAACCTCTCCTGTGAGTCCAGTTTTAGATTTCGATGCTTCACTTCAGGTTTACTGTATCCCTAGGACTTTCTTACTGACGATGAAACACAGAAATTGCATCCGAATTTAATACAAAGGGCACAATGCGACTTAAGTGCAAGACGACTGACACTCTCACTTTCTATGATTTGAATCTCTGCTGTGAGTCCAGTTTTGGATTCCGATGCTTCACTTCAGGTTTACTGTATCCCTTGGACCTTCTTATTGGCGATGAAACACAGCAATTGCAACCGAATTTAATACAAAAGGCACAATGCCGACTTAAGTACAAGAGGACTGACACTCTAACTCTCTATGATTTGAACCTCTCCTGTGAGTCCAGTTTTAGATTCCGGTGCTTTACTTCAGGTTTACTGTATCCCTTGGACCTTCTGATTGACGATGAAACACAGAAATTGCATCCGGATTTAATACAAATGGCACAATGCTGACTTATGTACAAGAGGACTGTCACTCTCACTTTCTATGAATTGAACCTCTCCTGTGAGTCCAGTTTTAGATTCCTATGCTTCACTTCAGGTTTACTGTATCCCTTGGACCTTCTTATTGACGATGAAACACGGAAATTGCATCCGAATTTAATACCAAAGGCACAATGCCGACTTAAGTACAAGAGGACTGACCCTCTAACTTTCTGTGAATTGAACTTCTCCTGTGAGTCCAGTTTTAGATTCGGATGCTTCACTTCAGGTTTACTGTATACCTTGGACCTTCTCATTGACGATGAAACACAGAAATTGCATCCAAATTAAAAACAAAAGGCACAATGCCGACGTAAGTACAAGGGGACTGACACTCTCACTTTCTATGATTTGAACCTCTCCTGTGAGTCCAGTTTTAGATTCCGCTGCTTCACTTCAGGTTTACTGTATCCCTTGCACATTCTTATTGACGATGAAACACAGAAATTGCATCCGAATTTACTACAAAAGGCACAATGCCGACTTAAGTACAAGAGGACGAACACTCTCACTTTCTATGATTTGAACCACTCCTGTGACTCCAGTTTTAGATTCCGATGCTTCACTTCAGGTTTACTGTATCCCTTGGACCTTCTTATTGACGATGAAACACAGAAATTGCACCCGAGTTTAATACAAATGGCACAATGCGTACTTAATTACAAGTGGATTGCCACTCTAACTCTCTATGCTTTGAAACTCTCCTGTGAGGCCAGTATTAGATTCCGATGCTGCACTTCAGGTTTTCTGTATAGCTTGGACCTTCTTATTGACGATAAAACACAGAACTTGCATCCGAATTTAATACAAAAGGCACAATGCCGACTTAAGTACAGGAGGACTGACACTCACACTTTCTATGATTTGAACCTCTCCTCTGAGTCCAGTTTTAGATTCCGATGCTTCACTTCAGGTTTACTGTATCCCTTGGACCTTCTTATTGACGACGAAACACAGAAATTGCATCCGAATTTAATACAAACGGCACAATGCCGACTTAAGTACAAGAGGACTGACACTCTAACTTCCTATGATTGGAACCTCTCCTGTGAGTCCAGTTTTAGATTCCGATGCTTCACTTCAGGTTTACTGTATACGTTGGACCTTCTTATCGTCGATGAAACACAGAAATTGCATCCGAATTTAATAGAAAGGCACAATGCCGACTTAAGTACAAGAGAACTGACCCTCTAACTTTCTGTGATTTGAACTTCCCCTGTGAGTCCAGTTTTAGATTCCGATGCCTCACTTCAGGTTTACTGTATACCTTGGACCTTCTTATTGACGATGAAACACAGAAATTGCATCCGAATTTAATACAAACGGCACAATGCCGACTTAAGTACAAGAGGACTGACCCTCTTACTTTCTGTGATTTGAACTTCCCCTGTGAGTCCAGTTTTAGATTCCGATGCCTCACTTCAGGTTTACTGTATACCTTGGACCTTCTTATTGACGATGAAACACAGAAATTGCATCCGAATTTAATACAAAAGGCATAATGCCGACTTAAGTACAAGAGGACTGACACTCTAACTCTCTATGATTTGAACCTCTCCTGTGAGTCCAGTTTTAGATTCCGATGCTTCACTTCAGGTTTACTGTATTCCTTTGACCTTCTTATTGACGATGAAACACAGAAACTGCATCCGAATTTAATACAATAGGCACAATGCCGATTTAAGTACAAGAGGACCGACACTCTCACTTTCTATGATTTGAACCTCTCCCGTGAGTCCAGTTTTAGATTTCGTTGCTTCACTTCAGGTTTACTGCATACCCTGGACCTTCTTATTGACGATGAAACACAGAAATTGCATCCGCATTTAATACAAAAGGCACAATGCCGACTTCAGTACGAGAGGACTGACACTCTAATTTTCTATGATTTGAACCTCTCCTGTGAGTCCAGTTTTAGATTTCGATGCATCACATCAGGTTTGCTGTATCCCTTTGACCTTATTATTGACGATGAAAGACAGAAATTGCATCCGAATTTAATACAAAAGGCACAATGCCGACTTAAGTACAAGAGGACTGACACTCTAACTTTCTTTGATTTGAACCTCTCCTGTGAGTCCAGTTTTAGATTTCGATGCTTCACTTCAGGTTTACTGTATCCCTAGGACTTTCTTACTGACGATGAAACACAGAAATTGCATCCGAATTTAATACAAAGGGCACAATGCGACTTAAGTGCAAGACGACTGACACTCTCACTTTCTATGATTTGAATCTCTGCTGTGAGTCCAGTTTTGGATTCCGATGCTTCACTTCAGGTTTACTGTATCCCTTGGACCTTCTTATTGGCGATGAAACACAGCAATTGCAACCGAATTTAATACAAAAGGCACAATGCCGACTTCATTACAAGAGGACTGACACTCTCACTTTCTATGATTTGAAAATCTCCTGTGATTCCAGTTTTAGATTCCGATGCGTCACTTCACGTTTACTGTATCCCTCAGACCTTCTTATTGGCGATGAAACACACAAATTGCAACCGAATTTAATACAAAAGGCACAATGCCGACTTCAGTACAAGAGAACTGACACTCTCACTTTCTATGATTTGAAAATCTCCTGTGATTCCAGTTTTAGATTCCAATGCGTCACTTCACGTTTACTGTATCCCTTGGACCTTCTTATTGACGATGAAACACAGAAATTGCATTCGAATTTAATACAAGAGGCACAATGCTGACTTAAGTACAAGAGGACTGACACTCTAACTCTCTATGATTTGAACCTCTCCTGTGAGTCCAGTTTTAGATTCCGATGCTTTACTTCAGGTTTACTGTATCCCTTGGACATTCTGATTGACGATGAAACACAGAAATTGCATCCGGATTTAATACAAAAGGCACAATGCCGACTTACGTACAAGAGGACTGTCACTCTCACTTTCTATGAATTGAACCTCTCCTGTGAGTCCAGTTTTAGATTCCTATGCTTCACTTCAGGTTTACTGTATCCCTTGGACATTCTTATTGACGATGAAACACGGAAATTGCATCCGAATTTAATACTAAAGGCACAATGCCGACTTAAGTACAAGAGGACTGACCCTCTAACTTTCTGTGAATTGAACTTCCGCTGTGAGTCCAGTTTTAGATTCGGATGCTTCACTTCAGGTTTACTGTATACCTTGGACCTTTTTATTGACGATGAAACACAGAAATTGCATCCGAATTTAATACAAAAGGCACAATGCCGAATTCAGTACAAGAGGACTGACACTCTAATTTCTATGATTTGAACCTCTCCTGTGAGTCCAGTTTCAGATTCCGATGCTTCACTTCAGGTTTACTGTATCCCTTGGACCTTCCTATTGACGATGAAACACAGAAATTGCATCCGGATTTAATACAAAGGGCATAATGCCAACTTAAGTACAAGAGCACTGTCACTCTCACTTTCTATGATTTGAACCTCTCCTGTGAGTCCAGTTTTAGATTCCGATGCTTCACTTCAAGTTTACTGTTTCCCTTGGACGTTCTTATTGACGATGAAACACAGAAATTGCATCCGAACTTAATACAAAAGGCACAATGCCGACTTAAGTACAAGAGGACTGACACTCTCACTTTCTATGATTTGAACCTCGCCTGTGAGTCCAGTTTTAGATTCCGCTGCTTCACTTCAGGTTTAGTGTATCTCTTGCACATTCTTATTGACGATGAAACACAGAAATTGCATCCGAATTTACTATAAAAGGCACAATGCCGACTTAAGTACAAGAGGACGAAACTCTCACTTTCTATGATTTGAACCACTCCTGTGAGTCCAGTTTTAGATTCCGATGCTTCACTTCAGATTTACTGTATCCCTTGGACCTTCTTATTGACGATGAAACACAGAAATTGCATCCGAGTTTAATACAAAAGTCACAATGCGTACTTAAGTACAAGTGGATTGCCACTCTAACTCTCTATGCTTTGAACCTCTCCTGTGAGGCCAGTATTAGATTCCGATGCTGCACTTCAGGTTTTCTGTATAGCTTGGAGCTTCTTATTGACGATAAAACACAGAACTTGCATCCGAATATAATACAAAAGGCACAATGCCGACTTAAGTACAAGAGGACTGACACTCACACTTTCTATGATTTGAACCTCTCCTCTGAGTCAAGTTTTACATTCCGATGCCTCACTTCAGGTTTACTGTATACCTTGGACCTTCTTATTGACGATGAAACACAGAAATTGCATCCGAAATTAATACCAAATGCAAAATGCCGACTTAAGTACAAGAGGATTGACACTCTAACACTCTATGATTTGAACCTCTCCTGTGAGTCCAGTTTTAGATTCCGATGCTTCACTTCAGGTTTACTGTATCCCTTGGACCTTCTTATTGACGATGAAACACAGAAATTGCATCCGAATTTAATACAATAGGGACAATGCCGATTTAAGTACAAGAGGACTAACACTCTCACTTTCTATGATTTGAACCCCTCCCGTGAGTCCAGTTTTAGATTCCGTTGCTTCACTTCAGGTTTACAGCATACCTTGGACCTTCTTATTGACGATGAAACACAGAAATTGCATCCGAATTTAATACAAAAGGCACAATGCCGACTTAAGTACGAGAGGACTGACATTCTAATTTTCTATGATTTGAACCCCTCCTGTGAGTCCAGTTTTAGATTTCGATGCTTCACTTCAGGTTTGCTGTATCCCTTTGACCTTATTATTGACGATGAAACACAGAAATTGCATCCGAATTTAATACAAAAGGCATAATGCCGACTTATGTACAAGAGGACTAACACTCTAACTTTCTTTGATTTGAACCTCTCCTGTGAGTCCAGTTTTAGATTTCGATGCTTCACTTCAGGTTTACTGTATCCCTAGGACTTTCTTATTGACGATGAAACACAGAAATTGCATCCGAATTTAATACAAAGGGCACAATGCGACTTAAGTGCAAGACGACTGACACTCTCACTTTCTATGATTTGAATCTCTGCTGTGAGTCCAGTTTTGGATTCCGATGCTTCACTTCAGGTTTACTGTATCCCTTGGACCTTCTTATTGGCGATGAAACACAGAAATTGCAACCGAATTTAATACAAAAGGCACAATGCCGACTTCAGTACAAGAGGACTGACACTCTCACTTTCTATGATTTGAAAATCTCCTGTGATTCCAGTTTTAGATTCCGATGCGTCACTTCACGTTTGCTGTATACCTTGGACCTTCTTATTGACGATGAAACACAGAAATTGCATCCGAATTTAATACAAAAGGCACAATGCCGACTTAAGAACAAGAGGACTGACACTCTCACATTCTATGATTTGAACCTCTCCTGTGAGTCCAGTTTTATATTACGATGCTTCACTTCAGGTTTACTGTATACGTTGGACCTTCTTATTGTCAATGAAACACAGAAATTGCATCTGAATTTAATACAAAAGGTACAATGCCGACTTAAGTACATGAGGACTGACCCTCTACCTATCTGTGATTTGAACTTATCCTGTGAGTCCAGTTTTAGATTCCGATGCCTCACTTCAGGTTTACTGTATACCTTGGACCTTCTTATTGACGATGAAACACAGAAATTGCATCCGAATTTAATACAAGAGGCACAATGCCGACTTCATTACAAGAGGATTGACACTCTAACTCTCTATGATTTGAACCTCTCCTGTGAGTCCAGTTTTAGATTCCGATGCTTTACTTCAGGTTTACTGTATCCCTTGGACCTTCTCATTGACGATGAAACACAGAAATTGCATCCGGATTTTATACAAAAGGCACAATGCCGACTTAAGTACAAGAGGACTGTCACTCTCACTTTCTATGATTTGAAAATCTCCTGTGATTCCAGTTTAAGATTCCGATGCGTCACTTCACGTTTACTGTATCCCTTGGACCTTCTTATTGACGATGAAACACAGAAATTGCATTCGAATTTAATACAAGAGGCACAATGCCGACTTAAGTACAAGAGGACTGACACTCTAACTCTCTATGATTTGAACCTCTCCTGTGAGTCCAGTTTTAGATTCCGATGCTTTACTTCAGGTTTACTGTATCCCTTGGACATTCTGATTGACGATGAAACACAGAAATTGCATCCGGATTTAATACAAAAGGCACAATGCCGACTTACGTACAAGAGAACGGTCACTCTCACTTTCTATGAATTGAACCTCTCCTGTGAGTCCAGTTTTAGATTCCTATGCTTCACTTCAGGTTTACTGTATCCCTTGGACCTTCTTATTGACGATGAAACACGGAAATTGCATCCGAATTTAATACTAAAGGCACAATGCCGACTTAAGTACAAGAGGACTGACCCTCTAACTTTCTGTGAATTGAACTTCCGCTGTGAGTCCAGTTTTACATTCGGATGCTTCACTTCAGGTTTACTGTATACCTTGGACCTTTTTATTGACGATGAAACACAGAAATTGCATCCGATATTTAATACAAAAGGCACAATGCCGAATTCAGTACAAGAGGACTGACACTCTAATTTCTATGATTTGAACCTCTCCTGTGAGTCCAGTTTCAGATTCCGATGCTTCACTTCAGGTTTACTGTATCCCTTGGACCTTCCTATTGACGATGAAACACAGAATTTGCATCCGGATTTAATACAAAGGGCATAATGCCAACTTAAGTACAAGAGCACTGTCACTCTCACTTTCTATGATTTGAACCTCTCCTGTGAGTCCAGTTTTAGATTCCGATGCTTCACTTCAGGTTTACTGTTTCCCTTGGACGTTCTTATTGACGATGAAACACAGAAATTGCATCCGAACTTAATACAAAAGGCACAATGCCGACTTAAGTACAAGAGGACTGACACTCTCACTTTCTATGATTTGAACCTCGCCTGTGAGTCCAGTTTTAGATTCCGCTGCTTCACTTCAGGTTTAGTGTATCTCTTGCACATTCTCATTGACGATGAAACACAGAAATTGCATCCGAATTTACTATAAAAGGCACAATGCCGGCTTAAGTACAAGAGGACGAACACTCTCACTTTCTATGATTTGAACCACTCCTGTGAGTCCAGTTTTAGATTCCGATGTTTCACTTCAGGTTTACTGTATCCCTTGGACCTTCTTATTGACGATGAAACACAGAAATTGCATCCGAGTTTAATACAAAAGTCACAATGCGTACTTAAGTACAAGTGGATTGCCATTCTAACTCTCTATGCTTTGAACCTCTCCTGTGATTCCAGTTTTAGATTCCGATGCGTCACTTCACGTTTACTGTATCCCTTGGACCTTCTTATTGACGACGAAACACAGAAATTGCATCCGAATTTAATACAAAAGGCACAATGCCGACTTAAGTACAAGAGGACTGACACTCTAACTTCCTATGATTGGAACCTCTCCTGTGAGTCCAGTTTTAGATTCCGATGCTTCACTTCAGGTTTACTGTATACGTTGGACCTTCTTATCGTCGATGAAACACAGAAATTGCATCCGAATTTAATACAAAAGGCACAATGCCGACTTAAGTACAAGAGGACTGACCCTCTAACTTTCTGTGATTTGAACTTCCCCTGTGAGTCCAGTTTTAGATTCCGATGCCTCACTTCAGGTTTACTGTATACCTTGGACCTTCTTATTGACGATGAAACACAGAAATTGCATCCGAAATTAATACAAAATGCACAATGCCGACTTAAGTACAAGAGGACTGACACTCTAACTCTCTATGATTTGAACCTCTCCTGTGAGTCCAGTTTTAGATTCCGATGCTTCACTTCAGGTTTACTGTATCCCTTGGACCTTCTTATTGACGATGAAACACAGAAATTGCATCCGAATTTAATACAATAGGCACAATGCCGATTTAAGTACAAGAGGACTGACACTTTCACTTTCTATGATTTGAACCCCTCCCGTGAGTCCAGTTTTAGATTCCGTTGCTTCACTTCAGGTTTACAGCATACCTTGGACCTTCTTATTGACGATGAAACACAGAAATTGCATCCGAATTTAATACAAAAGGCACAATGCCGACTTAAGTACGAGAGGACTGACATTCTAATTTTCTATGATTTGAACCTCTCCTGTGAGTCCAGTTTTAGATTTCGATGCTTCACTTCAGGTTTGCTGTATCCCTTTGACCTTATTATTGACGATGAAACACAGAAATTGCATCCGAATTTAATACAAAAGGCATAATGCCGACTTATGTACAAGAGGACTAACACTCTAACTTTCTTTGATTTGAACCTCTCCTGTGAGTCCAGTTTTAGATTTCGATGCTTCACTTCAGGTTTACTGTATCCCTAGGACTTTCTTATTGACGATGAAACACAGAAATTGCATCCGAATTTAATACAAAGGGCACAATGCGACTTAAGTGCAAGACGACTGACACTCTCACTTTCTATGATTTGAATCTCTGCTGTGAGTCCAGTTTTGGATTCCGATGCTTCACTTCAGGTTTACTGTATCCCTTGGACCTTCTTATTGGCGATGAAACACAGAAATTGCAACCGAATTTAGTACAAAAAGCACAATGCCGACTTCAGTAGAAGAGGACTGACACTCTCACTTTCTATGATTTGAAAATCTCCTGTGATTCCAGTTTTAGATTCCGATGCGTCACTTCACGTTTACTGTATCCCTTGGACCTTCTTATTGACGATGAAACACAGAAATTGCATCCGAATTTAATACAAACGGCACAATGCCGACTTAAGAACAAGAGGACTGACACTCTCACATTCTATGATTTGAACCTCTCCTGTGAGTCCAGTTTTATATTACGATGCTTCACTTTAGGTTTACTGTATACGTTGGACCTTCTTATTGTCGATGAAACACAGAAATTGCATCTGAATTTAATACAAAAGGTACAATGCCGACTTAAGTACAAGAGGACTGACCCTCTACCTATCTGTGATTTGAACTTACCCTGTGAGTCCAGTTTTAGATTCCGATGCCTCACTTCAGGTTTACTGTATACCTTGGACGTTCTTATTGACGATGAAACACAGAAATTGCATCCGAATTTAATACAAGAGGCACAATGCCGACTTCATTACAAGAGGATTGACACTCTAACTCTCTATGATTTGAACCTCTCCTGTGAGTCCAGTTTTAGATTCCGATGCTTTACTTCAGGTTTACTGTATCCCTTGGACCTTCTCATTGACGATGAAACACAGAAATTGCATCCGGATTTAATACAAAAGGCACAATGCCGACTTAAGTACAAGAGGACTGTCACTCTCACTCTCTATGATTTGAACCTCTCCTGTGAATCCAGTTTTAGATTCCGATCCTTCACTTCAATTTTACTGTATACCTTGGACCTCATTATTGACGATGAAACACAGATATTGCATCCGAATTTAATACAAAAGGCACAATGCCGACTTTAGTACAAGAGGACTGACATTCTAATTTTCTATGATTTGAACCTCTCCTGTGAGTCCAGTTTTAGATTTCGATGCTTCACTTCAGGTTTGCTGTATCCCTTGCACCCTCGTATTGACGATGAAACACAGAAATTGCATCCGAATTCAATGCAAAAGGCACAATGCCGACTTAAGTACAACAGGACTGACACTCTAACTTTCTATGATTTGAACCTCTCCTGTGAGTCCACTTTTAGATTTCGATGCTTCACTTCAGGTTTACTGTATCCCTTGGACCTTCTTATTGACGATGAAACACAGAAATTGCATCCGAATTTAATACAAAGGGCACAATTCCGACTTAAGTACAAGACGACTGACACCCTCACTTGCTATGATTTGAATCTCTCCTGTGACTCCAGTTTTAGATTCCGATGCTTCACTTCAGGTTTACTGTATACCTTGGACCTTCTTATTGACGATGAAACACACAAATTTAATCCGAATTTAATACAAAAGGCACAATACCGACTGAAGTACAGGAGGACTGACACTCTAACTTTCTATGATTTGAACCTCTCCTGAGGGTCCAGTTTTAGATTCCGATTCTTCACTTCAGGGTTACTGTATACCTTGGACCTTCTTATTGACGATGAAACACAGAAATTGCATCCGAATTTAATACAAAATGCACAATGCCGACTTAAGTACAACAGGACTGACACTCTAACTCTCTATGATTGAACCTCCACTGTGAGTCCAGTTTTACATTTCGATGCTACACTTCAGGTTTACTGTATACCATGGACCTTCTTATTGACGATGAAACACAGAAATTGCATGCGAATTTAATACAAAAGGCACAATGCCGACTTAAGTACAAGAGGACTAACACTCTCACTTTTTATGATTTGAACCTCTTCTGTGAGTCCAGTTTTAGATTCCGTTGCTTCACTTCAGGTTTACTGCACACCTTGGACCTTCTTATTGACGATGAAACACAGAAATTGCATCCGAATTTAATACAAAAGGCACAATGGCGACTTAAGTACGAGAGGACTGACACTCTAATTTTCTATGATTTGAACCTCTCCTGTGAGTCCAGTTTTAGATTTCTATGCTTCGTTTCAGGTTTGCTGTATCCCTTTGACCTTATTATTGACGATGAAACACAGAAATGGCATCCGAATTTAATACAAAAGGCACAATGCCGACTTAAGTACAAGAGGACTGACACTCTAACTTTCTTTGATTTGAACCTCTCCTGTGAGTCCAGTTTTGGATTTCGATGCTTCACTTCAGGTTTACTGTATCCCTAGGACTTTCTTATTGACGATGAAACACAGAAATTGCATCCGAATTTAATACAAAGGGCACAATGCGACTTAAGTGCAAGACGACTGACACTCTCACTTTCTATGATTTGAATCTCTGCTGTGAGTCCAGTTTTAGATTCCGATGCTTCACTTCAGGTTTACTGTATCCCTTGGACCTACTTATTGGCGATGAAACACAGAAATTGCAACCGAATTTAATTCAAAAGGCACAATGCCGAAATCAGTAGAAGAGGACTGACACTCTCACTTTCTATGATTTGAACCTCTCCTGTGATTCCAGTTTTAGATTCCGATGCGTCACTTCACGTTTACTGTATCCCTTGGACCTTCTTATTGACGATGAAACACAGAAATTGCATCCGAATTTAATACAAAAGGCACAATGCCGACTTAAGAACAAGAGGACTGACACTCTCACATTCTATGATTTGAACCTCTCCTGTGAGTCCAGTTTTAGATTCCGATGCTTCACTTCAGGTTTACTGTATACGATGGACCTTCTTATTGTCGATGAAACACAGAAATCGCATCCGAATTTAATACAAAAGGTACAATGCCGACTTAAGTACAAGAGGACTGACCCTCTACCTATCTGTGATTTGAACTTCCCCTGTGAGTCCAGTTTTAGATTCCGATGCCACACTTCAGGTTTACTGTATCCCTTGGACCTTCTTATTGACGATGAAACACAGAAATTGCATCCGAATTTAATACAAGAGGCACAATGCCGACTTCATTACAAGAGGATTGACACTCTAACTCTCTATGATTTGAACCTCATCTGTGAGACCAGTTTTAGATTTCGATGCTTCACTTCAGGTTTGCTGTATCCCTTGCACCATCGTATTGACGATGAAACACAGAAATTCCATCCGAATTTAATGCAAAAGGCACAATGCCTACTTAAGTACAACAGGACTGACACTCTAACTTTCTTTGATTTGAACCTCTCCTGTGAGTCCACTTTTAGATTTCGATGCTTCACTTCAGGTTTACTGTATCCCTTGGACCTTCTTATTGACGACGAAACACAGAAATTGCATCCGAATTTAATACAAAGGGCACAATTCCGACTTAAGTACAAGACGACTGACACTCTCACTTGCTATGATTTGAATCTCTCCTGTGACTCGAGTTTTAGATTCCGATGCTTCACTTCAGGTTTTCTGTATAGCTTGGACCTTCTTATTGACGATAAAACACAGAACTTGCATCCGAATTTAATACAAAAGGCACAATGCCGACTTAAGTACAAGAGGACTAACACTCTCACTTTCTATGATTTGAACCTCTTCTGTGAGTCCAGTTTTAGATTCCGATGCTTCACTTCAGGTTTACTGTATCCCTTGGACTTTCATATTGACGATGAAACACAGAAATTGCATCCGAATTTAATACAAAAGGCACAATGGCGACTTAAGTACGAGAGGACTGACACTCTAATTTTCTATGATTTGAACCTCTCCTGTGAGTCCAGTTTTAGATTTCTATGCTTCACTTCAGTTTTGCTGTATCCCTCTGACCTTATTATTGGCGATGAAACACAGAAATGGCATCCGAATTTAATACAAAAGGCACAATGCCGACTTAAGTACAAGAGGACTGACACTCTAACTTTCTTTGATTTGAACCTCTCCTGTGAGTCCAGTTTTAGATTTCGATGCTTCACTTCAGGTTTACTGTATCCCTAGGACTCTCTTATTGACGATGAAACACACAAAATTGGCATCCGAATTTAATACAAAGGGCACAATGCGACTTAAGTGCAAGACGACTGACACTCTCACTTTCTATGATTTGAATCTCTGCTGTGAGTCCAGTTTTAGATTCCGATGCTTCACTTCAGGTTTACTGTATCCCTTGGACCTTCTTATTGGCGATGAAACACAGAAATTGCAACGGAATTTAATTCAAAAGGCACAATGCCGACCTCAGTACAAGAGGACTGACACTCTCACTTTCTAAGAATTGAAGATCTCCTGTGATTCCAGTTTTAAATTCCGATGCGTCACTTCACGTTTACTGTATCCCTTGGACCTTCTTATTGACGATGAAACACAGAAATTGCATCCGAATTTAATACAAAAGGCACAATGCCGACTTAAGAACAAGAGGACTGACACTCTCACATTCTATGATTTGAACCTCTCCTGTGAGTCCAAGTTTTAGATTCCGATGCTTCACTTCAGGTTTACTGTATACGTTGGACCTTCTTATTGCCGATGAAACACAGAAATTGCATCCGAATTTAATACAAAAGGTACAATGCCGACTTAAGTACAAGAGGACTGACCCTCTACCTATCTGTGATTTGAACTTCCCCTGTGAGTCCAGTTTTAGATTCCGATGCCTCACTTCAGGTTTACTGTATCCCTTGGACCTTCTTATTGACGATGAAACACAGAAATTGCATCCGAATTTAATACAATAGGCACAATGCCGATTTAAGTACAAGAGGACCGACACTCTCACTTTCTATGATTTAACCTCTCCCGTGAGTCCAGTTTTAGATTCCGTTGCTTCACTTCAGGTTTACAGCATACCTTGGACCTTCTTATTGACGATGAAACACAGAAATTGCATCCGAATTTAATACAAGAGGCACAATGCCGACTTCATTACAAGAGGATTGACACTCTAACTCTCTATGATTTGAACCTCTCCTGTGAGTCCAGTTTTAGATTCCGATGCTTTACTTCAGGTTTACTGTATCCCTTGGACCTTCTCATTGACGATGAAACACAGAAATTGCATCCGGATTTAATACAAAAGGCACAATGCCGACTTAAGTACAAGAGGACTGTCACTCTCACTCTCTATGATGTGAACCTCTCCTGTGAATCCAGTTTTAGATTCCGATCCTTCACTTCAATTTTACTGTATACCTTGGACCTTCTTATTGACGATGAAACACAGATATTACATCCGAATTTAATACAAAAGGCACAATGCCGACTTTAGTACAAGAGGACTGACATTCTAATTTTCTATGATTTGAAACTCTCCTGTGAGTCCAGTTTTAGATTTCGATGCTTCACTTCAGGTTTGCTGTATCCCTTGCACCCTCGTATTGACGATGAAACACAGAAATTGCATCCGAATTTAATGCAAAAGGCACAATGCCGACGTAAGTACAACAGGACTGACACTCTAACTTTCTATGATTTGAACCTCTCGTGTGAGTCCACTTTTAGATTTCGATGCTTCACTTCAGGTTTACTGTATCCCTTGGACCTTCTTATTGACGACGAAACACAGAAATTGCATCCGAATTTAATACAAAGGGCACAATTCCGACTTAAGTTCAAGACGACGGACACTCTCACTTGCTATGATTTGAATCTCTCCTGTGACTCCCAGTTTTAGATTCCGATGCTTCACTTCAGGTTTTCTGTATAGCTTGGACCTTCTTATTGACGATAAAACACAGAACTTGCATCCGAATTTAATACAAAAGGCACAATGCCGACTTAAGTACAAGAGGACTAACACTCTCACTTTCTATGATTTGAACCTCTTCTGTGAGTCCAGTTTTAGATTCCGATGCTTCACTTCAGGTTTACTGTATCCCTTGGACCTTCATATTGACGATGAAACACAGAAATTGCATCCGAATTTAATACAAAAGGCACAATGGCGACTTAAGTACGAGAGGACTGACACTCTAATTTTCTATGATTTGAACCTCTCCTGTGAGTCCAGTTTTAGATTTCTATGCTTCACTTCAGTTTTGCTGTATCCCTTTGACCTTATTATTGGCGATGAAACACAGAAATGGCATCCGAATTTAATACAAAGGGCACAATGCCGACTTAAGTACAAGAGGACTGACACTCTAACTTTCTTTGATTTGAACCTCTCCTGTGAGTCCAGTTTTAGATTTCGATGCTTCACTTCAGGTTTACTGTATCCCTAGGACTTTCTTATTGACGATGAAACACAGAAATTGCATCCGAATTTAATACAAAGGGCACAATGCAACTTAAGTGCAAGACGACTGACACTCTCACTTTCTATGATTTGAATCTCTGCTGTGAGTCCAGTTTTAGATTCCGATGCATCACTTCAGGTTTACTGTATCCCTTGGACCTTCTTATTGGCGATGAAACACAGAAATTGCAACCGAATTTAATTCAAAAGGCACAATGCCGACCTCAGTACAAGAGGACTGACACTCTCACTTTCTAAGATTTGAAGATCTCCTGTGATTCCAGTTTTAAATTCCGATGCGTCACTTCACGTTTACTGTATCCCTTGGACCTTCTTATTGACGATGAAACACAGAAATTGCATCCGAATTTAATACAAAAGGCACAATGCCGACTTAAGAACAAGAGGACTGACACTCTCACATTCTATGATTTGAACCTCTCCTGTGAGTCCAGTTTTAGATTCCGATGCTTCACTTCAGGTTTACTGTATACGTTGGACCTTCTTATTGTCGATGAAACACAGAAATTGCATCCGAATATAATACAAAAGGTACAATGCCGACTTAAGTACAAGAGGACTGACCCTCTACCTATCTGTGATTTGAACTTCCCCTGTGAGTCCAGTTTTAGATTCCGATGCCTCACTTCAGGTTTACTGTATACCTTGGACCATCTTATTGACGATGAAACACAGAAATTACATCCGAATTTTATACAAGAGGCACAATGCCGACTTCAGTACAAGAGGATTGACACTCTAACTGTCTATGATTTGAACCTCTCCTGTGAGTCCAGTTTTAGATTCCGATGCTTTACTTCAGGTTTACTGTATCCCTTGGACCTTCTGATTGGCGATGAAACACAGAAATTGCATCCGGATATAATACAAAAGGCACAATGCCGACTTAAGTACAAGAGGACTGTCACTCTCATTCTCTATGATTTGAACCTCTCCTGTGAGTCCAGTTTTAGATTCCGATGCTTCACTTCAGGTTTACTGTATACCTTGGACCTTCTTATTGACGATGAAACACAGATATTGCATCCGAATTTAATACAAAAGGCACAATGCCGACTTAAGTACAAGAGGACTGACACTCTAATTTTCTATGATTTGAACCTCTCCTGTGAGTCCAGTTTTAGATTTCGATGCTTCACTTCAGGTTTGCTGTATCCCTAGGACTTTCTTATTGACGATGAAACACAGAAATTGCATCCGAATTTAATACAAAGGGCACAATGCGACTTAAGTGCAAGACGACTGACACTCTCACTTTCTATGATTTGAATCTCTCTTGTGAGTCCAGTTTTAGATTCCGATGCTTTACTTCAGGTTTACTGTATCCCTTGGACCTTCTGATTGACGATGAAACACAGAAAAAGCATCCGGATATAATACAAAAGGCACAATGCCGACTTAAGTACAAGAGGACTGTCACTCTCATTCTCTATGATTTGAACCTCTCCTGTGAGTCCAGTTTTAGATTCCGATGCTTCACTTCAGGTTTACTGTATACCTTGGACCTTCTTATTGACGATGAAACACAGATATTGCATCCGAATTTAATACAAAAGGCACAATGCCGACTTAAGTCCAAGAGGACTGACACTCTAACTTTCTATGATTTCAACCTCTTCTGTGAGTCCAGTTTCAGATTTCGATGCTTCACATCAGGTTTACTGTATCCCTGGGACCTTCTTATAGACGATGAAACACAGAAATTGCATCCGAATTTAATACAAAGGGCACAGTTCCGACTTAAGTACAAGACGACTGACACTCTCACTTGCTATTATTTGAATCTCTCCTGTGAGTCCAGTTTTAGATTCCGATGCTTCACTTCAGGTTTACTGTATCCCTTGGACCTTCTTATTGGCGATGAAACACAGAAATTGCAACCGAATTTAATAGAAAAGGCACAATGCCGACTTAAGTACAAGAGGACTAACACTCTCACCTTCTATGATTTGAATTTCTTCTGTGAGTCCAGTTTTAGATTCCGATGCTTCACTTCAGGTTTACTGTATCCCTTGGACCTTCATATTGACGATGATACACAGAAATTGCATCCGAATATAATACAAAAGCCACAATGCCGACTTAAGTACAAGAGGACTAACACTCTCACTTTCTATGATTTGAACCTCTTCTGTGAGTCCAGTTTTAGATTCCGTTGCTTCACTTCAGGTTTACTGCATACCTTGGACCTTCTTATTGACGATGAAACATAGAAATTGCATCCGAATTTAATACAAAAGGCACAATGCCGGCTTAAGTACGAGAGGACTGACACTCTAATTTTCTATGATTTGAACCTCTCCTGTGAGTCCAGTTTTAGATTTCGATGCTTCACTTCAGGTTTGCTGTATCCCTTTGACCTTATTATTGACGATGAAACACAGAAATTGCATCCGAATTTAATAAAAAAGGCACAATGCCGACATAAGTACAAGAGGACTGACACTCTAACTTTCTTTGATTTGAACCTCTCCTGTGAGTCCAGTTTTAGATTTCGATGCTTCACTTCAGGTTTACTGTATCCCTAGGACTTTCTTATTGACGATGAAACACAGAAATTGCATCCGAATTTAATACAAAGGGCACAATGCGACTTAAGTGCAAGACGACTGACACTCTCACTTTCTATGATTTGAATCTCTGCTGTGAGTCCAGTTTTAGATTCCGATGCTTCACTTCAGGTTTACTGTATCCCTTGGACCCTCTGATTGACGATGAAACACAGAAATTGCATCCGAATTTAATACAAAATGCACAATGCCGACTTAAGTACAAGTGGTCTGACACTCTAACTTTCTATGATTGAACATCTACTGTGAGTCCAGTTTTAGATTTCGATGCTACACTTCAGGTTTACTGTATACCATGGACCTTCTTATTGGCGATGAAACACAGAAATTGCATCCGAATTTAATACAAAAGGCACAATGCCGACTTAAGTACAAGAGGACTGACACTCTCACTTTCTATGATTTGACCCTCTCCTGTGAGTCCAGTTTTAGATTCCGATGCTTCACTTCAGGTTTACTGTATCCTTTGGACCTTCTTATTGCCGATGAAACACAGAAATTGCATCCGAATTTTATACAAAAGGCACAATGCCGACTTAAGTACAAGAGGACTGACACTCTCACTTTCTATGATTTGAACCTTACCTGTGTGTCTAGTTTACAATTCCGATGCTTCACTTCAGGTTTACTGTGTCCCTTGGACCTTCCTATTGACGATGAAACACAGAAATTGCATCCGATTTTAATACAAAGGGCACAATGCGAACTTAAGAACAAGAGGACTGACACTCTAACTTTCTATGCTTGGAACCTCTCTTGTGAGTCCAGTATTGGATTCCGATGCTGCACTTCAGGTTTACAGTATACCTTGGACCTTCTTATTGATGATGAAACACAGAAATTGCATCCGAATTTAATACAAAAGGCACAATGCCGACTTAAGTACAAGAGGACTGTCACTCTCACTCTCTATGATTTGAACCTCTCCTGTGAGTCCAGTTTTAGATTCCGATGCTTCACTTCGGGTTTACTGTATACCTTGGACCCTCTTATTGACGATGAAACACAGAAATGGCATCCGAATTTAATACAAAAGGCACAATGCCGACTTAAGTACAAGAGGACTGACACTCTAATTTTCTATGATTTGAACCTCTCCTGTGAGTCCAGTTTTAGATTTCGATGCTTCACTTCAGGTTTGCTGTATCCCCTGGACCCTCGTATTGACGATAAAACACAGAAATTGCATCCGAATTTAATACAAAAGGCACAATGCCGACTTAAGTACAAGAGGACTGACACTCTAACTTTCTATGATTTGAACCTCTCCTGTGAGTCCAGTTTTAGATTTCGATGCTTCACTTCAGGTTTACTGTATCCCTTGGACCTTCTTATAGACGATGAAACACAGAAATTGCATCCGAATTTAATACAAAGGGCACAATTCCGACTTAAGTACAAGACGACTGACACTCTCACTTGCTATGATTTGAATTTCTCCTGTGAGTCCAGTTTTAGAATACGATGCTTCACTTCAGGTTTACTGTATCCCTTGGACCTTCTTATTGGCGATGAAACACAGAAATTGCATCCGAATATAATACAAAACCACAATGCCGACTTAAGTACAAGAGGACTGACACTCTAACTTTCTATGATTTGAACCTCTCCTGAGGGTCCAGTTTTAGATGCCGATTCTTCACTTCAGGTTTACTGTATACCTTGGACCTTCTTATTGCCGATGAAACACAGAAATTGCATCGGAATTTAATACAAAAGGCACAATGCCGACATAAGTACAAGAGGACTGACACTCTCACTTTCTATGATTTGAATCGCTCCTGTGAGTCCAGTTTTAGATTCCGATGCTTCACTTCAGGTTTACTGTATCCCTTGGACCTTCTTATTGACGATGATACACAGAAATTGCATCCAAATATAACACAAAAGGCACAATGCCGACTTAAGTAGAAGAGGACTGACACTCTCACTTACTATGATTTAAAGATCTCCTGTGAGTCCAGTTTTAGATTCCGATGCGTAACTTCAGGTTTACTGTATCCCTTGGACCTTCTTATTGACGATGAAACACAGAAATTGCATCCGAATTTTATACAAAAGGCACAATGCCGACTTAAGTACAAGAGGACTGACACTCTCACTTTCTATGATTTGACCCTTACCTGTGTGTCTAGTTTTAGATTATGATGCTTCATTTCAGGTTTACTGTGTCCCTTGGACCTTCTTATTGACGATGAAACACAGAAATTGCATCCGAATTAAATACAAAAGACACAATGCGAACTTAAGTACAAGGGTACTGACACTCTAACTCTCTATGATTTGAACCTCTCCTGTGAGTCCAGTTTTAGATTCCGATGCTTTACTTCAGGTTTACTGTATCCCTTGGACCCTCTGATTGACGATGAAACACAGAAATTGCATCCGGATTTAATACAAAAGGCACAATGCCGACTTAAGTACACGAGGACTGTCACTCTCACTCTCTATGATTTGAACCTCTCCTGTGAGTCCAGTTTTAGATTCCGATGCTTCACTTCAGGTTTACTGTATACCTTGTACCTTCTTATTGACGATGAAACACAGAAATTGCATCCGAATTTAATACAAAAGGCACAATGCCGACATAAGTACAAGAGGACTGACACTCTAATTTTCTATGATTTCAACCCCTCCTGTGCGTCCAGTTTTAGATTTCGATGCTTCACTTCAGGTTTGCTGTATCCCTTGGACCCTCGTATTGACCATGAAACACAGAAATTGCATCCGAATTTAATACAAAAAGCACAAGGCTACTTAAGTACAAGAGGACTGACACTCCAACTTTCTATGATTTGAACCTCTCCTGTGAGTCCAGTTTTAGATTTCGATGCTTCACTTCAGGTTTACTGTATCCCTTGGACCTTCTTATTGACGATGAAACACAGAAATTGCATCCGAATTTAATACAAAGGGCACAATTCCGACTTAAGTACAAGACGACTGACACTCTCACTTGCTATGTTTTGAATTTCTCCTGTGAGTCCAGTTTTAGATTCCGATGCTTCACTTCAGGTTTACTGTATCCCTTGGACCTTCTTATTGGCGATGAAACACAGAAATTGCAACCGAATTTAATACAAAAGGCACAATGCCGACTTAAGCACAAGAGGACTAACACTCTCACTTTCTATGATTTGAACCTCTACTGTGAGTCCAGTTTTAGATTCCGTTGCTTCACTTCAGGTTTACTGTATCCCTTGGACCTTCATATTGACGATGAAACACAGAAATTGCATCCGAATATAATACAAAAGACACAATGCCGACTTAAGTACAAGAGGACTGACACTCCAACTTTCTATGATTTGAACCTCTCCTGTGAGTCCAGTGTTAGTTTCCGATGCTTCACTTCAGGTTTACTGTATACCTTGGACCTTCTTATTGATGATGAAACACAGAAATTGCATCCGAATTTAATACAAAATGCACAATGCCGACTTAAGTACAAGAGGACTGACACTCTAACTTTCTATGATTGAACCTCTACTGTGAGTCCAGTTTTAGATTTCGATGCTACACTTCAGGTTTACTGTATAACATGGACCTTCTTATTGACGATGAAACACAGAAATTGCATCCGAATGTAATACAAAAGGCACAATGCCGACTTAAGTACAAGATGACTGACACACTCACTTTCTAAGATTTGACCCTCTCCTGTGAGTCCAGTTTTAGATTCCGAAGCTTCACTTCAGGTTTACTGTATCCTTTGGACCTTCTTATTGACGATGTAACACAGAAATTGCATCCGAATTTAATACAAAGGGCACAATGCCGACTTAAGAACAAGTGGACTGACACTCTCACTTTCTATGATTGGAACCTCTCCTGTGAGTCCATTTGTAGATTCCGATGCTTCACTTCAGGTTTACTGTATCCCTTTGGCCTTCCTATTGACGATGAAACACAGAAATTGCATCCGAATTTAATACAAAAGGCACAATGCCGACATAAGTACAAGAGGACTGACACTCTCACTTTCTATGATTTGAACCGCTCCTGTGAGTCCAGTTTTAGATTCCGATGCTTCACTTCAGGTTTACTGTATCCCTTGGACCTTCTTATTGACGATGATACACAGAAATTGCATCCAAATATAACACAAAAGGCACAATGCCGACTTAAGTACAAGAGGACTGACACTCTCACTTTCTATGATTTAAAGATCTCCTGTGAGTCCAGTTTTAGATTCCGATGCGTAACTTCAGGTTTACTGTATCCCTTGGACCTTCTTATTGACGATGAAACACAGAAATTGCATCCGAATTTTATACAAAAGGCACAATGCCGACTTAAGTACAAGAGGACTGACACTCTCACTTTCTATGATTTGATCCTTACCTGTGTGTCTAGTTTTCGATTCCGATGGTTCACTTCAGGTTTACTGTGTCCCTTGGACCTTCTTATTGACGATGAAACACAGAAATTGCATCCGAATTTTATACAAAAGGCACAATGCCGACATAAGTACAAGAGGACTGACACTCTCACTTTCTATGATTTGAACCGCTCCTGTGAGTCCAGTTTTAGATTCCGATGCTTCACTTCAGGTTTACTGTATCCCTTGGACCTTCTTATTGACGATGATACACAGAAATTGCATCCAAATATAACACAAAAGGCACAATGCCGACATAAGTACAAGAGGACTGACACTCTAACTCTCTATGATTTGAACCTCTCCTGTGAGTCCAGTTTTAGATTCAGATGCTTTACTTCAGGTTTACTGTATCCCTTGGACCCTCTGATTGACGATGAAACACAGAAATTGCATCCGAATTTAATACAAAATGCACAATGCCGACTTAAGTACAAGTGGTCTGACACTCTAACTTTCTATGATTGAACATCTACTGTGAGTCCAGTTTTAGATTTCGATGCTACACTTCAGGTTTACTGTATACCATGGACCTTCTTATTGGCGATGAAACACAGAAATTGCATCCGAATTTAATACAAAAGGCACAATGCCGACTTAAGTACAAGAGGACTGACACTCTCACTTTCTATGATTTGACCCTCTCCTGTGAGTCCAGTTTTAGATTCCGATGCTTCACTTCAGGTTTACTGTATCCTTTGGACCTTCTTATTGCCGATGAAACACAGAAATTGCATCCGAATTTTATACAAAAGGCACAATGCCGACTTAAGTACAAGAGGACTGACACTCTCACTTTCTATGATTTGAACCTTACCTGTGTGTCTAGTTTTCGATTCCGATGCTTCACATCAGGTTTACTGTGTCCCTTGGACCTTCCTATTGACGATGAAACACAGAAATTGCATCCGATTTTAATACAAAGGGCACAATGCGAACTTAAGAACAAGAGGACTGACACTCTAACTTTCTATGCTTGGAACCTCTCTTGTGAGTCCAGTATTGGATTCCGATGCTGCACTTCAGGTTTACAGTATACCTTGGACCTTCTTATTGATGATGAAACACAGAAATTGCATCCGAATTTAATACAAAAGGCACAATGCCGACTTAAGTACAAGAGGACTGTCACTCTCACTTTCTATGATTTGAACCTCTTCTGAGAGTCCAGTTTTAGATTCCGATGCATCACTTCAGGTTTACGGTATCCCTTGGACCTTCATATTGACGATGAAACACAGAAATTGCATCCGAATATAATACAAAAGCCACAATGCCGACTTAAGTACAAGAGGACTGAAACTGTAACTGTCTATGATTTGAACATCTCCTGTGAGTCCAGTTTTAGTTTCCGATGCTTCACTTCAGGTTTACTGCATACCTTGGACCTTCGTATTGACGATGAAACACAGAAATTGCATCCGAATTTAATAAAAAAGGCACAATGCCGACTTAAGTACAAGAGGACTGATACTCTAACTTTCTTTGATTTGAACCTCTCCTGTGAGTCCAGTTTCAGATTTCGATGCTTCACTTCAGGTTTACTGTATCCCTAGGACTTTCTTATTGACGATGAAACACAGAAATTGCATCCGATTTTAGTACAAAGGGCACAATGCGACTTAAGTGCAAGACAACTGACACTCTCACTTTCTATGATTTGAATCTCGGCTGTGAGTCCAGTTTTAGATTCCGATGCTTCACTTCAGGTTTACTGTATCCCTTGGACCTTCTTATTGTCGATGAAACACAGAAATTGCATCCGAATTTAATACAAAAGGCACAATGCCGACTTAAGTACAAGAGGACTGACACTCTAACTTTCTATGATTTGAACCTCTCCTGTGAGTCCAGTTTTAGATTCCGATGCTTCACATCAGGTTTACTGTATTCCTTGGACCTTCTTATTGACGATGAAACACAGAGATTGCATCCGAATTTAATACAAAAGGCGCAATACCGACTTACGTACAAGAGGACTGACACTCTAACTTTCTATGATTTGAACCTCTCCTGTGAGTCCAGTTTTAGATTCCGATACTTCACTTCAGGTTTACTGTATCACTTGGACCTTCTTATTGACGATGAAACACAGAAATTGCATCCGAATTTAATACAAAAGGCACAATGCCGACTTAAGTACAAGAGGACTGACACTCTCACTTTCTAAGATTTGACCCTCTCCTGTGAGTCCAGTTTTAGATTCCGATGCTTCACTTCAGGTTTACTGTATCCTTTGGACCTTCTTATTGACGATGTAACACAGAAATTGCATCCGAATTTAGTACAAAGGCCACAATGCCGACTTAAGTACAAGAGGACTGACACTATCACTTTCTATGATTGGAAACTCTCCTGTGAGTCCAGTTTTAGATTCCGATGCTTCACTTCAGGTTTACTGTATCCCTTGGACCTTCCTATTGACGATGAAACACAGAAATTGCATCCGAATTTAATACAAAAGGCACAATGCCGACATAAGTACAAGAAGACTGACACTCTCACTTTCTATGATTTGAACCGCTCCTGTGAGTCCAGTTTTAGATTCCGATGCTTCACTTCAGGTTTACTGTATCCCTTGGACCTTCTTATTGACGATGATACACAGAAATTCCATCCAAATATAACACAAAAGGCACAATGCCGACTTAAGTACAAGAGGACTGACACTCTCACTTTCTATGATTTAAAGATCTCCTGTGAGTCCAGTTTTAGATTCCGATGCGTAACTTCAGGTTTACTGTATCCCTTGGACCTTCTTATTGACGATGAAACACAGAAATTACATCCGAGTTTTATACAAAAGGCACAAAGCCGACTTAAGTACAAGAGGACTGACACTCTTACTTTCTATGATTTGATCCTTACCTGTGTGTCTAGTTTTCGATTCCGATGCATCGCTTCAGGTTTACTGTGTCCCTTGGACCTTCTTATTGACGATGAAACACAGAAATTGCATCCGAATTAAATACAAAAGGCACAATGCTGACTTAAGTACAAGAGGACTGACACTCTCACTTTCTATGATTTGACCCTCTCCTGTGAGTCCAGTTTTAGATTCCGATGCTTCACTTCAGGTTTACTGTATCCTTTGGACCTTCTTATTGCCGATGAAACACAGAAATTGCTTCCGAATTTTATACAAAAGGCACAATGCCGACTTAAGTACAAGAGGACTGACACTCTCACTTTCTATGATTTGACCCTCTCCTGTGAGTCCAGTTTTTGATTCCGATGCTTCACTTCAGGTTTACTGTATCCTTTGGACCTTCTTATTGCCGATGAAACACAGAAATTGCATCCGAATTTTATACAAAAGGCACAATGCCGACTTAAGTACAAGAGTACTGACACTCTCACTTTCTATGATTTGAACCTTACCTGTGTGTCTAGTTTTCGATTCCGATGCTTCACTTCAGGTTTACTGTGTCCCTTGGACCTTCCTATTGACGATGAAACACAGAAATTGCATCCGATTTTAATACAAAGGGCACAATGCGAACTTAAGAACAAGAGGGCTGACACTCTAACTTTCTATGCTTGGAACCTCTCTTGTGAGTCCAGTATTGGATTCCGATGCTGCACTTCAGGTTTACAGTATACCTTGGACCTTCTTATTGATGATGAAACACAGAAATTGCATCCGAATTTAATACAAAAGGCACAATGCCGACTTAAGTACGAGAGGACTGACACTCTAATTTTCTACGATTTGAACCTCCCCTGTGAGTCCAGTTTTAGATTTCGATGCTTCACTTCAGGTTTGCTGTATCCCTTTGACCTTATTATTGACAATGAAACACAGAAATTGCATCCGAATTTAATAAAAAAGGCACAATGCCGACTTAAGTACAAGAGGACTGATACTCTAACTTTCTTTGATTTGAACCTCTCCTGTGAGTCCAGTTTTAGATTTCGATGCTTCACTTCAGGTTTACTGTATCCCTAGGACTTTCGTATTGATGATGAAACACAGAAATTGCATCCGATTTTAATACAAAGGGCACAATGCGACTTAAGTGCAAGACGACTGACACTCTCACTTTCTATGATTTGAATCTCGGCTGTGAGTCCAGTTTTAGATTCCGATGCTTCACTTCAGGTTTACTGTATCCCTTGGACCTTTTTATTGGCGATGAAACACAGAAATTGCAACCGAATTTAATACAAAAGGCACAATGCCGACCTCAGTACAAGAGGACTGACACTCTCACTTTCTATGATTTGAAGATCTCCTGTGATTCCAGTTTTAGATTCCGATGCGTCACTTCACGTTTACTGTATCCCTTGGACCTTCTGATTGACGATGCAACACAGAAATTGCATCCGGATTTAATACAAAAGGCAAAATGCCGATTTAAGTACAAGAGGACTGTCACTCTCACTCTCTATGATTTGAACCCCTCCTGTGAGTCCAGTTTTAGATTCCGATGCTTCACTTCAGGTTTACTGTATACCTTGGACCTTCCTATTGACGATGAAACACAGAAATTGCATCCGAATTTAATACAAAAGGTAAAATGCCGACTTAAGTACAAGTGGACTGACCCTCTACCTATCTGTGATCTGAACTTCCCCTGTGAGTCCAGTTTTAGATTCCGATGCCTCACTTCAGGTTTACTGTATACCTTGGTCCTTCTTATTGACGATGAAACACAGATATTGCATCCGAATTTAATACAAGAGGCACAATGCCGACTTCAGTACAAGAGGACTGACACTCTAACTCTCTATGATTTGAACCACTCCTGTGAGTCCAGTTTTAGATTCCGATGCTTTACTTCAGGTTTACTGTATCCCTTGGACCTTCTGATTGACGATGAAACACAGAAATTGCATCCGGATTTAGTACAAAAGGCAAAATGCCGATTTAAGTACAAGAGGACTGTCACTCTCACTCTCTATGATTTGAACCTCTCCTGTGAGTCCAGTTTTAGATTCCGATGCTTCACTTCAGGTTTACTGTATACCTTGGACCTTCTTATTGACGATGAAACACAGAAATTGCATCCGAATTTAATACAAAAGTCACAATGCCGACTTAAGTACAAGAGGACTGACACTCTAATTTTCTATGATTTGAACCTCTCCTGTGAGTCCAGTTTTAGATTTCGATGCTTCACTTCAGGTTTGCTGTATCCCTTGGACCCTCGTATTGACGATGAAACACGGAAATTGCATCCGAATTTAATACAAAAGGCACAATGCCGACTTAAGTACAAGAGGACTGACACTCTAACTTTCTATGATTTGAACCTCTCCTGTGAGTCCAATTTTAGATTTCGATGCTTCACTTCAGGTTTACTGTATCCCTTGGACCTTCTTATTGACGATGAAACACAGAAATTGCATCCGAATTTAATACAAAGGGCAGAATTCCGACTTAAGTACAAGACGACTGACACTCTCACTTGCTATGATTTGAATTTCTCCTGTGAGTCCAGTTTTAGATTCCGATGCTTCACTTCAGGTTTACTGTATCCCTTGGACCTTCTTATTGGCGATGAAACACAGAAATTGGAACCGACTTTAATACAAAAGGCACAATGCCGACTTAAGTACAAGAGGACTAACACTCTCACTTTCTATGATTTGAACCTCTTCTGTGAGTCCAGTTTTAGATTCCGATGCTTCACTTCAGGTTTACTGTATCCCTTGGACCTTCATATTGACGATGAAACACGGAAATTGCATCCGAATATAATACAAAAGCCACAATGCCGACTTAAGTACAAGAGGACTGACACTCTAACTTTCTATGATTTGAATCTCTCCTGAGGGTCCAGTTTTAGATTCCGATTCTTCACTTCAGGTTACTGTATACGTTGGACCTTCTTATTGACGATGAAAAACAGAAATTGCATCCGAATTTAATACAAAATGCACAATGCCGACTTAAGTACAAGAGGACTGACACTCTAACTTTCTATGATTGAACCTCTACTGTGAGTCCAGTTTTAGATTTCGATGCTACACTTCAGGTTTACTGTATACCATGGACCTTCTTATTGACGATGAAACACAGAAATTGCATTCGAATTTAATAAAAAAGGCACAATGCCGACTTAAGTACAAGAGGACTGACACTCTCACTTTCTATGATTTGACCGTCTCCTGTGAGTCCAGTTTTAGATTCCGATGCTTCACTTCAGGTTTACTGTATCCTTTGGACCATCTTATTGACGATGTAACACAGAAATTGCATCGAATTTAGTACAAAGGGCACAATGCCGACTTAAGTACAAGAGGACTGACACTCTCACTTTCTATGATTGGAACATCTCCTGTGAGTCCAGTTTTATATTACGATGCTTCACTTCAGGTTTACTGTATCCCTTGGACCTTCTTATTGACGATGAAACACAGAAATTGCATCCGAATTTAATACAAAAGGCACAATGCCGACATAAGTACAAGAGGATTGACACTCTCACTTTCTATGATTTGAACCGCTCCTGTGAGTCCAGTTTTAGATTCCGATGCTTCACTTCAGGTTTACTGTATCCCTTGGACCTTCTTATTTACGATGATACACAGAAATTGCATCCAAATATAACACAAAAGGCACAATGCCGACTTAAGTACAAGAGGACTGACACTCTCACTTTCTATGATTTAAAGATCTCCTGTAAGTCCAGTTTTAGATTCCGATGCGTAACTTCAGGTTTACTGTGTCCCTTGGACCATCTTATTGACGATGAAACACAGAAATTGCATCCGAATTTAATACAAAAGACACAATGCGAACTTAAGTACAAGAGTACTGACACTCTAAATCTCTATGATTTGAACCTCTCCTGTGAGTCCAGTTTTAGATTCCGATGCTTTACTTCAGGTTTACTGTATCCCTTGGACCCTCTGATTGAGGATGAAACACAGAAATTGCATCCGGATTTAATACAAAAGGCACAATGCCGACTTAAGTACAACAGGACTGTCACTCTCACACTCTATGATTTGAACCTCTCCTGTGAGTCCAGTTTTAGATTCCGATGCTTCACTTCAGGTTTACTGTATACCTTGGACCTTCTTATTGACGATGAAACACAGAAATTGCATCCGAATTTAATACAAAAGGCACAATGACGACCTAAGTACAAGAGGACTGACACTCTAATTTTCTATGATTTGAACCCCTCCTGTGTGTCCAGTTTTAGATTTCGATGCTTCACTTCAGGTTTGCTGTATCCCTTGGACCCTCGTATTGACGATGAAACACAGAAATTGCATCCGAATTTAATACAAAAGGCACAATGCCGACTTAAGTACAATAGGACTGACATTCTAACTTTCTATGATTTGAACCTCTCCTGTGAGTCCAGTTTTAGATTTCGATGCTTCACTTCAGGTTTAGTGTATCCCTTGGACCTTCTTTTTGACGATGAAACACAGAAATTGCATCCGAATTTAATACAAAGGGCACAATTCCGACTTCAGTACAAGACGACTGACACTCTCACTTGCTATGATTTGAATCTCACCTGTGAGTCCAGTTTCAGATTCCGACGCTTCACTTCAGGTTTACTGTATCCCTTGGACCTTCTTACTGGCGATGAAACACAGAAATTGCAACCGAATTTAATACAAAAGGCACAATGCCGACTTAAGTTCAAGAGGACTAACACTCTCACTTTCTATGATTTGAAACTCTACTGTGAGTCCAGTTTTAGATTTCGATGCAACACTTCAGGTTTACTGTATACCATGGACCTTCTTATTGACGATGAAACACAGAAATTGCATCCGAATTTAATACAAAAGGCACAATGCCGACTTAAGTACAAGAGGACTGACACTCTCACTTTCTATGATTTGACCCTCTCCTGTGAGTCCAGTGTTAGATTCCGATGCTTCACTTCAGGTTTACTGTATACGTTGGACCTTCTTATTGACGATGAAACACAGAAATTGCATCCGAATTTAATACAAGAGGCACAATGCCGACTTCAGTACAAGAGGACTGACACTCTAACTCTCTATGATTTGAACCTCTCCTGTGAGTCCAGTTTTAGATTCCGATGCTTTACTTCAGGTTTACTGTACCCCTTGGACCTTCTGATTGACGATGAAACACAGAAATTGCATCCGGATTTAATACAAAAGGCAAAATGCCGATTTAAGTACAAGAGGACTGTCACTCTCACTCTCTATGATTTGAACCCCTCCTGTGAGTCCAGTTTTAGATTCCGATGCTTCACTTTAGGTTTACTGTATACCTTGGACCTTCTTACTGACGATGAAACACAGAAATTGCATCCGAATTTAATACAAAAGTCACAATGCCGACTTAAGTACATGAGGACTGACACTCTAATTTTCTATGATTTGAACCTCTCCTGTGAGTCCAGTTTTAGATTTCGATGCTTCACTTCAGGTTTGCTGTATCCCTTGGACCCCCGTATTGACGATGAAACACAGAAATTGCATCCGAATTTAATACAAAAGGCACAATGCCGACTTTAGTACAAGAGGACTGACACTCTAACTTTCTATGATTTGAACCTCTCCTGTGAGTCCAGTTTTAGATTTCGATGCTTCACTTCAGGTTTACTGTATCCCTTGGACCTTCTTATTGACGATGAAACACAGAAATTGCATCCGAATTTAATACAAAGGGCACAATTCCGACTTAAGTACAAGACGACTGACACTCTCACTTGCTATGATTTGAAATTCTCCTGTGAGTCCAGTTTTAGATTCCGATGCTTCACTTCAGGTTTACTGTATCCCTTGGACCTTCTTATTGGCGATGAAACACAGAAATTGCAACCGACTTTAATACAAAAGGCACAATGCCGACTTAAGTACAAGAGGACTAACACTCTCACTTTCTACGATTTGAACCTCTTCTGTGGTCCAGTTTTAGATTCCGATGGTTCACTTCAGGTTTACTGTATCCCTTGGACCTTCATATTGACGATGAAAGACAGAAATTGCATCCGAATATAATAAAAAAGCCACAATGCCGACTTAAGTACAAGAGGACTGACACTCTAACTTTCTATGATTTGAACCACTCCTGTGAGTCCTGTGTTAGTTTCCGATGCTTCACTTCAGGTTTACTGTATACCTTGGACCTTCTTATTGACGATGAAACACACAAATTTCATCCGAATTTAATACAAAAGGCACAATGCCGACTTAAGTACAAGAGGACTGACACTCTAACTTTCTTTGATTTGAACCTCTCCTGAGGGTCCAGTTTTAGATTCCGATTCTTCACTTCAGGTTACTGTATACCTTGGACCTTCTTATTGACGATGAAAAACAGAAATTGCATCCGAACTTAATACAAAATGTACAATAACGACTTAAGTACAAGAGGACTGACACTCAAACTTTCTATGATTGAACCTCTACTGTGAGTCCAGTTTTAGATTTCGATGCTACACTTCAGGTTTACTGTATACCATGGACCTTCTTATTGACGATGAAACACAGAAATTGCATCCGAATTTAATACAAAAGGCACAATGCCGACTTAAGTACAAGAGGACTGACACTCTCACTTTCTATGATTTGACCCTCTCCTGTGAGTCCAGTTTTAGATTCCGATGCTTCACTTCAGGTTTACTGTATCCTTTGGACCATCTTATTGACGATGTAACACAGAAATTGCATCCGAATTTAATACAAAGGGCACAATGCCGACTTAAGAACAAGTGGACTGACACTCTCACTTTCTATGATTGGAACCTCTCCTGTGAGTCCATTTGTAGATTCCGATGCTTCACTTCAGGTTTACTGTATCCCTTTGGCCTTCCTATTGACGATGAAACACAGAAATTGCATCCGAATTTAATACAAAAGGCACAATGCCGACATAAGTACAAGAGGACTGACACTCTCACTTTCTATGATTTGAACCGCTCCTGTGAGTCCAGTTTTAGATTCCGATGCTTCACTTCAGGTTTACTGTATCCCTTGGACCTTCTTATTGACGATGATACACAGAAATTGCATCCAAATATAACACAAAAGGCACAATGCCGACTTAAGTACAAGAGGACTAACACTCTCACTTTCTATGATTTGAACCTCTTCTGTGAGTCCAGTTTTAGATTCCGATGCTTCACTTCAGGTTTACTGTATCCCTTGGACCTTCATATTGACGATGAAACACGGAAATTGCATCCGAATATAATACAAAAGCCACAATGCCGACTTAAGTACAAGAGGACTGACACTCTAACTTTCTATGATTTGAATCTCTCCTGAGGGTACAGTTTTAGATTCCGATTCTTCACTTCAGGTTACTGTATACGTTGGACCTTCTTGTTGACGATGAAAAACAGAAATTGCATCCGAATTTAATACAAAATGCACAATGCCGACTTAAGTACGAGAGGACTGACACTCTAACTTTCTATGATTGAACCTCTACTGTGAGTCCAGTTTTAGATTTCGATGCTACACTTCAGGTTTACTGTATACCATGGACCTTCTTATTGACGATGAAACACAGAAATTGCATTCGAATTTAATAAAAAAGGCACAATGCCGACTTAAGTACAAGAGGACTGACACTCTCACTTTCTATGATTTGACCGTCTCCTGTGAGTCCAGTTTTAGATTCCGATGCTTCACTTCAGGTTTACTGTATCCTTTGGACCATCTTATTGACGATGTAACACAGAAATTGCATCGAATTTAGTACAAAGGGCACAATGCCGACTTAAGTACAAGAGGACTGACACTCTCACTTTCTATGATTGGAACATCTCCTGTGAGTCCAGTTTTATATTACGATGCTTCACTTCAGGTTTACTGTATCCCTTGGACCTTCTTATTGACGATGAAACACAGAAATTGCATCCGTTTTTAATACAAAAGGCACAATGCCGACATAAGTACAAGAGGATTGACACTCTCACTTTCTATGATTTGAACCGCTCCTGTGAGTCCAGTTTTAGATTCCGATGCTTCACTTCAGGTTTACTGTATCCCTTGGACCTTCTTATTTACGATGATACACAGAAATTGCATCCAAATATAACACAAAAGGCACAATGCCGACTTAAGTACAAGAGGACTGACACTCTCACTTTCTATGATTTAAAGATCTCCTGTAAGTCCAGTTTTAGATTCCGATGCGTAACTTCAGGTTTACTGTGTCCCTTGGACCATCTTATTGACGATGAAACACAGAAATTGCATCCGAATTTAATACAAAAGACACAATGCGAACTTAAGTACAAGAGTACTGACACTCTAAATCTCTATGATTTGAACCTCTCCTGTGAGTCCAGTTTTAGATTCCGATGCTTTACTTCAGGTTTACTGTATCCCTTGGACCCTCTGATTGAGGATGAAACACAGAAATTGCATCCGGATTTAATACAAAAGGCACAATGCCGACTTAAGTACAACAGGACTGTCACTCTCACACACTATGATTTGAACCTCTCCTGTGAGTCCAGTTTTAGATTCCGATGCTTCACTTCAGGTTTACTGTATACCTTGGACCTTCTTATTGACGATGAAACACAGAAATTGCATCCGAATTTAATACAAAAGGCACAATGACGACCTAAGTACAAGAGGACTGACACTCTAATTTTCTATGATTTGAACCCCTCCTGTGTGTCCAGTCTTAGATTTCGATGCTTCACTTCAGGTTTGCTGTATCCCTTGGACCCTCGTATTGACGATGAAACACAGAAATTGCATCCGAATTTAATACAAAAGGCACAATGCCGACTTAAGTACAATAGGACTGACATTCTAACTTTCTATGATTTGAACCTCTCCTGTGAGTCCAGTTTTAGATTTCGATGCTTCACTTCAGTTTTAGTGTATCCCTTGGACATTCTTTTTGACGATGAAACACAGAAATTGCATCCGAATTTAATACAAAGGGCACAATTCCGACTTCAGTACAAGACGACTGACACTCTCACTTGCTATGATTTGAATCTCACCTGTGAGTCCAGTTTCAGATTCCGACGCTTCACTTCAGGTTTACTGTATCCCTTGGACCTTCTTACTGGCGATGAAACACAGAAATTGCAACCGAATTTAATACAAAAGGCACAATGCCGACTTAAGTTCAAGAGGACTAACACTCTCACTTTCTATGATTTGAAACTCTACTGTGAGTCCAGTTTTAGATTTCGATGCAACACTTCAGGTTTACTGTATACCATGGACCTTCTTATTGACGATGAAACACAGAAATTGCATCCGAATTTAATACAAAAGGCACAATGCCGACTTAAGTACAAGAGGACTGACACTCTCACTTTCTATGATTTGACCCTCTCCTGTGAGTCCAGTGTTAGATTCCGATGCTTCACTTCAGGTTTACTGTATACGTTGGACCTTCTTATTGACGATGAAACACAGAAATTGCATCCGAATTTAATACAAGAGGCACAATGCCGACTTCAGTACAAGAGGACTGACACTCTAACTCTCTATGATTTGAACCTCTCCTGTGAGTCCAGTTTTAGATTCCGATGCTTTACTTCAGGTTTACTGTACCCCTTGGACCTTCTGATTGACGATGAAACACAGAAATTGCATCCGGATTTAATACAAAAGGCAAAATGCCGATTTAAGTACAAGAGGACTGTCACTCTCACTCTCTATGATTTGAACCCCTCCTGTGAGTCCAGTTTTAGATTCCGATGCTTCACTTTAGGTTTACTGTATACCTTGGACCTTCTTACTGACGATGAAACACAGAAATTGCATCCGAATTTAATACAAAAGTCACAATGCCGACTTAAGTACATGAGGACTGACACTCTAATTTTCTATGATTTGAACCTCTCCTGTGAGTCCAGTTTTAGATTTCGATGCTTCACTTCAGGTTTGCTGTATCCCTTGGACCCCCGTATTGACGATGAAACACAGAAATTGCATCCGAATTTAATACAAAAGGCACAATGCCGACTTTAGTACAAGAGGACTGACACTCTAACTTACTATGATTTGAACCTCTCCTGTGAGTCCAGTTTTAGATTTCGATGCTTCACTTCAGGTTTACTGTATCCCTTGGACCTTCTTATTGACGATGAAACACAGAAATTGCATCCGAATTTAATACAAAGGGCACAATTCCGACTTAAGTACAAGACGACTGACACTCTCACTTGCTATGATTTGAAATTCTCCTGTGAGTCCAGTTTTAGATTCCGATGCTTCACTTCAGGTTTACTGTATCCCTTGGACCTTCTTATTGGCGATGAAACACAGAAATTGCAACCGACTTTAATACAAAAGGCACAATGCCGACTTAAGTACAAGAGGACTAACACTCTCACTTTCTACGATTTGAACCTCTTCTGTGGTCCAGTTTTAGATTCCGATGGTTCACTTCAGGTTTACTGTATCCCTTGGACCTTCATATTGACGATGAAAGACAGAAATTGCATCCGAATATAATAAAAAAGCCACAATGCCGACTTAAGTACAAGAGGACTGACACTCTAACTTTCTATGATTTGAACCACTCCTGAGAGTCCTGTGTTAGTTTCCGATGCTTCACTTCAGGTTTACTGTATACCTTGGACCTTCTTATTGACGATGAAACACACAAATTTCATCCGAATTTAATACAAAAGGCACAATGCCGACTTAAGTACAAGAGGACTGACACTCTAACTTTCTTTGATTTGAACCTCTCCTGAGGGTCCAGTTTTAGATTCCGATTCTTCACTTCAGGTTACTGTATACCTTGGACCTTCTTATTGACGATGAAAAACAGAAATTGCATCCGAACTTAATACAAAATGTACAATAACGACTTAAGTACAAGAGGACTGACACTCAAACTTTCTATGATTGAACCTCTACTGTGAGTCCAGTTTTAGATTTCGATGCTACACTTCAGGTTTACTGTATACCATGGACCTTCTTATTGACGATGAAACACAGAAATTGCATCCGAATTTAATACAAAAGGCACAATGCCGACTTAAGTACAAGAGGACTGACACTCTCACTTTCTATGATTTGACCCTCTCCTGTGAGTCCAGTTTTAGATTCCGATGCTTCACTTCAGGTTTACTGTATCCTTTGGACCATCTTATTGACGATGTAACACAGAAATTGCATCCGAATTTAATACAAAGGGCACAATGCCGACTTAAGAACAAGTGGACTGACACTCTCACTCTCTATGATTGGAACCTCTCCTGTGAGTCCATTTGTAGATTCCGATGCTTCACTTCAGGTTTACTGTATCCTTTGGACCTTCTTATTGCCGATGAAACACAGAAATTGCATCCGAATTTTATACAAAAGGCACAATGCCGACTTAAGTACAAGAGGACTGACACTCTCACTTTCTATGATTTGAACCTTACCTGTGTGTCTAGTTTTCGATTCCGATGCTTCACTTCAGGTTTACTGTGTCCCTTGGACCTTCCTATTGACGATGAAACACAGAAATTGCATCCGATTTTAATACAAAGGGCACAATGCGAACTTAAGAACAAGAGGACTGACACTCTAACTTTCTATGCTTGGAACCTCTCTTGTGAGTCCAGTATTGGATTCCGATGCTGCACTTCAGGTTTACAGTATACCTTGGACCTTCTTATTGATGATGAAGCACAGAAATTGCATCCGAATTTAATACAAAAGGCACAATGCCGACTTAAGTACAAGAGGACTGTCACTCTCACTTTCTATGATTTGAACCTCTTCTGAGAGTCCAGTTTTAGATTCCGATGCATCACTTCAGGTTTACGGTATCCCTTGGACCTTCATATTGACGATGAAACACAGAAATTGCATCCGAATATAATACAAAAGCCACAATGCCGACTTAAGTACAAGAGGACTGAAACTGTAACTGTCTATGATTTGAACATCTCCTGTGAGTCCAGTTTTAGTTTCCGATGCTTCACTTCAGGTTTACTGCATACCTTGGACCTTCTTATTGACGATGAAACACAGAAATTGCATCCGAATTTAATAAAAAAGGCACAATGCCGACTTAAGTACAAGAGGACTGATACTCTAACTTTCTTTGATTTGAACCCCTCCTGTGAGTCCAGTTTCAGATTTCGATGCTTCACTTCAGGTTTACTGTATCCCTAGGACTTTCTTATTGACGATGAAACACAGAAATTGCATCCGATTTTAGTACAAAGGGCACAATGCGACTTAAGTGCAAGACAACTGACACTCTCACTTTCTATGATTTGAATCTCGGCTGTGAGTCCAGTTTTAGATTCCGATGCTTCACTTCAGGTTTACTGTATCCCTTGGACCTTCTTATTGGCGATGAAACACAGAAATTGCAACCGAATTTAATACAAAAGGCACAATGCCGACCTCAGTACAAGAGGACTGACACTCTCACTTTCTATGATTTGAACCTCTCCTGTGAGTCCAGTTTTAGATTCCGATGCTTCACTTCAGAATTACTGTATACGTTGGACCTTCTTATTGACGATTAAACACAGAAATTGCATCCGAATTTAATACAAAATGCACAATGCCGACTTAAGTACAAGAGGACTGACACTCTAACTTTCTATGATTGAACCTCTACAGTGAGTCCAGTTTTAGATTTAGATGCTACACTTCAGGTTTACTGTATAACATGGACCTTCTTATTGACGATGAAACACAGAAATTGCATCCGAATTTAATACAAAAGGCACAATGCCGACTTAAGTACAAGAGGACTGACACTCTCACTTTCTAAGATTTGACCCTCTCCTGTGAGTCCAGTTTTAGATTCCGATTCTTCACTTCAGGTTTACTGTATCCTTTGGACCTTCTTATTGACGATGTAACACAGAAATTGCATCCGAATTTAGTACAAAGGCCACAATGCCGACTTAAGTACAAGAGGACTGACACTCTCACTTTCTATGATTGGAACCTCTCCTGTGAGTCCAGTTTTAGATTCCGATGCTTCACTTCAGGTTTACTGTATCCCTTGGACCTTCCTATTGACGATGAAACACAGAAATTGCATCCGAATTTAATACAAAAGGCACAATGCCGACATAAGTACAAGTAGACTGACACTCTCACTTTCTATGATTTGAACCGCTCCTGTGAGTCCAGTTTTAGATTCCGATGCTTCACTTCAGGTTTACTGTATCCCTTGGACCTTCTTATTGACGATGATACACAGAAATTCCATCCAAATATAACACAAAAGGCACAATGCCGACTTAAGTACAAGAGGACTGACACTCTCACTTTCTATGATTTAAAGATCTCCTGTGAGTCCAGTTTTAGATTCCGATGCGTAACTTCAGGTTTACTGTATCCCTTGGACCTTCTTATTGACGATGAAACACAGAAATTGCATCCGAGTTTTATACAAAAGGCACAATGCCGACTTAAGTACAAGAGGACTGACACTCTTACTTTCTATGATTTGATCCTTACCTGTGTGTCTAGTTTTCGATTCCGATGCTTCGCTTCAGGTTTACTGTGTCCCTTGGACCTTCTTATTGACGATGAAACACAGAAATTGCATCCGAATTAAATACAAAAGGCACAATGCTGACTTAAGTACAAGAGGACTGACACTCTCACTTTCTATGATTTGACCCTCTCCTGTGAGTCCAGTTTTAGATTCCGATGCTTCACGTCAGGTTTACTGTATCCTTTGGACCTTCTTATTGCCGATGAAACACAGAAATTGCTTCCGAATTTTATACAAAAGGCACAATGCCGACTTAAGTACAAGAGGACTGACACTCTCACTTTCTATGATTTGACCCTCTCCTGTGAGTCCAGTTTTAGATTCCGATGCTTCACTTCAGGTTTACTGTATCCTTTGGACCTTCTTATTGCCGATGAAACACAGAAATTGCTTCCGAATTTTATACAAAAGGCACAATGCCGACTTAAGTACAAGAGGACTGACACTCTCACTTTCTATGATTTGACCCTCTCCTGTGAGTCCAGTTTTAGATTCCGATGCTTCACTTCAGGTTTACTGTATCCTTTGGACCTTCTTATTGCCGATGAAACACAGAAATTGCTTCCGAATTTTATACAAAAGGCACAATGCCGACTTAAGTACAAGAGGACTGACACTCTCACTTTCTATGATTTGACCCTCTCCTGTGAGTCCAGTTTTAGATTCCGATGCTTCACTTCAGGTTTACTATATCCTTTGGACCTTCTTATTGCCGATGAAACACAGAAATTGCTTCCGAATTTTATACAAAAGGCACAATGCCGACATAAGTACAAGAGGACTGACACTCTCACTTTCTATGATTTGAACCTTACCTGTGTGTCTAGTTTTCGATTCCGATGCTTCACTTCAGGTTTACTGTGTCCCTTGGACCTTCCTATTGACGATGAAACACAGAAATTGCATCCGATTTTAATACAAAGGGCACAATGCGAACTTAAGAACAAGAGGGCTGACACTCTAACTTTCTATGCTTGGAACCTCTCTTGTGAGTCCAGTATTGGATTCCGATGCTGCACTTCAGGTTTACAGTATACCTTGGACCTTCTTATTGATGATGAAACACAGAAATTGCATCCGAATTTAATACAAAAGGCACAATGCCGACTTAAGTACAAGAGGACTGACACTCTCACTTTCTATGATTTGAACCTCTTCTGAGAGTCCAGTTTTAGATTCCGATGCATCACTTCAGTTTTACGGTATCCCTTGGACCTTCATATTGACGATGAAACACAGAAATTGCATCCGAATATAATACAAAAGCCACAAAGCCGACTTAAGTACAAGAGGACTGACACTCTAACTGTCTATGATTTGAACATCTCCTGTGAGTCCAGTTTTAGTTTCCGATGCTTCACTTCAGGTTTACTGCATACCTTGGACCTTCTTATTGACGATGAAACACAGAAATTGCATCCGAATTTAATACAAAAGGCACAATGCCGACTTAAGTACGAGAGGACTGACACTCTAATTTTCTACGATTTGAACCTCCCCTGTGAGTCCAGTTTTAGATTTCGATGCTTCACTTCAGGTTTGCTGTATCCCTTTGACCTTATTATTGACAATGAAACACAGAAATTGCATCCGAATTTAATAAAAAAGGCACAATGCCGACTTAAGTACAAGAGGACTGATACTCTAACTTTCTTTGATTTGAACCTCTCCTGTGAGTCCAGTTTTAGATTTCGATGCTTCACTTCAGGTTTACTGTATCCCTAGGACTTTCGTATTGATGATGAAACACAGAAATTGCATCCGATTTTAATACAAAGGGCACAATGCGACTTAAGTGCAAGACGACTGACACTCTCACTTTCTATGATTTGAATCTCGGCTGTGAGTCCAGTTTTAGATTCCGATGCTTCACTTCAGGTTTACTGTATCCCTTGGACCTTTTTATTGGCGATGAAACACAGAAATTGCAACCGAATTTAATACAAAAGGCACAATGCCGACCTCAGTACAAGAGGACTGACACTCTCACTTTCTATGATTTGAAGATCTCCTGTGATTCCAGTTTTAGATTCCGATGCGTCACTTCACGTTTACTGTATCCCTTGGACCTTCTGATTGACGATGAAACACAGAAATTGCATCCGGATTTAATACAAAAGGCAAAATGCCGATTTAAGTACAAGAGGACTGTCACTCTCACTCTCTATGATTTGAACCCCTCCTGTGAGTCCAGTTTTAGATTCCGATGCTTCACTTCAGGTTTACTGTATACCTTGGACCTTCCTATTGACGATGAAACACAGAAATTGCATCCGAATTTAATACAAAAGGTAAAATGCCGACTTAAGTACAAGTGGACTGACCCTCTACCTATCTGTGATTTGAACTTCCCCTGTGAGTCCAGTTTTAGATTCCGATGCCTCACTTCAGGTTTACTGTATACCTTGGTCCTTCTTATTGACGATGAAACACAGATATTGCATCCGAATTTAATACAAGAGGCACAATGCCGACTTCAGTACAAGAGGACTGACACTCTAACTCTCTATGATTTGAACCTCTCCTGTGAGTCCAGTTTTAGATTCCGATGCTTTACTTCAGGTTTACTGTATCCCTTGGACCTTCTGATTGACGATGAAACACAGAAATTGCATCCGGATTTAATACAAAAGGCAAAATGCCGATTTAAGTACAAGAGGACTGTCACTCTCACTCTCTATGATTTGAACCTCTCCTGTGAGTCCAGTTTTAGATTCCGATGCTTCACTTCAGGTTTACTTTATACCTTGGACCTCCTTATTGACGATGAAACACAGAAATTGCATCCGAATTTAATACAAAAGTCACAATGCCGACTTAAGTACATGAGGACTGACACTCTAATTTTCTATGATTTGAACCTCTCCTGTGAGTCCAGTTTTAGATTTCGATGATTCACTTCAGGTTTGCTGTATCCCTTGGACCCCCGTATTGACGATGAAACACAGAAATTGCATCCGAATTTAATACAAAAGGCACAATGCCGACTTTAGTACAAGAGGACTGACACTCTAACTTTCTATGATTTGAACCTCTCCTGTGAGTCCAGTTTTAGATTTCGATGCTTCACTTCAGGTTTACTGTATCCCTTGGACCTTCTTATCGACGATGAAACACAGAAATTGCATCCGAATTTAATACAAAGGGCACAATTCCGACTTAAGTACAAGACGACTGACACTCTCACTTGCTATGATTTGAATTTCTCCTGTGAGTCCAGTTTTAGATTCCGATGCTTCACTTCAGGTTTACTGTATCCCTTGGACCTTCTTATTGGCGATGAAACACAGAAATTGCAACCGACATTAATACAAAAGGCACAATGCCGACTTAAGTACAAGAGGACTAACACTCTCACTTTCTACGATTTGAACCTCTTCTGTGGTCCAGTTTTAGATTCCGATGGTTCACTTCAGGTTTATTGTATCCCTTGGACCTTCATATTGACAATGAAACACAGAAATTGCATCCGAATATAATAAAAAAGCCACAATGCCGACTTAAGTACAAGAGGACTGACACTCTAACTTTCTATGATTTGAACCACTCCTGTGAGTCCTGTGTTAGTTTCCGATGCTTCACTTCAGGTTTACTGTATACCTTGGACCTTCTTATTGACGATGAAACACACAAATTTCATCCGAATTTAATACAAAAGGCACAATGCCGACTTAAGTACAAGAGGACTGACACTCTAACTTTCTATGATTTGAACCTCTCCTGAGGGTCCAGTTTTAGATTCCGATTCTTCACTTCAGGTTACTGTATACCCTGGACCTTCTTATTGACGATGAAAAACAGAAATTGCATCCGAATTTAATACAAAATGTACAATAACGACTTAAGTACAAGAGGACTGACACTCAAACTTTCTATGATTGAACCTCTACTGTGAGTCCAGTTTTAGATTTCGATGCTACACTTCAGGTTAATGTATACCATGGACCTTCTTATTGACGATGAAACACAGAAATTGCATCCGAATTTAATACAAAAGGCACAATGCCGACTTAAGTACAAGAGGACTGACACTCTCACTTTCTATGATTTGACCCTCTCCTGTGAGTCCAGTTTTAGATTCCGATGCTTCACTTCAGGTTTACTGTATCCTTTGGACCATCTTATTGACGATGTAACACAGAAATTGCATCCGAATTTAATACAAAGGGCACAATGCCGACTTAAGAACAAGTGGACTGACACTCTCACTTTCTATGATTGGAACCTCTCCTGTGAGTCCATTTGTAGATTCCGATGCTTCACTTCAGGTTTACTGTATCCCTTTGGCCTTCCTATTGACGATGAAACACAGAAATTGCATCCGAATTTAATACAAAAGGCACAATGCCGACATAAGTACAAGAGGACTGACACTCTCACTTTCTATGATTTGAACCGCTCCTGTGAGTCCAGTTTTAGATTCCGATGCTTCACTTCAGGTTTACTGTATCCCTTGGACCTTCTTATTGACGATGATACACAGAAATTGCATCCAAATATAACACAAAAGGCACAATGCCGACTTAAGTACAAGAGGACTGACACTCTCACTTTCTATGATTTAAAGATCTCCTGTGAGTCCAGTTTTAGATTCCGATGCGTAACTTCAGGTTTACTGTATCCCTTGGACCTTCTTATTGACGATGAAACACAGAAATTGCATTCGAATTTTATACAAAAGGCACAATGCCGACTTAAGAACAAGTGGACTGACACTCTCACTTTCTATGATTGGAACCTCTCCTGTGAGTCCATTTGTAGATTCCGATGCTTCACTTCAGGTTTACTGTATCCCTTTGGCCTTCCTATTGACGATGAAACACAGAAATTGCATCCGAATTTAATACAAAAGGCACAATGCCGACATAAGTACAAGAGGACTGACACTCTAACTCTCTATGATTTGAACCTCTCCTGTGAGTCCAGTTTTAGATTCAGATGCTTTACTTCAGGTTTACTGTATCCCTTGGACCCTCTGATTGACGATGAAACACAGAAATTGCATCCGAATTTAATACAAAATGCACAATGCCGACTTAAGTACAAGTGGTCTGACACTCTAACGTTCTATGATTGAACATCTACTGTGAGTCCAGTTTTAGATTTCGATGCTACACTTCAGGTTTACTGTATACCATGGACCTTCTTATTGGCGATGAAACACAGAAATTGCATCCGAATTTAATACAAAAGGCACAATGCCGACTTAAGTACAAGAGGACTGACACTCTCACTTTCTATGATTTGACCCTCTCCTGTGAGTCCAGTTTTAGATTCCGATGCTTCACTTCAGGTTTACTGTATCCTTTGGACCTTCTTATTGCCGATGAAACACAGAAATTGCATCCGAATTTTATACAAAAGGCACAATGCCGACTTAAGTACAAGAGGACTGACACTCTCACTTTCTATGATTTGAACCTTACCTGTGTGTCTAGTTTTCGATTCCGATGCTTCACATCAGGTTTACTGTGTCCCTTGGACCTTCCTATTGACGATGAAACACAGAAATTGCATCCGATTTTAATACAAAGGGCACAATGCGAACTTAAGAACAAGAGGACTGACACTCTAACTTTCTATGCTTGGAACCTCTCTTGTGAGTCCAGTATTGGATTCCGATGCTGCACTTCAGGTTTACAGTATACCTTGGACCTTCTTATTGATGATGAAACACAGAAATTGCATCCGAATTTAATACAAAAGGCACAATGCCGACTTAAGTACAAGAGGACTGTCACTCTGACTTTCTATGATTTGAACCTCTTCTGAGAGTCCAGTTTTAGATTCCGATGCATCACTTCAGGTTTACGGTATCCCTTGGACCTTCATATTGACGATGAAACACAGAAATTGCATCCGAATATAATACAAAAGCCACAATGCCGACTTAAGTACAAGAGGACTGAAACTGTAACTGTCTATGATTTGAACATCTCCTGTGAGTCCAGTTTTAGTTTCCGATGCTTCACTTCAGGTTTACTGCATACCTTGGACCTTCTTATTGACGATGAAACACAGAAATTGCATCCGAATTTAATAAAAAAGGCACAATGCCGACTTAAGTACAAGAGGACTGATACTCTAACTTTCTTTGATTTGAACCTCTCCTGTGAGTCCAGTTTCAGATTTCGATGCTTCACTTCAGGTTTGCTGTATCCCTAGGACTTTCTTATTGACGATGAAACACAGAAATTGCATCCGATTTTAGTACAAAGGGCACAATGCGACTTAAGTGCAAGACAACTGACACTCTCACTTTCTATGATTTGAATCTCGGCTGTGAGTCCAGTTTTAGATTCCGATGCTTCACTTCAGGTTTACTGTATCCCTTGGACCTTCTTATTGGCGATGAAACACAGAAATTGCAACCGAATTTAATACAAAAGGCACAATGCCGACCTCAGTACAAGAGGACTGACACTCTCACTTTCTATGATTTGAACCTCTCCTGTGAGTCCAGTTTTAGATTCCGATGCTTCACTTCAGAATTACTGTATACGTTGGACCTTCTTATTGACGATGAAACACAGAAATTGCATCCGAATTTAATACAAAATGCACAATGCCGACTTAAGTACAAGAGGACTGACACTCTAACTTTCCTTGATTGAACCTCTACTGTGAGTCCAGTTTTAGATTTCGATGCTACACTTCAGGTTTACTGTATAACATGGACCTTCTTATTGACGATGAAACACAGAAATTGCATCCGAATTTAATACAAAAGGCACAATGCCGACTTAAGTACAAGAGGACTGACACTCTCACTTTCTAAGATTTGACCCTCTCCTGTGAGTCCAGTTTTAGATTCCGATGCTTCACTTCAGGTTTATTGTATCCTTTGGACCTTCTTATTGACGATGTAACACAGAAATTGCATCCGAATTTAGTACAAAGGCCACAATGCCGACTTAAGTACAAGAGGACTGACACTCTCACTTTCTATGATTGGAACCTCTCCTGTGAGTCCAGTTTTAGACTCCGATGCTTCACTTCAGGTTTACTGTATCCCTTGGACCTTCCTATTGACGATGAAACACAGAAATTGCATCCGAATTTAATACAAAAGGCACAATGCCGACATAAGTACAAGAAGACTGACACTCTCACTTTCTATGATTTGAACCGCTCCTGTGAGTCCAGTTTTAGATTCCGATGCTTCACTTCAGGTTTACTGTATCCCTTGGACCTTCTTATTGACGATGATACACAGAAATTCCATCCAAATATAACACAAAAGGCACAATGCCGACTTAAGTACAAGAGGACTGACACTCTCACTTTCTATGATTTAAAGATCTCCTGTGAGTCCAGTTTTAGATTCCGATGCGTAACTTCAGGTTTACTGTATCCCTTGGACCTTCTTATTGACGATGAAACACAGAAATTGCATCCGAGTTTTATACAAAAGGCACAATGCCGACTTAAGTACAAGAGGACTGACACTCTTACTTTCTATGATTTGATCCTTACCTGTGTGTCTAGTTTTCGATTCCGATGCTTCGCTTCAGGTTTACTGTGTCCCTTGGACCTTCTTATTGACGATGAAACACAGAAATTGCATCCGAATTAAATACAAAAGGCACAATGCTGACTTAAGTACAAGAGGACTGACACTCTCACTTTCTATGATTTGACCCTCTCCTGTGAGTCCAGTTTTAGATTCCGATGCTTCACTTCAGGTTTACTGTATCCTTTGGACCTTCTTATTGCCGATGAAACACAGAAATTGCTTCCGAATTTTATACAAAAGGCACAATGCCGACTTAAGTACAAGAGGACTGACACTCTCACTTTCTATGATTGAACCCTCTCCTGTGAGTCCAGTTTTAGATTCCGATGCTTCACTTCAGGTTTACTGTATCCTTTGCACCTTCTTATTGCCGATGAAACACAGAAATTGCATCCGAATTTTATACAAAAGGCACAATGCCGACTTAAGTACAAGAGAACTGACACTCTCACTTTCTATGATTTGAACCTTACCTGTGTGTCTAGTTTTCGATTCCGATGCTTCACTTCAGGTTTACTGTGTCCCTTGGACCTTCCTATTGACGATGAAACACAGAAATTGCATCCGATTTTAATACAAAGGGCACAATGCGAACTTAAGAACAAGAGGGCTGACACTCTAACTTTCTATGCTTGGAACCTCTCTTGTGAGTCCAGTATTGGATTCCGATGCTGCACTTCAGGTTTACAGTATACCTTGGACCTTCTTATTGATGATGAAACACAGAAATAGCATCCGAATTTAATACAAAAGGCACAATGCCGACTTAAGTACAAGAGGACTGACACTCACACTTTCTATGATTTGAACCTCTTCTGAGAGTCCAGTTTTAGATTCCGATGCATCACTTCAGTTTTACGGTATCCCTTGGACCTTCATATTGACGATGAAACACAGAAATTGCATCCGAATATAATACAAAAGCCACAATGCCGACTTAAGTACAAGAGGACTGACACTCTAACTGTCTATGATTTGAACATCTCCTGTGAGTCCAGTTTTAGTTTCCGATGCTTCACTTCAGGTTTACTGCATACCTTGGACCTTCTTATTGACGATGACACACAGAAATTGCATCCGAATTTAATACAAAAGGCACAATGCCGACTTAAGTACGAGAGGACTGACACTCTAATTTTCTACGATTTGAACCTCCCCTGTGAGTCCAGTTTTAGATTTCGATGCTTCACTTCAGGTTTGCTGTATCCCTTTGACCTTATTATTGACAATGAAACACAGAAATTGCATCCGAATTTAATAAAAAAGGCACAATGCCGACTTAAGTACAAGAGGACTGATACTCTAACTTTCTTTGATTTGAACCTCTCCTGTGAGTATAGTTTTAGATTTCGATGCTTCACTTCAGGTTTACTGTATCCCTAGGACTTTCGTATTGATGATGAAACACAGAAATTGCATCCGATTTTAATACAAAGGGCACAATGCGACTTAAGTGCAAGACGACTGACACTCTCACTTTCTATGATTTGAATCTCGGCTGTGAGTCCAGTTTTAGATTCCGATGCTTCACTTCAGGTTTACTGTATCCCTTGGACCTTTTTATTGGCGATGAAACACAGAAATTGCAACCGAATTTAATACAAAAGGCACAATGCCGACCTCAGTACAAGAGGACTGACACTCTCACTTTCTATGATTTGAAGATCTCCTGTGATTCCAGTTTTAGATTCCGATGCGTCACTTCACGTTTACTGTATCCCTTGGACCTTCTGATTGACGATGAAACACAGAAATTGCATCCGGATTTAATACAAAAGGCAAAATGCCGATTTAAGTACAAGAGGACTGTCACTCTCACTCTCTATGATTTGAACCCCTCCTGTGAGTCCAGTTTTAGATTCCGAAGCTTCACTTCAGGTTTACTGTATACCTTGGACCTTCCTATTGACGATGAAACACAGAAATTGCATCCGAATTTAATACAAAAGGTAAAATGCCGACTTAAGTACAAGTGGACTGACCCTCTACCTATCTGTGATTTGAACTTCCCCTGTGAGTCCAGTTTTAGATTCCGATGCCTCACTTCAGGTTTACTGTATACCTTGGTCCTTCTTATTGACGATGAAACACAGATATTGCATCCGAATTTAATACAAGAGGCACAATGCCGACTTCAGTACAAGAGGACTGACACTCTAACTCTCTATGATTTGAACCTCTCCTGTGAGTCCAGTTTTAGATTCCGATGCTTTACTTCAGGTTTACTGTATCCCTTGGACCTTCTGATTGACGATGAAACACAGAAATTGCATCCGGATTTAATACAAAAGGCAAAATGCCGATTTAAGTACAAGAGGACTGTCACTCTCACTCTCTATGATTTGAACCTCTCCTGTGAGTCCAGTTTTAGATTCCGATGCTTCACTTCAGGTTTACTGTATACCTTGGACCTTCTTATTGACGATGAAACACAGAAATTGCATCCGAATTTAATACAAAAGTCACAATGCCGACTTAAGTACAAGAGGACTGACACTCTAATTTTCTATGATTTGAACCTCTCCTGTGAGTCCAGTTTTAGATTTCGATGCTTCACTTCAGGTTTGCTGTATCCCTTGGACCCTCGTATTGACGATGAAACACAGAAATTGCATCCGAATTTAATACAAAAGGCACAATGCCGACTTAAGTACAAGAGGACTGACACTCTAACTTTCTATGATTTGAACCTCTCCTGTGAGTCCAGTTTTAGATTTCGATGCTTCACTTCAGGTTTACTGTATCCCTTGGACCTTCTTATTGACGATGAAACACAGAAATTGCATCCGAATTTAATACAAAGGGCAGAATTCCGACTTAAGTACAAGACGACTGACACTCTCACTTGCTATGATTTGAATTTCTCCTGTGAGTCCAGTTTTAGATTCCGATGCTTCACTTCAGGTTTACTGTATCCCTTGGACCTTCTTATTGGCGATGAAACACAGAAATTGGAACCGACTTTAATACAAAAGGCACAATGCCGACTTAAGTACAAGAGGACTAACACTCTCACTTTCTATGATTTGAACCTCTTCTGTGAGTCCAGTTTTAGATTCCGATGCTTCACTTCAGGTTTACTGTATCCCTTGGACCTTCATATTGACGATGAAACACAGAAATTGCATCCGAATATAATACAAAAGCCACAATGCCGACTTAAGTACAAGAGGACTGACACTCTACCTTTCTATGATTTGAATCTCTCCTGAGGGTCCAGTTTTAGATTCCGATTCTTCACTTGAGGTTACTGTATACGTTGGACCTTCTTATTGACGATGAAAAACAGAAATTGCATCCGAATTTAATACAAAATGCACAATGCCGACTTAAGTACAAGAGGACTGACACTCTAACTTTCTATGATTGAACCTCTACTGTGAGTCCAGTTTTAGATTTCCATGCTACACTTCAGGTTTACTGTATACCATGGACCTTCTTATTGACGATGAAACACAGAAATTGCATCTGAATTTAATAAAAAAGGCACAATGCCGACTTAAGTACAAGAGGACTGACACTCTCACTTTCTATGATTTGACCGTCTCCTGTGAGTCCAGTTTTAGATTCCGATGCTTCACTTCAGGTTTACTGTATCCTTTGGACCATCTTATTGACGATGTAACACAGAAATTGCATCGAATTTAATACAAAGGGCACAATGCCGACTTAAGTACAAGAGGACTGACACTCTCACTTTCTATGATTGGAACATCTCCTGTGAGTCCAGTTTTATATTACGATGCTTCACTTCAGGTTTACTGTATCCCTTGGACCTTCTTATTGACGATGAAACACAGAAATTGCATCCGAATTTAATACAAAAGGCACAATGCCGACATAAGTACAAGAGGATTGACACTCTCACTTTCTATGATTTGAACCGCTCCTGTGAGTCCAGTTTTAGATTCCGATGCTTCACTCAGGTTTACTGTATCCCTTGGACCTTCTTATTTACGATGATACACAGAAATTGCATCCAAATATAACACAAAAGGCACAATGCCGACTTAAGTACAAGAGGACTGACACTCTCACTCTCTATGATTTAAAGATCTCCTGTGAGTCCAGTTTTAGATTCCGATGCGTAACTTCAGGTTTACTGTGTCCTTTGGACCATCTTATTGACGATGAAACACAGAAATTGCATCCGAATTTAATACCAAAGACACAATGCGAACTTAAGTACAAGAGTACTGACACTCTAAATCTCTATGATTTGAACCTCTCCTGTGAGTCCAGTTTTAGATTCCGATGCTTTACGTCAGGTTTACTGTATCCCTTGGACCCTCTGATTGAGGATGAAACACAGAAATTGCATCCGGATTTAATACAAAAGGCACAATGCCGACTTAAGTACAACAGGACTGTCACTCTCACACTCTATGATTTGAACCTCTCCTGTGAGTCCAGTTTTAGATTCCGATGCTTCACTTCAGGTTTACTGTATACCTTGGACCTTCTTATTGACGATGAAACACAGAAATTGCATCCGAATTTAATACAAAAGGCACAATGCCGACTTAAGTACAATAGGACTGACATTCTAACTTTCTATGATTTGAACCTCTCCTGTGAGTCCAGTTTTAGATTTCGATGCTTCACTTCAGGTTTAGTGTATTCCTTGGACCTTCTTTTTGACGATGAAACACAGAAATTGCATCCGAATTTAATACAAAGGGCACAATTCCGACTTCAGTACAAGACGACTGACACTCTCACTTGCTATGATTTGAATCTCACCTGTGAGTCCAGTTTCAGATTCCGACGCTTCACTTCAGGTTTACTGTATCCCATGGACCTTCTTACTGGCGATGAAACACAGAAATTGCAACCGAATTTAATACAAAAGGCACAATGCCGACTTAAGTTCAAGAGGACTAACACTCTCACTTTCTATGATTTGAAACTCTACTGTGAGTCCAGTTTTAGATTTCGATGCAACACTTCAGGTTTACTGTATACCATGGACCTTCTTATTGACGATGAAACACAGAAATTGCATCCGAATTTAATACAAAAGGCACAATGCCGACTTAAGTACAAGAGGACTGACACTCTCACTTTCTATGATTTGACCCTCTCCTGTGAGTCCAGTGTTAGATTCCGATGCTTCACTTCAGGTTTACTGTATACTTTGGACCTTCTTATTGTCGATGAAACACAGAAAATGCAGCCGAATTTAATACAAAAGTTATAATGCCGACTTAAGTACAAGAGGACTGACCCTCTACCTATCTGTGATTTGAACTTCCCCTGTGAGTCCAGTTTTAGATTCCGATGCCTCACTTCAGGTTTACTGTATACCTTGGACCTTCTTATTGACGATGAAACACAGAAATTGCATCCGAATTTAATACAAGAGGCACAATGCCGACTTCAGTACAAGAGGACTGACACTCTAACTCTCTATGATTTGAACCTCTCCTGTGAGTCCAGTTTTAGATTCCGATGCTTTACTTCAGGTTTACTGTACCCCTTGGACCTTCTGATTGACGGTGAAACACAGAAATTGCATCCGGATTTAATACAAAAGGCAAAATGCCGATTTAAGTACAAGAGGACTGTCACTCTCACTCTCTATGATTTGAACCCCTCCTGTGAGTCCAGTTTTAGATTCCGATGCTTCACTTCAGGTTTACTGTATACCTTGGACCTTCTTACTGACGATGAAACACAGAAATTGCATCCGAATTTAATACAAAACTCACAATGCCGACTTAAGTACATGAGGACTGACACTCTAATTTTCTATGATTTGAACCCCTCCTGTGAGTCCAGTTTTAGATTTCGATGCTTCACTTCAGGTTTGCTGTATCCCTTGCCCCCCGTATTGACGATGAAACACAGAAATTGCATCCGAATTTAATACAAAAGGCACAATGCCGACTTTAGTACAAGAGGACTGACACTCTAACTTTCTATGATTTGAACCTCTCCTGTGAGTCCAGTTTTAGATTTCGATGCTTCACTTCAGGTTTACTGTATCCCTTGGACCTTCTTATTGACGATGAAACACAGAAATTGCATCCGAATTTAATACAAAGGGCACAATTCCGACTTAAGTACAAGACGACTGACACTCTCACTTGCTATGATTTGAAATTCTCCTGTGAGTCCAGTTTTAGATTCCGATGCTTCACTTCAGGTTTACTGTATCCCTTGGACCTTCTTATTGGCGATGAAACACAGAAATTGCAACCGACTTTAATACAAAAGGCACAATGCCGACTTAAGTACAAGAGGACTAACACTCTCACTTTCTACGATTTGAACCTCTTCTGTGGTCCAGTTTTAGATTCCGATGCTTCACTTCAGGTTTACTGTATCCCTTGGACCTTCATATTGACGATGAAACACAGAAATTGCATCCGAATATAATAAAAAAGCCACAATGCCGACTTAAGTACAAGAGGACTGACACTCTAACTTTCTATGATTTGAACCACTCCTGTGAGTCCTGTGTTAGTTTCCGATGCTTCACTTCAGGTTTACTGTATACCTTGGACCTTCTTATTGACGATGAAACACACAAATTTCATCCGAATTTAATACAAAAGGCACAATGCCGACTTAAGTACAAGAGGACTGACACTCTAACTTTCTATGATTTGAACCTCTCCTGAGGGTCCAGTTTTAGATTCCGATTCTTCACTTCAGGTTACTGTATACCTTGGACCTTCTTATTGACGATGAAAAACAGAAATTGCATCCGAATTTAATACAAAATGTACAATAACGACTTAAGTACAAGAGGACTGACACTCAAACTTTCTATGATTGAACCTCTACTGTGAGTCCAGTTTTAGATTTCGATGCTACACTTCAGGTTTACTGTATACCATGGACCTTCTTATTGACGATGAAACACAGAAATTGCATCCGAATTTAATACAAAAGGCACAATGCCGACTTAAGTACAAGAGGACTGACACTCTCACTTTCTATGATTTGACCCTCTCCTGTGAGTCCAGTTTTAGATTCCGATGCTTCACTTCAGGTTTACTGTATCCTTTGGACCATCTTATTGACGATGTAACACAGAAATTGCATCCGAATTTAATACAAAGGGCACAATGCCGACTTAAGTACAAGAGGACTGACACTCTCACTTTCTATGACTGGAACCTCTCCTATGAGTCCAGTTTTAGATTACGATGCTTCACTTCAGGTTCACTGTATCCCTTGGACCTTCTTATTGACGATGAAACACAGAAATTGCATCCGAATTTAATACAAAAGGCACAATGCCGACATAAGTTTAAGAGGATTGACACTCTCACTTTCTATGATTTGAACCGCTCCTGTGAGTCCAGTTTTAGATTCTGATGCTTCACTTCAGGTTTACTGTATCCCTTGGACCTACTTATTGACGATGATACACAGAAATTGCATCTAAATACAACACAAAAGGCACAATGCCGACTTAAGTACAAGAGGACTGACACTCTCACTTTCTATGATTTAAAGATCTCCTGTGAGTCCAGTTTTAGATTCCGATGCGTAACTTCAGGTTTACTGTATCCCTTGGAACTTCTTATTGACGATGAAACACGGAAATTGCATCCGAATTTTATACAAAATGCACAATGCCGAATTAAGTACAAGAGGACTGACACTCGCACTTCCTATGATTTGATCCTTACCTGTGTGTCTAGTTTTCGATTCCGATGCTTCACTTCAGGTTTACTGTGTCCCTTGGACCATCTTATTGACGATGAAACACAGAAATTGCATCCGAATTTAATACAAAAGACACAATGCGAACTTAAGTACAAGAGTACTGACACTCTAACTCTCTATGATTTGAACCTCTCCTGTGAGTCCAGTTTTAGATTCCGATGCTTCACTTCAGGTTTACTGTATACCTTGGACCTTCTTATTGACGATGAAACATAGAAATTGCATCCGAATACAATAAAAAAGCCACAATGCCGACTTAAGTACAAGAGGACTGACACTCTAACTTTCTATGATTTGAACCACTCCTGTGAGTCCTGTGTTAGTTTCCGATGCTTCACTTCAGGTTTACTGTATACCTTGGACCTTCTTATTGACGATGAAACACACAAATTTCATCCGAATTTAATACAAAAGGCACAATGCCGACTTAAGTACAAGAGGACTGACACTCTAACTTTCTATGATTTGAACCTCTCCTGAGGGTCCAGTTTTAGATTCCGATTCTTCACTTCAGGTTACTGTATACCTTGGACCTTCTTATTGACGATGAAAAACAGAAATTGCATCCGAATTTAATACAAAATGCACAATGCCGACTTAAGTACAAGAGGACTGACACTCTAACTTTCTATGATTGAACCTCTACTGTGAGTCCAGTTTTAGATTAAGATGCTATACTTCAGGTTTACTGTATACCATGGACCTTCTTATTGACGATGAAACACAGAAATTGCATCCGAATTTAATACAAAAGGCACAATGCCGACTTAAGTACAAGAGGACTGACACTCTCACTTTCTATGATTTGACCCTCTCCTGTGAGTCCAGTTTTCGATTCCGATGCTTCACTTCAGGTTTACTGTATCCTTTGGACCATCTTATTGACGATGTAACACAGAAATTGCATCCGAATTTAATACAAAGGGCACAATGCCGACTTAAGTACAAGAGGACTGACACTCTCACTTTCTATGATTGGAACCTCTCCTGTGAGTCCAGTTTTAGATTACGATGCTTAACTTCAGGTTTACGGTATCCCTTGGACCTTCTTATTGACGATGAAACACAGAAATTGCATCCGAATTTAATACAAAAGGCACAATGCCGACATAAGTTTAAGAGGATTGACACTCTCACTTTCTATGATTTGAACCGCTCCTGTGAGTCCAGTTTTAGATTCCGATGCTTCACTTCAGGTTTACTGTATCCCGTGGACCTTCTTATCGACGATGATACACAGAAATTGCATCCAAATATAACACAAAAGGCACAATGCCGACTTGAGTACAAGAGGACTGACACTGTCACTTTCTATGATTTAAAGATCTCCTGTGAGTCCAGTTTTAGATTCCGATGCGTAACTTCAGGTTTACTGTATCCCTTGGAACTTCTTATTGACGATGAAACACAGAAATTGCATCCGAATTTTATACAAAAGGCACAATGCCGAATTAAGTACAAGAGGACTGACACTCTCACTTTCTATGATTTGATCCTTACCTGTGTGTCTAGTTTTCGATTCCGATGCTTCACTTCAGGTTTACTGTGTCCCTTGGACCATCTTATTGACGATGAAACACAGAAATTGCATCCGAATTTAATACAAAAGACACAATGCGAACTTAAGTACAAGAGTACTGACACTCTAACTCTCTATGATTTGAACCTCTCCTGTGAGTCCAGTTTTAGATTCCGATGCTTTACTTCAGGTTTACTGCATCCCTTGGACCCTCTGATTGACGATGAAACACAGAAATTGCATCCGGATTTAATACAAAAGGCACAATGCCGACTTAAGTACAAGAGGACTGACACTCTCACTTTCTATGATTTGACCCTCTCCTGTGAGTCCAGTTTTAGATTCCGATGCTTCACTTCAGGTTTACTGTATCCTTTGGACCATCTTATTGACGATGTAACACAGAAATTGCATCCGAATTTAATACAAAGGGCACAATGCCGACTTAAGTACAAGAGGACTGACACTCTCACTTTCTATGACTGGAACCTCTCCTATGAGTCCAGTTTTAGATTACGATGCTTCACTTCAGGTTCACTGTATCCCTTGGACCTTCTTATTGACGATGAAACACAGAAATTGCATCCGAATTTAATACAAAAGGCACAATGCCGACATAAGTTTAAGAGGATTGACACTCTCACTTTCTATGATTTGAACCGCTCCTGTGAGTCCAGTTTTAGATTCTGATGCTTCACTTCAGGTTTACTGTATCCCTTGGACCTTCTTATTGACGATGATACACAGAAATTGCATCTAAATACAACACAAAAGGCACAATGCCGACTTAAGTACAAGAGGACTGACACTCTCACTTTCTATGATTTAAAGATCTCCTGTGAGTCCAGTTTTAGATTCCGATGCGTAACTTCAGGTTTACTGTATCCCTTGGAACTTCTTATTGACGATGAAACACGGAAATTGCATCCGAATTTTATACAAAATGCACAATGCCGAATTAAGTACAAGAGGACTGACACTCGCACTTCCTATGATTTGATCCTTACCTGTGTGTCTAGTTTTCGATTCCGATGCTTCACTTCAGGTTTACTGTGTCCCTTGGACCATCTTATTGACGATGAAACACAGAAATTGCATCCGAATTTAATACAAAAGACACAATGCGAACTTAAGTACAAGAGTACTGACACTCTAACTCTCTATGATTTGAACCTCTCCTGTGAGTCCAGTTTTAGATTCCGATGCTTCACTTCAGGTTTACTGTATACCTTGGACCTTCTTATTGACGATGAAACATAGAAATTGCATCCGAATACAATAAAAAAGCCACAATGCCGACTTAAGTACAAGAGGACTGACACTCTAACTTTCTATGATTTGAACCACTCCTGTGAGTCCTGTGTTAGTTTCCGATGCTTCACTTCAGGTTTACTGTATACCTTGGACCTTCTTATTGACGATGAAACACACAAATTTCATCCGAATTTAATACAAAAGGCACAATGCCGACTTAAGTACAAGAGGACTGACACTCTAACTTTCTATGATTTGAACCTCTCCTGAGGGTCCAGTTTTAGATTCCGATTCTTCACTTCAGGTTACTGTATACCTTGGACCTTCTTATTGACGATGAAAAACAGAAATTGCATCCGAATTTAATACAAAATGCACAATGCCGACTTAAGTACAAGAGGACTGACACTCTAACTTTCTATGATTGAACCTCTACTGTGAGTCCAGTTTTAGATTAAGATGCTATACTTCAGGTTTACTGTATACCATGGACCTTCTTATTGACGATGAAACACAGAAATTGCATCCGAATTTAATACAAAAGGCACAATGCCGACTTAAGTACAAGAGGACTGACACTCTCACTTTCTATGATTTGACCCTCTCCTGTGAGTCCAGTTTTCGATTCCGATGCTTCACTTCAGGTTTACTGTATCCTTTGGACCATCTTATTGACGATGTAACACAGAAATTGCATCCGAATTTAATACAAAGGGCACAATGCCGACTTAAGTACAAGAGGACTGACACTCTCACTTTCTATGATTGGAACCTCTCCTGTGAGTCCAGTTTTAGATTACGATGCTTCACTTCAGGTTTACGGTATCCCTTGGACCTTCTTATTGACGATGAAACACAGAAATTGCATCCGAATTTAATACAAAAGGCACAATGCCGACATAAGTTTAAGAGGATTGACACTCTCACTTTCTATGATTTGAACCGCTCCTGTGAGTCCAGTTTTAGATTCCGATGCTTCACTTCAGGTTTACTGTATCCCTTGGACCTTCTTATCGACGATGATACACAGAAATTGCATCCAAATATAACACAAAAGGCACAATGCCGACTTGAGTACAAGAGGACTGACACTGTCACTTTCTATGATTTAAAGATCTCCTGTGAGTCCAGTTTTAGATTCCGATGCGTAACTTCAGGTTTACTGTATCCCTTGGAACTTCTTATTGACGATGAAACACAGAAATTGCATCCGAATTTTATACAAAAGGCACAATGCCGAATTAAGTACAAGAGGACTGACACTCTCACTTTCTATGATTTGATCCTTACCTGTGTGTCTAGTTTTCGATTCCGATGCTTCACTTCAGGTTTACTGTGTCCCTTGGACCATCTTATTGACGATGAAACACAGAAATTGCATCCGAATTTAATACAAAAGACACAATGCGAACTTAAGTACAAGAGTACTGACACTCTAACTCTCTATGATTTGAACCTCTCCTGTGAGTCCAGTTTTAGATTCCGATGCTTTACTTCAGGTTTACTGCATCCCTTGGACCCTCTGATTGACGATGAAACACAGAAATTGCATCCGGATTTAATACAAAAGGCACAATGCCGACTTAAGTACAAGAGGACTGTCACTCTCACACTCTATGATTTGAACCTCTCCTGTGAGTCCAGTTTTAGATTCCGATGCTTCACTTCAGGTTTACTGTATACCTTGGACCTTCTTATTGACGATGAAACACAGAAATTGCATCCGAATTTAATACAAAAGGCACAATGCCGACTTAAGTACAAGAGGACTGACACTCTAATTTTCTATGATTTGAACCCCTCCTGTGAGTCCAGTTTTAGATTTCGATGCTTCACTTCAGGTTTGCTGTATCCCTTGGACCCTCGTATTGACGATGAAACACAGAAATTGCATCCGAATTTAATACAAAAGGCACAATGCCGACTTAAGTACAAGAGGACTGACACTCTAACTTTCTATGATTTGAACCTCTCCTGTGAGTCCAGTTTTAGATTTCGATGCTTCACTTCAGGTTTAGTGTATCCCTTGGACCTTCTTTTTGACGATGAAACACAGAAATTGCATCTGAATTTAATACAAAGGGCACAATTCCGACCTTAGTACAAGACGACTGACTCTCTCACTTGCTATGATTTGAATCTCACCTGTGAGTCCAGTTTTAGATTCCGATGCTTCACTTCAGGTTTACTGTATCCCTTGGACCTTCTTATTGGCGATGAAACACAGAAATTGCAACCGAATTTAATACAAAAGGCGCAATGCCGACTTAAGTACAAGAGGACTAACACTCTCACTTTCTATGATTTGAAACTCTACTGTGAGTCCAGTTTTAGATTTCGATGCTACACTTCAGGTTTACTGTATACCATGGACCTTCTTATTGACGATGAAACACAGAAATTGCATCCGAATTTAATACAAAAGGCACAAAGCCGACTTAAGTACAAGAGGACTGACACTCTCACTTTCTATGATTTGACCCTCTCCTGTGAGTCCAGTTTTAGATTCCGATGCTTCACTTCAGGTTTACTGTATCCTTTGGACCTTCTTATTGCCGATGAAACACAGAAATTGCATCCGAATTTTATACAAAAGTCACAATGCCGACTTAAGTACAAGAGGACTGACACTCTAACTCTCTATGATTTGAACCTCTCCTGTGAGTCCAGTTTTAGATTCCGATGCTTCACTTCAGGTTTACTGTATCCTTTGGACCTTCTTATTGACGATGAAACACAGAAATTGCATCTGGATTTAATACAAAAGGCACAATGACGACTTAAGTACAAGAGGACTGTCACTCTCACCTTCTATGATTTGAACCTCTCCAGTGAGCCCAGTTTTAGATTCCGATGCTTCACTTCAGGTTTACTGTATCCCTTGGACCTTCTTATTGGCGATGAAACACAGAAATTGCATCCGAATTTAATACAAAAGGCACAATGCCGATTTTAGTACAAGAGGACTGACACTCTCACTTTCTATGATTTGAACCTCTGCCGTGAGTCCAGTTTTAGATTCCATTGCTTTACTTCAGGTTTACTGTATAACTTGGACCTTCTTGTTGGCGATGAAACACAGATATTGCATACAAATTAACTCCAAAAGGCACAATGCCGACTTAAGTACAAGAGGACTGACACTCTCACTTTCTATTATTTGAACCTCTCCTGTGAGTCCAGTTTTAGATTCCGATGCTTCACTTCAGGTTTATTGTATACCTTGGACCTTATTATTCACGATGAAACACAGAAATTGCATCCGAATTTAATACAAAAGACACTCTAACTTTCTATGATTTGAACCTCTCCTGTGAGACCAGTTTTAGATTCCGATGCTTCACTTCAGGTTTACTGTATCCCTTGGTCCTTCTTATTGGCGATGAAACACAGAAATTGCAATCGAAATTTAATACAAAAGGCACAATGCCGACTTAAGTACAAGAGGACTGACACTCTCACTTTCTATGATTTGAACCTCTTCTGTGAGTCCAGTTTTAGATTCCGATGCTTCACTTCAGGTGTACTGTATCCCTTGGACCTTCATATTGACGATGAAACACAGATATTGCATCTGAACATAATACAAAAGCCACAATGGCGACTTAAGTACAAGAGGACTGACACTCTAACTGTCTATGATTTGAACATCTCCTGTGAGTCCAGTTTTAGTTTCCGATGCTTCACTTCAGGTTTACTGTATACCTTGGACCTTCTTATTGACGATGAAACACAGAAATTTCTACCGAATTCAATACAAAAGGACAATGCCGACTTAAGTACAAGAGGACTGACACTCTCACTTTCTATGATTTGAACCTCTCCCGTGAGTCCAGTTTTAGATTCCATTGCTTTACTTCAGGTTTACTGTATACCTTGGACCTTCTTTTTGGCGATGAAACCCAGATATTGCATACAAATTAACTACAAAAGGCACAACGCCGACTTAAGTACAAGAGGACTGACACTCTCACATTCTATGATTTGAACCTCTGCTGTGAGTTCAGTTTTAGATTCCGATGCTTCACTTCAGGTTTACTGTATCCCTTGGACCTTCGTATTGACGACGAAACCCAGACAATGCATCCGAATTTAGTACAAAGGGCACAATGCCGACTTAAGTACAAGAGGACTGACACTCTCACTATCTATGATTTGAACCTCTCCTGTGAGTCCAGTTTTAGATTCCGATGCTTCACTTCAGGTTTACTGTATCCCTTGATCCTTCTTATTGGCGATGAAACACAGAAATTGCAATCGAAATTTAATACAAAAGGCACAATGCCGACTTAAGTACAAGAGGACTGACACTCTCTCTTTCTATGATTTGAACCTCTTCTGTGAGTCCAGTTTTAGATTCCGATGCTTCACTTCAGGTGTACTGTATCCCTTGGTCCTTCATATTGACGGTGAAACACAGAAATTGCATCCGAATATAATACAAAAGCCACAATGCCGACTTAAGTACAAGAGGACTGACACTCTAACTGTCTATGATTTGAACATCTCCTGTGAGTCCAGTTTTAGTTTCCGATGCTTCACTTCAGGTTTACTGTATACCTTGGACCCTCTTATTGACGATGAAACACAGAAATTGCATCCGAATTTAATACAAAAGGCGCAATGCCGACTTAAGTACAAGAGGACTGACACTTTAACTGTCTATGATTTGAACCTCTCCTGTGAGTCCCGTTTTAGATTCCGATGCTTCACTTCAGGTTTACTTTATCACTTGGTCCTTCTTATTGGCGATGAAACACAGAAATTGCAACCGAAATTTAATACAAAAGGCACAATGCCGACTTAAGTACAAGAGGACTGACACTCTCACTTTTTATGATTTGAACCTCTTCTGTGAGTCCAGTTTTAGATTCCGATGCTTCACTTCAGGTTTACTGTATCCCTTGGACCTTCATATTGACGATGAAACACAGAAATTGCATCCGAATATAATACAAAAGCCACAATGCCGACTTATGTACAAGAGGACTGACACTCTAACTGTCTATGATTTGAACATCTCCTGTGAGTCCAGTTTTAGTTTCCGATGCTTCACTTCAGGTTTACTGTATCACTTGGACCTTCTTATTGACGATGAAACACAGAAATTGCATCCGAATTTAATACAAAAGGCACAATGCCGACTTAAGTACAAGAGGACTGACACTCTAACTTTCTATGATTGGAACCTCTCCTGTGAGTCCAGTTTTAGATTCCGATGCTTCACTTCAGGTTTACTGTATACCTGGGACCTTCTTATTGACGATGAATCACAGAAATTGCATCCGAATTTAATACAAACCTCGCAATACCGACTTAAGTACAAGAGGACTGACACTCTAACTTTCTATGATTGAACCTCTTCTGTGAGTCCAGTTTTAGATTTCGATGCTATACTTCAGGTATACTGTATACCATGGACCTTCTTATTGACGATGAAACACAGAAATTGCATCCGAATTTAATACAAAAGGCACAATGCCGACTTAAGTACAAGAGGACTGACACTCTAACTTTCTATGATTCGAACCTCTGCTGTGAGTTCAGTTTTTGATTACGATGCTTCACTTCAGGATTACTGTATTCCTTGGACCTTCTTATTGACGATGACACACAGATATTGCATCCGAATTTAATACAAAAGGCACAATGCCGACTTAAGTACAAGAGGACTGACACACTCACTTTCTATGATTTGAACCTCTCCTGTGAGTCCTGTTTTAGATTCCGATGCTTCACTTCAGGTTTAGTGTATCCCTTGGACCTTCTTATTGACGATGAAAGAGAGAAATTGCATCCGAATTTAATACAAAGGGCACAATGCCGACTTAAGTACAAGAGGACTGACACTCTCACTTTATATAATTGGAACCTCTCCTGTGAGTCCTGTTTTAGATTCCGATGCTTCACTTCAGGTTTACTTTATCCCTTGGTCCTTCTTATTGGCGATGAAACACAGAAATTGCAATCGAAATTTAATACAAAAGGCACAATGCCGACTTAAGTACAAGAGGACTGACACTCTCACTTTCTATGATTTGAACCTCTTCTGTGAGTCCAGTTTTAGATTCCGATGCTTCACTTCAGGTGTACTGTATCCCTTGGACCTTCATATTGGCGATGAAACACAGAAATTGCATCCGAATATAATACAAAAGCCACAATGGCGACTTAAGTACAAGAGGACTGACACTCTAACTGTCTATGATTTGAACATCTCCTGTGAGTCCAGTTTTAGTTTCCGATGCTTCACTTCAGGTTTACTGTATACCTTGGACCTTCTTATTGACGATGAAACACAGAAATTTCTACCGAATTTAATACAAAAGGACAATGCCGACTTAAGTACAAGAGGACTGACACTCTCACTTTCTATGATTTGAACCTCTCCCGTGAGTCCAGTTTTAGATTCCATTGCTTTACTTCAGGTTTACTGTATACCTTGGACCTTCTTTTTGGCGATGAAACGCAGATATTGCATACAAATTAACTACAAAAGGCACAATGCCGACTTAAGTACAAGAGGACTGACACTCTCACTTTCTATGATTTGAACCTCTCCTGTGCGTCCAGTTTTAGATTCCGATGTTTCACTTCAGGTTTACTGTCTCCCTTGGACCTTCTTATTGACGATGAAACACAGAAATTGCAACCGAATTTAATACAAGAGGCACAATGCCGACTTAAGTACAAGAGGACTGACACTCTCACTTTCTATGATTTGAACCTTACCTGTGTGTCTAGTTTTCGATTCCGATGCTTCACTTCAGGTTTACTGTGTCCCTTGGACCTTCTTATTGACGATGAAACACAGAAATTGCATCCGAATTTAATACAAAAGACACAATGCGAATTTAAGAACAAGAGGACTGACACTCTAACTTTCTATGCTTGGAACCTCTCCTGTGATTCCAGTATTAGATTCTGATGCTGCACTTCAGGTTTACAGTATACTTTGGCCCTTCTTATTGATGACGAAACACAGAAATTGCATCCGAATTTAATACAAAAGGCACAATGCCGACTTAAGTACAAGAGGACTGACACTCTAATTTTCTATGATTTGAACCTCTCCTGTGAGTCCAGTTTTCGATTTCGATGCTTCACTTCAGGTTTGCTGTATCCCTTGGACCTTATTATTGACGATGAAACACAGAAATTGCATCTGAATTACTACAAAAGACACAATGCCGACTTAAGTACAAGAGGACTGACACTCTAACTTTCTATGATTTGAACCTCTCTTGTGAGTCCAGTTTTAGATTTCGATGCTTCACTTCAGGTTTACTGTATCCCTTGGACCTTCTTATTGACGATGAAACCCAGAAATTGCATCCGAATTTAATACAAAGGGCACAATGCCGACTTAAGTACAAGAGGACTGACACTCTCACTATCTATGATTTGAACCTCTCCTGTGAGTCCAGCTTTAGATTCCGATGCTTCACTTCAGGTTTACTTTATCACTTGGTCCTTCTTATTGGCGATGAAACACAGAAATTGCAACCGAAATTTAATACAAAAGGCACAATGCCGACTTAAGTACAAGAGGACTGACACTCTCACTTTTTATGATTTGAACCTCTTCTGTGAGTCCAGTTTTAGATTCCGATGCTTCACTTCAGGTTTACTGTATCCCTTGGACCTTCATATTGACGATGAAACACAGAAATTGCATCCGAATATAATACAAAAGCCACAATGCCGACTTATGTACAAGAGGACTGACACTCTAACTGTCTATGATTTGAACATCTCCTGTGAGTCCAGTTTTAGTTTCCGATGCTTCACTTCAGGTTTACTGTATACCTTGGACCTTCTTATTGACGATGAAACACAGAAATTGCATCCGAATTTAATACAAAAGGCACAATGCCGACTTAAGTACAAGAGGACTGACACTCTAACTTTCTATGATTGGAACCTCTCCTGTGAGTCCAGTTTTAGATTCCGATGCTTCACTTCAGGTTTACTGTATACCTGGGACCTTCGTATTGACGATGAATCACAGAAATTGCATCCGAATTTAATACAAACCTCGCAATACCGACTTAAGTACAAGAGGACTGACACTCTAACTTTCTATGATTGAACCTCTTCTGTGAGTCCAGTTTTAGATTTCGATGCTATACTTCAGGTATACTGTATACCATGGACCTTCTTATTGACGATGAAACACAGAAATTGCATCCGAATTTAATACAAAAGGCACAATGCCGACTTAAGTACAAGAGGACTGACACTCTAACTTTCTATGATTCGAACCTCTGCTGTGAGTTCAGTTTTTGATTACGATGCTTCACTTCAGGATTACTGTATTCCTTGGACCTTCTTATTGACGATGACACACAGATATTGCATCCGAATTTAATACAAAAGGCACAATGCCGACTTAAGTACAAGAGGACTGACACACTCACTTTCTATGATTTGAACCTCTCCTGTGAGTCCTGTTTTAGATTCCGATGCTTCACTTCAGGTTTAGTGTATCCCTTGGACCTTCTTATTGACGATGAAAGAGAGAAATTGCATCCGAATTTAATACAAAGGGCACAATGCCGACTTAAGTACAAGAGGACTGACACTCTCACTTTATATAATTGGAACCTCTCCTGTGAGTCCTGTTTTAGATTCCGATGCTTCACTTCAGGTTTACTTTATCCCTTGGTCCTTCTTATTGGCGATGAAACACAGAAATTGCAATCGAAATTTAATACAAAAGGCACAATGCCGACTTAAGTACAAGAGGACTGACACTCTCACTTTCTATGATTTGAACCTCTTCTGTGAGTCCAGTTTTAGATTCCGATGCTTCACTTCAGGTGTACTGTATCCCTTGGACCTTCATATTGGCGATGAAACACAGAAATTGCATCCGAATATAATACAAAAGCCACAATGGCGACTTAAGTACAAGAGGACTGACACTCTAACTGTCTATGATTTGAACATCTCCTGTGAGTCCAGTTTTAGTTTCCGATGCTTCACTTCAGGTTTACTGTATACCTTGGACCTTCTTATTGACGATGAAACACAGAAATTTCTACCGAATTTAATACAAAAGGACAATGCCGACTTAAGTACAAGAGGACTGACACTCTCACTTTCTATGATTTGAACCTCTCCCGTGAGTCCAGTTTTAGATTCCATTGCTTTACTTCAGGTTTACTGTGTACCTTGGACCTTCTTTTTGGCGATGAAACGCAGATATTGCATACAAATTAACTACAAAAGGCACAATGCCGACTTAAGTACAAGAGGACTGACACTCTCACTTTCTATGATCTGAACCTCTCCTGTGCGTCCAGTTTTAGATTCCGATGTTTCACTTCAGGTTTACTGTCTCCCTTGGACCTTCTTATTGACGATGAAACACAGAAATTGCAACCGAATTTAATACAAGAGGCACAATGCCGACTTAAGTACAAGAGGACTGACACTCTCACTTTCTATGATTTGAACCTTACCTGTGTGTCTAGTTTTCGATTCCGATGCTTCACTTCAGGTTTACTGTGTCCCTTGGACCTTCTTATTGACGATGAAACACAGAAATTGCATCCGAATTTAATACAAAAGACACAATGCGAATTTAAGAACAAGAGGACTGACACTCTAACTTTCTATGCTTGGAACCTCTCCAGTGATTCCAGTATTAGATTCTGATGCTGCACTTCAGGTTTACAGTATACTTTGGCCCTTCTTATTGATGACGAAACACAGAAATTGCATCCGAATTTAATACAAAAGGCACAATGCCGACTTAAGTACAAGAGGACTGACACTCTAATTTTCTATGATTTGAACCTCTCCTGTGAGTCCAGTTTTCGATTTCGATGTTTCACTTCAGGTTTGCTGTATCCCTTGGACCTTATTATTGACGATGAAACACAGAAATTGCATCTGAATTACTACAAAAGACACAATGCCGACTTAAGTACAAGAGGACTGACACTCTAACTTTCTATGATTTGAACCTCTCTTGTGAGTCCAGTTTTAGATTTCGATGCTTCACTTCAGGTTTACTGTATCCCTTGGACCTTCTTATTGACGATGAAACCCAGAAATTGCATCCGAATTTAATACAAAGGGCACAATGCCGACTTAAGTACAAGAGGACTGACACTCTCACTATCTATGATTTGAACCTCTCCTGTGAGTCCAGCTTTAGATTCCGATGCTTCACTTCAGGTTTACTTTATCACTTGGTCCTTCTTATTGGCGATGAAACACAGAAATTGCAACCGAAATTTAATACAAAAGGCACAATGCCGACTTAAGTACAAGAGGACTGACACTCTCACTTTTTAAGATTTGAACCTCTTCTGTGAGTCCAGTTTTAGATTCCGATGCTTCACTTCAGGTTTACTGTATACCATGGACCTTCTTATTGACGATGAAACACAGAAATTGCATCCGAATTTAATACAAATGGCACAATGCCGACATAAGTACAAGAGGACTGACACTCTAACTTTCTATGATTCGAACCTCTGCTGTGAGTTCAGTTTTAGATTACGACGCTTCACTTCAGGATTACTGTATTCCTTGGACCTTCTTAATGACGATGACACACAGATATTGCATCCGAATTTAATACAAAAGGCACAATGCCGACTTAAGTACAAGAGGACTGACACTCTCACTTTCTATGATATGAACCTCTCCTGTGAGTCCAGTTTTAGATTCCGATGCTTCACTTCAGGTTTACTGTATCCCTTGGACCTTCTTATTGACGATGAAAGAGAGAAATTGCATCCGAATTTAATACAAAGGGCACAATGCCGACTTAAGTACAAGAGGACTGACACTCTCACTTTATATAATTGGAACCTCTCCTGTGAGTCCTGTTTTAGATTCCGATGCTTCACTTCAGAGTTACTGTATCCCTTGGACCTTCTTATTGACGATGAAAGAGAGAAATTGCATCCTAATTTAATACAAAAGGCACAATGCCGACTTAAGTACAAGAGGACTGACACTCTAACTTTCTGTGATTTGAACTTCCCTTGTGAGTCCAGTTTTTGATTTCGATGCTTCACTTCAGGTTTGCTGTATCCCTTGGACCTTATTATTGACGATGAAACACAGAAATTGCATCCGAATTTAATACAAAAGACACAATGCCGACTTAAGTACAAGAGGACTGACACTCTAACTTTCTATGATTTGAACCTCTCTTGTGAGTCCAGTTTTAGATTCCGATGCTTCACTTCAGGTGTACTGTATCCCTTGGACCTTCATATTGACGATGAAACACAGAAATTGCATCCGAATTTAATACAAGAGGCACAATGCCGACTTAAGTACAAGAGGACTGACACTCTAACTGTCTATGATTTGAACACCTCCTGTGAGTCCAGTTTTAGTTTCCGATGCTTCACTTCAGGTTTACTGTATACCTTGGACCTTCTTATTGACGATGAAACACAGAAATTGCATCCGAATTTAATACAAAAGGCACAATGCCGACTTAAGTACAAGAGGACTGACACTCTAACTTTCTATGATTGGAACCTCTCCTGTGAGTCCAGTTTTAGATTCCGATGCTTCACTTCAGGTTTACTGTATACCTGGGACCTTCTTATTGACGATGAATCACAGAAATTGCATCCGAATTTAATACAAACCTCGCAATACCGACTTAAGTACAAGAGGACTGACACTCTAACTTTCTGTGATTGAACCTCTTCTGTGAGTCCAGTTTTAGATTTCGATGCTACACTTCAGGTATACTGTATAACATGGACCTTCTTATTGACGATGAAACACAGAAATTGCATCCGAATTTAATACAAAAGGCACAATGCCGACTTAAGTACAAGAGGACTGACACTCTAACTTTCTATGATTCGAACCTCTGCTGTGAGTTCAGTTTTTGATTACGATGCTTCACTTCAGGATTACTGTATGCCTTGGACCTTCATATTGGCGATGAAACACAGAAATTGCATCCGAATATAATACAAAAGCCACAATGGCGACTTAAGTACAAGAGGACTGACACTCTAACTGTCTATGATTTGAACATCTCCTGTGAGTCCAGTTTTAGTTTCCGATGCTTCACTTCAGGTTTACTGTATACCTTGGACCTTCTTATTGACGATGAAACACAGAAATTTCTACCGAATTTAATACAAAAGGACAATGCCGACTTAAGTACAAGAGGACTGACACTCTCACTTTCTATGATTTGAACCTCTCCCGTGAGTCCAGTTTTAGATTCCATTGCCTTACTTCAGGTTTACTGTATACCTTGGACCTTCTTTTTGGCGATGAAACGCAGATATTGCATACAAATTAACTACAAAAGGCACAATGCCGACTTAAGTACAAGAGGACTGACACTCTCACTTTCTATGATTTGAACCTCTCCTGTGCGTCCAGTTTTAGATTCCGATGTTTCACTTCAGGTTTACTGTCTCCCTTGGACCTTCTTATTGACGATGAAACACAGAAATTGCAACCGAATTTAATACAAGAGGCACAATGCCGACTTAAGTACAAGAGGACTGACACTCTCACTTTCTATGATTTGAACCTTACCTGTGTGTCTAGTTTTCGATTCCGATGCTTCACTTCAGGTTTACTGTGTCCCTTGGACCTTCTTATTGACGATGAAACACAGAAATTGCATCCGAATTTAATACAAAAGTCACAATGCGAATTTAAGAACAAGAGGACTGACACTCTAACTTTCTATGCTTGGAACCTCTCCTGTGATTCCAGTATTAGATTCTGATGCTGCACTTCAGGTTTACAGTATACTTTGGCCCTTCTTATTGATGACGAAACACAGAAATTGCATCCGAATTTAATACAAAAGGCACAATGCCGACTTAAGTACAAGAGGACTGACACTCTAACTTTCTATGATTCGAACCTCTGCTGTGAGTTCAGTTTTTGATTACGATGCTTCACTTCAGGATTACTGTATGCCTTGGACCTTCATATTGGCGATGAAACACAGAAATTGCATCCGAATATAATACAAAAGCCACAATGGCGACTTAAGTACAAGAGGACTGACACTCTAACTGTCTATGATTTGAACATCTCCTGTGAGTCCAGTTTTAGTTTCCGATGCTTCACTTCAGGTTTACTGTATACCTTGGACCTTCTTATTGACGATGAAACACAGAAATTTCTACCGAATTTAATACAAAAGGACAATGCCGACTTAAGTACAAGAGGACTGACACTCTCACTTTCTATGATTTGAACCTCTCCCGTGAGTCCAGTTTTAGATTCCATTGCCTTACTTCAGGTTTACTATATACCTTGGACCTTCTTTTTGGCGATGAAACGCAGATATTGCATACAAATTAACTACAAAAGGCACAATGCCGACTTAAGTACAAGAGGACTGACACTCTCACTTTCTATGATTTGAACCTCTCCTGTGCGTCCAGTTTTAGATTCCGATGTTTCACTTCAGGTTTACTGTCTCCCTTGGACCTTCTTATTGACGATGAAACACAGAAATTGCAACCGAATTTAATACAAGAGGCACAATGCCGACTTAAGTACAAGAGGACTGACACTCTCACTTTCTATGATTTGAACCTTACCTGTGTGTCTAGTTTTCGATTCCGATGCTTCACTTCAGGTTTACTGTGTCCCTTGGACCTTCTTATTGACGATGAAACACAGAAATTGCATCCGAATTTAATACAAAAGTCACAATGCGAATTTAAGAACAAGAGGACTGACACTCTAACTTTCTATGCTTGGAACCTCTCCTGTGATTCCAGTATTAGATTCTGATGCTGCACTTCAGGTTTACAGTATACTTTGGCCCTTCTTATTGATGACGAAACACAGAAATTGCATCCGAATTTAATACAAAAGGCACAATGCCGACTTAAGTACAAGAGGACTGACACTCTAATTTTCTATGATTTGAACCTCTCCTGTGAGTCCAGTTTTCGATTTCGATGCTTCACTTCAGGTTTGCTGTATCCCTTGGACCTTATTATTGACGATGAAACACAGAAATTGCATCTGAATTTACTACAAAAGACACAATGCCGACTTAAGTACAAGAGGACTGACACTCTAACTTTCTATGATTTGAACCTCTCTTGTGAGTCCAGTTTTAGATTTCGATGCTTCACTTCAGGTTTACTGTATCCCTTGGACCTTCTTATTGACGATGAAACCCAGAAATTGCATCCGAATTTAATACAAAGGGCACAATGCCGACTTAAGTACAAGAGGACTGACACTCTCACTATCTATGATTTGAACCTCTCCTGTGAGTCCAGCTTTAGATTCCGATGCTTCACTTCAGGTTTACTTTATCACTTGGTCCTTCTTATTGGCGATGAAACACAGAAATTGCAACCGAAATTTAATACAAAAGGCACAATGCCGACTTAAGTACAAGAGGACTGACACTCTCACTTTTTATGATTTGAACCTCTTCTGTGAGTCCAGTTTTAGATTCCGATGCTTCACTTCAGGTTTACTGTATACCATGGACCTTCTTATTGACGATGAAACACAGAAATTGCATCCGAATTTAATACAAATGGCACAATGCCGACTTAAGTACAAGAGGACTGACACTCTAACTTTCTATGATTCGAACCTCTGCTGTGAGTTCAGTTTTAGATTACGACGCTTCACTTCAGGATTACTGTATTCCTTGGACCTTCTTATTGACGATGACACACAGATATTGCATCCGAATTTAATACAAAAGGCACAATGCCGACTTAAGTACAAGAGGACTGACACTCTCACTTTCTATGATATGAACCTCTCCTGTGAGTCCAGTTTTAGATTCCGATGCTTCACTTCAGGTTTACTGTATCCCTTGGACCTTCTTATTGACGATGAAAGAGAGAAATTGCATCCGAATTTAATACAAAGGGCACAATGCCGACTTAAGTACAAGAGGACTGACACTCTCACTTTATATAATTGGAACCTCTCCTGTGAGTCCTGTTTTAGATTCCGATGCTTCACTTCAGGTTTACTGTATCCCTTGGACCTTCTTATTGACGATGAAAGAGAGAAATTGCATCCTAATTTAATACAAAAGGCACAATGCCGACTTAAGTACAAGAGGACTGACACTCTAACTTTCTGTGATTTGAACTTCCCTTGTGAGTCCAGTTTTTGATTTCGATGCTTCACTTCAGGTTTGCTGTATCCCTTGGACCTTATTATTGACGATGAAACACAGAAATTGCATCCGAATTTAATACAAAAGACACAATGCCGACTTAAGTACAAGAGGACTGACACTCTAACTTTCTATGATTTGAACCTCTCTTGTGAGTCCAGTTTTAGATTCCGATGCTTCACTTCAGGTGTACTGTATCCCTTGGACCTTCATATTGACGATGAAACACAGAAATTGCATCCGAATTTAATACAAGAGGCACAATGCCGACTTAAGTACAAGAGGACTGACACTCTAACTGTCAATGATTTGAACACCTCCTGTGAGTCCAGTTTTAGTTTCCGATGCTTCACTTCAGGTTTACTGTATACCTTGGACCTTCTTATTGACGATGAAACACAGAAATTTCATCCGAATTTAATACAAAAGGCACAATGCCGACTTAAGTACAAGAGGACTGACACTCTAACATTCTATGATTTGAACCTCTCCTGTGAGTCCAGTTTTAGATTCCGATGCGTCACTTCTGGTTTATTGTATACCTTGGACCTTATTATTCACGATGAAACACAGAAATTGCATCCGAATTTAATACAAAGGGCACAATGCCGACTTAAGTACAAGAGGAGTGACACTCTCACTATCTATGATTTGAACCTCTCATGTGAGTCCAGTTTTAGATTCCGATGCTTCACTTCAGGTTCACTGTATCACTTGGTCCTTCTTATTGGCGATGAAACACAGAAATTGCAATCGAAATTTAATACAAAATGCACAATGCCGACTTAAGTACAAGAGGACTGACACCCTTACTTTCTATGATTTGAACCTCTTCTGTGAGTCCAGTTTTAGATTCCGATGCTTCACTTCAGGTGTACTGTATCCCTTGGACCTTCATATTGACCTTGAAACACAGAAATTGCATCCGAATATAATACAAAAGCCACAATGCCGACTTAAGTACAAGAGGACTGACACTCTAACTGTCTATGATTTGAACATCTCCTGTGAGTCCAGTTTTAGTTTCCGATGCTTCACTTCAGGTTTACTGTATACCTTGGACCTTCTTATTGACGATGAAACACAGAAATTTCATCCGAATTTAATACAAAAGGCACAATTCCGACTTAAGTACAAGAGGAGTGACACTCTAACTTTCTATGATTTGAACCTCTCCTGTGAGTCCAGTTTTAGATTCCGATGCTTCTCTTCAGGTTTATTGTATACCTTGGACCTTCTTATTGACGATGAAACACAGAAATTGCATCCGAATTTAATACAAAAGGCGCAATGCCGACTTAAGTACAAGAGGACTGACACTCTAACTTTCTATGATTGAACCTCTCCTGTGAGTCCAGTTTTAGATTTCGATGCTACACTTCAGGTTTACTGTATACCATGGACCTTCTTATTGACGATGAAAGACAGAAATTGCATCCCAATGTAATACAAAAGGCACAATGCCGATTTAAGAACAAGAGGACTGACACTCTAACTTTCTATGATTTGAACCTCTCCTGTGAGTCCAGTTTTAGATTCCGATGCTTCACTTCAGGTTTACTGTATCCCTTGGTCCTTCTTATTGGCGATGAAACACAGAAACTGCAACCGAAATTTAATACAAAATGCACAATGCCGACTTAAGTACAAGAGGACTGACACTCTCACTTTCTATGATTTGAACCTCTTCTGAGAGTCCAGTTTTAGATTCCGATGCTTTACTTCAGGTTTACTGTATCCCTTGGACCTTCATATTGACGATGAAACACAGAAATTGCATCCAAATATAATACAAAAGCTACAATGCCGACTTAAGTACAAGAGGACTGACACTAACTCTCTATGATTGGAACCTCTCTTGTGAGGTCAGTTTAGATTACGATGTTTCACTTCAGGTTTACTGTACCCCTTGTACCTTCTTAGTGACGATAAAACACAGATATTGCATCCGAATTTAATACAAAAGGCACAATGCCGACTTAAGTACAAGAGGACTGACACTCTCACTTTCTATGACTTTAACCTCTCCTGTGAGTCCAGTTTTAGATTCCGATGCTAAACTTCAGGTTTACTTTATCACTTGGTCCTTCTTATTTGCGATGAAACACAGAAATTGCAACCGAAATTTAATACATAAGGCACAATGCCGACTAAAGTACAAGAGGACTGACACTCTCACTTTTTATGATTTGAACCTCTTCTGTGGGTCCAGTTTTAGATTCCGATGCTTCACTTCAGGTTTACTGTATCCCTTGGACCTTCATATTGACTATGAAACACAGAAATTGCATCCGAATATAATACAAAAGCCACAATGCCGACTTAAGTACAAGAGGACTGACACTCTAACTGTCTATGATTTGAACATCTCCTGTGAGTCCAGTTTTAGTTTCCGATGCTTCACTTCAGGTTTACTGTATACCTTGGACCTCCTTATTGACGATGAAACACAGAAATTTCATCCGAATTAGATACAAAAGGCACAATGCCGACTTAAGTGGAAGAGGACTGACACTCTAACTTTCTATGATTGGAACCTCTCCTGTGAGTCCAGTTTTAGATTCCGATGCTTCACTTCAGGTTTACTGTATACTTTGGACCTTCTTATTGACGATGAAACACAGAAATTGCATTCGCATTTAATACAAAAGGCGCAATAACGACTTAAGTACAAGAGGACTGACACTCTAACTTTCTATGATTGAACCTCTTCTGTGAGTCCAGTTTTAGATTTCGATGATACACTTCAGGTTTACTGTATACCAAGGACCTTCTTATTGACGATGAAACACAGAAATTGCATCCGAATTTAATACAAAAGGCACAATGCCGACTTAAGTACAAGAGGACTGACACTCTAACTGTCTATGATTTGAACATCTCCTGTGAGTCCAGTTTTAGTTTCCGATGCTTCACTTCAGGTTTAGTGTATCCCTTGGACCTTCTTATTGACGATGAAAGAGAGAAATTGCATCCGAATTTAATACAAGGGGCACAATGCCGACTTAAGTACAAGAGGACTGACACTCTCACTTTATATAATTGGAACCTCTCCTGTGAGTCCGGTTTTAGATTCCGATACTTCACTTCAGGTTTACTTTATCCCTTGGTCCTTCTTATTGGCGATGAAACACAGAAATTGCAATCGAAATTTAATACAAAAGGCACAATGCCGACTTAAGTACAAGAGGACTGACACTCTCACTTTCTATGATTTGAACCTCTTCTGTGAGTCCAGTTTTAGTTTCCGATGCTTCACTTCAGGTGTACTGTATCCCTTGGACCTTCATATTGGCGATGAAACACAGAAATTGCATCCGAATATAATACAAAAGCCACAATGGCGACTTAAGTACAAGAGGACTGACACTCTAACTGTCTATGATTTGAACATCTCCTGTGAGACCAGTTTTAGTTTCCGATGCTTCACTTCAGGTTTACTGTATACCTTGGACCTTCTTATTGACGATGAAACACAGAAATTTCTACCGAATTTAATACAAAAGGACAATGCCGACTTAAGTACAAGAGGACTGACACTCTCACTTTCTATGATTTGAACCTCTCCCGTGAGTCCAGTTTTAGATTCCATTGCTTTACTTCAGGTTTACTGTATACCTTGGACCTTCTTTTTGGCGATGAAACGCAGATATTGCATACAAATTAACTACAAAAGGCACAATGCCGACTTAAGTACAAGAGGACTGACACTCTCACTTTCTATGATTTGAACCTCTCCTGTGCGTCCAGTTTTAGATTCCGATGTTTCACTTCAGGTTTACTGTCTCCCTTGGACCTTCGTATTGACGATGAAACACAGAAATTGCAACCGAATGTAATACAAGAGGCACAATGCCGACTTAAGTACAAGAGGACTGACACTCTCACTTTCTATGATTTGAACCTTACCTGTGTGTCTAGTTTTCGATTCCGATGCTTCACTTCAGGTTTACTGTGTCCCTTGGACCTTCTTATTGACGATGAAACACAGAAATTGCATCCGAATTTAATACAAAAGACACAATGCGAATTTAAGAACAAGAGGACTGACACTCTAACTTTCTATGCTTGGAACCTCTCCTGTGATTCCAGTATTAGATTCTGATGCTGCACTTCAGGTTTACAGTATACTTTGGCCCTTCTTATTGATGACGAAACCCAGAAATTGCATCCGAATTTAATACAAAGGGCACAATGCCGACTTAAGTACAAGAGGACTGGCACTCTCACTATCTATGATTTGAACCTCTCCTGTGAGTCCAGTTTTAGATTCCGATGCTTCACTTCAGGTTTACTTTATCACTTGGTCCTTCTTATTGGCGATGAAACACAGAAATTGCAACCGAAATTTAATACAAAAGGCACAATGCCGACTTAAGTACAAGAGGACTGACACTCTCACTTTTTATGATTTGAACCTCTTCTGTGAGTCCAGTTTTAGATTCCGATGCTTCACTTCAGGTTTACTGTATACCATGGACCTTCTTATTGACGATGAAACACAGAAATTGCATCCGAATTTAATACAAATGGCACAATGCCGACTTAAGTACAAGAGGACTGACACTCTAACTTTCTATGATTCGAACCTCTGCTGTGAGTTCAGTTTTAGATTACGACGCTTCACTTCAGGATTACTGTATTCCTTGGACCTTCTTATTGACGATGACACACAGACATTGCATCCGAATTTAATACAAAAGGCACAATGCCGACTTAAGTACAAGAGGACTGACACTCTAACTGTCTATGATTTGAACACCTCCTGTGAGTCCAGTTTTAGTTTCCGATGCTTCACTTCAGGTTTACTGTATACCTTGGACCTTCTTATTGACGATGAAACACAGAAATTTCATCCGAATTTAATACAAAAGGCACAATGCCGACTTAAGTACAAGAGGACTGACACTCTAACATTCTATGATTTGAACCTCTCCTGTGAGTCCAGTTTTAGATTCCGATGCGTCACTTCTGGTTTATTGTATACCTTGGACCTTATTATTCACGATGAAACACAGAAATTGCATCCGAATTTAATACAAAGGGCACAATGCCGACTTAAGTACAAGAGGACTGACACTCTCACTATCTATGATTTGAACCTCTCATGTGAGTCCAGTTTTAGATTCCGATGCTTCACTACAGGTTTACTGTATCACTTGGTCCTTCTTATTGGCGATGAAACACAGAAATTGCAATCGAAATTTAATACAAAATGCACAATGCCGACTTAAGTACAACAGGACTGACACCCTTACTTTCTATGATTTGAACCTCTTCTGTGAGTCCAGTTTTAGATTCCGATGCTTCACTTCAGGTGTACTGTATCCCTTGGACCTTCATATTGACGATGAAACACAGAAATTGCATCCGAATGTAATACAAAAGCCACAATGCCGACTTAAGTACAAGAGGACTGACACTCTAACTGTCTATGATTTGAACATCTCCTGTGAGTCCAGTTTTAGTTTCCGATGCTTCACTTCAGGTTTACTGTATACCTTGGACCTTCTTATTGACGATGAAACACAGAAATTTCATCCGAATTTAATACAAAGGCACAATTCCGACTTAAGTACAAGAGGACTGACACTCTAGCTTTCTATGATTTGAACCTGTCCTGTGAGTCCAATTTTAGATTCCGATGCTTCTCTTCAGGTTTATTGTATACCTTGGACCTTCTTATTGACGATGAAACACAGAAATTGCATCCGAATTTAATACAAAAGGCGCAATGCCGACTTAAGTACAAGAGGACTACACTCTAACTTTCTATGATTGAACCTCTCCTGTGAGTCCAGTTTTAGATTTCGATGCTACACTTCAGGTTTACTGTATACCATGGACCTTCTTATTGACGATGAAAGACAGAAATTGCATCCCAATGTAATACAAAAGGCACAATGCCGATTTAAGAACAAGAGGACTGACACTCTAACTTTCTATGATTTGAACCTCTCCTGTGAGTCCAGTTTTAGATTCCGATGCTTCACTTCAGGTTTACTGTATCCCTTGGTCCTTCTTATTGGCGATGAAACACAGAAACTGCAACCGAAATTTAATACAAAATGCACAATGCCGAATTAACTACAAGAGGACTGACACTCTCACTTTCTATGATTTGAACCTCTTCTGAGAGTCCAGTTTTAGATTCCGATGCTTCACTTCAGGTTTACTGTATCCCTTGGACCTTCATATTGACGATGAAACACAGAAATTGCATCCAAATATAATACAAAAGCTACAATGCCGACTTAAGTACAAGAGGACTGACACTAACTTTCTATGATTGGAACCTCTCTTGTGAGGTCAGTTTAGATTACGATGTTTCACTTCAGGTTAACGTACCCCTTGTACCTTCTTAGTGACGATAAAACACAGATATTGCATCCGAATTTAATACAAAAGGCACAATGCCGACTTAAGTACAAGAGGACTGACACTCTCACTTTCTATGACTTTAACCTCTCCTGTGAGTCCAGTTTTAGATTCCGATGCTAAACTTCAGGTTTACTTTATCACTTGGTCCTTCTTATTTGCGATGAAACACAGAAATTGCAACCGAAATTTAATACATAAGGCACAATGCCGACTAAAGTACAAGAGGACTGACACTCTCACTTTTTATGATTTGAACCTCTTCTGTGAGTCCAGTTTTAGATTCCGATGCTTCACTTCAGGTTTACTGTATCCCTTGGACCTTCATATTGACGATGAAACACAGAAATTGCATCCGAATATAATACAAAAGCCACAATGGCGACTTAAGTACAAGAGGACTGACACTCTAACTGTCTATGATTTGAACATTTCCTGTGAGTCCAGTTTTAGTTTCCGATGCTTCACTTCAGGTTTACTGTATACCTTGGACCTTCTTATTGACGATGAAACACAGAAATTTCTACCGAATTTAATACAAAAGGACAATGCCGACTTAAGTACAAGAGGACTGACACTCTCACTTTCTATGATTTGAACCTCTCCCGTGAGTCCAGTTTTAGATTCCATTGCTTTACTTCAGGTTTACTGTATACCTTGGACCTTCTTTTTGGCGATGAAACGCAGATATTGCATACAAATTAACTACAAAAGGCACAATGCCGACTTAAGTACAAGAGGACTGACACTCTCACTTTCTATGATTTGAACCTCTCCTGTGCGTCCAGTTTTAGATTCCGATGTTTCACTTCAGGTTTACTGTCTCCCTTGGACCTTCTTATTGACGATGAAACACAGAAATTGCAACCGAATTTAATACAAGAGGCACAATGCCGACTTAAGTACAAGAGGACTGACACTCTCACTTTCTATGATTTGAACCTTACCTGTGTGTCTAGTTTTCGATTCCGATGCTTCACTTCAGGTTTACTGTGTCCCTTGGACCTTCTTATTGACGATGAAACACAGAAATTGCATCCGAATTTAATACAAAAGACACAATGCGAATTTAAGAACAAGAGGACTGACACTCTAACTTTCTATGCTTGGAACCTCTCCTGTGATTCCAGTATTAGATTCTGATGCTGCACTTCAGGTTTACAGTATACTTTGGCCCTTCTTATTGATGACGAAACACAGAAATTGCATCCGAATTTAATACAAAAGGCATAATACCGACTTAAGTACATGAGGACTGACACTCTAATTTTCTATGATTTGAACCTCTCCTGTGAGTCCAGATATCGATTTCGATGCTTCACTTCAGGTTTGCTGTATCCCTTAGACCTTATTATTGACGATGAAACACAGAAATTGCATCTGAATTTACTACAAAAGACACAATGCCGACTTAAGTACAAGAGGACTGACACTCTAACTTTCTATGATTTGAACCTCTCTTGTGAGTCCAGTTTTAGATTTCGATGCTTCACTTCAGGTTTACTGTATCCGTTGGACCTTCTTATTGACGATGAAACCCAGAAATTGCATCCGAATTTAATACAAAGGGCACAATGCCGACTTAAGTACAAGAGGACTGACACTCTCACTATCTATGATTTGAACCTCTCCTGTGAGTCCAGTTTAGATTCCGATGCTTCACTTCAGGTTTACTTTATCACTTGGTATTTCTTATTGGCGATGAAACACAGAAATTGCAACCGAAATTTAATACAAAAGGCACAATGCCGACTTAAGTACAAGAGGACTGACACTCTCACTTTTTATGATTTGAACCTCTTCTGTGAGTCCAGTTTTAGATTCCGATGCTTCACTTCAGGTTTACTGTATACCATGGACCTTCTTATTGACGATGAAACACAGAAATTGCATCCGAATTTAATACAAATGGCACAATGCCGACTTAAGTACAAGAGGACTGACACTCTAACTTTCTATGATTCGAACCTCTGCTGTGAGTTCAGTTTTAGATTACGACGCTTCACTTCCGGATTACTGTATTCCTTGGACCTTCTTATTGACGATGACACACAGATATTGCATCCGAATTTAATACAAAAGGCACAATGCCGACATAAGTACAAGAGGACTGACACTCTCACTTTCTATGATATGAACCTCTCCTGTGAGTCCAGTTTTAGATTCCGATGCTTCACTTCAGGTTTACTGTATCCCTTGGACCTTCTTATTGACGATGAAAGAGAGAAATTGCATCCGAATTTAATACAAAGGGCACAATGCCGACTTAAGTACAAGAGGACTGACACTCTCACTTTATATAATTGGAACCTCTCCTGTGAGTCCTGTTTTAGATTCCGATGCTTAACTTCAGGTTTACTGTATCCCTTGGACCTTCTTATTGACGATGAAAGAGAGAAATTGCATCCTAATTTAATACAAAAGGCACAATGCCGACTTAAGTACAAGAGGACTGACACTCTAACTTTCTCTGATTTGAACTTCCTATGTGAGTCCAGTTTTTGATTTCGATGCTTCACTTCAGGTTTGCTGTATCCCTTGGACCTTATTATTGACGATGAAACACAGACATTGCATCCGAATTTAATACAAAAGACACAATGCCGACTTAAGTACAAGAGGACTGACACTCTAACTTTCTATGATTTGAACCTCTCTTGTGAGTCCCGTTTTAGATTCCGATGCTTCACTTCAGGTGTACTGTATCCCTTGGACCTTCATATTGACGATGAAACACAGAAATTGCATCCGAATTTAATACAAGAGGCACAATGCCGACTTAAGTACAAGAGGACTGACACTCTAACTGTCTATGATTTGAACACCTCCTGTGAGTCCAGTTTTAGTTTCCGATGCTTCACTTCAGGTTTACTGTATACCTTGGACCTTCTTATTGACGATGAAACACAGAAATTTCATCCGAATTTAATACAAAAGGCACAATGCCGACTTAAGTACAAGAGGACTGACACTCTAACATTCTATGATTTGAACCTCTCCTGTGAGTCCAGTTTTAGATTCCGATGCGTCACTTCTGGTTTATTGTATACCTTGGACCTTATTATTCACGATGAAACACAGAAATTGCATCCGAATTTAATACAAAGGGCACAATGCCGACTTAAGTACAAGAGGACTGACACTCTCACTATCTATGATTTGAACCTCTCATGTGAGTCCAGTTTTAGATTCCGATGCTTCACTTCAGGTTTACTGTATCACTTGGTCCTTCTTATTGGCGATGAAACACAGAAATTGCAATCGAAATTTAATACAAAATGCACAATGCCGACTTAAGTACAAGAGGACTGACACCCTTACTTTCTATGATTTGAACCTCTTCTGTGAGTCCAGTTTTAGATTCCGATGCTTCACTTCAGGTGTACTGTATCCCTTGGACCTTCATATTGACGATGAAACACAGAAATTGCATCCGAATATAATACAAAAGCCACAATGCCGACTTAAGTACAAGAGGACTGACACTCTAACTGTCTATGATTTGAACATCTCCAGTGAGTCCAGTTTTAGTTTCCGATGCTTCACTTCAGGTTTACTGTATACCTTGGACCTTCTTATTGACGATGAAACACAGAAATTTCATCCGAATTTAATACAAAAGGCACAATTCCGACTTAAGTACAAGAGGACTGACACTCTAACTTTCTATGATTTGAACCTCTCCTGTGAGTCCAGTTTTAGATTCCGATGCTTCTCTTCAGGTTTATTGTATACCTTGGACCTTCTTATTGACGATGAAACACAGAAATTGCATCCGAATTTAATACAAAAGGCGCAATGCCGACATAAGTACAAGAGGACTGACACTCTAACTTTCTATGATTGAACCTCTCCTGTGAGTCCAGTTTTAGATTTCGATGCTACACTTCAGGTTTACTGTATACCATGGACCTTCTTATTGACGATGAAAGACAGAAATTGCATCCCAATGTAATACAAAAGGCACAATGCCGATTTAAGAACAAGAGGACTGACACTATAACTTTCTATGATTGAACCTCTCCTGTGAGTCCAGTTTTAGATTCCGATGCTTCACTTCAGGTTTACTGTATCCCTTGGTCCTTCTTATTGGCGATGAAACACAGAAACTGCAACCGAAATTTAATACAAAATGCACAATGCCGACTTAAGTACAAGAGGACTGACACTCTCACTTTCTATGATTTGAACCTCTTCTGAGAGTCCAGTTTTAGATTCCGATGCTTCACTTCAGGTTTACTGTATCCCTTGGACCTTCATATTGACGATGAAACACAGAAATTGCATCCAAATATAATACAAAAGCTACAATGCCGACTTAAGTACAAGAGGACTGACACTAACTTTCTATGATTGGAACCTCTCTTGTGAGGTCAGTTTAGATTACGATGTTTCACTTCAGGTTTACTGTACCCCTTGTACCTTCTTAGTGACGATAAAACACAGATATTGCATCCGAATTTAATACAAAAGGCACAATGCCGACTTAAGTACAAGAGGACTGACACTCTCACTTTCTATGACTTTAACCTCTCCTGTGAGTCCAGTTTTAGATTCCGATGCTAAACTTCAGGTTTACTTTATCACTTGGTCCTTCTTATTTGCGATGAAACACAGAAATTGCAACCGAAATTTAATACATAAGGCACAATGCCGACTAAAGTACAAGACGACTGACACTCTCACTTTTTATGATTTGAACCTCTTCTGTGAGTCCAGTTTTAGATTCCGATGCTTCACTTCAGGTTTACTGTATCCCTTGGACCTTCATATTGACGATGAAACACAGAAATTGCATCCGAATATAATACAAAAGCCACAATGCCGACTTAAGTACAAGAGGACTGACACTCTAACTGTCTATGATTTGAAATCACCTGTGAGTCCAGTTTTAGTTTACGATGCTTCACTTCAGGTTTACTGTATACCTTGGACCTCCTTATTGACGATGAAACACAGAAATTTCATCCGAATTTAATACAAAAGGCACTTTGCCGACTTAAGTACAAGAGGATTGACACTCTAACTTTCTATGATTGGAACCTCTCCTGTGAGTCCAGTTTTAGATTCCAATGCTTCACTTCAGGTTTACTGTATACTTTGGACCTTCTTATTGACGATGAAACACAGAAATTGCATTCGCATTTAATACAAAAGGCGCAATACCGACTTAAGTACAAGAGGACTGACACTCTAACTTTCTATGATTGGAACCTCTGCTGTGAGTTCAGTTTTAGATTACGATGCTTCACTTCAGGATTACTGTATTCCTTGGACCTTCTTATTGACGATGACACACAGATATTGCATCCGAATTTAATACAAAAGGCACAATGCCGACTTAAGTAAAAGAGGACTGACACACTGACTTTCTATGTTTGGAACCTCTCCTGTGAGTCCAGTTTTGGATTACGATGCCTCACATCAGGTTTACTGTATACCTTGGAAATTCTTATTGACGATGAAACACAGATATTGCGTCCGAATTTAATACAAAAGGCACAATGCCGACTTAAGTACAAGAGGACTGACACTCTAACTTTCTATGATTTGAACCTTTCCTGTGAGTCCAGTTTTAGATTTCGATGCTACACTTCAGGTTTACTGTATACCATGGACCTTCTTATTGACGATGACACACAGAAATTGCATCCGAATTTAATACAAAAGGCACAATGCCGACTTAAGTACAAGAGGACTGACACTCTAACTATCTATGATTTGAACCTCTCCTGTGAGTCCAGTTTTAGATTCCGATGCTTCACTTCAGGTTTACTGTATACCTTGGACCTTCTCATTGACGATGAAACACAGAAATTGCATCCGAATTTAATACAAAATGCACAATGCCGACTTAAGTACAAGAGGACTGACACTCTCACTTTCTATAATTTGAACCTCTCCTGTGATTCCAGTTTTAGATTCCAATGCGACACTTCAGGTTTACTGTATACCATGGATCTTCTTATTGACAATGAAACACAGAAATTGCATCCTAATTTAGTACAAAAGGCACAATGCCGACTTAAGTACAAGAAGACTGACACTATCACTTTCGATGATTTGAACCTCACCTGTGAGTCCAGTTTCAGATTCCGATGCTTCACTTAAGGTTTACTGTATCACTTGGACCTTCTCAATGTCGATGAAACACAGAAATTGCATCCGAATTTAATACAAAAGGCACAATGCCGACTTAAGTACAAGAGGACTGACACTCTAACTTTCTGTGATTTGAACTTCCCCTGTGAGTCCAGTTTTAGATTCCGATGCTACACTTCAGGTTTACTGTATACCATGGACCTTCTTATTGACAATGAAACACAGAAATTGCATCCGAATTTAATACAAAAGGTACAATGCCGACTTAAGTACAAGAAGACTGACACTCTAACTTTCCATGATTTGAACCTCTCCTGTGAGTCCAGTCTTAGATTCCGATGCTACACTTCAGGTTTACTGTATACCATGGACATTCTTATTGACAATTAAATACAGAAATTGCATCCGAATTTAATACAAAAGGCACAATGCCGTCTTAAGTACAAGAGGACAGACACTCTAACTCTATATGATTTGAACCTCTCCTGTGAGTCCAGTTTTAGATTCCGATGCTTTACTTCATGTTTACTGTATCCCTTGGACCTTCTGATTGACGATGAAACACAGACATTGCATCCGGATTTAATACAAAGGCACAATGCCGACTTACGTACAAGAGGACTGTCACTCCCACTTTCTATGATTTGAACCTCTCCTGTGAGTACAGTTTTAGATTCCGATGCTTCACTTCACGTTTACTGTATACCTTGGACCTTCTTATTGTCGATGAAACACAGAAATTGCATCCGAATTTAATACAAAAGGCACAATGAGGACTTAAGTACAAGCGGACTGACACTCTAACTTTCTATGATTTGAACCTCTCCTGTTAGTCCAGTTTTAGATTCCGATGCTTCATTTCAGGTTAACAGTACACCTTGGACCTTCTTATTGACGATGAAACACAGATATTGCATCCGAATTAGATACAAAAGGCACAATGCCGACTTAAGTGGAAGAGGACTGACACCCTCACTTTCTATGATTTGAACCTCTCCTGTGAGTCCAGTTTTAGATTCCGCTGCTTCACTTCAGGTTTACTGTATCCCTTGCACATTCGTATTGACGATGAAACACAGAAATTGCATCCGAATTCACTACAAAAGGCACAATGCCGACTTAAGTGCAAGAGGACTAACACTCTCACTTTCTACGATTTGAACCCCTCCTGTGAGTCCAGTTTTAGATTCCGATGCTTCACTTCAGGTTTACTGTATCCCTTGGACCTTCTTATTGACGATGAAACACAGAAATTGCATCCGAATTTAATACAAAAGGCACAATGCCGACTTAAGTACAAGAGGACTGACCCTCTAACTTTCTGTGATTTGAACTTCCCCTGTGAGTCCAGTTTTAGATTCCGATGCGACACTTCAGGTTAACTGTATACCATGGACCTTCTTATTGACAATGAAACACAGAAATTGCATCCGAATTTAATACAAAAGGCACAATGTCGACTTAAGTACATGAAGACTGACACTCTAACTGTCTATGATTTGAACCTCTCCTGTGAGTCCAGTTTTAGATTCCGATGCTTCACTTCAGGTTTACTGTATCCCTTGGTCCTTCTTATTGGCGATGAAACACAGAAACTGCAACCGAAATTTAATACAAAATGCACAATGCCGACTTAAGTACAAGAGGACTGACACTCTCACTTTCTATGATTTGAACCTCTTCTGAGAGTCCAGTTTTAGATTCCGATGCTTCACTTCAGGTTTACTGTATCCCTTGGACCTTCATATTGACGATGAAACACAGAAATTGCATCCAAATATAATACAAAAGCTACAATGCCGACTTAAGTACAAGAGGACTGACACTAACTTTCTATGATTGGAACCTCTCTTGTGAGGTCAGTTTAGATTACGATGTTTCACTTCAGGTTTACTGTACCCCTTGTACCTTCTTAGTGACGATAAAACACAGATATTGCATCCGAATTTAATACAAAAGGCACAATGCCGACTTAAGTACAAGAGGACTGACACTCTCACTTTCTATGACTTTAACCTCTCCTGTGAGTCCAGTTTTAGATTCCGATGCTAAACTTCAGGTTTACTTTATCACTTGGTCCTTCTTATTTGCGATGAAACACAGAAATTGCAACCGAAATTTAATACATAAGGCACAATGCCGACTAAAGTACAAGACGACTGACACTCTCACTTTTTATGATTTGAACCTCTTCTGTGAGTCCAGTTTTAGATTCCGATGCTTCACTTCAGGTTTACTGTATCCCTTGGACCTTCATATTGACGATGAAACACAGAAATTGCATCCGAATATAATACAAAAGCCACAATGCCGACTTAAGTACAAGAGGACTGACACTCTAACTGTCTATGATTTGAAATCACCTGTGAGTCCAGTTTTAGTTTACGATGCTTCACTTCAGGTTTACTGTATACCTTGGACCTCCTTATTGACGATGAAACACAGAAATTTCATCCGAATTTAATACAAAAGGCACTTTGCCGACTTAAGTACAAGAGGATTGACACTCTAACTTTCTATGATTGGAACCTCTCCTGTGAGTCCAGTTTTAGATTCCAATGCTTCACTTCAGGTTTACTGTATACTTTGGACCTTCTTATTGACGATGAAACACAGAAATTGCATTCGCATTTAATACAAAAGGCGCAATACCGACTTAAGTACAAGAGGACTGACACTCTAACTTTCTATGATTGGAACCTCTGCTGTGAGTTCAGTTTTAGATTACGATGCTTCACTTCAGGATTACTGTATTCCTTGGACCTTCTTATTGACGATGACACACAGATATTGCATCCGAATTTAATACAAAAGGCACAATGCCGACTTAAGTAAAAGAGGACTGACACACTGACTTTCTATGTTTGGAACCTCTCCTGTGAGTCCAGTTTTGGATTACGATGCCTCACATCAGGTTTACTGTATACCTTGGAAATTCTTATTGACGATGAAACACAGATATTGCGTCCGAATTTAATACAAAAGGCACAATGCCGACTTAAGTACAAGAGGACTGACACTCTAACTTTCTATGATTTGAACCTTTCCTGTGAGTCCAGGATTAGATTTCGATGCTACACTTCAGGTTTACTGTATACCATGGACCTTCTTATTGACGATGACACACAGAAATTGCATCCGAATTTAATACAAAAGGCACAATGCCGACTTAAGTACAAGAGGACTGACACTAACTTTCTATGATTGGAACCTCTCTTGTGAGGTCAGTTTAGATTACGATGTTTCACTTCAGGTTTACTGTACCCCTTGGACCTTCTTATTGACGATGAAACACAGATATTGCATCCGAATTTAATACAAATGGCACAATGCCGACTTAAGTACAAGAGGACTCACACTCTCACTTTCTATGACTTGAACCTCTCCTGTGAGTCCAGTTTTAGATTCCGATGCTTCACTTCAGGTTTACTTTATCCCTTGGACCTTCTTATTGACGATGAAACACAGAAATTGCATCCGAATTTAATACAAAATGCACAATGCCGACTTAAGTACAAGAGGACTGACACTCTAACTATCTATGATTTGAACCTCTCCTGTGAGTCCAGTTTTAGATTCCGATGCTTCACTTCAGGTTTACTGTATACCTTGGACCTTCTCATTGACGATGAAACACAGAAATTGCATCCGAATTTAATACAAAATGCACAATGCCGACTTAAGTACAAGAGGACTGACACTCTCACTTTCTATAATTTGAACCTCTCCTGTGATTCCAGTTTTAGATTCCAATGCGACACTTCAGGTTTACTGTATACCATGGATCTTCTTATTGACAATGAAACACAGAAATTGCATCCTAATTTAGTACAAAAGGCACAATGCCGACTTAAGTACAAGAAGACTGACACTATCACTTTCGATGATTTGAACCTCACCTGTGAGTCCAGTTTCAGATTCCGATGCTTCACTTAAGGTTTACTGTATCACTTGGACCTTCTCAATGTCGATGAAACACAGAAATTGCATCCGAATTTAATACAAAAGGCACAATGCCGACTTAAGTACAAGAGGACTGACACTCTAACTTTCTGTGATTTGAACTTCCCCTGTGAGTCCAGTTTTAGATTCCGATGCTACACTTCAGGTTTACTGTATACCATGGACCTTCTTATTGACAATGAAACACAGAAATTGCATCCGAATTTAATACAAAAGGTACAATGCCGACTTAAGTACAAGAAGACTGACACTCTAACTTTCCATGATTTGAACCTCTCCTGTGAGTCCAGTCTTAGATTCCGATGCTACACTTCAGGTTTACTGTATACCATGGACATTCTTATTGACAATTAAATACAGAAATTGCATCCGAATTTAATACAAAAGGCACAATGCCGTCTTAAGTACAAGAGGACAGACACTCTAACTCTATATGATTTGAACCTCTCCTGTGAGTCCAGTTTTAGATTCCGATGCTTTACTTCATGTTTACTGTATCCCTTGGACCTTCTGATTGACGATGAAACACAGACATTGCATCCGGATTTAATACAAAGGCACAATGCCGACTTACGTACAAGAGGACTGTCACTCCCACTTTCTATGATTTGAACCTCTCCTGTGAGTACAGTTTTAGATTCCGATGCTTCACTTCACGTTTACTGTATACCTTGGACCTTCTTATTGTCGATGAAACACAGAAATTGCATCCGAATTTAATACAAAAGGCACAATGAGGACTTAAGTACAAGCGGACTGACACTCTAACTTTCTATGATTTGAACCTCTCCTGTTAGTCCAGTTTTAGATTCCGATGCTTCATTTCAGGTTAACAGTACACCTTGGACCTTCTTATTGACGATGAAACACAGATATTGCATCCGAATTAGATACAAAAGGCACAATGCCGACTTAAGTGGAAGAGGACTGACACCCTCACTTTCTATGATTTGAACCTCTCCTGTGAGTCCAGTTTTAGATTCCGCTGCTTCACTTCAGGTTTACTGTATCCCTTGCACATTCGTATTGACGATGAAACACAGAAATTGCATCCGAATTCACTACAAAAGGCACAATGCCGACTTAAGTGCAAGAGGACTAACACTCTCACTTTCTACGATTTGAACCCCTCCTGTGAGTCCAGTTTTAGATTCCGATGCTTCACTTCAGGTTTACTGTATCCCTTGGACCTTCTTATTGACGATGAAACACAGAAATTGCATCCGAATTTAATACAAAAGGCACAATGCCGACTTAAGTACAAGAGGACTGACCCTCTAACTTTCTGTGATTTGAACTTCCCCTGTGAGTCCAGTTTTAGATTCCGATGCGACACTTCAGGTTAACTGTATACCATGGACCTTCTTATTGACAATGAAACACAGAAATTGCATCCGAATTTAATACAAAAGGCACAATGTCGACTTAAGTACATGAAGACTGACACTCTAACTGTCTATGATTTGAACCTCTCCTGTGAGTCCAGTTTTAGATTCCGATGCTACACTTCAGGTTTACTGTATACCATGAACCTTCTTATTGACAATGAAACACAGAAATTGCATCCGAATTTAATACGAAAGGCACAATGCCGACTTAAGTACAAGAGGACTGACAATCTAACTTTCTGTGATTTGAACTTCCCCTGTGAGTCCAGTTTTAGATTCCGGTGCTACACTTGAGGTTTACTGTATACCATGGACCTTCGTATTGACAATGAAACACAGAAATTGCATCCGAATTTAATACAAAAGGCACAATGCCGACTTAAGTACAAGAAGACTGACACTCTCACTTTCTATGATTTGAACCTCTCCTGTGAGTCCAGTTTTAGATTCCGATGCTACACTTTGGGTTTACTGTATACCATGGACCTTCTTATTGACAATGAAACACAGAAATTGCATCCGAATTTAATACAAAAGGCACAATGCCGTCTTAAGTACAAGAAGACTGATACTCTCAATTTCTATGATTTGAATCTCTCCTGTGAATCCAGTTTTCGATTCCGAAGCTTCACTTCAGGTTAACTGTCTCCCTTGGACCTTCTTATTGACGATGAAGCACAGAAATTGCATCCGAATTTAATACAAGAGGCACAATGCCGACTTAAGTACAAGAGGACTGACACTCTAACTCTCTATGATTTGAACATCTCCTGTGAGTCCAGTTTTAGATTCCGATGCTTCACTTCAGGTTTACTATTTCCCTTGGACCTTCTGATTGACGACGAAACACAGAAATTGCATCCGGATTTAATGCAAAGGGCACAATGCCGACTTACGTACAAGAGGACTGTCACTCTCACTTTCTATGATTTGAACCACTCCTGTGAGTACAGTTTTAGATACCGATGCTTCACTTCAGGTTTACTGTATACCTTAGACCTTCTTATTGTCGATGAAACACAGAAATTGCATCCGAATTTAATACAAAAGGCACAATGCCGACTTAAGTACAAGAGGACTGACACTCTAACTTTCTATGATTTGAACCTCTCCTGTGAGTCCAGTTTTAGATTCCGATGCTTCACATCAGGTTTACTGTATTCCTTGGACCTTCTTATTGACGATGAAACACAGAAATTGCATCCGAATTTAATACAAAAGGCGCAATACCGACTTACGTACAAGAGGACTGACACTCTAACTTTCTATGATTTGAACCTCTCCTGTGAGTCCAGTTTTAGATTCCGATGCTTCACTTCAGGTTTACTGTATACCTTGGACCTTTTTATTGACGATGAAACACAGAAATTGCATCTGAATTTAATACAATAGGCCCAATGCCGAATTCAGTACAAGAGGATTGACACTCTAACTTTCTATGATTTGAACCTCACCTGTGAGTCCAGTTTTAGATTCCGATGCTTCACTTAAGGTTTACTGTATCACTTGGACCTTTTTAATGTCGATGAAACACAGAAATTGCATCCGAATTTAATACAAAAGGCACAATGCCGACTTAAGTATAAGAGGACTGACACTCTAACTTTCTGTAATTTGAACTTCCCCTGTGAGTCCAGTTTTAGAATCCGATGCTACACTTCAGGTTTACTGTATACCATGGACCTTCTTATTGACAATGAAACACAGAAATTGCATCCGAATTTAATACAAAAGGCACAATGCCGACTTAAGTACAAGAAGACTGACACTCTCACTTTCCATGATTTGAACCTCTCCTGTGAGTCCAGTCTTTGATTCCGATGCTACACTTCAGGTTAACTGTATACCATGGACCTTCTTATTGACAATTAAATACAGAAATTGCATCCGAATTTAATACAAAAGGCACAATGCCGTCTTAAGTACAAGAGGACAGACACTCTAACTCTCTATGATTTGAACCTCTCCTGTGAGTCCAGTTTTAGATTACGATGCTTTACTTCATTTTTACTGTATCCCTTGGACCTTCTGATTGACGATGAAACACAGACATTGCATCCGGATTTAATACAAAGGCACAATGCCGACTTACGTACAAGAGGACTGTCACTCCTACATTCTATGATTTGAACCTCTCCTGTGAGTACAGTTTTAGATTCCGATGCTTCACTTCAGGTTTACTGTATACCTTGGACCTTCTTATTGTCGATGAAACACAGAAATTGCATCCGAATTTAATACAAAAGGCACAATGAGGACTTAAGTACAAGCGGACTGACACTCTAACTTTCTATGATTTGAACCTCTCCTGTTAGTCCAGTTTTAGATTCCGATGCTTCATTTCAGGTTTACTGTACACCTTGGACCTTCTTATTGACGATGAAACACAGAAATTGCATCCGAATTAAATACAAAAGGCACAATGCCGACTTAAGTAGAAGAGGACTGACACTCTCACTTTCTATGATTTGAACCTCTTCTTTGAGTCCAGTTTTAGATTCCGCTGCTTCACTTCAGGTTTACTGTATCCCTTGCACATTCGTATTGACGATGAAACACAGAAATTGCATCCGAATTCACTACAAAAGGCACAATGCCGACTTAAGTACAAGAGGACTAACACTCTCACATTCTACGATTTGAACCCCTCCTGTGAGTCCAGTTTTAGATTCCGATGCTTCACTTCAGGTTTACTGTATCCCTGGGACCTTCTTATTGACGATGAAACACAGAAATTGCATCCGAATTTAATACAAAAGGCACAATGGCGACTTAAGTACAAGAGGACTGACCCTCTAACTTTCTGTGATTTGAACTTCCCCTGTGAGTCCAGTTTTAGATTCCGATGCCACACTTCAGGTTTACTGTATACCATGGACCTTCTTATTGACAATGAAACACAGAAATTGCATCCGAAATTTAATACAAAAGGCACAATGTCGACTTAAGTACAAGAAGACTGACACTCTAACAGTCTATGATTTGAACCTCTCCTGTGAGTCCAGTTTTAGATTCCGATGCTACACTTCAGGTTTACTGTATACCATGGACCGTCTTATTGACAATGAAACACAGAAATTGCATCCGAATTTAATACGAAAGGCACAATGCCGACTTAAGTACAAGAGGACTGACAATCTAACTTTCTGTGGTTTGAACTTCCCCTGTGAGTCCAGTTTTAGATTGCGATGCTACACTTCAGGATTACTGTATACCATGGACCTTCTTATTGACAATGAAACACAGAAATTGCATCCAAATTTAATACAAAAGGCACAATGCCGACTTAAGTAAAAGAATACCGACACTCTCACTTTCTATGATTTGAACCTCTCCTGTGAGTCCAGTTTTAGATTCGATGCTACACTTTGGGTTTACTGTATACCATGGACCTTCTTATTGACAATGAAACACAGAAATTGCATCCGAATTTAATACAAAAGGCACAATGCCGTCTTAAGTACAAGAAGACTGATACTCTCAATTTCTATGATTTGAACCTCTCCTGTGAGTCCAGTTTTAGATTCCGAAGCTTCACTTCAGGTTTACTGTCTCCCTTGGACCTTCTTATTGACGATGAAGCACAGAAATTGCATCCGAATTTAATACAAGAGGCACAATGCCGACTCAAGTACAAGAGGCCTGACACTCTAACTCTCTATGATTTGAACCTCTCCTGTGAGTCCAGTTTTAGATTCCGATGCTTTACTTCAGGTTTACTCTATCCCTTGGACCTTCTGATTGACGATGAAACACAGAAATTGCATCCGGATTTAATACAAAAGGCACAATGCCGACTTACGTACAAGAGGACTGTCACTCTCACTTTCTATGATTTGAACCTCTCCTGTGAGTACAGTTTTAGATTCCGATGCTTCACTTCAGGTTTACTGTATACCTTGGACCTTCTTATTGCCGATGAAACACAGAAATTGCATCCGAATTTAATACAAAAGGCACAATGCCGACTTAAGTACAAGAGGATTGACCCCCTAATATTTCTGTGAATTGAATTTCCCCCTGTCAGTCAGTTTTAGATTTCGATGCTTCACTTCATGTTTATTGTAAACCTTTGACCTTTTTATAGACGATGAAACACAGAAATTGCATCCGAATTTAATACAAAAGGCACAATGCCGAATTCAGTACAAGAAGACTGAAACTCTAACTTTCTATGATTTGAACCTCTCCTGTGAGTCCAGTTTTAGATTCCGATGCTTCACTTCAGGTTTACTGTATCACTTGGACATTCTTATTGACGATGAAACACAGAAATTGCATCCGGATTTAATACAAAAGGCATAATGCCGACTTAAGTACTAGAGGACTGACACTCTCACTTTCTATGATTTGAACCTCTCCTGCGAGTCCAGTTTTAGATTCCGATGCTTCACTTCAGGTTTACTGTTTCCCTTGGACGTTCTTATTGACGATGAAACACAGAATATGCATCCGAACTTAATACAAGATGCACAATGCCGACTTAAGTACAAGAGAACTGACACTCTAACTTTCTATGATTTGAACCTCTCCTGTGAGTACAGTTTTAGATACCGATGCTTCACTTCAGGTTTACTGTATACCTTAGACCTTCTTATTGTCGATGAAACACAGAAATTGCATCCGAATTTAATACAAAAGGCACAATGCCGACTTAAGTACAAGAGGACTGACACTCTAACTTTCTATGATTTGAACCTCTCCTGTGAGTCCAGTTTTAGATTCCGATGCTTCACATCAGGTTTACTGTATTCCTTGGACCTTCTTATTGACGATGAAACACAGAGATTGCATCCGAATTTAATACAAAAGGCGCAATACCGACTTACGTACAAGAGGACTGACACTCTAACTTTCTATGATTTGAACCTCTCCTGTGAGTCCAGTTTTAGATTCCGATACTTCACTTCAGGTTTACTGTATCACTTGGACCTTCTTATTGACGATGAAACACAGAAATTGCATCCGAATGTAATACAAAAGGCTCAGTGCCAACTTAAGTACAAGAGGACTGACACTCTGACTTTCTATGTTTGGAACCTCTCCTGTGAGTCCAGTTTTGGATTACGATGCTTCACATCAGGTTTACTGTATACCTTGGAAATTCTTATTGACGATGAAACACAGAAATTGCATCCGAATTTAACACAAAAGGCACAATGCCGACTGTAAGTTCAAGAGGACTGACCCTCTAACTTTCTGTGATTTGAACCTCTTCTTTGAGTCCAGTTTTAGATTCCGAAGCTTCACTTCAGGTTTACTGTATACCTTGGACCTTTTTATTGACGATGAAACACAGAAATTGCATCTGAATTTAATACAATAGGCCCAATGCCGAATTCAGTACAAGAGGATTGACACTCTAACTTTCTATGATTTGAACCTCACCTGTGAGTCCAGTTTTAGATTCCGATGCTTCACTTAAGGTTTACTGTATCACTTGGACCTTTTTAATGTCGATGAAACACAGAAATTGCATCCGAATTTAATACAAAAGGCACAATGCCGACTTAAGTACAAGAGGACTGACACTCTAACTTTCTGTGATTTGAACTTCCCCTGTGAGTCCAGTTTTAGATTCCGATGCTACACTTCAGGTTTACTATATACCATGGACCTTCTTATTGACAATGAAACACAGAAATTGCATCCGAATTTAATACAAAAGGCACAATGCCGACTTAAGTACAAGAAGACTGACACTCTCACTTTCCATGATTTGAACCTCTCCTGTGAGTCCAGTCTTTGATTCCGTTGTTACACTTCAGGTTTACTGTATACCATGGACCTTCTTATTGACAATTAAATACAGAAATTGCATCCGAATTTAATACAAAAGGCACAATGCCGTCTTAAGTACAAGAGGACAGACACTCTAACTCTCTATGATTTGAACCTCTCCTGTGAGTCCAGTTTTAGATTACGATGCTTTACTTCATGTTTACTGTATTCCTTGGACCTTCTGATTGACGATGAAACACAGACATTGCATCCGGATTTAATACAAAGGCACAATGCCGACTTACGTACAAGAGGACTGTCACTCCTACTTTCTATGATTTGAACCTCTCCTGTGAGTACAGTTTTAGATTCCGATGCTTCACTTCAGGTTTACTGTATACCTTGGACCTTCTTATTGTCGATGAAACACAGAAATTGCATCCGAATTTAATACAAAAGGCACAATGAGGACTTAAGTACAAGCGGACTGACACTCTAACTTTCTATGATTTGAACCTCTCCTGTTAGTCCAGTATTAGATTCCGATGCTTCATTTCAGGTTTACTGTACACCTTGGACCTTCTTATTGACGATGAAACACAGAAATTGCATCCAAATTAAATACAAAAGGCACAATGCCGACTTAAGTAGAAGAGGACTGACACTCTCACTTTCTATGATTTGAACCTCTTCTTTGAGTCCAGTTTTAGATTCCGCTGCTTCACTTCAGGTTTACTGTATCCCTTGCACATTCGTATTGACGATGAAACACAGAAATTGCATCCGAATTCACTACAAAAGGCACAATGCCGACTTAAGTACAAGAGGAGTAACACTCTCACTTTCTACGATTTGAACCCCTCCTGTGAGTCCAGTTTTAGATTCCGATGCTTCACTTCAGGTTTACTGTATCCCTGGGACCTTCTTATTGACGATGAAACACAGAAATTGCATCCGAATTTAATACAAAAGGCACAATGCCGACTTAAGTACAAGAGGACTGACCCTCTAACTTTCTGTGATTTGAACTTCCCCTGTGAGTCCAGTTTTAGATTCCGATGCCACACTTCAAGTTTACTGTATACCATGGACCTTCTTATTGACAATGAAACACAGAAATTGCATCCGAATTTAATACAAAAGGCACAATGTCGACTTAAGTACAAGAAGACTGACACTCTAACTGTCTATGATTTGAACCTCTCCTGTGAGTCCAGTTTTAGATTCCGATGCTACACTTCAGGTTTACTGTATACCATGGACCGTCTTATTGACAATGAAACACAGAAATTGCATCCGAATTTAATACGAAAGGCACAATGCCGACTTAAGTACAAGAGGACTGACAATCTAACTTTCTGTGATTTGAACTTCCCCTGTGAGTCCAGTTTTAGATTCCGATGCTACACTTCAGGTTTACTGTATACCATGGACCTTCTTATTGACAATGAAACACAGAAATTGCATCCAAATTTAATACAAAAGGCACAATGCCGACTTAAGTAAAAGAAGACCGACACTCTCACTTTCTATGATTTGAACCTCTCCTGTGAGTCCAGTTTTAGATTCCGATGCTACACTTTGGGTTTACTGTATACCTTGGACCTTCTTATTGCCGATGAAACACAGAAATTGCATCCGAATTTAATACAAAAGGCACAATGCCGACTTAAGTACAAGAGGACTGTCACTCTCACTTTCTATGATTTGAACCTCTCCTGTGAGTACAGTTTTAGATTCCGATGCTTCACTTCAGGTTTACTGTATACCTTGGACCTTCTTATTGCCGATGAAACACAGAAATTGCATCCGAATTTAATACAAAAGGCACAATGCCGACTTAAGTACAAGAGGATTGACCCCCTAATATTTCTGTGAATTGAACTTCCCCTGTCAGTCCAGTTTTAGATTTCGATGCTTCACTTCATGTTTACTGTAAACCTTTGACCTTTTTATAGACGATGAAACACAGAAATTGCATCCGAATTTAATACAAAAGGCACAATGCCGAATTCAGTACAAGAAGACTGAAACTCTAACTTTCTATGATTTGAACCTCTCCTGTGAGTCCAGTTTTAGATTCCGATGCTTCACTTCAGGTTTACTGTATCACTTGGACCTTCTTATTGACGATGAAACACAGAAATTGCATCCGGATTTAATACAAAAGGCATAATGCCGACTTAAGTACTAGAGGACTGACACTCTCACTTTCTATGATGTGAACCTCTCCTGCGAGTCCAGTTTTAGATTCCGATGCTTCACTTCAGGTTTACTGTTTCCCTTGGACGTTCTTATTGACGATGAAACACAGAAATTGCATCCGAACTTAATACAAGATGCACAATGCCGACTTAAGTACAAGAGAACTGACACTCTAACTTTCTATGATTTGAACCTCTCCTGTGAGTACAGTTTTAGATACCGATGCTTCACTTCAGGTTTACTGTATACCTTAGACCTTCTTATTGTCGATGAAACACAGAAATTGCATCCGAATTTAATACAAAAGGCACAATGCCGACTTAAGTACAAGAGGACTGACACTCTAACTTTCTATGATTTGAACCTCTCCTGTGAGTCCAGTTTTAGATTCCGATGCTTCACATCAGGTTTACTGTATTCCTTGGACCTTCTTATTGACGATGAAACACAGAGATTGCATCCGAATTTAATACAAAAGGCGCAATACCGACTTACGTACAAGAGGACTGACACTCTAACTTTCTATGATTTGAACCTCTCCTGTGAGTCCAGTTTTAGATTCCGATACTTCACTTCAGGTTTACTGTATCACTTGGACCTTCTTATTGACGATGAAACACAGAAATTGCATCCGAATGTAATACAAAAGGCTCAGTGCCAACTTAAGTACAAGAGGACTGACACTCTGACTTTCTATGTTTGGAACCTCTCCTGTGAGTCCAGTTTTGGATTACGATGCTTCACATCAGGTTTACTGTATACCTTGGAAATTCTTATTGACGATGAAACACAGAAATTGCATCCGAATTTAACACAAAAGGCACAATGCCGACTGTAAGTTCAAGAGGACTGACCCTCTAACTTTCTGTGATTTGAACCTCTTCTTTGAGTCCAGTTTTAGATTCCGAAGCTTCACTTCAGGTTTACTGTATACCTTGGACCTTTTTATTGACGATGAAACACAGAAATTGCATCTGAATTTAATACAATAGGCCCAATGCCGAATTCAGTACAAGAGGATTGACACTCTAACTTTCTATGATTTGAACCTCACCTGTGAGTCCAGTTTTAGATTCCGATGCTTCACTTAAGGTTTACTGTATCACTTGGACCTTTTTAATGTCGATGAAACACAGAAATTGCATCCGAATTTAATACAAAAGGCACAATGCCGACTTAAGTACAAGAAGACTGACACTCTCACTTTCCATGATTTGAACCTCTCCTGTGAGTCCAGTCTTTGATTCCGATGTTACACTTCAGGTTTACTGTATACCATGGACCTTCTTATTGACAATTAAATACAGAAATTGCATCCGAATTTAATACAAAAGGCACAATGCCGTCTTAAGTACAAGAGGACAGACACTCTAACTCTCTATGATTTGAACCTCTCCTGTGAGTCCAGTTTTAGATTACGATGCTTTACTTCATGTTTACTGTATCCCTTGGACCTTCTGATTGACGATGAAACACAGACATTGCATCCGGATTTAATACAAAGGCACAATGCCGACTTACGTACAAGAGGACTGTCACTCCTACTTTCTATGATTTGAACCTCTCCTGTGAGTACAGTTTTAGATTCCGATGCTTCACTTCAGGTTTACTGTATACCTTGGACCTTCTTATTGTCGATGAAACACAGAAATTGCATCCGAATTTAATACAAAAGGCACAATGAGGACTTAAGTACAAGCGGACTGACACTCTAACTTTCTATGATTTGAACCTCTCCTGTTAGTCCAGTTTTAGATTCCGATGCTTCATTTCAGGTTTACTGTACACCTTGGACCTTCTTATTGACGATGAAACACAGAAATTGCATCCAAATTAAATACAAAAGGCACAATGCCGACTTAAGTAGAAGAGGACTGACACTCTCACTTTCTATGATTTGAACCTCTTCTTTGAGTCCAGTTTTAGATTCCGCTGCTTCACTTCAGGTTTACTGTATCCCTTGCACATTCGTATTGACGATGAAACACAGAAATTGCATCCGAATTCACTACAAAAGGCACAATGCCGACTTAAGTACAAGAGGAGTAACACTCTCACTTTCTACGATTTGAACCCCTCCTGTGAGTCCAGTTTTAGATTCCGATGCTTCACTTCAGGTTTACTGTATCCCTGGGACCTACTTATTGACGATGAAACACAGAAATTGCATCCGAATTTAATACAAAAGGCACAATGCCGACTTAAGTACAAGAGGACTGACCCTCTAACTTTCTGTGATTTGAACTTCCCCTGTGAGTCCAGTTTTAGATTCCGATGCCACACTTCAAGTTTACTGTATACCATGGACCTTCTTATTGACAATGAAACACAGAAATTGCATCCGAATTTAATACAAAAGGCACAATGTCGACTTAAGTACAAGAAGACTGACACTCTAACTGTCTATGATTTGAACCTCTCCTGTGAGTCCAGTTTTAGATTCCGATGCTACACTTCAGGTTTACTGTATACCATGGACCGTCTTATTGACAATGAAACACAGAAATTGCATCCGAATTTAATACGAAAGGCACAATGCCGACTTAAGTACAAGAGGACTGACAATCTAACTTTCTGTAATTTGAACTTCCCCTGTGAGTCCAGTTTTAGATTCCGATGCTACACTTCAGGTTTACTGTATACCATGGACCTTATTATTGACAATGAAACACAGAAATTGCATCCAAATTTAATACAAAAGGCACAATGCCGACTTAAGTAAAAGAAGACCGACACTCTCAATTTCTATGATTTGAACCTCTCCTGTGAGTCCAGTTTTAGATTCCGAAGCTTCACTTCAGGTTTACTGTCTCCCTTGGACCTTCTTATTGACGATGAAGCACAGAAATTGCATCCGAATTTAATACAAGAGGCACAATGCCGACTCAAGTACAAGAGGACTGACACTCTAACTCTCTATGATTTGAACCTCTCCTGTGAGTCCAGTTTTAGATTCCGATGCTTTACTTCAGGTTTACTCTATCCCTTGGACCTTCTGATTGACGATGAAACACAGAAATTGCATCCGGATTTAATACAAAAGGCACAATGCCGACTTACGTACAAGAGGACTGTCACTCTCACTTTCTATGATTTGAACCTCTCCTGTGAGTACAGTTTTAGATTCCGATGCTTCACTTCACGTTTACTGTATACCTTGGACCTTCTTATTGCCGATGAAACACAGAAATTGCATCCGAATTTAATACAAAAGGCACAATGCCGACTTAAGTACAAGAGGACTGACCCTCTAATTTTTCTGTGAATTGATCTTCCCCTGTCAGTCCAGTTTTAGATTCCGATGCTTCACTTCATGTTTACTGTAAACCTTGGACCTTTTTATAGACGATGAAACACAGAAATTGCATCCGAATTTAATACAAAAGGCACAATGCCGAATTCAGTACAAGAAGACTGAAACTCTAACTTTCTATGATTTGAACCTCTCCTGTGAGTCCAGTTTTAGATTCCGATGCTTCACTTCAGGTTTACTGTATCACTTGGACCTTCTTATTGACGATGAAACACAGAAATTGCATCCGGATTTAATACAAAAGGCATAATGCCGACTTAAGTACTAGAGGACTGTCACTCTCACTTTCTATGATTTGAACCTCTCCTGCGAGTCCAGTTTTAGATTCCGATGCTTCACTTCAGGTTTACTGTTTCCCTTGGACGTTCTTATTGACGATGAAACACAGAAATTGCATCCGAACTTAATACAAGATGCACAATGCCGACTTAAGTACAAGAGAACTGACACTCTAACTTTCTATGATTTGAACCTCTCCTGTTAGTCCAGTTTTAGATTCCGATGCTTCATTTCAGGTTTACTGTACACCTTGGACCTTCTTATTGACGATGGAACACAGAAAATGCATCCGAATTTACTACAAAAATCACATGCCGACTTAAGTACAAGAGGACTAACACTCTCACTTTCTATGATTTGAACCCCTCCTGTGAGTCCAGTTTTAGATTCCGATGCTTCACTTCAGGTTTACTGTATCCCTTGGACCTTCTTATTGACGATGAAACACAGAAATTGCATCCGAATTTAATACAAAAGGCACAATGCGAACTTAAGTACAAGTGGATTGCCCCTCTAACTCTCTATGCTTTGAACCTCTCCTGTGGGGCCAGTATTAGATTCCGATGCTGCACTTCAGGTTTACTGTATAGCTTGGACCTTCTTATTGACGATGAAACACAGAACTTGCATCCGAATTTAATACAATAGGCACAATGCCTACTTAAGTACAAGAGGACTGACACTCTAACTTTCTATGATTTGAACCTCTCCTGTGAGTCCAGTTTTAGATTCCGATGCTTCACTTCAGGTTTACTGTATCCCTTGCTCATTCGTATTGACTATGAAACACAGAAATTGCATCCGAATTTAATACAAAGGGCATAATGCCGACTTAAGTACAAGAGGACTGACACTCTCACTTTCAAGGTTTGGAACCTCTCCTGTGATTCCAGTTTTAGATTACGATGCTTCACTTCAGGTTTACTGTATCCCTTGCACATTCGTATTGACGATGAAACACAGAAATTGCATCCGAATTTAATACAAAGGGCACAATGCCGACTTAAGTACAAGAGGACTGACACTCTCACCATCTAGGAATGGAACCTCTCCTGTGATTCCAGTTTTAGATTACGATTCTTCACTTCAGGTTTACTGTATCCCTTGGACCTTCTTATTGACGATGAAACACAGAAATTGCATCCGAATTTAATACAAAAGGCACAATACCGACTAAAGTACAAGAGAACTGACACTCTCACTTTTAATGATTTGAACCTCTCCTGTGAGTCCAGTTTTAGATTCCGATGCTTCACTTCAGGTTTACTGTATCCCTTGGACTTTCTTATTGACGATGAAACACAGAAATTGCATCCGAATTTAACACAAAAGGCACAATGCCGACATAAGTACAAGAGGACTGACACTCTCACTTTCTATGATTAGAAGATCTCCTGTGATTCCAGTTTTAGATTTCGATGTGTCATTTCAGATTTACTGTATCCCTTGGACCCTCTTATTGACGATGAAACACAGAAAAATTGCATCCGAATTTATTACAAAAGGCACAATGCCGACTTAAGTACAAGAGGACTGACACTCTAACTTTCTATGATTGGAACCTCTACTGTGAGTCCACTTTTAGATTCCGATGCTTCACTTCAGGTTTACTGTATCCCTTGGACCTTCTTATTGTCGATGAAACACAGAAATTGCATCCGAATTTAATACAAAAGGCACAATGCCGACTTAAGTACAAGAGGACTGACCCTCTAACTTTCTGTGATTTGAACTTCCCCTGTGAGTCCAGTTTTCGATTCCGATGCCACACTTCAGGTTTACTGTATACCATGGACCTTCTTATTGACAATGAAACACAGAAATTGCATCCGAATGTAATACAAAAGGCACAATGCCTTCTTAAGTACAAGAAGACTGACACTCTCACTTTCTATGATTTGAACCTCTCCTGTGAGTCCAGTTTTAGATTACGATGCTTTACTTCATGTTTACTGTATCCCTTGGACCTTCTGATTGACGATGAAACACAGACATTGCATCCGGATTTAATACAAAGGCACAATGCCGACTTACGTACAAGAGGACTGTCACTCCTACTTTCTATGATTTGAACCTCTCCTGTGAGTACAGTTTTAGATTCCGATGCTTCACTTCAGGTTTACTGTATACCTTGGACCTTCTTATTGTCGATGAAACACAGAAATTGCATCCGAATTTAATACAAAAGGCACAATGAGGACTTAAGTACAAGCGGACTGACACTCTAACTTTCTATGATTTGAACCTCTCCTGTTAGTCCAGTTTTAGATTCCGATGCTTCATTTCAGGTTTACTGTACACCTTGGACCTTCTTATTGACGATGAAACACAGAAATTGCATCCAAATTAAATACAAAAGGCACAATGCCGACTTAAGTAGAAGAGGACTGACACTCTCACTTTCTATGATTTGAACCTCTTCTTTGAGTCCAGTTTTAGATTCCGCTGCTTCACTTCAGGTTTACTGTATCCCTTGCACATTCGTATTGACGATGAAACACAGAAATTGCATCCGAATTCACTACAAAAGGCACAATGCCGACTTAAGTACAAGAGGAGTAACACTCTCACTTTCTACGATTTGAACCCCTCCTGTGAGTCCAGTTTTAGATTCCGATGCTTCACTTCAGGTTTACTGTATCCCTGGGACCTACTTATTGACGATGAAACACAGAAATTGCATCCGAATTTAATACAAAAGGCACAATGCCGACTTAAGTACAAGAGGACTGACCCTCTAACTTTCTGTGATTTGAACTTCCCCTGTGAGTCCAGTTTTAGATTCCGATGCCACACTTCAAGTTTACTGTATACCATGGACCTTCTTATTGACAATGAAACACAGAAATTGCATCCGAATTTAATACAAAAGGCACAATGTCGACTTAAGTACAAGAAGACTGACACTCTAACTGTCTATGATTTGAACCTCTCCTGTGAGTCCAGTTTTAGATTCCGATGCTACACTTCAGGTTTACTGTATACCATGGACCGTCTTATTGACAATGAAACACAGAAATTGCATCCGAATTTAATACGAAAGGCACAATGCCGACTTAAGTACAAGAGGACTGACAATCTAACTTTCTGTAATTTGAACTTCCCCTGTGAGTCCAGTTTTAGATTCCGATGCTACACTTCAGGTTTACTGTATACCATGGACCTTATTATTGACAATGAAACACAGAAATTGCATCCAAATTTAATACAAAAGGCACAATGCCGACTTAAGTAAAAGAAGACCGACACTCTCAATTTCTATGATTTGAACCTCTCCTGTGAGTCCAGTTTTAGATTCCGAAGCTTCACTTCAGGTTTACTGTCTCCCTTGGACCTTCTTATTGACGATGAAGCACAGAAATTGCATCCGAATTTAATACAAGAGGCACAATGCCGACTCAAGTACAAGAGGACTGACACTCTAACTCTCTATGATTTGAACCTCTCCTGTGAGTCCAGTTTTAGATTCCGATGCTTTACTTCAGGTTTACTCTATCCCTTGGACCTTCTGATTGACGATGAAACACAGAAATTGCATCCGGATTTAATACAAAAGGCACAATGCCGACTTACGTACAAGAGGACTGTCACTCTCACTTTCTATGATTTGAACCTCTCCTGTGAGTACAGTTTTAGATTCCGATGCTTCACTTCACGTTTACTGTATACCTTGGACCTTCTTATTGCCGATGAAACACAGAAATTGCATCCGAATTTAATACAAAAGGCACAATGCCGACTTAAGTACAAGAGGACTGACCCTCTAATTTTTCTGTGAATTGATCTTCCCCTGTCAGTCCAGTTTTAGATTCCGATGCTTCACTTCATGTTTACTGTAAACCTTGGACCTTTTTATAGACGATGAAACACAGAAATTGCATCCGAATTTAATACAAAAGGCACAATGCCGAATTCAGTACAAGAAGACTGAAACTCTAACTTTCTATGATTTGAACCTCTCCTGTGAGTCCAGTTTTAGATTCCGATGCTTCACTTCAGGTTTACTGTATCACTTGGACCTTCTTATTGACGATGAAACACAGAAATTGCATCCGGATTTAATACAAAAGGCATAATGCCGACTTAAGTACTAGAGGACTGTCACTCTCACTTTCTATGATTTGAACCTCTCCTGCGAGTCCAGTTTTAGATTCCGATGCTTCACTTCAGGTTTACTGTTTCCCTTGGACGTTCTTATTGACGATGAAACACAGAAATTGCATCCGAACTTAATACAAGATGCACAATGCCGACTTAAGTACAAGAGAACTGACACTCTAACTTTCTATGATTTGAACCTCTCCTGTTAGTCCAGTTTTAGATTCCGATGCTTCATTTCAGGTTTACTGTACACCTTGGACCTTCTTATTGACGATGAAACACAGAAAATGCATCCGAATTTACTACAAAAATCACATGCCGACTTAAGTACAAGAGGACTAACACTCTCACTTTCTATGATTTGAACCCCTCCTGTGAGTCCAGTTTTAGATTCCGATGCTTCACTTCAGGTTTACTGTATCCCTTGGACCTTCTTATTGACGATGAAACACAGAAATTGCATCCGAATTTAATACAAAAGGCACAATGCGAACTTAAGTACAAGTGGATTGCCCCTCTAACTCTCTATGCTTTGAACCTCTCCTGTGGGGCCAGTATTAGATTCCGATGCTGCACTTCAGGTTTACTGTATAGCTTGGACCTTCTTATTGACGATGAAACACAGAACTTGCATCCGAATTTAATACAATAGGCACAATGCCTACTTAAGTACAAGAGGACTGACACTCTAACTTTCTATGATTTGAACCTCTCCTGTTAGTCCAGTTTTAGATTCCGATGCTTCACTTCAGGTTTACTGTATCCCTTGCTCATTCGTATTGACTATGAAACACAGAAATTGCATCCGAATTTAATACAAAGGGCATAATGCCGACTTAAGTACAAGAGGACTGACACTCTCACTTTCAAGTTTTGGAACCTCTCCTGTGATTCCAGTTTTAGATTACGATGCTTCACTTCAGGTTTACTGTATCCCTTGCACATTCGTATTGACGATGAAACACAGAAATTGCATCCGAATTTAATACAAAGGGCACAATGCCGACTTAAGTACAAGAGGACTGACACTCTCACCATCTAGGAATGGAACCTCTCCTGTGATTCCAGTTTTAGATTACGATTCTTCACTTCAGGTTTACTGTATCCCTTGGACCTTCTTATTGACGATGAAACACAGAAATTGCATCCGAATTTAATACAAAAGGCACAATACCGACTAAAGTACAAGAGAACTGACACTCTCACTTTTAATGATTTGAACCTCTCCTGTGAGTCCAGTTTTAGATTCCGATGCTTCACTTCAGGTTTACTGTATCCCTTGGACTTTCTTATTGACGATGAAACACAGAAATTGCATCCGAATTTAACACAAAAGGCACAATGCCGACATAAGTACAAGAGGACTGACACTCTCACTTTCTATGATTAGAAGATCTCCTGTGATTCCAGTTTTAGATTTCGATGTGTCATTTCAGATTTACTGTATCCCTTGGACCCTCTTATTGACGATGAAACACAGAAAAATTGCATCCGAATTTATTACAAAAGGCACAATGCCGACTTAAGTACAAGAGGACTGACACTCTAACTTTCTATGATTGGAACCTCTACTGTGAGTCCACTTTTAGATTCCGATGCTTCACTTCAGGTTTACTGTATCCCTTGGACCTTCTTATTGTCGATGAAACACAGAAATTGCATCCGAATTTAATACAAAAGGCACAATGCCGACTTAAGTACAAGAGGACTGACCCTCTAACTTTCTGTGATTTGAACTTCCCCTGTGAGTCCAGTTTTCGATTCCGATGCCACACTTCAGGTTTACTGTATACCATGGACCTTCTTATTGACAATGAAACACAGAAATTGCATCCGAATGTAATACAAAAGGCACAATGCCTTCTTAAGTACAAGAAGACTGACACTCTCACTTTCTATGATTTGAACCTCTCCTGTGAGTCCAGTTTTAGATTCCGATGCTTTACTTCAGGTTTACTGTAACCCTTGGACCTTCTGATTGACGATGAAACACAGAAATTGCATCCGGATTTAATACAAAAGGCACAATGCCGACTTACGTACAAGAGGACTGTCACTCTCACTTTCTATGATTTGAACCTCTCCTGTGAGTACAGTTTTAGATTCCGATGCTTCACTTCAGGTTTACTGTATACGTTGGACCTTCTTATTGTCGATGAAACACAGAAATTGCATCCGAATTTAATACGAAAGGCACAATGCCGACTTAAGTACAAGAGGACTGACACTCTAACTTTCTGTGATTTGAACTTCCCGTGTGAGTCCAGTTTTAGATTCCGATGCTACACTTCAGGTTTACTGTATACCATGGACCTTCTTATTGACAATGAAACACAGAAATTGCATCCGAATTTAATACAAAAGGCACAATGCCGACTTAAGTACAAGAAGACTGACACTCTCACTTTCTATGATTTGAACCTCTCCTGTGAGTCCGGTTTTAGATTCTGATGCTACACTTTAGGTTTACTGTATACCATGGACCTTCTTATTGACAATGAAACACAGAAATTGCATCCGAATTTAACACAAAAGGCACAATGCCGTCTTAAGTACAAGAAGACTGACACTCTCAATTTCTATGATTTGAACCTCTCCTGTGAGTCCAGTTTTAGATTCCGAAGCTTCACTTCAGGTTTACTGTCTCCCTTGGACCCTCTTATTGACGATGAAGCACAGAAATTGCATCCGAATTTAATACAAGAGGCACAATGCCGACTTAAGTACAAGAGGACTGACACTCTAACTCTCTATGATTTGAACCTCTCCTGTGAGTCCAGTTTTAGATTCCGATGCTTTACTTCAGGTTTACTGTATCCCTTGCACATTCGTATTGACGATGAAACACAGAAATTGCATCCGAATTTAATACAAAGGGCACAATGCCGACTTAAGTACAAGAGGACTGACACTCTCACCTTCTAGGATTGGAAATTCTCCTGTGATTCTAGTTTTAGATTACGATTCTTCACTTCAGGTTTACTGTATCCCTTGGACCTTCTTATTGACGATGAAACACAGAAATTGCATCCGAATTTAATACAAAAGGCACAATACCGACTAAAGTACAAGAGGACTGACACTCTCACTTTTAATGATTTGAACCTGTCCTGTGAGTCCAGTTTTAGATTCCGATGCTTCACTTCAGGTTTACTGTATCCCTTGGACTTTCTTATTGACGATGAAACACAGAAATTGCATCCGAATTTAACACAAAAGGCACAATGCCGACATAAGTACAAGAGGACTGACACTCTCACTTTCTATGATTAGAAGATCTCCTGTGATTCCAGTTTTAGATTTCGATGTGTCATTTCAGATTTACTGTATCCCTTGGACCCTCTTATTGACGATGAAACACAGAAAAATTGCATCCGAATTTATTACAAAAGGTACAATGCCGACTTAAGTACAAGAGGACTGAAACTCTAACTTTCTATGATTGGAACCTCTACTGTGAGTCCACTTTTAGATTCCGATGCTTCACTTCAGGTTTACTGTATCCCTTGGACCTTCTTATTGTCGATGAAACACAGAAATTGCATCCGAGTTTAATACAAAAGGCACAATGCCGACTTAAGTACAAGAGGACTGTTCCTCTAACTTTCTGTGATTTGAACTTCCCCTGTGAGTCCAGTTTTCGATTCCGATGCCACACTTCAGGTTTACTGTATCCCTTGGACCTTCTGATTGACGATGAAACACAGAAATTGCATCCGGATTTAATACAAAAGGCACAATGCCGACTTACGTACAAGAGGACTGTCACTCTCACTTTCTATGATTTGAACCTCTCCTGTGAGTACAGTTTTAGATTCCGATGCTTCACTTCAGGTTTACTGTATACCTTGGACCTTCTCATTGTCGATGAAACACAGAAATTGCATCCGAATTTAATACAAAAGGCACAATGTCGACTTAAGTACAAGAGGACTGACCCTCTAACTTTCTGCGAATTGAACTTCCCCTGTCAGTCCAGTTTTCGATTCCGATGCTTCACTTCAGGTTTACTGTATACCTTGGACCTTTTTATAGACGATGAAACACAGAATTTGCATCCGAATTTAATACAAAAGGCACAATGCCGAATTCAGTACAAGAGGACTGAAACTCTAACTTTCTATGATTTGAACCTCTCCTGTGAGTCCAGTTTTAGATTCCGATGCTTCACTTCATGTTTACTGTATCACTTGGACCTTCTTATTGACGATGAAACACAGAAATTGCATCCTGATTTAATACAAAAGGCATAATGCCGACTTAAGTACTAGAGGAAATGTCACTCTCACTTTCTATGATTTGAACCTCTCCTGCTAGACCAGTTTTAGATTCCGATGCTTCACTTTAGGTTTACTGTTTCCCTTGGACGTTCTTATTGACGATGAAACACAGAAATTGCATCCGAACTTAATACAAAATGCACAATGCCGACTTAAGTACAAGAGGACTGACACTCTAACTTTCTATGATTTGAACCTCTCCTGTTAGTCCAGTTTTAGATTCCGATGCTTCACTTCAGGTTTACTGTACACCTTGGACCTTCTTATTGACGATGAAACACAGATATTGCATCCGAATTAAATACAAAAGGCACAATGCCGACTTAAGTACAAGAGGACTGACATTCTCACTTTCTATGATTTGAACCTGTCCTGTGAGTCCAGTTTTAGATTCCGCTGCTTCACTTCAGGTTTACTGTATCCCTTGCAGATTCGTATTGACGATGAAACACAGAAATTGCATCCGAATTTACTACAAAATGCACAATATCGACTTATGTACAAGAGGACTAACACTCTCACTTTCTATGATTTGAACCCCTCCTGTGAGATCGGTTTTAGATTCCGATGCTTCACTTCAGGTTTACTGTATCCCTTGGACCTTCTTATTGACGATGAAACACAGAAATTGCATCCGAATTTAATACAAAGGGCACAATGCCGACTTAAGTACAAGAGGACTGACACTCTCACTTTCTAGGATTGGAACCTCTCCTGTGATTCTAGTTTTAGATTACAATGCTTCACTTCAGGTTTACTGTATCCCTTGGACCTTCTTATTGACGATGAAACACAGAAATTTCATCTGAATTTAATACAAAAGGCACAATACCGACTTAAGTACAAGAGGACTGACACTCTCACTTTCTATGATTTGAACCTCTCCTGTGAGTCCAGTTTTAGATTCCGATGCTTCACTTCAGGTTTACTGTATCCCTTGGACTTTCTTATTGACGATGGAACACAGATATTGCATCCGAATTTAACACAAAAGGCACAATGCCGACTTAAGTACAAGAGGACTGACACTCTCACTTTCTATGATTTGAACCTCTCCTGTGATTCCAGTTTTAGATTCCGATGCTTCATTTCAGGTTTACTGTATCCCTCGGACCTTCTTATTGACGGTGAAACACAGAAATTGCATCCGAATTTAACACAAAAGGCACAATGCCGACTTAAGTACAAGAGGACTGACACTCTAACTTTCTATGATTGGAACCCCTCCTGTGAGTACAGTTTTAGATTCCGATGCTTCACTTCAGGTTTACTGTATACGTTGGACCTTCTTATATTCGATGAAACACAGAAATTGCATCCGAATTTAATACAAAAGGCACAATGCCGACTTAAGAACAAGAGGTCTGACCCACTAACTTTCTGTGATTTGACTTCCCCTGTGAGTCAAGTTTTAGATTCCGATGCTTTACTTCAGGTTTACTGTATCTCTTGGACCTTCTGATTGACGATGAAACACAGAAATTGCATCCGGATGTAATACAAAAGGCACAATGCCGACTTAAGTACAAGAGTACTGTGACTCTCACTCTCTATGATTTGAACCACTCCTGTGATTCCAGTTTTAGATTTCGATGCTTCACTTCAGGTTTGCTGTATCCCTTGGACCTTATTATTGACGATGAATCACAGATATTGCATCCGAATTTAATACAAAAGCCACAATGCCGACTTAAGTACAAGAGGACTGACACTCTAACTTTCTATGATTTGAACCTCTCCTGTGAGTCCAGTTTTAGATTTCGATGCTTCACTTCAGGTTTACTGTATCCCTTGGACCTTCTTATTGACGATGAAACACAGAAATTGCATCCGAATTCAATACAAAGTGCACAATTCCGACTTAAGTACAAGACGACTGACACTCTCACTTGCTATGATTTGAATCTCTCCTGTGAGTCCAATTTTAGATTTCGATGCTTCACTTCAGGTTTACTGTATCCCTTGGACCTTCTTATTGACGATGAAACACAAAAATTGCATCCGAATATAATAGAAAAGCCACAATGCCGACTTAAGTACAAGAGGACTGACACTCTAACTTTCTATGATTGGAATCTCTCCTCTGAGTCCAGTTTTAGTTTACGATGCTTCACTTCAGGTTTACTGTATCCCTTGGACCTTCTTATTGACGATGAAACACAGAAATTGCATCCGGATTTAATACAAAAGGCACAATGCCGACTTAAGTACAAGAGAACTGTCACTCTCACCTGCTATGATTTGAACCTCTCCTGTGAGTCCAGTTTAAGATTCCGATGCTTCACTTCAGGTTTACTGTATCTCGTGGACCTTCTTATTGACGATGAAACACAGAAATTACATCCGAATTTAATACAAAAGGCACAATGCCGACTTAAGTACAAGAGGATTGACACTCTCACTTTCTATGATTTGAACCTCTCCCGTGAGTCCAGTTTTAGATTCCGTTGCTTTACTTCAGGTTTACTGTATACCTTGGACCTTCTTGTTGGCGATGAAACACAGATATTGCATCCAATTAACTACAAAAGGCACAATGCCGACTTAAGTACAGGAGCACTGACACTCTCACTTTCTATGATTTGAACCTTGTAACCTCCCCCTCACTTATCGACCTTAATGACAGTGAAAAATTAAACCGCGTGTACCTAATGGAATTTTGGGAAAAGCAATCGTCACTGAAGTTAATCTATCGGTAAAGAGGGAGGAAAGGGTTACATCTAAATGAAAGGAAAAATGCAAATGAAACTGGTGGAAATTAATTTTGAAAAAGGGGTAAAGTTAATAAAGAAATTAAATGTGCGGCCGTTACGTTAACAATTAACTAGCGGTAATTAGATATTTGAGATTTGGGGGAAATCACGGTCGCCAGTCCTAAGGACAATTACTATAGTAACTGAAAAAGAAAGGTTGTTACTCATATAATTAACACTAGAAGCGTGGCAACTGAAGGTTGACACGTGTAGTGTGAAATCTGAAGTTTGTCAGAAGTAATAAATTACGCTACACTCAGACTTAATTTAGAAAAAGAATTAATAAAACCGGAAAATCGAAAGTTAATTTAGTGACTGAAGTTAATAGTGAGCTTTCTTTCTGAAGCACATCGAAATCCAGTAAAATACGGTTAGTCTTCGACTACCTCAACAATCATTTCAAAAGCAACTTGACTCTACGCAATTTAGAAACAAGAGATTTAACTTTGAACTTGAATTAAATGATTCTGAACTATTAAGAATAGTAAAATTTAGTAAGTACCAAGCTGAGCTGCAGTCACAGGTAAGCTAAAATATGCTAACAAAACTCGCACTCTAAATTTGTGCTCGTGTAACCTAAATATTGTAGCCAGCTACTGAACTTTGAAATTAAAGCAGTGAAATCTAATTATATTATTTTAATGCTGGCGTTTGAATTTCAACGACACTCGGGTTCATTTCGGAAAAGGAAGGGACCCTGCTTGGCAATGCAATTGGGACAATGAGCAACAAAGGTTCATGCTAAGTTGCTGTAATTTTGCGAGGCAAATGGAACAATTTGAAAAGCTGAGGTCTGCCATACAGTTCTGAAACTTTACGTGCTTTTAGTCTTCCTTGTTGGTTGATTGAAGGTTTGAAGCCATCGATCGAGGAGGTAGCGACAGTCACTCATTGTCGGCCGTCGCTGTTGCAGAAGCTGGATGTTGGCGCGCCTTCTTCTCGACACGGTCACCAGGCGAAACGGGCTCTTGATGTGCGCCAGCTAATGCTTCCCGTCCGCGACACCATGTCAGAAACTATCATCGCGAGTCGAGCGCAATTACATGCTGCCAAACCCCGAAAGCGCGGCAACTCGCGGGAGCGTCACACAACACCTGCTCCACTCGCTACTCCCGCCAGACTCTCACTGCCCTGCCCGCGCTCCACGCTCATATCTTGAGATAACAAAACAAGGAAAAAAAATAATAGTACAATAGATGGAAATAGGAGGATATGCATTTCCGGCGTTACACGTGCCCCACATTGTCTGAGGATGTTCGTGTAACGTAAACAGACTCAGAAAATGTCCCAAAAAAGAAACAGCGGAAATGCATATGCTCAAAACATCAACAAAATTTAGCATTCGTCTAATTAAGCATAAATCAATTTTTAGACCATAATAATTGAGTGGAGACACTCCTAATCTTATTCCACTCTGTCATCTTGCACAAAATAAAACAGGTTGACAACATATTAAAATTCATAGAAGATATAGAAAATGGTTTAGCTATTCCAAAATCGTCAAAATTCCTAACAGTATCAAGAAATGGACTACTATTTACAAAATTAATCAGAGTACATGGTCATAAAAACAGGTAGATCAAAATACGCAAATTAATAATTAATTACATAGAATACACATTTTTACATAACCCTTTCATAATTAATATTCTCGTCATGGGAGTCCATTAAACGCTAAACAAGAAAATAACACACATCAGATCGAAAAAAACATAAATATTGACAGTAGAATTCTTTCAGCTGTCCAGGAAGAAAAACAATTCCGCCATCCGTACTCGCAAGTACAAAGAATGCCGACAGCGGCCCAAGAGCCGACAGCGGCACCGCCTCGCCAGTATTGTTGCGCCCGCCTGTGCGGCACGCTTGATCTCCCTCGCCTGTGTAACGGCATTTCCAGAACGTCCGTTTCACTGAATTCTTTCGGAAAAACTCACTCCCGAGTAATCTCAAGGAGTCCATAAACACTATCACTGTGGATAACTCAACACTGTCCATCATCACACATGTACAAGCCTGAAACTTAAAACAGCGTCTAAGTACATCGGCAATGACTAGTAAAACACATATTCATGGGATCTCACAGCTAGTTACAAAATCATATTTACATTGCTTAATCTACTGTGACTCAGCTGAAAACTTAAACTAGCAGCTTGGATTTTTAAATTGATTAATATTCAGTAACTCTTAAATCATTTAATCAACATAAATTACTTATTAATTACAACTTCTTTAATGACCTCTAGGTCAGGCAAAAGCATCGCCACATGGCACATCCTTAAATCTTACACTCTATATCTACATACTGCACAAATTACCCATTGTGTGGTATTAATCGATCCTAGGTTGGTACAATTTCAAGTCTACTATATTCCGTATACCTAATCGTTTTCCAGAGCTTGGATACTCTAAGCAATAAGCATTTGTGTGAGGTATACCAATGACTTTATATGGTCCATTATAAACAAACTTAAATTTAGAGATTTCATTGTCTGTCTCGCTCGATTTCTCATGAGCTTTTACAAGTACTAAGTCTCCGATTGCAAACTTAGCAAAACGCGCTTTAGCGTCATGACGACGTATGTGAGCATCGGCTTTAAGCTTCATTACTTCTCGCAAACGATCTTTTTTTCACACCAATACTAATGTTAATCCGTGGAGGGAATTTGATTATCTCTTCCACTAAACTTTCTACACTTTTGTCAATGCCGAGATTCCTCACTTTACGGCAGTTCAAATTCATACCTACATCAATACCATCCGGCCAGTTAACAATGTGTATAGGCTGGTATTGCCTATGCACACCGTCTCCTGTCTCGTCAAAACTAACTACTATTGTTTTATCTTGTGACGAACATGTCAAAGTTTTGCTTTTGCAATTAATCACTGCACGGTCCTTTAATAGCCAATCTAACCCGATAATTACTTCCGTAGTTAAGTCTGGCACGACGACAAACTCTTGTTCAAATCGTGCCCCACATATCTCGAAGTTGACAAAAATCTGTTTTGTGACCGGTTTACTGGCCTTCCCAGTAGCACCGATAATTTTCACTCCTGTTACTGACATAACTACGATGCCAGGTCTGTCTTTCAGTAACTCAAATATTTTCCCAGATACAGCACTCAATTCTGCACCGGTGTCAATCAACACGTTTAGTTGTAGGTCGTGCATATTAACAGACACTACTATCTGTCTACACTTGTCCTCGACTGTTTCTTTATTTTCCCGCAGTAAATCGTCGTCTATATCCAGGTCATTCCAGAAAAAACCATCCGGCTTTGATCCTAAATCCGGTTTATCTGGCGGCTTTTTCAGCCTCTGTTCACATACAGTTTTAATTTCAACACGTCTGTCCTGAGGCTTAGTCTGTAGCTTCGCCTCCAATACCGAAACCTTTTCCTGTAACTCGTCAACTAGTGAGCGCTGCTTTGCTATCACTTCACTAATTGTCACCTTCGTTGATTCCTCTTTGGTCAGATTGATCTCATCTGCCAATATACCTGGAAGAATGTGCCCAGTAGCATCTGAAATTACTTCCTCTGGATCTGCGCAACCCACACTGCTACCGTCTGACCGTATAACGTCAGCTCTAACCTCATAGACGCTGTAATCTACGTGCTTTTCTACCAATCGTTTCCGCCTATCACTAAAATTTTCGTAATCTTTCTCCTTAATACTCTCGCAATGTTTAAACTGGATGTTCGCGTCGGATGGGTCGGCTACTTCTACCATTACATCTTTCGTTAAAGTCTGCCGGTTAGGGCCAGAACTTTCCGTTACTACTTCAACATTCAACTCCTGCGGGACGAAACACGACGCATCTTGCTCGTGCTCCCCATTAACATCAACTATTTCTAGTAAAGTCTGCCAGTTAGGGCCAGAACTTTCTATCACTTCACAATCACTATCTTCCTGCGGGACGAGACGCGGCAAATCCTGCCCGCGCTCCCCATAAACACTTCTCCAGTACAGGCCCCTATAATCTCTTAGTTCGTCGTATAAGCGACCGAACTGCCTTAACCAGACCTCATCCCTCTCTGCATCCCCTCGCTCGATGACGGACGTGTTATCCGACATCTGATCTTCTCTCAACAATTGCGAATCATTCTTAAACTCAATCTCCAGTACTGCTGTGGGTGTTACAGCTGCCACTTTATAAGCTATTTCCGGAACACTACTTACATTGTTCTCACTGACAGTGAATGTATTTTCTACTGCCTTGTATACAGCTGATCTACTACTTGTGGGCGCACTCCTTTCTCCTAATACTGGCACACTCTCCCGCCGTTGATTATTCCATACGGAATTTTCATAACGACGACACCTCGGTTTTCTCCTGTTATTGGGCCACCAAAATTTCACCACGCCCGGTCGGCCCCTCACCGGCGCGGCTAATGGTTTCCCTGTCTCGTCCCAGCAGATACGCTCCCCGGATACTGCTGAGGCGGCTGGTCACACCCTCTGGCGTCATTACTATTCTGCGCAGCCCGTATCACGTTAGTTTGATACTGGTTTCCGTCATTCCTGTTATTATTTGCATTGTACCGATTGTTATTACGGTCCGAACCACTATTGTTATTGCTGCCATGGTTGCGGTATGCATTATTCCCGTGGTTATCGTTGTTGTGGTTGCTGTGGTACCCGTTGTTGTTACCACGGCCTCTACCACTGTCGCGATTATTGCGCCAATAGTCCTCGTCCTCAACTCTTCCCAGGAAATCATTGATTGTCCTGTAATTGCTTCCTACATAGCGTTTTGTATCATCTGGAAGCTTCTTGTAGAGTTCCCAGACTATTTCGGATTCCGAGCGGCGGTCACGCAAATATTCCAACTTGCGGATCCACCCCTCACAAAACTCCTTCATCGAACCGCGCGAATTCGCATCGAAAGGCCTCGATACGACAAATTCGCGCCAAACACTTTGCTGTTTTTGCTCTGACCAGTATTCCGCCAGAAACAAATTTTTAAATTCGTCAAAAGTCAGGTTCGTAATGTTGAGGTTTAAGCCCCAACGCTTGGCATCACCAGCCAACACATCAATAATCGCATTAATTTTTCTCTCATCAGTCCATGATCTGGGTAAAACTCTTTCACAATTCTTAATGAAATCCGTCGCATGTATACCGCCTTTTTTCAAGGGGTCGAACCGCTCCTCTTTCGTCAACAATTCCGAACTATGTGCACAGATTGGCACATAGCTCTGTTTTTCGTCAAGTTTCTTTTCTAATTCCGACACCCTCGTAATCACTTGGCAAGTGGTTGTCGCAAGCGTTTCCACTTCCGTCTTTTTCTCTTCGCAGGTGTTAGCCTGCTTCGTCACTTTGGTATCTACTTCGGATACTAAAGCCTTTAAAGTTTCCACCTTCTGTTGATCCTCTTTTCTCACTAATTGAATTTGTTCCGTCACCTTATTCTCGATGATCGGAGCAACTGCGTCTCCTACACTTTTCTCGATTCTGCTAATTTCGGAATCAAAACGAGTATTTATGCTCGCAATTTCCGCCTGAACGCCTATCATTTCCTGTTTAAGATTACCGATTTCGGTATTAATTACAACAATATCTTCTTTGATTTTATCAACTTTTGTGTTAACAACTCCAACATTGTTGATAACAACGTTAATAGCTTTGTTCTGATTGTCTAGCATCCGTTCAAATTTTTCAGACTGAGCTTCTTGCTTGGCAGCCCGAGCTTCTTGCTTGGCAGCCTGATCTTCTAGCTTGACCGATTGACTCTTGATTTCGATAATCAAAACGTTCAATAAATCAGTTAAATTCCCGGAAACTACCGGTTTTACTTCCGTAGCGGTTTCCTCTTTAATTGTCCCCCCGTATTCGTCATCAAGGGATTCAGATTTGATTTTCACTTCTGATTCCGAAACATTTTCTAAAGTTTGGAATTCCATTTCTGCTCTTTGTTGCGTTTCGGCGGTCGCGTCTTTCATGCTAGCCGCCTGCCCCTGAACAATGGGTACCGCGGTGCGCGGTTCCCACTGTTCGACCGATTGTTCCGTATCCAAGTCTACCAAATTTTTGGCAATTGTTGACTTCACTCATTTTAATATTTTTCAATATAAATGCCAAATCTCAACTCTAATTAGGATTCCTCACACGACGAATATTCTCGCTGACGTATCGACCATTTCGTAACCAGTACTTTGTTACGACATTTGCACCAAACAAAATTCGTGTCCAGAACAACCTCAAAACTGAAGATTGTCCTGTCACCAGGTCGCCACGTGTAACCTCCCCCTCACTTATCGACCTTAATGACAGTGAAAAATTAAACCGCGTGTACCTAATGGAAATTTGGGAAAAGCAATCGTCACCGAAGTTAATCTATCGGTAAAGAGGGAGGAAAGAGTTACATCTAAATGAAAGGAAAAATGCAAATGAAACTGGTGGAAATTAATTTTGAAAAGGGATAAAGTTAATAAAGAAAGTAAATGTGCGGCCGTTACGTTAACAATTAACTAGCGGTAATTAGATATTTGAGATTTGGGGGAAATCACGGTCGCCAGTCCTAAGGACAATTACTATAGTAACTGAAAAAGAAAGGTTGTTACACATATAATTAACACTAGAAGCGTGGCAACTGAAGGCTGACACGTGTAGTGTGAAATCTGAAAGTTTGTCAGAAGTAACAAATTTCGCTACACTCTGACTTAATTTAGCAAAAGAATTAATAAAACCGGAAAATCGAAAGTTAATTTAGTGACTGAAGTTAATAGTGAGCTTTCTTTCTGAAGCACATCGAAATCCAGTAAAATACGGTTAGTCTTGGACTACCTCAACAATCATTTCAAAAGCAACTTGACTCTACGCAATTTAGAAACAAGAGATTTAACTTTGAACTTGAATTAAATGATTCTGAACTATTAAGAATAGTAAAATTTAGTACGTACCAAGCTGAGCTGCAGTCACAGGTAAGCTAAAATATGCTAACAAAACTCGCACTCTAAATTTGTGCTCGTGTAACCTAAATATTGTAGCCAGCTACTGAACTTTGAAATTAAAGCAGTGAAATCTAATTATATTATTTTAATGCTGGCGTTTGAATTTCAACGACACTCGGGTTCATTTCGGAAAAGGAAGGGACCCTGCTTGGCAATGCAATTGGGACAATGAGCAACAAAGGTTCATGCTAAGTTGCTGTAATTTTGCGAGGCAAATGGAACAATTTGAAAAGCTGAGGTCTGCCATACAGTTCTGAAACTTTACGTGCTTTTAGTCTTCCTTGTTGGTTGATTGAAGGTTTGAAGCCGTCGATCGAGGAGGTGGCGACAGTCACTCATTGTCGGCCGTCGCTGTTGCAGAAGCTGGATGTTGGCGCGCCTTCTTCTCGACACGGTCACCAGGCGAAACGGGCTCTTGATGTGCGCCAGCTAATGCTTCCCGTCCGCGACACCATGTCAGAAACTATCATCGCGAGTCGAGCGCAATTACATGCTGCCAAACCCCGAAAGCGCGGTAACTCGCGGGAGCGTCACACAACACCTGCTCCACTCGCTACTCCCGCCAGACTCTCACTGCCCTGCCCGCGCTCCACGCGGCAGAGTTAACACTACCAAAGATCCTACACACTTTGATTCTTCACACGACCCATCGATGTAATCATTCGATAGCAGTTTTCCCTAGGCAAGACCCAGCGTAAAAATACAAATAATATTTACGAAACAAACCAATTATACATCGACATAAGTGCATAAATATATATATATACAAACAGTAAAACAATTACAATAAATAAAGATACAGAAATTGCATATCTTGAGGTAACAAAACAAGGAAAAAAAATAATAGTACAATAGATGGAAATAGGAGGATATGCATTTCCGGCGTTACAACCTCTCCTGTGAGTCCAGTTTTAGATTCCGATGCTTCACTTCAGGTTTACTGTCTCCCTTGGACCTTCTTATTGATGATGAAACACAGAAATTGCATCCGAATTTAATACAAAAGGCACAATGCCGACTTAAGTACAAGAGGACTGACACTCTAATTTTCTATGATTTGAACCTCTCCTGTGAGTCCAGTTTTAGATTTCGATGCTTCACTTCAGGTTTGCTGTATCCCTTGGACCTTATTATTGACGATGAAACACAGAAATTGCATCCGAATTTAATACAAAAGGCACAATGCCGACTTAAGTACAAGATGACTGACACTCTAACTTTCTATGATTTGAATCTCTCCTGGGGGTCCAGTTTTAGATTTCGATGCTTCACTTCAGGTTTACTGTATCCCTTGGACCTTCTTATTGACGATGAAACACAGAAATTGCATCCGAATTTAATACAAAGGGCACAATGCCGACTTAAGTACAAGAGGACTGACACTCTCACTATCTATGATTTGAACCACTCCTGTGAGTCCAGTTTTAGATTTGAACCTCTTCTGTGAGTCCAGTTTTAGATTCCGATGCTTCACTTCGGGTTTATGTATCCCTTGGACCTTCATATTAACGATGAAACACAGAAATTGAATCCGAATATAATACAAAAGCCACAATGCCGACTTAAGTACAAGAGGACTGACACTCTAACTGTCTATGATTTGAACATCTCCTGTGAGTCCAGTTTTAGTTTCCGATGCTTCACTTTAGGTTTACTGTATACCTTGGACCTTCTTATTGACGATGAAACACAAAAATTTCATCCGAATTTAATACAAAAGGCACAATGCGGACTAAAGTACACGAGGACTGACACTCTAACTTTCTATGATTTGAACCTCTCCTGTGAGTCCAGTTTTAGATTCCGATGCTTCACTTCAGGTTTATTGTATACCTTGGACCTTCTTATTGACGATGAAACACAGAAATTGCATCCGAATTTAAAAACAAAAGGCGCAATGCCGACTTAAGTACAAGAGGACTGACACTCTAACTTTCTATGATTGAACCCCTCCTGTGAGTCCAGTTTTAGATTTCGATGCTACACTTCAGGTTTACTGTATACCATGGACCTTCTTATTGACGATGAAACACAGAAATTGCATCCGAATGTAATACAAAAGGCACAATGCCGACTTAAGTACAAGAGGACCGACACTCTAACTTTCTATGATTTGAACCTCTCCTGTGAGTCCAGTTTTAGATTACGATGCTTCACTTCAGGTTTACCGTATCCCTAGGACCTTCTTATTTACGATGAAACACAGAAATTGCATCCGAATTTAATACAAAAGGCACAATGCCGACATAAGTACAAGAGGACTGACACTCTCACTTTCTAAGATTTGAACTGCTCCTGTGAGTCCAGTTTTAGATTCCGATGCTTCACTTCAGGTTTACTGTATCCCTTGGACCTTCTTATTGACGATGAAACACAGAAATTGCATCCGAATTTAATACAAGAGGCACAATGCCGACTTAAGTACAAGAGGACTGACACTCTAACTCTCTATGTTTTGAACCTCTCCTGTGAGTCCAGTTTTAGATTCCGATGCTTCACTTCAGGTTTACTGTATCCCTTGGTCCTTCTTATTGGCGATGAAACACAGATATTGCATCCAAATTAACTACAAAAGGCACAATGCCGACTTAAGTACAAGAGGACTGACACTCTCAATTTCTATGATTTGAACCTCTCCTGTGAGTCCAGTTTTAGATTCCGATGCTTCACTTCAGGTTTACTGTCTCCCTTGGACCTTCTTATTGACGATGAAACACAGAAATTGCAACCGAATTTAATACAAAAGGCACAATGCCGACTTAAGTACAAGAGGACTGACCCTCTCAATTTCTATGATTTGAACCTTACCTGTGTGTCTAGTTTTCGATTCCGATGCTTCACTTGAGGTTTACTGTGTCCCTTGGACCTTCTTATTGACGATGAAACACAGAAATTGCATCCGAATTTAACACAAAATACACAATGCGAACTTAAGAACAAGAGGACTGACACTAAAACTTTCTATGCTTGGAACCTCTCCTGAAAGTCCAGTGTTAGATTCCGATGCTGCACTTCAGGTTTACAGTATACCTTGGACCTTCTTATTGATGATGAAACACAGAAATTGCATCCGAATTTAATACAAAAGGCACAATGCCGACTTAAGTACAAGAGGACTGTCACTCTCACCTTCTATGATTTGAACCTCTCCTGTGAGTCCAGTTTTAAATTCCGATGCTTCACTTCAGGTTTACTGTATACCTTGGACCTTCTTATTGACGATGAACACAGAAATTGCATCCGAATTTAATACAAAAGGCACAATGCCGACTTATGTACAAGAGGATTGACACTCTCACGTTCTATGATTTGAACCTCTCCCGTGAGTCCAGTTTTAGATTCCGTTGCTTTACTTCAGGTTTACTGTATACCTTGGACCTTCTTGTTGGCGATGAAACACAGATATTGCATCCAAATTATCTACAAAAGGCACAATGCCGACTTAAGTACAAGAGGACTGACACTCTCACTTTCTATGATTTGAACCTCTGCTGTGAGTCCAGTTTTAGATTCCGATGCTTCACTTCAGGTTTACTGTCTCCCTTGGACCATTCTTATTGACGATGAAACACAGAAATTGCAACCGAATTTAATACAAAAGGCACAATGCCAACTTAAGTACAAGAGGACTGACACTCTCACTTTCTATGATTTGAACCTTACCTGTGTGTCTAGTTTTCGATTCCGATGCTTCACTTCAGGTTTACTGTGTCCCTTGGACCTTCTTATTGACGATGAAACACAGAATTTGCATCCGAATTTAATACAAAAGACACAATGCGAACTTAAGAACAAGAGGACTGACACTCTAACTTACTATGCTTAGAACCTCTCCTGAGAGTCCAGTAATAGATTCCGATGCTGCACTTCAGGTTTACAGTATACCTTGGACCTTCTTATTGATGATGATACACAGAAATTGCATCCGAATTTAATACAAAAGGCACAATGCCGACTTAAGTACAAGAGGACTGACACTCTAATTTTCTATGATTTGAACCTCCCCTGTGAGTCCAGTTTTAGGTTTCGATGCTTCACTTCAGGTTTGCTGTATCCCTTGGACCTTATTAATGACGATGAAATACAGAAATTGCATCCGAATTAAATCAAAAGGCACAATGCCGACTTAAGTACAAGAGGACTGACACTCTAACTTTCTATGATTTGAACCTCTCCTGAGAGTCCAGTTTTAGATTTCGATGCTTCACTTCAGGTTTACTGTATCCCTTGGACCTTCTTATTGACGATGAAACACAGAAATTGCATCCGAATTTAATACAAAGGGCACAATGCCGACTTAAGTACAAGAGGACTGACACTCTCACTATCTATGCTTTGAACCTCTCCTGTGAGTCCAGTTTTAGATTCCGATGCTTCACTTCAGGTTTACTGTATCCCTTGGTCCTTCTTATTGGCGATGAAACACAGAAATTGCAACCGAAATTTAATACAAAAGGCACAATGCCGACTTAAGTACAAGAGGACTGACACTCTCACTTTCTATGATTTGAACCTCTTCTGTGAGTCCGGTTTTAGATTCCGATGCTTCACTTCAGGTTTACTGTATCCCTTGGACCTTCATATTGACGATGAAACACAGAAATTGCATCCGAATATAATACAAAAGCCACAATGCCGACTTAAGTACAAGAGGACTGACACTCTAACTGTCTATGATTTGAACATCTCCTGTGAGTCCAGTTTTAGTTTCCGATGGTTCACTTTAGGTTTACTGTATACCTTGGACCTTCTTATTGACGATGAAACACAGAAATTGCATCCGAATTTAATATAAAAGGCACAATGCCAACTTAAGCACAAGAGGACTGACACTCTAATTTTCTATGATTTGAAGCTCTCCTGTAAGTCCAGTTTTAGATTCCGATGCTTAACTTCAGGTTTACTGTATCCCTTGGTCCTTCTTATTGGCGATGAAATAAAGAAATTGCAACCGAAATTTAATACAAAAGGCACAATGCCGACTTAAGTACAGGAGGACTGACACTCTCTTTTTCTATGATTTGAACCTCCTCTGTGAGTCCAGTTTTAGATTCCGATGCTTCACTTCAGGTTTACTGTATCCCTTGGACCTTCATGTTGACGATGAAACACAGAAATTTCATCCGAATATAATACAAAAGTCACAATTCCGACTTAAGTACAAGAGGACTGGCACTCTAACTATCTATGATTTGAACATCTCCTGTGAGTCCAGTTTTAGTTTCCGATGCTTCACTTCAGATTTACTGCATACCTTGGACCTTCTTATTGACGATGAAACACAGAAATTTCATCCGAATTTAATACAAAAGGCACAATGCCGACTTAAATACAAGAGGACTGACACTCTAACTTTCTATGATTTGATCCTGTCCTGTGTGTCCAGTTTTAGATTCCGATGCTTCTCTTCAGGTTTATTGTTTTCCTTGGACCTTCTTATTAACAATGAAACACAGAAATTGCATCGGAATTTAATACAAAAGGCGCAATGCCGACTTAAGTACAAGAGGACTGACATTATAACTTCCTATGATTGAACCTCTCCTGTGAGTCCAGTTTTAGATTTCGATGCTACACTTCAGGTTTACTGTATACCATGGAACTTCTTATTGACGATGAAACACAGAAATTGCACCCGAATTTAATACAAAAGGCAAAATGACGACTTAAGTACAAGAGGACTAACACTCTAACTTGCTATGATTTGAACCTCTCCTGTGAGTCCAGTTTTAGATTTCGATGCTTCACTTCAGGTTTACTATATACCTTGGAACTTCATATTTACGATGAAACACAGAAATTGCATCTGATTTAATACTAAAGGCACAAAGCCGACTTAAGTACAAGTGGACTGACACTCTATCTTTCTATGATTTGAACCTCTCCAGTGAGTCCAGTTTTGGATTCCGATGCTTCACTTCAGGTTTACTGTATCCCTTGGACCTTCTAATTGACGATGAAACACAGATATTGCATCCGAATTTAATATAAAAGGGCACAATGCCGACTTAAGTACAAGAGGACTGACACTCGAACTATCAATGATTGGAAGCTCTCCTGTGAGTCCAGTTTAAGATTACGATGCTTCACTTCAGGTTAACTGTATACCTTGGACCTTCGTATTGACGATGAAACACAGAAATTGCATCCGAATTTATTACAAAAGGCACAATGCCGATTTAAGTACATGAGGACTGAAACTCTCACTTTCTGTGATTTGAACCTCCCCTGTGAGTCCAGTGTTAGATTCCGATGCTTCACTTCAGGTTTACTGTACCCCTTGGACCTTCTTATTGACGATGAAACACAGAAATTGCATCCGAATTTAATACAAAAGGCACAATGCCGACTTAAGTACAAGAGGACTGACACTCTAACTTTCTATGATTTGAGACTCTCCTGTGAGTTTAGTTTTCGATTCCGATGCTTCACTTCAGGTTTACTGTATATCTTGGACCTTCTTATTGACGATGAAACACAGAAATTGCAACAGAATTTAATACTAAAGGCACAATGCCGACTTAAGTACAAGAGGACTGACACTCTAAATTTCTATGATTGGAACCACTCCTGTGAGTCCAGTTTTAGATTACGATGCTCCACATCGGGTTTACTGTATACATTGACCTTCTTATTGACGATGAGACACAGAAATTGCATCCGAATTTAATACAAAAGGCACAATGCCGTCTGAAGTATAAGAGGACTGACACTCTCACTTTCTACGATTTGATCCCCTGCTGTGAGTCCAGTTTTAGATTCCGATGCTTCACTTCCGGTTTACTGTATCCCTTGGACCTTCTTAATGACGATGAAACACAGAAATTGCATCCGAATTTAATACAAAAGGCACAATGCCGACTTCAGTACATGAGGACTGAAACTCTCACTTTCTATGATTTGAACCTCCCCTGTGAGTCCAGTTTTAGAATCCGATGCTTCACTTCAGGTTTACTGTATACCTTGGACCTTTTTATTGAAGATGAAACACAGAAATTGCATCCGAATTTAATACAAAGGGCACAATGCCGACTTATGTACAAGAGGACTGACACTTTAACTTTCTACGATTTGAACCTCTCCTGTGAGTTTAGTTTTAGATTCCGATTCTTCACTTCAGGTTCACTGTATACCTTGGACCTTCTTATTGACGATGAAATACAGAAATTGGATCCGAATTTAACACAAAAGGCACAATGCCGACTAAGGGTACAAGAGGACTGACACTCTAACTTTCTATGATTTGAACCTCTCGTGTGAGTCCAGCTTTAGATTCCGATGCTTCACTTCAGGTTTACTGTATCCCTTGGACCTTCTAATTGACGATGAAACACAGAAAATGCATCCGAATTTAATACAAAAGGGCACAATGCCGACTTAAGTACAAGAGGACTGACACTCGAAATATCAATGTTTGGAAGCTCTCCTGTGAGTCCAGTTTAAGATTACGATGCTTCACTTCAGGTTTACTGTATACCTTGGACCTTCGTATTGACGATGAAACACAGAAATTGCATCCGAATTTAATACAAAAGGCACAATGCCGACTTAAGTACATGAGGACTGAAACTCTCACTTTCCATGATTTGAACCTCTCCTGTGAGCTTAGTTTTAGATTCCGATGCTTCACTTCAGGTTTACTGTATCCCTTGGAGCTTGTTATTGACGATGAAACACAGAAATTGCATCTGAATTTAATACAAAAGGCACAAAGCCGACTAAAGTACAAGAGGACTGATACTCTAACTTTCTATGATTTGAACCTCTTCTGTGAGTATAGTTTTAGATTCCGATGCTTCACTTCAGGTTTACTGTATACCTTGGACCTTCTTATTGACGATGAACCACAGAAATTGCATCCGAATTTAATACAAAAGGGACAATGCCGACATAAGTACAAGAGGACTGACACTCTAAATTTCTATGATTTAAACCTTTCCTGTGAGTTTAGTTTTAGATTCCGATGCTTCACTTCAGGTTTACTGTATACCTTAGACCTTCTTATTGACGATGAAACACAGAAATTGCAACCGATTTTAATACTAAAGGCACAATGCCGACTTAAGTACAAGAGGACTGACACTCTATATTTCTATGATATGAACCTCTCCTGTGAGTCCAGTTTAGGATTCCGATGGTTCACTTCAGGTATACTGTATCCTTTGGACCTTCTTATTGACGATGAAACACAGAAATTGCATCCGAATTTAATAAAAAAGGCACAATGCCGACTTAAGTACAATAGGACTGACACTCTAAATTTCTATGATTGGAACCTCTCATGTGAGTCCAGTTTTAGATTCCGATGCTTCACTCAGGTTTACTGTATACCTTGGGCCTTCTTATTGACGATGAAACACAGAAAATGCATCCGAATTTAATGCAAAAGGCACAATGCCGACTTAAGTACAAGAGGACTGACACTCTCACTTTCTATGATTTGATCCCCTCCTGTGAGTCCAGTTTTTGATTCCGATGCAGCACTTCAGGTTTATCGTATACCTGGGACCTTCTTATTGAAGATGAAACACAGAAATTGCATCCGAATTTAATACAAAGGGCACAATGCCGACTTAAGTACATGAGGACTGACACCCTCACTTTCTATGATTTGAACCTCTCCTGTCAGTCCAGTTTTTCATTCCGATGCTTCACTTCAGGTTTACTGTATCCCTTGGACCTTCTTATTGACGATGAAACACAGAAATTGCACCCGAATTTAATACAAAAGGCAAAATGACGACTTAAGTACAAGAGGACTGACACTCTCACTTTCTATGATTTGAACCTCTCCTGTGAGTCTAGTTTTAGATTCCGATGCTTCACTTCAGGTTTACTGTATCTCTAGGACCTTCTTATTGACGATGAAACACAGAAATTGCATCCCAATTTAATACAAAAGGCACAATGCCGACTTAAGTACAAGAGGAATGACACTCTTAATTTCTATGATCGGAACCTCTCCTGTGAGTCCAGTTTTAGATCACGATGCTTCACTTCAGGTTTACTGTATACATTGGACCTTCTTATTGACGATGAAACACAGAAATTGCATCCGAATTTAATACAAAAGGCACAATGGAGTCTGAAGTACAAGAGGACTCACACTCTCACTTTTTACGATTTGAACCCCTCCTGTGAGTCCAGTTTTAGAATCCGATGCTTCACTTCCGGTTTACTGTATCCCTTGGACCTTCTTAATGACGATGAAACACAGAAATTGCATCCGAATTTAATACAAAAGGCACAATGCCGACTTAAGTACATGAGGACTGACACTCGAAATATCAATGATTGGAAGCTCTCCTGTGAGTCCAGTTTAAGATTACGATGCTTCACTTCAGGCTTACTGTATACCTTGGACCTTCGTATTGACGATGAAACACAGAAATTGCATCCGAATTTAATACAAAAGGCACAATGCCGACTTAAGTACATGAGGACTGAAACTCTCACTTTCCATGATTTGAACCTCTCCTGAGAGCTTAGTTTTAGATTCTGATGCTTCACTTCAGGTTTACTGTATCCCTTGGAGCTTGTTATTGACGATGAAACACAGAAATTGCATCTGAATTAAATGCAAAAGGCACATTGCCGACTTAAGTACAAGAGGACTGACACTCTAACTTTGTATGATTGGAACCTCTCCTGTGAGCCCAGTTTTAGATTCTGATGCTTTACTTCAGGTTTACTGTATACCTTGGACCTTCTTATTGACGATGAAACACAGATACTGCATCCGAATTTAATACAAAAGGCACAATGCCGACTAAAGTACAAGAGGACTGATACTCTAACTTTCTATGATTTGAACCTCTTCTGTGAGTATAGTTTTAGATTCCGATGCTTCACTTCAGGTTTACTGTATACCTTGGACCTTCTTATTGACGATGAACCACAGAAATTGCATCCGAATTTAATACAAAAGGCACAATGCCGACATAAGTACAAGAGGACTGACACTCTAAATTTCTATGATTTAAACCTTTCCTGTGAGTTTAGTTTTAGATTCCGATGCTTCACTTCAGGTTTACTGTATACCTTAGACCTTCTTATTGACGATGAAACACAGAAATTGCAACCGATTTTAATACTAAAGGCACAATGCTGACTTAAGTACAAGAGGACTGACACTCTATATTTCTATGATATGAACCTCTCCTGTGAGTCCAGTTTAGGATTCCGATGGTTCACTTCAGGTATACTGTATCCTTTGGACCTTCTTATTGACGATGAAACACAGAAATTGCATCCGAATTCAATAAAAAAGGCACAATGCCGACTTAAGTACAATTGGACTGACACTCTAAATTTCTATGATTGGAACCTCTCCTGTGAGTCCAGTTTTAGAGTCCGATGCTTCACTCAGGTTTACTGTATACCTTGGGCCTTCTTATTGACGATGAAACACAGAAATTGCATCCGAATTTAATGCAAAAGGCACAATGCCGACTTAAGTACAAGAGGACTGACACACTCACTTTCTATGATTTGATCCCCTCCTGTGAGCCCAGTTTTTGATTCCGATGCTTCACTTCAGGTTTATCGTATACCTGGGACCTTCTTATTGACGATGAAACACAGAAATTGCATCCGAATTTAATACAAAGGGCACAATGCCGACTTAAGTACATGAGGACTGACACTCTCATTTTCTATGATTTGAACCTCTCCTGTCAGTCCAGTTTTTGATTCCGATGCTTCACTTCAGGTTTACTGTATCCCTTGGACCTTCTTATTGACGAAGAAACACAGAAATTGCACCCGAATTTAATACAAAAGGCAAAATGACGACTTAAGTACAAGAGGACTGACATTCTCACTTTCTATGAATTGAACCTCTCCTGTGAGTCTAGTTTTAGATTCCGATGCTTCACTTCAGGTTTACTGTATCTCTAGGACCTTCTTATTGACGATGAAACACAGAAATTGCATCCGAATTTAATACAAAAGGCACAATGCCGTCTGAAGTACAAGAGGACTCACACTCTCACTTTCTACGATTTGAACCCCTCCTGTGAGTCCAGTTTTAGATTCCGATGCTTCACTTCCGGTTTACTGTATCCCTTGGACCTTCTTAATGACGATGAAACACAGAAATTGCATCCGAATTTAATACAAAAGGCACAATGCCGACTTAAGTACATGAGGACTGAAACTCTCACTTTCTATGATTTGAACCTCTCCGGTGAGTCCAGTTTTTGATTCCGATGCTTCACTTCAGGTTTACTGTATCCCTTGGACCTTCTTAGTGACGATAAAACACAGAAATTGCACCCGAATGTAATACAAAAGGCACAATGCCGACTTAAGTACAAGAGGACTGACACTCTAATTTTCTATGATTTGAGACTCTCCTGTGAGTTTAGTTTTCGATTCCGATGCTTCACTTCAGGTTTACTGTATACCTTGGACCTTCTTATTGACGATGAAACACAGAAATTGAATCCGAATTTAATACTAAAGGCACAATGCCGACTTAAGTAGAAGAGGACTGACACTCTATATTTCTATGATATGAACCTCTCCTGTAGGTCCAGTTTAGGATTCCGATGGTTCACTTCAGGTATACTGTATCCTTTGGACCTTCTTATTGACGATGAAACACAGAAATTGCATCCGAATTTAATTCAAAAGGCACAATGCCGACTTAAGTACATGAGGACTGAAACTCTCACTTACTATGATTTAAACCTCCCCTGTGAGTCCAGTTTTAGAATCCGATGCTTCACTTCAGGTTTACTGTATACCTTGGACCTTCTTAGTGACGATGAAACACAGAAATTGCATCCGAATTTAGTACAAAAGGCACAATGCCGACTTAAGTACATGAGGACTGAAACCCTCGTTTTCCATGATTTGAACCTCTCCTGTGAGCTTAGTTTTAGATTCCGATGCTTCACTTCAGGTTTACTGTATCCCTTGGAGCTTGTTATTGACGATGAAACACAGAAATTGCATCTGAATTAAATGCAAAAGGCACAATGCCGACTTAAGTACAAGAGGACTGACACTCTAACTTTCTATGATTGGAACCCCTCCTGTGAGTCCAGTTTTAGATTCCGATGCTTCACTCAGGTATACTGTATACCTTGGGCCTTCTTATTGACGATGAAACACAGAAATTGCACCCGAATTTAATACAAAAGGCACAATGCCGACTTAAGTACAAGAGGACTGACACTCTCACTTTCTATGATTTGAACCTCTCCTGTGAGTCTAGTTTTAGATTCCGATGCTTCACTTCAGGTTTACTGTATCTCTAGGACTTTCTTATTGACGACGAAACACAGAAATTGCATCCCAATTTAATACAAAAGGCACAATGCCGTCTGAAGTACAAGAGGACTGACACTCTCACTTTCTATGATTTGAACCTCTCCAGTGAGTCCAGCTTTGGATTCCGATGCTTCACTTCAGGTTTACTGCATCCCTTGGACCTTCTAATTGACGATGAAACACAGATATTGCATCCGAATTTAATATAAAAGGGCACACTGCCGACTTAAGTACAAGAGGACTGACACTCGAACTATCAATGATTGGAAGCTCTCCTGTGAGTCCAGTTTAAGATTACGATGCTTCACTTCAGGTTAACTGTATACCTTTTACCTTCGTATTGACGATGAAACACAGAAATTGCATCCGAATTTATTACAAAAGGCACAATGCCGATTTAAGTACATGAGGGCTGAAACTCTCACTTTCTGTGATTTGAACCTCCCCTGTGAGTCCAGTGTTAGATTCCGATGCTTCACTTCAGGTTTACTGTACCCCTTGGACCTTCTTATTTACGATGAAACACAGAAATTGCATCCGAATTTAATACAAAAGGCACAATGCCGACTTAAGTACAAGAGGACTGACACTCTAACTTTCTATGATTTGAGACTCTCCTGTGAGTTTAGTTTTCGATTCCGATGCTTCACTTCAGGTTTACTGTATATCTTGGACCTTCTTATTGACGATGAAACACAGAAATTGAAACAGAATTTAATACTAAAGGCAAAATGCCGACTTAAGTACAAGAGGACTGACACTCTATATTTCTATGATATGAACCTCTCCTGTGAGACCAGTTTAGGATTCCGATGGTTCACTTCAGGTATACTGTATCCTTTGGACCTTCTTATTGACGATGAAACACAGAAATTGCATCCGAATTTAATTCAAAAGGCACAATGCCGACTTAAGTACATGAGGACTGACACTCTCACTTTCTATCATTTGAACCTCTCCTGTGAGTCTAGTGTTAGATTCCGATGCTTCACTTCTGGTTTACTGTATCTCTAGGACCTTCTTATTGACGATGAAACACAGAAATTGCATCCGAATTTAATACAAAAGACACAATGCCGACTTAAGTACAAGAGGACTGACACTCTAAATTTCTATGATTGGAACCACTCCTGTGAGTCCAGTTTTAGATTACGATGCTCCACATAAGGTTTACTGTATACATTGACCTTCTTATTGACGATGAGACACAGAAATTGCATCCGAATTTAATACAAAAGGCACAATGCCGTCTGAAGTATAAGAGGACTGACACTCTCACTTTCTATGATTTGATCCCCTCCTGTGAGTCCAGTTTTAGATTCCGATGCTTCACTTCCGGTTTACTGTATCCCTTGGACCTTCTTAATGACGATGAAACACAAAAATTGCATCCGAATTTAATACAAAAGGCACAATGCCGACTTCAGTACATGAGGACTGAAACTCTCACTTTCTATGATTTGAACCTCCCCTGTGAGTCCAGTTTTAGAATCCGATGCTTCACTTCAGGTTTACTGTATACCTTAACCTTTTTATTGAAGATGAAACACAGAAATTGCATCCGAATTTAATACAAAGGGCACAATGCCGACTTAAGTACATGAGGACTGACACTCTCACTTTCTAGGATTTGAACCTTTCCTGTGAGTCCAGTTTTTGATTCCGATGCTTCACTTGAGGTTTACTGTATCCCTTGGACCTTCTTATTGACGATGAAACACAGATATTGCAACCGAATTTAATACAAAAGGTACAATGCCGACTTATGTACAAGAGGACTGACACTTTAACTTTCTACGAATTGAACCTCTCCTGTGAGTTTAGTTTTAGATTCCGATTCTTCACTTCAGGTTCACTGTATACCTTGGACCTTCTTATTGACGATGAAATACCGAAATTGGATCCGAATTTAACACAAAAGGCACAATGCCGACTAAGGGTACAAGAGGACTGACACTCTAACTTTCTATGATTTGAACCTCTCGTGTGAGTCCAGCTTTAGATTCCGATGCTTCACTTCAGGTTTACTGTATCCCTTGGACCTTCTAATCGACGGTGAAACACAGAAAATGCATCCGAATTTAATACAAAAGGGCACAATGCCGACTTAAGTACAAGAGGACTGACACTCGAAATATCAATGATTGGAAGCTCTCCTGTGAGTCCAGTTTAAGATTACGATGCTTCACTTCAGGTTTACTGTATACCTTGGACCTTCGTATTGACGATGAAACACAGAAATTGCATCCGAATTTAATTCAAAAGGCACAATGCCGACTTAAGTACATGAGGACTGAAACTCTCACTTTCCATGATTTGAACCTCTCCTGTGAGCTTAGTTTTAGATTCCGATGCTTCACTTCAGGTTTACTGTATCCCTTGGAGCTTGTTATTGACGATGAAACACAGAAATTGCATCTGAATTAAATGCAAAAGGCACAATGTCGACTTAAGTACAAGAGGACTGACACTCTAACTTTCTATGATTGGAACCTCTCCTGTGAGCCCAGTGTTAGATTCTGATGCTTTACTTCAGGTTTACTGTATACCTTGGACCTTCTTATTGACGATGAAACACAGATATTGCATCCGAATTTAATACAAAAGGCACAATGCCGACTAAAGTACAAGAGGACTGATACTCTAACTTTCTATGATTTGAACCTCTTCTGTGAGTATAGTTTTAGATTCCGATGCTTCACTTCAGGTTTACTGTATACCTTGGACCTTCTTATTGACGATGAACCACAGAAATTGCATCCGAATTTAATACAAAAGGCACAATGCCGACATAAGTACAAGAGGACTGACACTCTAAATTTCTATGATTTAAACCTTTCCTGTGAGTTTAGTTTTAGATTCCGATGCCTCACTTCAGGTTTACTGTTTACCTTAGACCTTCTTATTGACGATGAAACACAGAAATTGCACCCGAATTTAATACAAAAGGCAAAATGACGACTTAAGTACAAGAGGACTGACACTCTCACTTTCTATGATTTGAACCTCTCCTGTGAGTCTAGTTTTAGATTCCGATGCTTCACTTCAGGTTTACTGTATCTCTAGGACCTTCTTATTGACGATGAAACACAGAAATTGCATCCCAATTTAATACAAAAGGCACAATGCCGACTTAAGTACAAGAGGAATGACACTCTTAATTTCTATGATCGGAACCTCTCCTGTGAGTCCAGTTTTAGATCACGATGCTTCACTTCAGGTTTACTGTATACATTGGACCTTCTTATTGACGTTGAAACACAGAAATTGCATCCGAATTTAATACAAAAGGCACAATGCCGACTTAAGTACATGAGGACTGAAACTCTCACTTTCTATGATTTGAACCTCCCCTGTGAGTCCAGTTTTAGAATCCGATGCTTCACTTCAGGTTTACTGTATACCTTGGACCTTCTTAGTGACGATGAAACACAGAAATTGCATCCGAATTTAATACAAAAGGCACAATGCCGACTTAAGTACATGAGGACTGAAACTCTCACTTTCCATGATTTGAACCTCTCCTGTGAGCTTAGTTTTAGATTCCGATGCTTCACTTCAGGTTTACTGTATCCCTTGGAGCTTGTTATTGATGATGAAACACAGAAATTGCATCTGAATTAAATGCAAAAGGCACAATGCCGACTTAAGTACAAGAGGACTGACACTCTAACTTTCTATGATTGGAACCTCTCCTGTGAGCCCAGTTTTAGATTCTGATGCTTCACTTCAGGTTTACTGTATACCTTGGACCTTCTTATTGACGATGAAACACAGATATTGCATCCGAATTTAATACAAAAGGCACAATGCCGACTTAAGTACAAGAGGACTGACACTCTATATTTCTATGATATGAACCTCTCCTGTGAGTCCAGTTTAGGATTCCGATGGTTCACTTCAGGTATACTGTATCCTTTAGGCCTTCTTATTGACGATGAAACACAGAAATTGCATCCGAATTTAATAAAAAAGGCACAATGTCGACTTTAGTACAAGAGGACTGACACTCTAAATTTCTATGATTGGAACCTCTCCTGTTAGTCCAGTTTTAGATTCCGATGCTTCACTCAGGTATACTGTATACCTTGGGCCTTCTTATTGACGATGAAACACAGAAATTGCATCCGAATTTAATACAAAAGGCACAATGCCGACTTAAGTAGAAGAGGACTGACACTCTCACTTTCTATGATTTGAACCTCTCCTGTGAGTCTAGTTTTAGATTCCGATGCTTCACTTCAGGTTTACTGTATCTCTAGGACTTTCTTATTGACGATGAAACACAGAAATTGCATCCCAATTTAATACAAAAGGCACAATGCCGTCTGAAGTATAAGAGGACTGACACTCTCACTTTCTATGATTTGATCCCCTCCTGTGAGTCCAGTTTTAGATTCCGATGCTTCACTTCCGGTTTACTGTATCCCTTGGACCTTCTTAATGACGATGAAACACAAAAATTGCATCCGAATTTAATACAAAAAGGCACAATGCCGACTTCAGTACATGAGGACTGAAACTCTCACTTTCTATGATTTGAACCTCCCCTGTGAGTCCAGTTTTAGAATCCGATGCTTCACTTCAGGTTTACTGTATACCTTAACCTTTTTATTGAAGATGAAACACAGAAATTGCATCCGAATTTAATACAAAGGGCACAATGCCGACTTAAGTACATGAGGACTGACACTCTCACTTTCTAGGATTTGAACCTTTCCTGTGAGTCCAGTTTTTGATTCCGATGCTTCACTTGAGGTTTACTGTATCCCTTGGACCTTCTTATTGACGATGAAACACAGATATTGCAACCGAATTTAATACAAAAGGTACAATGCCGACTTATGTACAAGAGGACTGACACTTTAACTTTCTACGAATTGAACCTCTCCTGTGAGTTTAGTTTTAGATTCCGATTCTTCACTTCAGGTTCACTGTATACCTTGGACCTTCTTATTGACGATGAAATACCGAAATTGGATCCGAATTTAACACAAAAGGCACAATGCCGACTAAGGGTACAAGAGGACTGACACTCTACTTTCTATGATTTGAACCTCTCGTGTGAGTCCAGCTTTAGATTCCGATGCTTCACTTCAGGTTTACTGTATCCCTTGGACCTTCTAATCGACGGTGAAACACAGAAAATGCATCGAATTTAATACAAAAGGGCACAATGCCGACTTAAGTACAAGAGGACTGACACTCGAAATATCAATGATTGGAAGCTCTCCTGTGAGTCCAGTTTAAGATTACGATGCTTCACTTCAGGTTTACTGTATACCTTGGACCTTCGTATTGACGATGAAACACAGAAATTGCATCCGAATTTAATTCAAAAGGCACAATGCCGACTTAAGTACATGAGGACTGAAACTCTCACTTTCCATGATTTGAACCTCTCCTGTGAGCTTAGTTTTAGATTCCGATGCTTCACTTCAGGTTTACTGTATCCCTTGGAGCTTGTTATTGACGATGAAACACAGAAATTGCATCTGAATTAAATGCAAAAGGCACAATGTCGACTTAAGTACAAGAGGACTGACACTCTAACTTTCTATGATTGGAACCTCTCCTGTGAGCCCAGTGTTAGATTCTGATGCTTTACTTCAGGTTTACTGTATACCTTGGACCTTCTTATTGACGATGAAACACAGATATTGCATCCGAATTTAATACAAAAGGCACAATGCCGACTAAAGTACAAGAGGACTGATACTCTAACTTTCTATGATTTGAAACCTCTTCTGTGAGTATAGTTTTAGATTCCGATGCTTCACTTCAGGTTTACTGTATACCTTGGACCTTCTTATTGACGATGAACCACAGAAATTGCATCCGAATTTAATACAAAAGGCACAATGCCGACATAAGTACAAGAGGACTGACACTCTAAATTTCTATGATTTAAACCTTTCCTGTGAGTTTAGTTTTAGATTCCGATGCCTCACTTCAGGTTTACTGTTTACCTTAGACCTTCTTATTGACGATGAAACACAGAAATTGCACCCGAATTTAATACAAAAGGCAAAATGACGACTTAAGTACAAGAGGACTGACACTCTCACTTTCTATGATTTGAACCTCTCCTGTGAGTCTAGTTTTAGATTCCGATGCTTCACTTCAGGTTTACTGTATCTCTAGGACCTTCTTATTGACGATGAAACACAGAAATTGCATCCCAATTTAATACAAAAGGCACAATGCCGACTTAAGTACAAGAGGAATGACACTCTTAATTTCTATGATCGGAACCTCTCCTGTGAGTCCAGTTTTAGATCACGATGCTTCACTTCAGGTTTACTGTATCACATTGGACCTTCTTATTGACGTTGAAACACAGAAATTGCATCCGAATTTAATACAAAAGGCACAATGCCGACTTAAGTACATGAGGACTGAAACTCTCACTTTCTATGATTTGAACCTCCCCTGTGAGTCCAGTTTTAGAATCCGATGCTTCACTTCAGGTTTACTGTATACCTTGGACCTTCTTAGTGACGATGAACACAGAAATTGCATCCGAATTTAATACAAAAGGCACAATGCCGACTTAAGTACATGAGGACTGAAACTCTCACTTTCCATGATTTGAACCTCTCCTGTGAGCTTAGTTTTAGATTCCGATGCTTCACTTCAGGTTTACTGTATCCCTTGGAGCTTGTTATTGACGATGAAACACAGAAATTGCATCTGAATTAAATGCAAAAGGCACAATGCCGACTTAAGTACAAGAGGACTGACACTCTAACTTTCTATGATTGGAACCTCTCCTGTGAGCCCAGTTTTAGATTCTGATGCTTCACTTCAGGTTTACTGTATACCTTGGACCTTCTTATTGACGATGAAACACAGATATTGCATCCGAATTTAATACAAAAGGCACAATGCCGACTTAAGTACAAGAGGACTGACACTCTATATTTCTATGATATGAACCTCTCCTGTGAGTCCAGTTTAGGATTCCGATGGTTCACTTCAGGTATACTGTATCCTTTAGGCCTTCTTATTGACGATGAAACACAGAAATTGCATCCGAATTTAATAAAAAAGGCACAATGTCGACTTTAGTACAAGAGGACTGACACTCTAAATTTCTATGATTGGAACCTCTCCTGTTAGTCCAGTTTTAGATTCCGATGCTTCACTCAGGTATACTGTATACCTTGGGCCTTCTTATTGACGATGAAACACAGAAATTGCATCCGAATTTAATACAAAAGGCACAATGCCGACTTAAGTAGAAGAGGACTGACACTCTCACTTTCTATGATTTGAACCTCTCCTGTGAGTCTAGTTTTAGATTCCGATGCTTCACTTCAGGTTTACTGTATCTCTAGGACTTTCTTATTGACGATGAAACACAGAAATTGCATCCCAATTTAATACAAAAGGCACAATGCCGTCTGAAGTACAAGAGGACTGACACTCTCACTTTCTATGATTTGATCCCCTCCTGTGAGTCCAGTTTTAGATTCCGATGCTTCACTTCCGGTTTACTGTATCCCTTGGACCTTCTTATTGACGATGAAATACCGAAATTGGATCCGAATTTAACACAAAAGGCACAATGCCGACTAAGGGTACAAGAGGACTGACACTCTAACTTTCTATGATTTGAACCTCTCGTGTGAGTCCAGCTTTAGATTCCGATGCTTCACTTCAGGTTTACTGTATCCCTTGGACCTTCTAATTGACGGTGAAACACAGAAAATGCATCCGAAATTAATACAAAAGGGCACAATGCCGACTTAAGTACAAGAGGACTGACACTCGAAATATCAATGATTGGAAGCTCTCCTGTGAGTCCAGTTTAAGATTACGATGCTTCACTTCAGGTTTACTGTATCCCTTGGACCTTCTAATTGACGGTGAAACACAGAAAATGCATCCGAATTTAATACTAAAGGCACAATGCCGACTTAAGTAGAAGAGGACTGACACTCTATATTTCTATGATATGAACCTCTCCTGTGGGTCCAGTTTAGGATTCCGATGGTTCACTTCAGGTATACTGTATCCTTTGGACCTTCTTATTGACGATGAAACACAGAAATTGCATCCGAATTTAATACAAAAGGCACAATGCCGACTTAAGTACATGAGGACTGAAACTCTCACTTTCTATGATTTGAACCTCCCCTGTGAGTCCAGTTTTAGAATCCGATGCTTCACTTCAGGTTTACTGTATACCTTGGACCTTCTTAGTGACGATGAAACACAGAAATTCCTTCCGAATTTAATACAAAAGGCACAATGCCGACTTAAGTACATGAGGACTGAAACTCTCACTTTCCATGATTTGAACCTCTCCTGTGAGCTTAGTTTTAGATTCCGATGCTTCACTTCAGGTTTACTGTATCCCTTGGAGCTTGTTATTGACGATGAAACACAGAAATTGCATCTGAATTAAATGCAAAAGGCACAATGCCGACTTAAGTACAAGAGGACTGACACTCTAACTTTCTATGATTGGAACCTCTCCTGTGAGCCCAGTTTTAGATTCTGATGCTTCACTTCAGGTTTACTGTATACCTTGGACCTTCTTATTGACGATGAAACACAGATATTGCATCCGAATTTAATAAAAAAGGCACAATGTCGACTTTAGTACAAGAGGACTGACACTCTAAATTTCTATGATTGGAACCTCTCCTGTGAGTCCAGTTTTAGATTCCAATGCTTCATTCAGGTATACTGTATACCTTGGGCCTTCTTATTGACGATGAAACACAGAAATTGCATCCGAATTTAATACAAAAGGCACAATGCCGACTTAAGTACAAGAGGACTGACACTCTCACTTTCTATGATTTGAACCTCTCCTGTGAGTCTAGTTTTAGATTCCGATGCTTCACTTCAGGTTTACTGTATCTCTAGGACTTTCTTATTGACGATGAAACACAGAAATTGCATCCGAATTTAATACAAAAGGCACAATGCCGTCTGAAGTACAAGAGGACTGACACTCTCACATTCTACGATTTGAACCCCTCCTGAGAGTCCAGTTTTGAGATTCCGATGCTTCACTTCAGGTTTACCGTATACCTGGGACCTTCTTATTGACGATGAAACACAGAAATTGCATCCGAATTTAATATAAAAGGGCACAATGCCGACTTAAGTACAAGAGGACTGACACTCGAACTATCAATGATTGGAAGCTCTCCTGTGAGTCCAGTTTAAGATTACGATGCTTCAATTCAGGTTAACTGTATACCTTTTACCTTCGTATTGACGATGAAACACAGAAATTGCATCCGAATTTATTACAAAAGGCACAATGCCGATTTAAGTACATGAGGACTGAAACTCTCACTTTCTGTGATTTGAACTTCCCCTGTGAGTCCAGTGTTACATTCCGATGCTTCACTTCAGGTTTACTGTACCCCTTGGACCTTCTTATTGACGATGAAACACAGAAATTGCATCCGAATTTAATACAAAAGGCACAATGCCGACTTAAGTACAAGAGGACTGACACTCTAACTTTCTATGATTTGAGACTCTCCTGTGAGTTTAGTTTTCGATTCCGATGCTTCACTTCAGGTTTACTGTATATCTTGGACCTTTTTATTGACGATGAAACACAGAAACTGCAACAGAACTTAATACTAAAGGCACAATGCCGACTTAAGTACAAGAGGACTGACACTCTATATTTCTATGATACGAATCTCTCCTGTGAGTCCAGTTTACGATTCCGATGGTTCACTTCAGGTATACTGTATCCTTTGGACCTTCTTATTGACGATGAAACACAGAAATTGCATCCGAATTTAATTCAAAAGGCACAATGCCGACTTAAGTACAAGACGACTGACACTCTCACTTTCTATCATTTGAACCTCTCCTGTGAGTCTAGTGTTAGATTCCGATGCTTCACTTCTGGTTTACTGTATCTCTAGGACCTTCTTATTGACGATGAAACACAGAAATTGCATCCGAATTTAATACAAAAGGCACAATGCCGACTTAAGTACAAGAGGACTGACACTCTAAATTTCTATGATTGGAACCACTCCTGTGAGTCCAGTTTTAGATTACGATGCTCCACATAAGGTTTACTGTATACATTGACCTTCTTATTGACGATGAGACACAGAAATTGCATCCGAATTTAATACAAAAGGCACAATGCCGTCTGAAGTATAAGAGGACTGACACTCTCACTTTCTATGATTTGATCCCCTCCTGTGAGTCCAGTTTTAGATTCCGATGCTTCACTTCCGGTTTACTGTATCCCTTGGACCTTCTTAATGACGATGAAACACAAAAATTGCATCCGAATTTAATACAAAAGGCACAATGCCGACTTCAGTACATGAGGACTGAAACTCTCACTTTCTATGATTTGAACCTCCCCTGTGAGTCCAGTTTTAGAATCCGATGCTTCACTTCAGGTTTACTGTATACCTTAACCTTTTTATTCAAGATGAAACACAGAAATTGCATCCGAATTTAATACAAAGGGCACAATGCCGACTTAAGTACATGAGGACTGACACTCTCACTTTCTAGGATTTGAACCTTTCCTGTCAGTCCAGTTTTTGATTCCGATGCTTCACTTGAGGTTTACTGTATCCCTTGGACCTTCTTATTGACGATGAAACACAGATATTGCACCCGAATTTAATACAAAAGGTACAATGCCGACTTATGTACAAGGGGACTGACACTTTAACTTTCTACGATTTGAACCTCTCCTGTGAGTTTAGTTGTAGATTCCGATTCTTCACTTCAGGTTCACTGTATACCTTGGACCTTCTTATTGACGATGAAATACCGAAATTGGATCCGAATTTAACACAAAAGGCACAATGCCGACTAAGGGTACAAGAGGACTGACACTCTAACTTTCTATGATTTGAACCTCTCGTGTGAGTCCAGCTTTAGATTCCGATGCTTCACTTCAGGTTTACTGTATCCCTTGGACCTTCTAATTGACGATGAAACACAGAAAATGCATCCGAATTTAATACAAAAGGGCACAATGCCGACTTAAGTACAAGAGGACTGACACTCGAAATATCAATGATTGGAAGCTCTCCTGTGAGTCCAGTTTAAGATTACGATGCTTCACTTCAGGTTTACTGTATACCTTGGACCTTCGTATTGACGATGAAACACAGCAATTGCATCCGAATTTAATACAAAATTCACAATGCCGACTTAAGTACATAAGGACTGAAACTCTCACTTTCCATGATTTGAACCTCTCCTGTGAGCTTAGTTTTAGATTCCGATGCTTCACTTCAGGTTTACTGTATCCCTTGGAGCTTGTTATTGACGATGAAACACAGAAATTGCATCTGAATTAAATGCAAAAGGCACAATGCCGACTTAAGTACAAGAGGACTGACACTCTAACTTTCTATGATTGGAACCTCTCCTGTGAGCCCAGTTTTAGATTCTAATGCTTTACTTCAGGTTTACTGTATACCTTGGACCTTCTTATTGACGATGAAACACAGATATTGCATCCGAATTTAATACAAAAGGCACAATGCCGACTAAAGTACAAGAGGACTGATACTCTAACTTTCTATGATTTGAACCTCTTCTGTGAGTATAGTTTTCGATTCCGATGCTTCACTTCAGGTTTACTGTATACCTTGGACCTTCTTATTGACGATGAACCACAGAAATTGCATCCGAATTTAATACAAAAGGCACAATGCCGACATAAGTACAAGAGGACTGACACTCTAAATTTCTATGATTTAAACCTTTCCTGTGAGTTTAGTTTTAGATTCCGATGCTTCACTTCAGGTTTACTGTTTACCTTAGACCTTCTTATTGACGATGAAACACAGAAATTGCAACCGATTTTAATACTAAAGGCACAATGCCGACTTAAGTACAAGAGGACTGACACTCTATATTTCTATGATATGAACCTCTCCTGTGAGTCCAGTTTAGGATTCCGATGGTTCACTTCAGGTATACTGTATCCTTTGGACCTTCTTATTGACGATGAAACACAGAAATTGCATCCGAATTTAATAAAAAAGGCACAATGCCGACTTAAGTACAATAGGACTGACACTCTAAATTTCTATGATTGGAACCTCTCCTGTGAGTCCAGTTTTAGATTCCGATGCTTCACTCAGGTTTACTGTATACCTTGGGCCTTCTTATTGACGATGAAACACAGAAATTGCATCCGAATTTAATGCAAAAGGCACAATGCCGATTTAAGTACAAGAGGACTGACACTCTCACTTTCTATGATTTGATCCCCTCCCGTGAGTCCAGTTTTTGATTCCGATGCTTCACTTCAGGTTTATCGTATACCTGGGACCTTCTTATTGACGATGAAACACAGAAATTGCATCCGAATTTAATACAAAGGGCACAATGCCGACTTAAGTACATGAGGACTGACACTCTCACTTTCTATGATTTGAACCTCTCCTGTCAGTCCAGTTTTTGATTCCGATGCTTCACTTCAGGTTTACTGTATCCCTTGGACCTTCTTATTGACGATGAAACACAGAAATTGCACCCGAATTTAATACAAAAGCAAAATGACGACTTAAGTACAAGAGGACTGACACTCTCACTTTCTATGATTTGAACCTCTCCTGTGAGTCTAGTTTTAGATTCCGATCCTTCACTTCAGGTTTACTGTATCTCTAGGACCTTCTTATTGACGATGAAACACAGAAATTGCATCCCAATTTAATACAAAAGGCACAATGCCGACTTAAGTACAAGAGGAATGACACTCTTAATTTCTATGATCGGAACCTCTCCTGTGAGTCCAGTTTTAGATCACGATGCTTCACTTCAGGTTTACTGTATACATTGGACCTTCTTATTGACGATGAAACACAGAAATTGCATCCGAATTTAATACAAAAGGCACAATGCCGTCTGAAGTACAAGAGGACTCACACTCTCACTTTCTACGATTTGAACCCCTCCTGTGAGTCCAGTTTAAGATTCCGATGCTTCACTTCCGGTTTACTGTATCCCTTGGACCTTCTTAATGACGATGAAACACAGAAATTGCATCCGAATTTAATACAAAAGGCACAATGCCGACTTAAGTACATGAGGATTGAAACTCTCACTTTCTATGATTTGAACCTCCCCTGTGAGTCCAGTTTTAGAATCCGATGCTACACTTCAGGTTTACTGTATACCTTAACCTTTTTATTGAAGATAAAACACAGAAATTGCATCCGAATTTAATACAAAGATCACAATGCCGACTTAAGTACATGAGGACTGACACTCTCACTTTCTAGGATTTGAACCTTTCCTGTCAGTCCAGTTTTTGATTCCGATGCTTCACTTGAGGTTTACTGTATCCCTTGGACCTTCTTATTGACGATGAAACACAGATATTGCACCCGAATTTAATACAAAAGGTACAATGCCGACTTATGTACAAGAGGACTGACACTTTAACTTTCTACGATTTGAACCTCTCCTGTGAGTTTAGTTTTAGATTCCGATTCTTCACTTCAGGTTCACTGTATACCTTGGACCTTCTTATTGACGATGAAATACCGAAATTGGATCCGAATTTAACACAAAAGGCACAATGCCGACTAAGGGTACAAGAGGACTGACACTCTAACTTTCTATGATTTGAACCTCTCGGGTGAGTCCAGCTTTAGATTCCGATGCTTCACTTCAGGTTTATTGTATCCCTTGGACCTTCTAATTGACGATGAAACACATAAAATGCATCCGAATTTAATACAAAAGGGCACAATGCCGACTTAAGTACAAGAGGACTGACACTCGAAATATCAATGATTGGAAGCTCTCCTGTGAGTCCAGTTTAAGATTACGATGCTTCACTTCAGGTTTACTGTATACCTTGGACCTTCGTATTGACGATGAAACACAGAAATTGCATCCGAATTTAATACAAAAGGCACAATGCCGACTTAAGTACATGAGGACTGAAACTCTCACTTTCCATGATTTGAACCTCCCCTGTGAGCTTAGTTTTAGATTCCGATGCTTCACTTCAGGTTTACTGTATCCCTTGGAGCTTGTTATTGACGATGAAACACAGAAATTGCATCTGAATTAAATGCAAAAGGCACAATGCCGACTTAAGTACAAGAGGACTGACACTCTAACTTTCTATGATTGGAACCCCTCCTGTGAGCCCAGTTTTAGATTCTGATGCTTTACTTCAGGTTTACTGTATACCTTGGACCTTCTTATTGACGATGAAACACAGATATTGCATCCGAATTTAATACAAAAGGCACAATGCCGACTAAAGTACAAGAGGACTGATAATCTAACTTTCTATGATTTGAACCTCTTCTGTGAGTATAGTTTTAGATTCCGATGCTTCACTTCAGGTTTACTGTATACCTTGGACCTTCTTATTGACGATGAACCACAGAAATTGCATCCGAATTTAATACAAAAGGCACAATGCCGACATAAGTACAAGAGGACTGACACTCTAAATTTCTATGATTTAAACCTTTCCTGTCAGTCCAGTTTTTGATTCCGATGCTTCACTTGAGGTTTACTGTATCCCTTGGACCTTCTTATTGACGATGAAACACAGATATTGCACCCGAATTTAATACAAAAGGTACAATGCCGACTTATGTACAAGAGGACTGACACTTTAACTTTCTACGATTTGAACCTCTCCTGTGAGTTTAGTTTTAGATTCCGATTCTTCACTTCAGGTTCACTGTATACCTTGGACCTTCTTATTGACGATGAAATACCGAAATTGGATCCGAATTTAACACAAAAGGCACAATGCCGACTAAGGGTACAAGAGGACTGACACTCTAACTTTCTATGATTTGAACCTCTCGTGTGAGTCCAGCTTTAGATTCCGATGCTTCACTTCAGGTTTACTGTATCCCTTGGACCTTCTAATTGACGATGAAACACAGAAAATGCATCCGAATTTAATACAAAAGGGCACAATGCCGACTTAAGTACAAGAGGACTGACACTCGAAATATCAATGATTGGAAGCTCTCCTGTGAGTCCAGTTTAAGATTACGATGCTTCACTTCAGGTTTACTGTATACCTTGGACCTTCGTATTGACGATGAAACACAGCAATTGCATCCGAATTTAATACAAAATTCACAATGCCGACTTAAGTACATAAGGACTGAAACTCTCACTTTCCATGATTTGAACCTCTCCTGTGAGCTTAGTTTTAGATTCCGATGCTTCACTTCAGGTTTACTGTATCCCTTGGAGCTTGTTATTGACGATGAAACACAGAAATTGCATCTGAATTAAATGCAAAAGGCACAATGCCGACTTAAGTACAAGAGGACTGACACTCTAACTTTCTATGATTGGAACCTCTCCTGTGAGCCCAGTTTTAGATTCTAATGCTTTACTTCAGGTTTACTGTATACCTTGGACCTTCTTATTGACGATGAAACACAGATATTGCATCCGAATTTAATACAAAAGGCACAATGCCGACTAAAGTACAAGAGGACTGATACTCTAACTTTCTATGATTTGAACCTCTTCTGTGAGTATAGTTTTCGATTCCGATGCTTCACTTCAGGTTTACTGTATACCTTGGACCTTCTTATTGACGATGAACCACAGAAATTGCATCCGAATTTAATACAAAAGGCACAATGCCGACATAAGTACAAGAGGACTGACACTCTAAATTTCTATGATTTAAACCTTTCCTGTGAGTTTAGTTTTAGATTCCGATGCTTCACTTCAGGTTTACTGTTTACCTTAGACCTTCTTATTGACGATGAAACACAGAAATTGCAACCGATTTTAATACTAAAGGCACAATGCCGACTTAAGTACAAGAGGACTGACACTCTATATTTCTATGATATGAACCTCTCCTGTGAGTCCAGTTTAGGATTCCGATGGTTCACTTCAGGTATACTGTATCCTTTGGACCTTCTTATTGACGATGAAACACAGAAATTGCATCCGAATTTAATAAAAAAGGCACAATGCCGACTTAAGTACAATAGGACTGACACTCTAAATTTCTATGATTGGAACCTCTCCTGTGAGTCCAGTTTTAGATTCCGATGCTTCACTCAGGTTTACTGTATACCTTGGGCCTTCTTATTGACGATGAAACACAGAAATTGCATCCGAATTTAATGCAAAAGGCACAATGCCGATTTAAGTACAAGAGGACTGACACTCTCACTTTCTATGATTTGATCCCCTCCCGTGAGTCCAGTTTTTGATTCCGATGCTTCACTTCAGGTTTATCGTATACCTGGGACCTTCTTATTGACGATGAAACACAGAAATTGCATCCGAATTTAATACAAAGGGCACAATGCCGACTTAAGTACATGAGGACTGACACTCTCACTTTCTATGATTTGAACCTCTCCTGTCAGTCCAGTTTTTGATTCCGATGCTTCACTTCAGGTTTACTGTATCCCTTGGACCTTCTTATTGACGATGAAACACAGAAATTGCACCCGAATTTAATACAAAAGCAAAATGACGACTTAAGTACAAGAGGACTGACACTCTCACTTTCTATGATTTGAACCTCTCCTGTGAGTCTAGTTTTAGATTCCGATCCTTCACTTCAGGTTTACTGTATCTCTAGGACCTTCTTATTGACGATGAAACACAGAAATTGCATCCCAATTTAATACAAAAGGCACAATGCCGACTTAAGTACAAGAGGAATGACACTCTTAATTTCTATGATCGGAACCTCTCCTGTGAGTCCAGTTTTAGATCACGATGCTTCACTTCAGGTTTACTGTATACATTGGACCTTCTTATTGACGATGAAACACAGAAATTGCATCCGAATTTAATACAAAAGGCACAATGCCGTCTGAAGTACAAGAGGACTCACACTCTCACTTTCTACGATTTGAACCCCTCCTGTGAGTCCAGTTTAAGATTCCGATGCTTCACTTCCGGTTTACTGTATCCCTTGGACCTTCTTAATGACGATGAAACACAGAAATTGCATCCGAATTTAATACAAAAGGCACAATGCCGACTTAAGTACATGAGGATTGAAACTCTCACTTTCTATGATTTGAACCTCCCCTGTGAGTCCAGTTTTAGAATCCGATGCTACACTTCAGGTTTACTGTATACCTTAACCTTTTTATTGAAGATAAAACACAGAAATTGCATCCGAATTTAATACAAAGATCACAATGCCGACTTAAGTACATGAGGACTGACACTCTCACTTTCTAGGATTTGAACCTTTCCTGTCAGTCCAGTTTTTGATTCCGATGCTTCACTTGAGGTTTACTGTATCCCTTGGACCTTCTTATTGACGATGAAACACAGATATTGCACCCGAATTTAATACAAAAGGTACAATGCCGACTTATGTACAAGAGGACTGACACTTTAACTTTCTACGATTTGAACCTCTCCTGTGAGTTTAGTTTTAGATTCCGATTCTTCACTTCAGGTTCACTGTATACCTTGGACCTTCTTATTGACGATGAAATACCGAAATTGGATCCGAATTTAACACAAAAGGCACAATGCCGACTAAGGGTACAAGAGGACTGACACTCTAACTTTCTATGATTTGAACCTCTCGGGTGAGTCCAGCTTTAGATTCCGATGCTTCACTTCAGGTTTATTGTATCCCTTGGACCTTCTAATTGACGATGAAACACATAAAATGCATCCGAATTTAATACAAAAGGGCACAATGCCGACTTAAGTACAAGAGGACTGACACTCGAAATATCAATGATTGGAAGCTCTCCTGTGAGTCCAGTTTAAGATTACGATGCTTCACTTCAGGTTTACTGTATACCTTGGACCTTCGTATTGACGATGAAACACAGAAATTGCATCCGAATTTAATACAAAAGGCACAATGCCGACTTAAGTACATGAGGACTGAAACTCTCACTTTCCATGATTTGAACCTCCCCTGTGAGCTTAGTTTTAGATTCCGATGCTTCACTTCAGGTTTACTGTATCCCTTGGAGCTTGTTATTGACGATGAAACACAGAAATTGCATCTGAATTAAATGCAAAAGGCACAATGCCGACTTAAGTACAAGAGGACTGACACTCTAACTTTCTATGATTGGAACCCCTCCTGTGAGCCCAGTTTTAGATTCTGATGCTTTACTTCAGGTTTACTGTATACCTTGGACCTTCTTATTGACGATGAAACACAGATATTGCATCCGAATTTAATACAAAAGGCACAATGCCGACTAAAGTACAAGAGGACTGATAATCTAACTTTCTATGATTTGAACCTCTTCTGTGAGTATAGTTTTAGATTCCGATGCTTCACTTCAGGTTTACTGTATACCTTGGACCTTCTTATTGACGATGAACCACAGAAATTGCATCCGAATTTAATACAAAAGGCACAATGCCGACATAAGTACAAGAGGACTGACACTCTAAATTTCTATGATTTAAACCTTTCCTGTGAGTTTAGTTTTAGATTCCGATGCTTCACTTCAGGTTTACTGTTTACCTTAAACCTTCTTATTGACGATGAAACACAGAAATTGCAACCGATTTTAATACTAAAGGCACAATGCCGACTTAAGTACAAGAGGACTGACACTCTATATTTCTATGATATGAACCTCTCCTGTGAGTCCAGTTTAGGAATCCGATGGTTCACTTCAGGTATACTGTATCCTTTGGACCTTCTTATTGACGATGAAACACAGAAATTGCATCCGAATTTAATAAAAAAGGCACAATGCCAACTTAAGTACAATAGGACCTACACTCTAAATTTCTATGATTGGAACCTCTCCTGTGAGTCCAGTTTTAGATTCCGATGCTTCACTCAGGTTTACTGTATACCTTGGGCCTTCTTATTGACGATGAAACACAGAAATTGCATCCGAATTTAATGCAAAAGCACAATGCCGACTTAAGTACAAGAGGACTGACACTTTCACTTTCTATGATTTGATCCCCTCCTGTGAGTCCAGTTTTTGATTCCGATGCTTCACTTCAGGTTTATCGTATACCTGGGACCTTCTTATTGACGATGAAACACAGAAATTGCATCCGAATTTAATACAAAAGGCACAATGCCGACTTAAGTACATGAGGACTGACACTCTCACTTTCTATGATTTGAACCTCTCCTGTCAGTCCAGTTTTTGATTCCGATGCTTCACTTCAGGTTTACTGTATCCCTTGGACCTTCTTATTGACGATGAAACACAGAAATTGCACCCGAATTTAATACAAAAGGCAAAATGACGACTTAAGTACAAGAGGACTGACACTCTCACTTTCTATGATTTGAACCTCTCCTGTGAGTCTAGTTTTAGATTCCGATCCTTCACTTCAGGTTTACTGTATCTCTAGGACCTTCTTATTGACGATGAAACACAGAAATTGCATCCCAATTTAATACAAAAGGCACAATGCCGACTTAAGTACAAGAGGAATGACACTCTTAATATCTATGATCGGAACCTCTCCTGTGAGTCCAGTTTTAGATCACGATGCTTCACTTCAGGTTTACTGTATACATTGGACCTTCTTATTGACGATGAAACACAGAAATTGCATCCGAATTTAATACAAAAGGCACAATGCCGTCTGAAGTACAAGAGGACTCACACTCTCACTTTCTACGATTTGAACCCCTCCTGTGAGTCCAGTTTTAGATTCCGATGCTTCACTTCCGGTTTACTGTATCCCTTGGACCTTCTTAATGACGATGAAACACAGAAATTGCATCCGAATTTAATACAAAAGGCACAATGCCGACTTAAGTACATGAGGATTGAAACTCTCACTTTCTATGATTTGAACCTCTCCGGTGAGTCCAGTTTTTGATTCCGATGCTTCACTTCAGGTTTACTGTACCCCTTGGACCTTCTTAGTGACGATAAAACACAGAAATTGCACCCGAATTTAATACAAAAGGCACAATGCCGACTTAAGTACAAGACGACTGACACTCTAATTTCCTATGATTTGAGACTCTCCTGTGAGTTTAGTTTTCGATTCCGATGCTTCACTTCAGGTTTACTGTATACCTTGGACCTTCTTATTGACGATGAAACACAGAAATTGAATCCGAATTTAATACTAAAGGCACAATGCCGACTTAAGTACAAGAGGACTGACACTCTATATTTCTATGATATGAACCTCTCCTGTGGGTCCAGTTTAGGATTCCGATGGTTCACTTCAGGTATACTGTATCCTTTGGACCTTCTTATTGACGATGAAACACAGAAATTGCATCCGAATTTAATACAAAAGGCACAATGCCGACTTAAGTACATGAGGACTGAGACTCTCACTTTCTATGACTTGAACCTCCCCTGTGAGTCCAGTTTTAGAATCCGATGCTTCACTTCAGGTTTACTGTATACCTTGGACCTTCTTAGTGACGATGAAACACAGAAATTGCATCCGAATTTAATACAAAAGGCACAATGCCGACTTAAGTACATGAGGACTGACACTCTCACTTTCTATGATTTGAACCTCTCCTGTAAGTCCAGTTTTTGATTCCGATGCTTCACTTCAGGTTTACTGTATCCCTTGGGCATTCTTATTGGCGATGAAACACAGATATTGCACCCGAATTTAATACAAAAGGCACAATGCCGACTTAAGTACAAGAGGACTGACACTCTAATTTTCTACGATTTGAACCTCTCCTGTGAGTTTAGTTTTAGATTCCGATGCTTCATTTCAGGTTCACTGTATACCTTGGACCTTCTTATTGACGATGAAATACAGAAATTGCATCCGAATGTAACACAAAAGGCACAATGCCGACTAAGGGTACAAGAGGACTGACACACTATCTTTCTATGATTTGAACCTCTCGTGTGAGTCCAGCTTTGCATTCCGATGCTTCACTTCAGGTTTACTGTATCCCTTGGACCTTCTAATTGACGATGAAACACAGAAAATGTATCCGAATTTAATACAAAAGGGCACAATGCCGACTTAAGTACAAGAGGACTGACACTCGAAATATCAATGATTGGAAGCTCTCCTGTGAGTCCAGTTTAATATTACGATGCTTCACTTCAGGTTTATTGTATACCTTGGACCTTCGTATTGACGATAAAACACAGAAATTGCATCCGAATTTAATACAAAAGGCACAATGCCGACTTAAGTACATGAGGACTGAAACTCTCACTTTCCATGATTTGAACCTCTCCTGTGAGCTTAGTTTTAGATTCCGACGCTTCACTTCAGGTTTACTGTATCCCTTGGAGCTTGTTATTGACGATGATACACAGAAATTGCATCTGAATTAAATGCAAAAGGCACAATGCCGACTTAAGTACAAGAGGACTGACACTCTAACTTTCTATGATTGGAACCTCTCCAGTGAGCCCAGTTTTAGATTCTGATGCTTCACTTCAGGTTTACTGTATACCTTGGACCTTCTTATTGACGATGAAACACAGACATTGCATCCGAATTTAATACAAAAAGCACAATGCCGACTTAAGTACAAGAGGACTGATACTCTAACTTTCTATGATTTGAACCTCTTCTGTGAGTATAGTTTTAGATTCCGATGCTTCACTTCAGGTTTACTGTATACCTTGGACCTTCTTATTGACGATGAAACACAGAAATTGCATCCGAATTTAATACAAAGGGCACAATGCCGACATAACTACAAGAGGACTGACACTCTCACTTTCTATGATTTGAACCTCTCCTGTGAGTCCAGTTTTAGATTCCGATGCTTCACTTCAGATTTACTGTATCCCTTGGACCTTCTTATTGACGATGAAACACAGAAATTGCATCCGAATTTAATACTAAATGCACAATGCCGACTTAAGTGCAAGAGGACTGACACTCTATATTCCCATGATATGAACCTCTCCTGTGAGTCCAGTTTAGGATTCCGATGGTTCACTTCAGGTATACTGTATCCTTTGTACCTTCTTACTGACAATGAAACACAGATAATGCATCCGAATTTAATACAAAAGGCACAATGGCGACTTAAGTACAAGAGGACTGACACTCAAACTTTCTATGATTTGAACCTCTCCTGTGAGTTCAGTTTTAGATTCCGATGCTTCACTTCAGGTTTACTGTATAGCTTGGACCTTCTTATTGACGATGGTACACAGAAATTGCATCCGAATTTAATACAAAAGGCACAATGCCGACATAAGTACAAGAGGACTGACACTTTCACTTTCTATGATTTGAACCTCTCCTGTGAGTCCAGTTTTAGATTCCGATGCTTCACTTCAGGTTTACTGTATCCCTCGGACCTTCTTATTGACGATGAAACACATAAATTGCATCCGAATTTAATACTAAAGGCACAATGCCGACTTAAGTACAAGAGAAATGACACTCTAACTTTCTTTGAGTGGAACCTCTCCTGTGAGTCCAGTTTTAGATTCCGATGTTCACTTCAGGTTTACTGTATACCTTGGACCTTCTTATTGACGATGCATCACAGATATTGCATCCGAATTTAATACAAAAGGCACAATGCCGACTTAAGTACAAGAGGACTGATACTCTAACTTTCTATGATTGAACCTCTTCTGTGAGTCCAGTTTTAGATTCCGATGCTTCACTTCAGGTTTACTGTATACCTTGGACTTTCTTATTGACGATGAAACACAGAAATTGCATCCGAATTTAATACAAAAGGCACAATGCCGACTTAAGTACAAGAGGACTGATACTCTCACATTCTATGATTTGAACCTTTCCTGTGAGTCCAGTTTTGGATTCCGATGCTTCACTTCAGGTTTACTGTATCCCTTGGACCTTCTTATTGACGATGAAACACAGAAATTGCATCCGAATTTAATACAAAAGGCACAATGCCAACTTAAGTGCAAGAGAAATGACACTCTAACATTCTATGAGTGGAACCTCTCCCGTGAGTCCAGTTTTAGATTCCGATGCTCACTTCAGGTTTACTGTATACCTTGGACCTTCTTATTGACGATGAAACACAGATATTGCACCCGAATTTAATACAAAAGGCACAATGCCGACTTAAGTACAAGAGGACTGACACTCTAATTTTCTACGATTTGAACCTCTCCTGTGAGTTTAGTTTTAGATTCCGATGCTTCACTTCAGGTTCACTGTATACCTTGGACCTTCTTATTGACGATGAAATACAGAAATTGCATCCGAATTTAACACAAAAGGCACAATGCCGACTAAGGGTACAAGAGGACTGACACTCTAACTTTCTTTGATTTGAACCTCTCCTGTAAGTTCAGTGCAAGAGGACTGACACTCTATATTCCTATGATATGAACCTCTCCTGTGAGTCCAGTTTAGGATTCCGATGGTTCACTTCAGGTATACTGTATCCTTTGTACCTTCTTACTGACGATGAAACACAGATAATGCATCCGAATTTAATACAAAAGGCACAATGGCGACTTAAGTACAAGAGGACTGACACTCAAACTTTCTATGATTTGAACCTCTCCTGTGAGTTCAGTTTTAGATTCCGATGATTCACTTCAGGTTTACTGTATAGCTTGGACCTGGTACACAGAAATTGCATCCGAATTTAATACAAAAAGCACAATGCCGACATAAGTACAAGAGGACTGACACTTTCACTTTCTATGATTTGAACCTCTCCTGTGAGTCCAGTTTTAGATTCCGATGCTTCACTTCAGGTTTACTGTATCCCTTGGACCTTCTTATTGACGATGAAACACATAAATTGCATCCGAATTTAATACAAAAGGCACAATGCCGACTTAAGTACAAGAGAAATGACACTCTAACTTTCTTTGAGTGGAACCTCTCCTGTGAGTCCAGTTTTAGATTCCGATGTTCACTTCAGGTTTACTGTATACCTTGGACCTTCTTATTGACGATGCATCACAGATATTGCATCCGGATTTAATACAAAAGGCACAATGCCGACTTAAGTACAATTGGACTGATACTCTAACTTTCTATGATTGAACCTCTTCTGTGAGTCCAGTTTTAGATTCCGATGCTTCACTTCAGGTTTACTGTATACCTTGGACCTTCTTATTGACGATGAAACACAGAAATTGCATCCGAATTTAATACAAAACGCACAATGCCGACTTAAGTACAAGAGGACTGATACTCTCACTTTCTATGATTTGAACCTCTCCTGTGAGTCCAGTTTTAGTTTCCGATGCTACTCCTCAGGTTTACTGTATCCCTTGGACCTTTTTATTGATGATGAATTACAGAAATTGCTTCCGAATGTAATACAAAAGGCACGTTGCCGACTTAAGTACAAGAGGACTGACACTCTAACTTCCTTTGATTTGAACCTCTCCTGTAAGTTCAGTTTTAGATTCCGATGCTTCACTTCAGGTTTACTGTATACCTTGGACCTTCTTATTGACTATGAAACACAGAAATTGCATCCGAATTTAATACAGAAGGCACAATGCCGACATAAGTACAAGAGGACTGACACTCACACTTTCTATGTTTTGAACCTTTCCTGTGAGTCCAGTTTTAGATTCCGATGCTTCACTTCAGGTTTACTGTATCCCTTGGACCTTCTTATTGACGATGAAACACAGAAATTGCATCCGAATTTAATACAAAAGGCACAATGCCGACTTAAGTACAAGAGAAATGACACTCTAACATTCTGTGAGTGGAACCTCTCCCGTGAGTCCAGTTTTAGATTCCGATGCTCACTTCAGGTTTACTGTATACCTTGGACCTTCTTATTGACGATGAAACACAGATATTGCATCCGAATTTAATACAAAAGGCACAATGCCGACTTAAGTACAAGAGGACTGAAACTCTCACTTTCTATGATTTGAACCTAATCTGTGAGTCCAGTTTTAGATTCCGATGCTTCACTTCAGGTTTACTGTATACCTTGGACCTTCTTATTGACGATGAAATACAGAAATTGCATCCGAATTTAATACAAAAGGCACAATGCCGACTAATGGTACAAGAGGACTGACACTCTATCTTTCTATGATTTGAACCCCTAGTGTGAGTCCAGCTTTGGATTCCGATGCTTCACTTCAGGTTTACTGTATCCCTTGGACCTTCTAATTGACGATGAAACACAGAAAATGCATCCGAATTTAATACAAAAGAACACAATGCCGACTTAAGTATAAGAGGACTGACACTCGAAATATCAATTATTGGAAGCTCTCCTGTGAGTCCAGTTTAAGACTACGATGCTTCACTTCAGGTGTACTGTATACCTTGGACCTTCGTATTGACGATGAAACACAGAAATTGCATCCGAATTTAATACAAAAGGCACAATGCTGACTTAAGTACATGAGGACTGAAACTCTCACTTTCCATGATTTGAACCTCTCCTGTGAGCTTAGTTTTAGATTCCGATGCTTCACTTCAGGTTTACTATATACCTTGGACCTTCTAATTGACGATGAAACACAGATATTGCATCCGAATTTAATACAGAAAGGCACAATGCCGACTTAAGTACAAGAGGACTGATACTCTAAATTTCTATGATTTGAACCTCTTCTGTGAGTATAGTTTTGGATTCCGATGCTTCACTTCAGGTTTACTGAATACCTTGGACCTTCTTATTGACGATGAAACACAGAAATTGCATCCGAATTTAATACAAAAGGCACAATGCCGACATAAGTACAAGAGGACTCATACTCTCACTTTCTATGATTTGAACCTCTCCTGTGAGTCCAGTTTTAGATTCCGATGCTTCACTTCAGATTTACTGTATCCCTTGGACCTTCTTATTGACGATGAAACATAGAAATTGCATCCGAATTTAATACTAAATGCACAATGCCGACTTAAGTACAAGAGGACTGAAACTCTATATTCCTATGATATGAACCTCTCCTGTGAGTCCAGTTTAGGATTTCGATGGTTCACTTCAGGTATACTGTATCCTTTGTACCTTCTTACTGACGATGAAACACAGATAATGCATCCGAATTTAATACAAGGGGCACAATGGCGACTTAAGTACAAAAGGGCTGACACTCGAACTTTCTATGATTTGAACCTCTCCTGTGAGTCCAGTTTTAGTTTCCGATGCTTCTCCTCAGGTTTACTGTATCCCTTGGACCTTCTTATTGATGATGAATTACAGAAATTGCTTCCGAATGTAATACAAAAGGCACGTTGCCGACTTAAGTACAAGAGGACTGACACTCTAACTTTCTTGGATTTGAACCTCTCCTGTAAGTTCAGTGCAAGAGGACTGACACTCTATATTCCTATGATATGAACCTCTCCTGTGAGTCCAGTTTAGGATTCCGATGGTTCACTTCAGGAATACTGTATCCTTTGTACCTTCTTACTGACGATGAAACACAGATAATGCATCCGAATTTAATACAAAAGGCACAATGGCGACTTAAGTACAAGAGAACTGACACTCAAACTTTCTATGATTTGAACCTCTCCTGTGAGTTCAGTTTTAGATTCCGATGCTTCACTTCAGGTTTACTGTATAGCTTGGACCTGGTACACAGAAATTGCATCCGAATTTAATACAAAAGGCACAATGCCGACATAAGTACAAGAGGACTGACACTTTCACTTTCTATGATTTGAACCTCTCCTGTGGGTCCAGTTTTAGATTCCGATGCTTCACTTCAGGTTTACTGTATCCCTTGGACCTTCTTATTGACGATGAAACACATAAATTGCATCCGAATTTAATACAAAAGGCACAATGCCGACTTAAGTACAAGAGAAATGACACTCTAACTTTCTTTGAGTGGAACCTCTCCTGTGAGTCCAGTTTTAGTTTCCGATGTTCACTTCAGATTTACTGTATACCATGGACCTTCTTATTGACGATGCATCACAGATATTGCATCCGAATTTAATACAAAAGGCACAATGCGGACTTAAGTACAAGAGGACTGATACTCTAACTTTCTATGATTGAACCTCTTCTGTGAGTCCAGTTTTAGATTCCGATGCTTCACTTCAGGTTTACTGTATACCTTGGACCTTCTTATTGACGATGAAACACAGAAATTGCATCCGAATTTAATACAAAAGGCACAATGCCGACTTAAGTACAAGAGGACTGATACTCTCACTTTCTATGATTTGAACCTCTCCTGTGAGTCCAGTTTTAGTTTCCGATGCTTCTCCTCAGGTTTACTGTATCCCTTGGACCTTCTTATTGATGATGAATTACAGAAATTGCTTCCGAATGTAATACTAAAGGCACGTTGCCGACTTAAGTACAAGAGGACTGACACTCTAACTTTCTTTGATTTGAACCTCTCCTGTAAGTTCAGTTTTAGATTCCGATGCTTCACTTCAGGTTTACTGTATACCTTGGACCTTCTTATTGACTATGAAACACAGAAATTGCATCCGAATTTAATACAAAAGGCACAATGCCGACATAAGTACAAGAGGACCGACACTCTCACTTTCTATGATTTGAACCTTTCCTGTGAGTCCAGTTTTAGATTCCGATGCTTCACTTCAGGTTTACTGTATCCCTTGGACCTTCTTATTGACGATGAAACACAGAAATTGCATCCGAATTTAATACAAAAGGCACAATGCCGACTTAAGTACAAGAGAAATGACACTCTAACATTCTATGAGTGGAACCTCTCCCGTGAGTCCAGTTTTAGATTCCGATGCTCACTTCAGGTTTACTGTATACCTTGGACCTTCTTATTGACGATGAAACACAGATATTGCATCCGAATTTAATACAAAAGGCACAATGCCGACTTAAGTACAAGAGGACTGAAACTCTCACTTTCTATGATTTGAACCTCTCCTGTGAGTTTAATTTTAGATTCCGATGCTTCACTTCAGGTTCACTGTATACCTTGGACCTTCTTATTGATGATGAAATACAGAAATTGCATCCGAATTTAATACAAAAGGCACAATGCCGACTAATGGTACAAGAGGACTGACACTCTATCTTTCTATGATTTGAACCTCTAGTGTGAGTCCAGCTTTGGATTCCGATGCTTCACTTCAGGTTTACTGTATCCCTTGGACCATCTAATTGACGATGAAACACAGAAAATGCATCCGAATTTAATACAAAAGAACACAATGCCGACTTAAGTATAAGAGGACTGACACTCGAAATATCAATTATTGGAAGCTCTCCTGTGAGTCCAGTTTAAGACTACGATGCTTCACTTCAGGTGTACTGTATACCTTGGACCTTCGTATTGACGATGAAACACAGAAATTGCATCCGAATTTAATACAAAAGGCACAATGCTGACTTAAGTACATGACGACTGAAACTCTCACTTTCCATGATTTGAACCTCTCCTGTGAGCTTAGTTTTAGATTCCGATGCTTCACTTCAGGTTTACTATATACCTTGGACCTTCTAATTGACGATGAAACACAGATATTGCATCCGAATTTAATACAGAAAGGCACAATGCCGACTTAATTACAAGAGGACTGATACTCTAAATTTCTATGATTTGAACCTCTTCTGTGAGTATAGTTTTGGATTCCGATGCTTCACTTCAGGTTTACTGTATACCTTGGACCTTCTTATTGACGATGAAACACAGAAATTGCATCCGAATTTAATACAAAAGGCACAATGCCGACATAAGTACAAGAGGACTGATACTCTCACTTTCTATGATTTGAACCTCTCCTGTGAGTCCAGTTTTAGATTCCGATGCTTCACTTCAGATTTACTGTATCCCTTGGACCTTCTTATTGACGATGAAACATAGAAATTGCATCCGAATTTAATACTAAATGCACAATGCCGACTTAAGTACAAGAGGACTGAAACTCTATATTCCTATGATATGAACCTCTCCTGTAAGTCCAGTTTAGGATTCCGATGGTTCACTTCAGGTATACTGTATCCTTTGTACCTTCTTACTGACGATGAAACACAGATATTGCATCCGAATTTAATACAAAAGGCACAATGGCGACTTAAGTACAAAAGGGCTGACACTCGAACTTTCTATGATTGGAAGCTCTCCTGTGAGTCCAGTTTACCATTAAGATGCTTCACTCAGGTTCACTGTATACCTTGGACCTTCTTATTGACGATGAAATACAGAAATTGCATCCGAATTTAATAGAAAAGGCACAATGCCGACTTAAGTACATGAGGACTGACACTCTCTCTTTCTATGATTTGAACCTCTCCTGTGAGTCCAGTTTTAGATTCCGATGCTTCTCCTCAGGTTTACTGTATCCCTTGGACCTTCTTATTGATGATGATACACAGAAATTGCTTCCGAATTTAATACAAAAGGCACAACGCCGACTTAAGTACAAGAGGACTGACACTCTAACATCCTATGATTTGAACCTCTCCTGTGAGTTCAGTTTTAGATTCCGATGCTTCACTTCAGGTTTACTGTATACCTTGGACCTTCTTATTGACGAGGATACACAGAAATTGCATCCGAATTTAATACAAAAGGCACAATGCCGACATAAGTACAAGAGGACTGACACTTTCACTTTCTATGATTTGAACCTCTCCTGTGAGTCCAGTTTTAGATTCCGATGCTTCACTTCAGGTTTACTGTATCCCTTGGACCTTCTTATTGACGATGAGACACATAAATTGCCTCCGAATTTAATACAAAAGGCACAATGCCGACTTAAGTACAAGAGAAATGACACTCTAACTCTCTTTGAGTGGAACCTCTCCTGTGAGTCCAGTTTTAGATTCCGATGTTCACTTCAGGTTTACTGTTTACCTTGGACCTTCTTATTGACGATGAAACACAGAAATTGCACCCGAATTTAATACAAAAGGCACAATGCCGACTTAAGTACAAGAGGACTGACACTCTCACTTTGTATGATTTGAACCTCTCCCGTGAGTTCAGTTTTAGATTCCGATGCTTCACTTCAGGTTTACTGTATACCTTGGACATTCTTATTGACGATGAAACACAGAAATTACATCCGAATTTAATACTAAAGGCACAATGCCGACTTACGTACAAGAGGACTGACACTCTCACTTTGTATGATTTGAACCTCTCCCGTGAGTTCAGTTTTAGATTCCGATGCTTCACTTCAGGTTTACTGTATACCTTGGACATTCTTATTGACGATGAAACACAGAAATAGCACCCGAATTTAATACAAAAGGCACAATGCCGACTTAAGTACAAGAGGACTGACACTCTAACTTTCTATGATTTGAACCTCTCCCGTGAGTTCAGTTTTAGATTCCGATGCTTCACTTCAGGTTTACTGTATACCTTGGACATTCTTATTGACGATGAAACACAGAAATTACATCCGAATTTAATACTAAAGGCACAATGCCGACTTAAGTACAAGAGGACTGCTACTCTATATTTCTATGATATGAACCTCTCCTGTGAGTCCAGTTTAGGATTCCGATGGTTCACTTCAGGTATACTGTATCCTTTGGACCGTCTTATTGACGATGAAACACAGAAAATGCATCCGAATTTAATACAAAAGGCACAATGGCGACTTAAGTACAAGAGGACTGACACTCGAACTTTCTATGATTGGAACCTCTCCTGAGAGTCCAGTTTTAGATTACGATGCTTCACTTCAGGTTCACTGTATACGTTGGACCTTGTTATTGACGATGAAACACAGAAGCTGCATCCGAATTTAATAGTAAAGGCACAATGCCGTCTTAAGTACATGAGGATTGACACTCTCACTTTCTATGATTTGAATCCCTCCTGTGAGTCCAGTTTTAGTTTCCGATGCTTCTCCTCAGGTTTACTGTATCCCTTGGACCTTCTTATTGATGATGAATTACAGAAATTGCTTCCGAATGTAATACAAAAGGCACGTTGCCGACTTAAGTACAAGAGAACTGACACTCTAACTTTCTTTGATTTGAACCTCTCCTGTGAGTTCAGTTTTAGATTCCGATGCTTCACTTCAGGTTTACTGTATACCTTGGACCTTCTTATTGACTATGACACACAGAAATTGCATCCGAATTTAATACAAAAGGCACAATGCCGACATAAGTACAAGAGGACTGACACTCTCACTTTCTATGATTTGAACCTTTCCTGTGAGTCCAGTTTTAGATTCCGATTCTTCACTTCAGGTTTACTGTATCCCTTGGACCTTCTTATTGACGATGAAACACAGAAATTGCATCTGAATGTAATACAAAAGGCACAATTCCGACTTAAGTACAAGAGGACTGACACTCTCACTTTGTGTGATTTGAACCTCTCCTGTGAGTTCAGTTTTAGATTCCGATGCTTCACTTCAGGTTTACTGTATACCTTGGACCTTCTTATTGACTATGACACACAGAAACTGCATCCGAATTTAATACAAAAGGCACAATGCCGACATAAGTACAAGAGGACTGACACTCTCACTTTCGATGATTTGAACCTTTCCTGTGAGTCTAGTTTTAGATTCCGATGCTTCACTTCAGGTATACAGTATCTTTTGGACCTTCTTATTGACGATGAAACACAGAAATTGCATCCGAATTTAATACAAAGGGCACAATGCCGACTTAAGTACAAGAGGACTGACACTCTAACTTTCTATGATTTGAACCTCTCCTGTGAGTTCGGTTTAGATTACGATGCTTCACTTCAGGATCACTGTATATCTTGGACCTTCTTATTGACGATGAAACGCAGAAATTGCATCCGAATTTAATACAAAAGGCACAATGCCGACTTCAGTACAAGAGGACTGACACTCTCACTTTCTATGATTTGAACCTATCCTGTGAGCCCAATTTTAGATTCCGATGGTTCACTTCAGGTATACTGTATCCCTTGGACCTTCTTATTGACGATGAAACACAGAAATTGCATCCGAATTTAATACAAAAGGCACAATGCCGACTTAAGTACAAGAGAAATGACACTCTAACTTTCTATGAGTGGAACCTCTCCTGTTTTAGATTCCGATGCTCACTTCAGGTTTGCTGCATCCCTTGGGCTTCTTATTAACGATGAAACACACAGAAATTGCTTCCGAATTTCATACAAAAGGCACAATGCCGACTTAAGTACAAGAGGTCCGACACTCTAACTTTCTACGATTTGAACCTCTCCTGTGAGTTCAGTTTTAGATTCCGATGCTTCACTTCAGGTTTACTGTATATCTTGGACCTTCTTATTGACGATGAATCGCAGAAATTGCATCCGAATTTAATACAAATGGCAAAATGACGACTTAACTACAAGAGGACTGACATCCTAACTTTCTATGATTTGAACCTCTCCTGTGAGTCAAGCTTCAGATTCCGATGCTTCACTTCAGGTTTACTGTATCCCTTGGACCTTCTTATTGACGATGAAACACAGAAATTGCATCCGAATTTAATACAAAAGGCACAATGCCGACTTAAGTACAAAAGGCCTGACACTCTAACTTTCTATGATTGGAACCTCTCCTGTGAGTCCAGATTTAGATTCCGATGCTTCACTTCAGGTTTACTGTATACCTTGGACCTTCTTATTGACGATGAAACACAGAAATTGCATCCAAATTTAATACAAAAGCCACAATGCCGACTTAAGTACAAGAGGACTGACACTCTAACTTTCTATGATTGGAACCTCTCCTGTGAGTCCAGTTTAAGATTACGATGCTTCACTTCAGGTTTAATGTATACCCTAGACCTTCTTATTGAAGATGAAACACAGAAATTGCATCCGAATTTAATACAAAAGCCACAATGCCGACTTAAGTACAAGAGGACTGACACACTCACTTTCTATGATTTGAACGTCTCCTGTGAGCCCAGTTTTAGATTCCGATGCTTCACTTCAGGTTTACTGTATCCCATGGACCTTCTTATTGACGATGAAACACAGATATTGCAACCGAATTTAATACAAAGAGCACAATGCCGACTTAAGTACAAAAGGACTGATACTCTAACTTTCTATGATTGAACCACTTCTGTGAGTTCAGTTTTAGATTCCGATGTTTCACTTCAGGTTTACTGTATACCTTCGACCTTCTTATTGACGATGAAACACAGAAATTGCATCCGAATTTAATACAAAAGGCACAATGCCGACTTAAGTACAATAGGACTGACACTCTCACTTTCTATGATTTGAACCTCTCCTGTGAGTCCAGTTTCAGATTCCGATGCTTCACTTCAGTTTTACTGTATCCCTTGGAACTCCTTATTGACGATGAAACACAGAAATTGCATCCGAATTTAATACAAAAGGCACAATGCCGAGTTAAGTACATGAGGACTGACACCCTCACTTTCTATGATTTGAACCTCTCCTATGAGTCCAGTTTTAGATTCCGATGCTTCACTTCAGGGTTGCTGTATCCCTTGGGCTTCTTATTGACGATGAAACACACAGAAATTGCTTCCGAATTTCATACAAAAGGCACAATGCCGACTTAAGTACAAGAGGACCGACACTCTAACTTTCTACGATGTGAACCTCTCCTGTGAGTTCAGTTTTAGATTCCGATGCTTCACTTCAGGTTTACTGTATATCTTGGACCTTCATATCGACGATGAATCGCAGAAATTGCATCCGAATTTAATACAAATGGCAAAATGACGACTTAAGTACAAGAGGACTGACATCCTAACTTTCTATGATTTGAACCTCTCCTGTGAGTCCAGATTTAGATTCCGATGCTTCACTTCAGGTTTACTGTATACCTTGGACCTTCTTATTGGCGATGAAACACAGAAATTGCATCCGAATTTAATACAAAAGCCACAATGCCGACTTAAGTACAAGAGGAGTGACACTCTAACTTTCTATGTTTGCGACCTCTCCTGTGAGTCCAGTTTAAGATTACGATGCTTCACTTCTGGTTTAATGTATACCCTAGACCTTCTTATTGAAGATGAAACACAGAAATTGCATCCGAATTTAATTCAAAAGCCACAATGCCGACTTAAGTACAAGAGGACTGACACTCTCACTTTCTATGATTTGAACCTCTCCTGTGAGCTCAGTTTTAGATTCCGATGCTTCACTTCAGGTTTACTGTATCCCTTGGACCTTCTTATTGACGATGAAACACAGAAATTGCATCCGAATTTAATACAAAAGGCACAATGCCGACTTAAGTACAAGAGAAAAGACACTCCAAATTTCTATGAGTGGAACCTCTCCTGTGAGTCCAGTTTTAGATTCTGATGCTCACTTCAGGTTTACTGTATTCCTTGGACCTTCTTATTGACGATGAAACACAGATATTGCAACCGAATTTAATACAAAGGGCACAATGCCGACTTAAGTACAAAAGGACTGATACTCTAACTTTCTATGATTGAACCTCTTCTGTGAGTTCAGTTTTAGATTCCGATGCTTCACTTCAGGTTTACTGTATACCTTCGACCTTCTTATTGACGATGAAACACAGAAATTGCATCCGAATTTAATACAAAAGGCACAATGCCGGCTTAAGTACAAAAGGACTGACACTCTCACTTTCTATGACTTGAACGTCTCCTCTGAGTCTAGTTTTAGATTCCGATGCTTCACTTCAGGTTTACTGTATCCCTTGGACTTTCTCATTGACGATGAAACACAGAAATTGCACCCGAATTTAATACAAAAGGCACAATGCCGACTTAAGTACAAGAGGACTGACACTCTAACTTTCTATGATTTGAACCTCTCCTGTGAGTTCAGTTTTAGATTCCGATGCTTCACTTAAGGTTTACTGTATACCTTGGACCTTCTTATTGACGATGAAACACAGAAATTGCATCCGAATTTAATACTAAAGGCAGAATGCCGACTTAAGTACAAGAGGACTGACACTCTACCTTTCTATGATATGAACCTCTCCTGTGAGTCCAGTTTTCCATTCCGATGCTTCACTCCAAGTTTACTGTATCCCATGGTTCTTCTTATTGACGATGAAGCACAGAAAATGCATCCGAGTTTAATACAAAAGGCACAATGCCGACTTAAGTACAAGAGGATTGACACTCGAACTGTCTATGATTGGAACCTCTCCTGTGAGTCCAGTTTTAGATTACGATGCATCTCTTCAGGTTTACTGTATACCTTGGACCTTCTTATTGACGATGAAACAAAGAAATTGCATCCGAATTTAATACAAAAGGCACAATGCCGACTTACGTACATGAGGACTGCCACTCTCACTTTCTATGATTTGAACCTCTCCTGTGAGCCCAGTTTAAGATTACGATGCTTCACTTCATGTTTAATGTATACCCTAGACCTTCTTAGTGACGATTAAACACAGAAATTGCATCCGAATTTAATACAAGAGGGACAAAGCCGACTTAAGTACAAGAGGACTGACACTCTAACTTTCTATGATCGGAACCTCTCCTGTGAGACCAGTTTTAGATTCCGATGCCTCACTTCAGGTTTACTATATCCCTTGGACCTTCTCATTGACGATGAAACACAGAAATTGCACCCGAATTTAATACATAAGGCACAATGCCGACTTAAGTACAAGAGGACTGACACTCTAACTTTCTATGATTTGAACCTCTCCTGTGAGTTCAGTTTTAGATTCCGATGCTTCACTTAAGGTTTACTGTATACCTTGGACCTTCGTATTGACGATGAAACACAGAAATTGAATCCGAATTTAATACTAAAGGCAGAATGCCGACTTAAGTACAAGAGGACCGACACTCTAACTTTCCATGATTTGAACCTCTCCTGTGAGTTCAGTTTTGGATTCCGATGCTTCACTTCAGGTTTACTGAATATCTTGGCCCTTCTTATTGACGATGAAACGCAGAAATTGCACCCGAATTTAATACAAAAGGCAAAATGACGACTTAGGTACAAGAGGACTGACACTCTAACTTTCTATGATATGAACCTCTCCTGTGAGTCCAGTTTCAGATTCCGATGCTTCACTTCAGGTTTACTGTATCCCTTGGACCTCCTTATTGACGATGAAACACAGAAATTGCATCCGAATTTAATACAAAAGGCACAATGCCGACTTAAGTACAAGAGGACTGACACTCTAACTTTCTGTGATTGGAACCACTCCTGTGATTCCAGTGTTACATTCCGATGCTTCACTTCAGGTTTACTGTATACCTTGGACTTTCTTATTGACGATGAAACACAGAAATTGCATCCGAATTTAATACAAAAGGCACAATGCTGACTTAAGTACAAGAGGACTGACACTCTCACTTTCTATGATTTGAACCTCTCCTGTGAGCCTAGTTTAAGATTACGATGCTTCACTTCATGTTAATTGTATACCCTAGACCTTCTTATTGACGATTAAACACAGAAATTGCATCCGAATTTAATACAAGAGGCACAAAGCCGACTTAAGTACATGAGGACTGACACTCTATTTTTCAATGATTGGAACCTCTCCTGTGAGACCAGTTTTAGATTCCGATGCCTCACTTCAGGTTTACTATATCCCTTGGACCTTCTCATTGACGATGAAACACAGAAATTGCATCCGAATATAATACAAAAGGCACAATGCCGACTTAAGTACAAGTGGACTGACACTCTCACTTTCTATGATTTGAACCACTCCTGTAAGTCCAGTTTTAGATTCCGATGCTTCACTTCAGGTTTACTGTATCCCTTGGACCTTCTAATTGACGTTGGAACACAGAAATTGCATCCGAATTTAATACAAAATGCACAATGCCGACTTAAGTACAAATGGACTGACACTCTCATTTTTATGATTTGAACCTCTCCCGTGAGTCCAGTTTTAGATTACGATGCTTCACTTCAGGTTTACCGTATACCTTGGACCTTCTTATTGACGATGAAGCACAGAAATTGCATCGAAAATTAATACAAAAGGCACAATGCCGACTTAAGTAAAAGAGGACTGACACTCTAACTTTCTATGATTTGAACCTCTCCTGTGAGTCCAGTTTAAGATTACGATGCTTCACTTCAGGTTTAATGTATACCCTAGACCTTCTTATTGAAGATGAAACACAGAAATTGCATCCGAATTTAATACAAAAGCCACAATGCCGACTTAAGTAAAAGAGGACTGACACTCTCAGTTTCTATGATTTGAAAATCTCCTGTGAGCCCAGTTTTAGATTCCGATGCTTCACTTCAGGTTTACTGTATCCCTTGGACCTTCTTATTGACGATGAAACACAGAAATTGCATCCGAATTTAATACAAAAGGCACAATGCCGACTTAAGTACAAGAGAAATGACACTCCAACTTTCTATGAGTGGAGCCTCTCCTGTGAGTCCAGTTTTAGATTCCGATGCTCACTTCAGGTTTACTGTATACCTTGGACCTTCTTATTGACGATGAAACACAGATATTGCAACCGAATTTAATACAAAGGGCACAATGCCGACTTAAGTACAAAAGGACTGATACTCTAACTTTCTACGATTGAACCACTTCTGTGAGTTCAGTTTTAGATTCCGATGCTTCACTTCAGGTTTACTGTATACCTTCGACCTTCTTATTGACGATGAAACACAGAAATTGCATCCGAATTTAATACAAAAGGCACAATGCCGACTTAAGTACAAGAGGACTGACACTCTCACTTTCTATGATTTGAACCTCTCCTGTGAGTCTAGTTTTAGATTCCGATGCTTCACTTCAGGTTTACTGTATCCCTTGGACCTTCTTATTGACGATGAAACACAGAAATTGCACCCGAATTTAATACAAAAGGCTGAATGCCGACTTAAGTACAAGAGGCCTGCACTCTATCTTTCTATGATATGAACCTCTCCTGTGAGTCCAGTTTTCGATTCCGATGCTTCACTTCAGGTTTACTGTATCCCATGGTTCTTCTTATTGACGATGAAACACAGAAAATGCATCCGATTTTAATACAAAGGCACAATGCCGACTTACGTACATGAGGACTGACACTCTCACTTTCTATGATTTGAACCTCTCCTGTTAGTCCAGTATTTGATTCCGATGCTTCACTTCAGGTTTACTGTATCACTTGGGCTTCTTATTGACGATGACACACTGAAATTGCATCCAAATTTAATACAAAAGGCACAATGCCGACTTAAGTACAAGAGGACCGACACTCTAACTTTCTATGATTTGAACCTCTCCTGTGAGTTCAGTTTTGGATTCCAATGCTTCACTTCAGGTTTACTGAATATTTTGGCCCTTCTTATTGACGATGAAACGCAGAAATTGCATCCCAATTTAATACAAAAGGCAAAATGACGACTTAAGTACAAGAGGACTGACACTCTAACTTTCTATGATATGAACCTCTCCTGTGAGTCCAGTTTCAGATTCCGATGCTTCACTTCAGGTTTACTGTATCCCTTGGGCCTCCTTATTGACGATGAAACACAGAAATTGCATCCGAATTTAATACAAAAGGCACAATGCCGACTTAAGTACAAGAGGACTGACACTCTAACTTTCTATGATTGGAACCACTCCTGTGAGTCCAATGTTAGATTCCGATGCTTCACTTCAGGTTTACTGTATACCTTGGACTTTCTTATTGACGATGAAACACAGAAATTGCATCCGAATTTAATACAAAAGGCACAATGCCGACTTAAGTACAAGAGGACTGACACTCTCACTTTCTATGATTTGAACCTCTCCTGTGAGCCCAGTTTAAGATTACGATGCTTCACTTCATGTTTAATGTATACCCTAGACCTTCTTATTGACGATTAAACACAGAAATTGCATCCGAATTTAATACAAAAAGCACAATGCCGACTTAAGTACAAATGGACTGACACTCTCACTTTTTATGATTTGAACCTCTCCTGTGAGTCCAGATTTAGATTCTGATGATTCACTTCAGGTTTACTGTATACCTTGGACCTTCTTATTGACGATGAAACACAGAAATTGCATCCGAATGTAATACAAAAGGCACAATGCCGACTTAAAAACAAGAGGACTGACACTCTAATTTTCTATGATTGTAACCTCTCCTGTGAGTCCAGTTTTTGATTACGATACTTCACTTCAGGTTTACTGTATACCTTGGACCTTCTTATTGACGATGAAACACAGAAATTGCATCCAAATTTAATACAAAAGGCACAATGCCGACTTAAGTACAAGCGGACTGACACTCTCACTTTCTATGATTTCAACCAGTCCTGTGAGTCCAGTTTTAGATTCCGATGCTTCACTTCAGATTTACTGTATACCTTGGACCTTCTTATTGACGATGAAACACAGAAATTGCATCCGAATATAATACAAAAGGCACAATGCCGACTTAAGTACAAGAGGACTGACACTCTCACTTTCTATGATTTGAACCTCTCCTGTAAGTCCAGTTTTAGATTCCGATGCTTCACTTCAGGTTTACTGTATCCCTTGGACCTTCTAATTGACGTTGGAACACAGAAATTGCATCCGAATTTAATACAAAAAGCACAATGGAGACTTAAGTACAAATGGACTGACACTCTCACTTTTAATGATTTGAACCTCTTCTGTGAGTCCAGTTTCAGATTCTGATGATTCACTTCAGGATTACTGTATACCTTGGACCTTCTTATTGACGATGAAACACAGAAATTGCATCCGAATGTAATAGAAAAGGCACAATGCCGACTTAAGTACAAGAGGACTGACACTCTAATTTTCTATGATTGGAACCTCTCCTGTGAGTCCAGTTTTATATTACGATGCTTCACTTCAGGTTTACCGTATACCTTGGACCTTGTTATTGACGATGAAGCACTGAAATTGCATCCGAATTTAATACAAGAGGCACAAAGCCAACTTAAGTACAAGAGGACTGACACTCTAACTTTCTATGATTGGAACCTCTCCTGTGAGTCCAGTTTTAGATTCCGATGCTTCACTTCAGGTTTACTATATCCCTTGGACCTTCTCATTGACGATGAAACACAGAAATTGCATCCGAATATAATACAAAAGGCACAATGCCGACTTAAGTACAAGTGGACTGACACACTCACTTTCTATGATTTGAACCTCTCCTGTAAGTCCAGTTTTAGATTCCGATGCTTCACTTCAGGTATACTGTATCCCTTGGACCTTCTAATTGACGTTGGAACACAGAAATTGCATCCGAATTTAATACAAAAAGCACAATGCCGACTTAAGTACAATTGGACTGACACTCTCACTTTTTATGATTTGAACCTCTCCTGTGAGTCCAGTTTTAGATTCTGATGATTCACTTCAGGTTTACTGTATACCTTGGATCTTCTTATTGACGATGATACATAGAAATTGCATCCGAATGTAATACAAAAGGCACAATGCCGATTTAAGTACAAGAGGACTGACACTCTGACATTCTATGATTGGAACCTCTCCTGTGAGTCCAGTTTTAGATTACGATGCTTCACTTCAGGTTTACCGTATACCTTGGACCTTCTTATTGACGATGAAGCACAGAAATTGCATCCGAATTTAATACAAGAGGCACAAAGCCGACTTAAGTACAAGAGGACTGACACTCTAAATTTCTATGATTGGAACCTCTCCTGTGAGTCCAGTTTTATATTACGATGCTTCACTTCAGGTTTACCGTATACCTTGGACCTTCTTATTGACGATGAAACACAGAAATTGCATCCGAATTTAATACTAAAGGCAGAATGCCGACTTAAGTACAAGAGGACTGCACTCTATCTTTCTATAATATGAACCTCTCCTGTGAGTCCAGTTTTCGATTCCGATGCTTCACTTCAGGTTTACTGTATCCCATGGTTCTTCTTATTGACGATGAAACACAGAAAATGCATCCGATTTTAATACAAAGGCACAATGCCGACTTACGTACATGAGGACTGACACTCTCACTTTCTGTGATTTGAACCTCTCCTGTTAGTCCAGTATTTGATTCCGATGCTTCACTTCAGGTTTACTGTATCACTTGGGCTTCTTATTGACGATGACACACTGAAATTGCATCCAAATTTAATACAAAAGGCACAATGCCGACTTAAGTACAAGAGGACCGACACTCTAACTTTCTATGATTTGAACCTCTACTGTGAGTTCAGTTTTGGATTCCAATGCTTCACTTCAGGTTTACTGAATATCTTGGCCCTTCTTATTGACGATGAAACGCAGAAATTGCATCCCAATTTAATACAAAAGGCAAAATGACGACTTAAGTACAAGAGGACTGACACTCTAACTTTCTATGATATGAACCTCTCCTGTGAGTCCAGTTTCAGATTCCGATGCTTCACTTCAGGTTTAATGTATACCCTAGACCTTCTTATTGACGATTAAACACAGAAATTGCATCCGAATTTAATACAAAAGGCACAATGCCGACTTAAGTACAAGAGGACTGACACTCTAACTTTCTATGATTGGAACCACTCCTGTGAGTCCAATGTTAGATTCCGATGCTTCACTTCAGGTTTACTGTATACCTTGGACTTTCTTATTGACGATGAAACACAGAAATTGCATCCGAATTTAATACAAAAGGCACAATGCCGACTTAAGTACAAGAGGACTGACACTCTCACTTTCTATGATTTGAACCTCTCCTGTGAGCCCAGTTTAAGATTACGATGCTTCACTTCATGTTTAATGTATACCCCAGACCTTCTTATTGACGATTAAACACAGAAATTGCATCCGAATTTAATACAAAAAGCACAATGCCGACTTAAGTACAAATGGACTGACACTCTCACTTTTTATGATTTGAACCTCTCCTGTGAGTCCAGTTTTAGATTCTGATGATTCACTTCAGGTTTACTGTATACCTTGGACCTTCTTATTGACGATGAAACACAGAAATTGCATCCGAATGTAATACAAAAAGCACAATGCCGACTTAAAAACAAGAGGACTGACACTCTAATTTTCTATGATTGTAACCTCTCCTGTGAGTCCAGTTTTTGATTACGATACTTCACTTCAGGTTTACTGTATACCTTGGACCTTCTTATTGACGATGAAACACAGAAATTGCATCCAAATTTAATACAAAATGCACAATGCCGACTTAAGTACAAGCGGACTGACACTCTCTCTTTCTATGATTTCAACCAGTCCTGTGAGTCCAGTTTTAGATTCCGATGCTTCACTTCAGATTTACTGTATACCTTGGACCTTCTTATTGACGATGAAACACAGAAATTGCATCCGAATATAATACAAAAGGCACAATGCCGACTTAAGTACAAGAGGACTGACACTCTCACTTTCTATGATTTGAACCTCTCCTGTAAGTCCAGTTTTAGATTCCGATGCTTCACTTCAGGTTTACTGTATCCCTTGGACCTTCTAATTGACGTTGGAACACAGAAATTGCATCCGAATTTAATACAAAAAGCACAATGCCGACTTAAGTACAAATGGACTGACACTCTCATTTTTTATGATTTGAACCTCTCCTGTGAGTCCAGTTTTAGATTCTGATGATTCACTTCAGGTTTACTGTATACCTTGGATCTTCTTATTGACGATGATACATAGAAATTGCATCCGAATTTAATACAAAAGGCACAATGCCGATTTAAGTACAAGAGGACTGACACTCTAACATTCTATGATTGGAACCTCTCCTGTGAGTCCAGTTTTAGATTACGATGCTTCACTTCAGGTTTACCGTATACCTTGGACCTTCTTATTGACGATGAAGCACAGAAATTGCATCCGAATTTAATACAAGAGGCACAAAGCCGACTTAAGTACAAGAGGACTGACACTCTAAATTTCTATGATTGGAACGTCTCCTGTGAGTCCAGTTTTAGATTACGATGCTTCACTTCAGGTTTACTGTATACCTTGGACCTTCTTATTGATGATGAAACACAGAAATTGCATCCGAATTTAATACAAAAGGCTCAATGCCGACTTAAGTACATGAGGACTGACACTCTGACATTCTATGATTTGTACCGCTCCTGTGTGTTCAGTTTTAGATTCCGATGCTTCACTTCAGGTTTACTGTATCCCTTAGACCTTCTTACTGACGATGTAGCACAGTAATTGCATCCGAATTTAATACAAAAGGGCACAATGCCGACTAAAGTACAAGAGGACTGACACACTAACTTTCTATGATTTGAAAATCTCCTCTGAGTTCAGTTTTAGTTTCCGATGCTTCACTTCAGGTTTACTGTATACCTTGGACCTTCTTATTGACGATGAAACACAGAAATTGCATCGAAAATTAATACAAAAGGCACAATGCCGACTTAAGTACAAGAGGACTGACACTCTAACCTTCTATGATTTGAACCTCTCCTGTGAGTCCAGTTTAAGGTTCCGATGCTTCACTTCAGCTTTACTGTATACCCTGGACCTTCTTATTGACGATGAAACACAGAAATTGCATCCGAATTTAATACAAAAGGCACAACGCCGACTTAAGTACAAGAGGGCTTACACTCTCACTTTCATTGATATTAACCTCTCCTGTGAGTCCTGTTATAGATTCCGATGCTTCACTTCAGGTTTAGTGTATCCCTTGGACCTTCTTATTGACGATGAAACACAGAAATTGCATCCGAATCTAATACAAAAGGAACAATGCCGACTTAAGCAGAAGAGGACTGACACTATCACTGTCTACAATTAGAACACCTCCTCTGAGTCCAGTTTTAGATTACGTTGCTTCACTTCAGGTTTACTGTATACCTTGGACCTTCCTATTGACGATGAAACACAGAAATTGAGTCCGAATTTAATACAAAAGGCACAATGCCCACTTAAGTACAAGAGGACTGACACACTAACTTTCTATGATTGTATCCTCTCCGGTGAGTCCAGTTTTAGATTACGATGCTTCACATCAGGTTTACTGTATACCTTGGACCTTCTTATTGACGATGAAACCCAGAAAATGCATCCGAATTTAATACTAAAGGCACAATGCCGTCTTAAGTACAAGAGGACTGACACCCTATCTTTCTATGATTTGAACTTCTCCTGTGAGTTCAGGTTTTCGGATTCCGATGCTTCACTTCAGGTTTACTGTATCCCTTGGACCTTCTTATTGACGATGAAACACAGAAATTGAGTCCGAATTTAATACAAAAGGCACAATGCCCACTTAAGTACAAGAGGACTGACACACTAACTTTCTATGATTGTATCCTCTCCGGTGAGTCCAGTTTTAGATTACGATGCTTCACATCAGGTTTACTGTATACCTTGGACCTTCTTATTGACGATGAAACCCAGAAAATGCATCCGAATTTAATACTAAAGGCACAATGCCGTCTTAAGTACAAGAGGACTGACACCCTATCTTTCTATGATTTGAACTTCTCCTGTGAGTTCAGGTTTTCGGATTCCGATGCTTCACTTCAGGTTTACTGTATCCCTTGGACTTTCTTATTGACGATGAAACACAGAAATTGCATCTGAATCTAATACAAAAGGCACAATGCCGACTTAAGTACAAGAGGACTGACACTCTAACTTTCCATGATTGGAACCTCTCCTGTGAGTCCAGTTTTAGATTACGATGCTTCACTTCAGGTTTACTGTATACCTTGGACATTCTTATTGACGATGAAACACAGAAATTGCATCCAAATTTAATACAAAAGGCACAATGCCGACATAAGTACATGAGGACTGACACTCTCACTGTCTATGATTCGAACCTTTCCTGTGAGTCCAGTTTTAGATGCCGATGCTTCACTTCAGGTTTACTGTATACCTTGGACCTTCTTATTGACGATGAAACACAGAAATTGCATCCAAATTTAATACAAAAGGCACAATGCCGACTTAAGTACAAGAGGACTAACACTCTCACTTTCTATGATTTGAACCACTCCTGTGAGTCCAGTTTGAGATTCCGATGCTTCACTTCAGGTTTGCTGTATCTCTTGGACCATCTTATTGACGATGAAACACAGAAATTGCATCCGAATTTAATACAAAAGGCACAATGCCGACTTAAGTAAAAGAGGACTGACACTCTAAATTTCTATGATTAGAACCTCTCCTGTGAGTCCAGTTTTAGATTACGATGCTTCACTTCAGGTTTACTGTATACCTTGGACCTTCTTAATGTTGATGAAACAAAGAAATTGCCACCGAATTTAATACAAAAGCCACAATGCCGACTTTAGTACAAGGGGACTGCCACTCTCACTTTCTATAAGTTGAACCTCTCCTGTGAGTACAGTTTTAGATTCCGAAGCTTCACTTCAGGTTTACTATATCCCTTGGACCTTCTTATTGACGATGAAACACTGAAATTGCATTGAAAATTAATGCAAAATGCACAATCCCGACTTTAGTACAAGAGGACTGACACTCTAACTTTCCATTATTTGAACCTCTCCTGTGAGTCCAGTTTAAGATTCCGATGCTTCACTTCAGGTTTACTGTATACCTTGGACCTTCTTATTGACGATGAAACACAGAAATTGCATCCGAATTTAATACAAAAGGCACAATGCCGACTTAAGTACAAGAGGACTGACACGCTCACTTACTATGATTTGAACCAATCCTGTGAAACCAGTTTTAGGTTACGATGCTTCACTTCAGGTTCACTGTATACCTTGGACCTTCTTATTGACGATGAAATACAGAAATTGCACCCGAATTTAATACAAAAGGCACAATACCGACTTAAGTACAAGAGGACTGACACTCTCACTTTCTATGATTTGAACCTCCCCTGTGAGTCCAGTTTTTAATTCCGATGCTTCACTTCAGGTTTACTGTATCCCTTGGACCTTCTTATTGACGATGAAACATAGAGATTGCATCCGAATTTAATACAAAAGGCACAATGCCACCTTAAGTACAAGAGGACTGATACTCTCACTTTCTATGATTTGAACCTCTCCAGTGAGACCAGTTTTAGATTCTGATGCTTCACTTCAGGTTTACTGTATCCCTTGGACCTTCTTACTGACGATGAAACACAGAAATTGCATCCGAATTTAATACAAAAGGCACAATGGCGACTTAACTACAAGAGGACTGACACTCTCACTATCTATGATTTGAACCTCTCGTGTGAATCCAGTTTTAGATTACGATGCTTCACTTCAGGTTTACTGTATACCTTGGACCTTCTTATTGACGATGAAACACAGAAATTGCATCCGAATTTAATACAAAAAGCACAATGCCGACTTAAGTAGAAGAGGACTGACACTCTCACTTTCTGTGAATTGAACCTCTCCTGTGGGTCCAGTTTTAGATTTCGTTGCTTCACTTCAGGTTTACTGTATCCCTTGGACCTTCTTATTGACGATGAAGCACAGAAATTGCAACCGAATTTAATACAAAAGGCACAATGCCGACTAAAGTACAAGAAGACTGACACTCTCACTTTCTATGATTTGAACCTCTCCTGTGAGTCCAGTTTTAGATTCCGATGCTTCACTTCAGGTTTACTGTATCCCTTGGACCTTCTTATTGACGATGAAATATAGAAATTGCATCCGAAATTAATACAAAAGGCACAATGCCGACTTAAGTACAATAGGACTGACACTCTCACTTTCTATGATTTGAACCTATCCTGTGAGTCCAGTTTTAGATTACGATGCTTCACTTCAGGTTCACTTTATACCTTGGACCTTCTTATTGACGATGAAACACAGAAATTGCACCCGAATTTAATACAAAAGGCACAATGCCGACTTAAGCACAAGAGGACTGACACTTTCACTTTCTATGATTTGAACCTCTCCTGTGAGTCCAGTTTTTGATTCCGATGGTTCACTTCGGGTTTTCTATATCCCTCAGACATTCTTATTGACGATGAAACACAGAAATTGCATCCGAATTGAATACAAAAGGCACAATGCCACCTTAAGTTCAAGAGGACTGATACATTCACTTTCTATGATTTGAAACTCTCCTGTGAGTCAAGTTTTAGATTCCGATGCTTCACTTCAGGTTTACTGTCTCCCTTTGACCTTCTTACCGACGATGAAACAAAGAATTTGCATCCGAATTTAATACAAAAGGCACAATGCCGACTTAAGTAGAGGAGGACTGACACTCTAACTTTCTATGATTTGAACCTCTCCTAGGAGCCCAGTTTTAGATTCTGATGCTTCACTTCAGGTTTACTGTATCCCCGGGACCTTCTTATTGACGATGATACACAGTAATTGCATTCGAATTTAAAACAAAAAGCACAATGCCGACTTAAGTACAAGAGGACTGACAATCTCACTTTCTATGAGTTGAATCTCTCCTGTGAGTCCAGTTTTAGATTCCGATGCTTCACTTCAGGTTAACTATATCACTTGGACCTTCTTATTCACGATGAAACACAGAAATTGCATCCGAACTTAATACAAAAGGCACAATGCCGACTTAAGTACAAGAGGACTGACACTCTCACTTTCAATGATTTGAACCTCTCCTGTGAGTCCAGTTTGAGATTCCGATGCTTCACTTCTGGTTTACTGTATCATTTGTACCTTCCTATTGACGATGAAACACAGAAATTGCATCCGAATTTAATTCAAAAGGCACAATGCCGACTTATGTACAAGGGGGCTGACACATCAACTTTCTATGATTGTAAACTCTCCTGTGAGTCAAGTTTTAGATTACGATGCTCCACATCTCGTTTACTGAATACCTTGGACCTTCTAATTGACGGTGAAACATAGAAATTGCATCCGAATTTAATACAAAAGGCACAATGCCGACTTAAGTACAAGAGGACTGACACTCAAACTTTCTATGATTGGAACCTCTCCTGTGTGTTCAGTTTTAGATTACGATGCTTCACTTCATGCTTACTGTAGACCTTGGACTGACACTCTCACTTTCTATGATTTGAACCTCTCCTGTGAGTCCAGTTTTCGATTCCGATGCTTCACTTCAGGTTTACTATATCCCTTGGACCTTCTTATTGATGATGAAACAAAGAAATTGCATTAGAATTTAATACAAGAGGCACAATGCCGACTTAAATACAAGAGGACTGACAATCTCACTTTTTATGAGTTGAATCTCTCCTGTGAGTCCAGTTTTAGATTCCGATGCTTCACTTCAGGTTAACTATATCACTTGGACCTTCTAATTGACGGTGAAACATAGAAATTGCATCCGAATTTAATACAAAAGGCACAATGCCGACTTAAGTACAAGAGGACTGACACTCTCACTTTCTATGGTTTGCAACTCTCCTGTGAGTCCAGTTTTAGATTCCGATGCTTCACTTAAGGTTTACTGTACCCCTTGGACCTTCTTATTGACGATGAAACAAAGAAATTGCATTAGAACTTAATACAAGAGGCACAATGCCGACCTAAGTAAAAGAGGACCGACACTCTCACTTTCAATGAGTTGAACCTCCCCTGTGAGTTGAGTTTTAGATTCCGATGCATCTCTTCAGGTTTACTGTATCACTTGGACCTTCCTATTGACGATGAAACACAGAAATTGCATCCGAATTTAATACAAAAGGCACAATGCCGACTTAAGTAAAGGAGGACTGACACACTGACTTTCTATGAATGTAACCTCTCCTGTGAGTCCAGTTTTAGATTACGATGCTTCACTTCAGGTTTACTGTATACCTTGGACCTTCTTATTGACGCTGAAACACAGAAATTGCTTAGGAATTTTATACAAAAGGCACAATGCCGACTTAAGTACAAGAGGACTGACACTCTCACTTTCTATGATTTGAACCTCTCCTGTGAGACCAGTTTTAGATTCCGATGCTTCACTTCAGGTTTAGTGTATCCGTCGGACCTTCTTATTGACGATGAAACACAGAAATTGCATTCGCATTTATTACAAAAGGCACAATTCCGACTTAAGTACAAGAGGACTGACACTCTAACTATCTATGATTGGAACCTCTCCTGTGAGTCCAGTTTTAGATTACGATGCTTCACTTCTGGTTTACTGTATACCTTGTACCTTCTTATTGACGATGAAACACAGAAATTGCAACCGAATTTAATACAAAAGGCACAATGCTAACTTAAGTACAAGAGGACTGACACTCTCACTTACTATGATTTGAACCTCTCCTGTGAGTCCAGTTTTAGATTCCGATGCTTCACTTCAGGTTTACTGTATCACTTGGATGTTCGTATTGACGATGAAACACAGAAATTGCATCCGAATTTAATACAAAAGGCACAATGCCGACTTAAGTACAAGAGGAATGACACTCTCACTCTGTATGATTTGAACCTCTCCTGTGAGTCCAGTTTTAGATTCCGATGCTTCACTTCAGGTTTACTGTATCACTTGGACGTTCGTATTGACGATGAAACACAGAAATTGCATCCGAATATAATACAAAAGGCACAATGCCGACTTAAGTACAAGAGGAATGACACTCTCACTTTCTTGATTTTAATCTCTCCTGTAAGTCCAGTTTTAGATTCCGATGCTTCACTTCAGGTTTACTGTATCCCTTGGATCTTCTAATTGACGTTGGAACACAGAAATTGCATCCGAATTTAATACAAAAAGCACAATGCCGACTTAAGTACAAAAGGACTGACACTCTCACTTTTTATGATTTGAACCTCTCCTGTGAGTCCAGTTTTAGATTCTGATGATTCACTTCAGGTTTACTGTATACCTTGGACCTTTTTATTGACGATGAAACACAGAAATTGCATCCGAATGTAATACAAAAGGCACAATGCCGACTTAAGTACAAGAGGACTGACACTCTAACTTTCTATGATTGGAACCTCTCCTGTGAGTCCAGTTTTAGATTACGATGCTTCACTTCAGGTTTACCGTATACCTTAGACCTTCTTATTGACGTAGAAGCACAGAAATTGCATCCGAATTTAATACAAGAGGCACAAAGCCGACTTAAGTACAAGAGGACTGACACTCTAACTTTCTATGATTGGAACCTCTCCTGCGAGTCCAGTTTTAGATTCCGATGCTTCACTTCAGGTTTACTATATCCCTTGGACCTTCTCATTGATGATGAAACACAGAAATCGCATCCGAATATAATACAAAAGGCACATTGCCGACTTAAGTACAAGTGGACTGACACTCTCACTTTCTATGATTTGAACCTCTCCTGTAAGTCCAGTTTTAGATTCCGATGCTTCACTTCAGGTTTACTGTATCCCTTGGACCTTCTAATTGACGTTGGAACACAGAAATTGCATCCGAATTTAATACAAAAAGCACAATGCCGACTTAAGTACAAATGGACTGACACTCTCACTTTTTATGATTTGAACCTCTCCTCTGAGTCCAGTTTTAGATTCTGATGATTCACTTCAGGTTTACTATATACCTTGGACCTTCTTATTGACGATGAAACACAGAAATTGCATCCGAATGTAATACAAAAGGCACAATGCCGACTTAAGTACATGAGGACTGACACTCTGACATTCTATGATTTGAACCGCTCCTGTGTGTTCAGTTTTAGATTCCGATGCTTCACTTCAGGTTTACTGTATCCCTTGTACCTTCTTACTGACGATGAAACACAGTAATTGCATCCGAATTTAATACAAAAGGGCACAATGCCGACTAAAGTACAAGAGGACTGACACTCTAACTTTCTATGATTTGAACCTCTCCTGTGAGTTCAGTTTTAGTTTCCGATGCTTCACTTCAGGTTTACTGTATACCTTGGACCTTCTTATTGACGATGAAACACAGAAATTGCATCCGAATTTAATACAAAAGGCACAATGCCGACTTAAGTACAAGAGGGCTTACACTCTCACTTTCTTTGATATTAACCTCTCCTGTGAGTCCTGTTATAGATTCCGATGCTTTACTTCAGGTTTAGTGTATTCCTTGGACCTTCATATTGACGATGAAACACAGAAATTGCATCCGAATTTAATACAAAAGGCACAATGCCGACTTATGTACATGAGGACTGACACTCTCACTTCCTATGATTTGAACCTCTCCTGTGAGTCCAGTTTTAGATTCCGATGCCTCACTTCAGGTTAACTGTATGCCTTGGACCTTCTTATTGACGATGATACACAGAAATTGCATCCGAATTAATACAAAAGGCACAATGCCGACTTAAGTACAAGAGGACTGACACTCTCACATTCTATGATTTGAACCACTCCTGTGTGTCCAGTGTTACATTACGATGCTTCACTTCAGGTTTACTGTATACCTTGGACCTTCTTATTGACGATGTAACACAGAAATAGCATCCGAATTTAATACAAAAGGAACAATGCCAACTTAAGCAGAAGAGGACTGACACTATCACTGTCTACAATTTGAACACCTCCTGTGAGTCCAGTTTATGATTCCGATGCTTCACTTCAGGTTTATTGTATCCCTTGGACCTTCTTATTGACGATGAAACACAGAAATTGCGTCCGAATTTAATACAAAAGGCACAATGCCGACTTAAGTACAAGAAGACCAACACTCTCACTTTCTATGATTTGAACCACTCCTGTGAGTCCAGTTTTAGATTCCGATGCTTCACTTCAGGTTTGCTGTATCTCTTGGACCTTCTTATTGACGATGAAACACAGAAATTGAATCCGAATTTAATACAAAAGGCACAATGCCGACTTAAGTAAAAGAGGACTGACACTCTAAATTTCTATGATTGGAACCTCTCCTGTGAGTCCAGTTTTAGATTACGATGCTTCACTTCAGGCTTACTGTATATCTTGGACCTTCTTAATGACGATGAAACAAAGAAATTGCAACCGAAATTAATACAAAAGCCACAATGCCGACTTTAGTACAAGGGGACTGCCACTCTCACTTTCTATAAGTTGAACCTCTCCTGTGAGTACAGTTTTAGATTCCGAAGCTTCACTTCAGGTTTACTATATCCCTTGGACCTTCTTATTGACGATGAAACACTGAAATTGCGTTGAAAATTAATGCAAAAGGCACAATCCCGACTTTAGTACAAGAGGACTGACACTCTAACTTTCCATTATTTGAACCTCTCCTGTGAGTCCAGTTTCAGATTCCGATGCTTCACTTCAGGTTTACTGTATCCCTTGGACCTTCTTATTGACGATGAAACACAGAAATTGCATCCGAATTTAGTACAAAAGGCACAATGCCGATTAAGTACATGAAGACTGACACTCTCACTTCCTATGATTTGAACCTCTCCTGTGAGTCCAGTTTTAGATTCCGATTCCTCACTTCGGGTTTTCTGTATACCATGGACCCTCTTATTGACGATGGAACACATAAATTGCATCCGAATTTGATACAAAAGGCACAATGCCGTTTTAAGTACAAGAGGACTGACACTCTCACATTCTATGATTTGAACCACTCCTGTGTGTCCAGAGTTACATTACGATGTTTCACTGCAGGTTTACTGTATACCTTGGACCTTCTTATTGACGATGAAACACAGAAATTGCATCCGAATTTAATACTAAAGGAACAATGCCGACTTAAGTAGAAGAGGACTGACACTCTCACTTTCCACAATTTGAACCCCTCCTGTGAGTCCAGATTTAGATTCCGTTGTTTCACATCAGGTTTACTGTATCCCTTGGACCTTCCTATTGACGATGAAACACAGAAATTGCACCCGAATTTAATACAAAAAGCACAATGAAGATTTAAGTTCAAGTGGACTGAAACACTCACTTTCTATGATTTGAACCTCTCCTGTGAGACCAGTTTTAGATTCCGATGCTTCACTTGAGGTTTACTGTATCCCTTGGACCTTCTTATTGATGATGAAACACAGAAATTGCATCCGAATTAATACAAAAGGCACAATGCCGGCTTAAGTACAAGAGGACTGACACGCTCACTTACTATTATTTTAACCAATCCTGTGAAACCAGTTTTAGATTACGATGCTTCACTTCAGGTTCACTGTATACCTTGGACCTTCTTATTGACGATGAAATACAGAAATTGCACCGGATTTTAATACAAAAGGCACAATGCCGACTTAAGTACAAGAGGACTGACACTCTCACTTTCTATGATTTGAACCTCCCCTGTGAGTCCAGTTTTTGATTCCGATGCTTCACTTCAGGTTAACTTATCCCTTGGACCTTCTTATTGACGATGAAACACAGAAATTGCAACCGAATTTAATACAAAAGGCACAATGCCGACTAAAGTACAAGAGGACTGACATTCTCACTTTCTATGATTTGAACCTCTCCTGTGAGTCCAGTTTTAGATTCCGAAGCTTCACTTCAGGTTTACTGTATCCCTTGGACCTTCTTATTAACGATGAAATATAGAAATTGCATCCGAATTTAATACAAAAGGCACAATGCCGACTTAAGTACAAGAGGACTGACACTCTCACTTTCTATGATTTGAACCGATCCTGTGAGTCCGGTTTTAGATTACGATGCTTCACTTCAGGTTCACTGTACACCCTGGAACTTCTTGTTGACGATGAAACACAGAAATTGCACCCGAATTAAATACAAAAGGCACAATGCCGACTTAAGTACAAGAGGACTGACACTTTCACTTTCTAAGATTTGAACCTCTTCTGTGACTCCAGTTTTTGATTCCGATGCTTCACTTCGGGTTTACTGTATCCCTCGGACCTTCTTATTGACGATGAAACACAAAAATTGCATCCGAATTTAATACAAAAGGCACAATGCCACCTTAAGTACAAGAGGACTGATACTTTCACTTTCTATGATTTGAACCTCTCCTGTGAGTCCAGTTTTAGATTCCGATGCTTCACTTCAGGTTTACTGCATTCCTTTGACCTTCTTACCGACGATGAAACAAAGAAATTGCATCCGAATTTAATACAAAAGGCACAATGCCGACTTATCTACAAGAGGACTGACACTCTCACTTTCTATGATTTCAACCTCTCGTGTGAGTCCAGTTTTAGATCACGATGCTTCACTTCAGGTTTACTGTATACCTTGGACCTTCTTATTGACGATGAAACACAGAAATTGCATCCAAATATAATACAAAAGGAACAATGCCGACTTAAGTAGAGGAGGACTGACACTCTAACTTCCTATGATTTGAACCTCTCCTAGGAGCCCAGTTTTAGTTTCCGATGCTTCACTTCAGGTTTACTGTATCCCCGGGACCTTCTTATTGACGATGATACACAGTAATTGCATCCGAATTTAATACAAAAGGCACAATGCCGACTTAAGTACAAGAGGACTGACACTCTCACTTTCTATGAGTTGAATCTCTCCTGTGAGTCCATTTTTAGATTCCGATGCTTCACTTGAGGTTTACTATATCACTTGGACCTTCTTATTGACGATGAAACACAGAAATAGCATCCGAATTTAATTCAAAAGGCACAATGCCGACTTAAGTACAAGGGGGCTGACACATCAAATTTCTATGATTGTAAACTCTCCTGTGAGTCAAGTTTTAGATTACGATGCTCCACATCTGGTTTACTGAATACCTTGGACCTTCTAATTGACGATGAAACATAGAAATTGCATCCGAATTTAATACAAAAGGCACAATGCCGACTTAAGTACAAGAGGACTGACACTCAAACTTTCTATGATTGGAAGCTCTCCTGTGAGTTTAGTTTTAGGTTACGATGCTTCACTTCAGGTTTACTGTATACCTTGGACTGACACTCTCACTTTCTATGATTTGACCTCTCCTGTGAGTCCAGTTTTCGATTCCGATGCTTCACTTCAGGTTTACTATATCCCTTGGACCTTCTTATTGACGATGAAACACAGAAATTGCATCCGAATTTAATACAAAAGGCACAATGCCGACTTAAGTACAAGAGGACTGACACTCTCACTTTCTATGATTTGAAACTCTCCTGTGAGTCCAGTTTTAGATTCCGATGCTTCACTTAAGGTTTACTGTATCCCTTGGACCTTCTTATTGACGATGAAACAAAGAAATTGCATTAGAATTTAATACAAGGGGCAAAATGCCGACCTAAGTACAAGAGGACCGACACTCTCACTTCCAATGAGTTGAACCTCTCCTGTGAGTTCAGTTTTAGATTCCGATGCTTCTCTTCAGGTTTACTGTATCACATGGACCTTCCTATTGACGATGAAACCCAAAATTGCATCCGAATTTAATACAAAAGGCACAATGCCGACTTAAGTAAAGGAGGACTGACACACTGACTTTCTATGAATGTAACCACTCCTGTGAGTCCAGTTTTGGATTACGATGCTTCACATCAGGTTTACTATATACCTTGGACCTTCTTATTGACGATGAAACATAGAAATTGCATCCGAATTTAATACAAGAGGCACAGTGCCGACTTAAGTACAGGAGGACTGACACTCAAACTTTCTATGATTGGAACCTCTCCTGTGAGTCCAGTTTTAGATTACGATGCTTCACTTCAGGTTTACTGTATACCTTGGACCTTCTTATTGACGATGAAACACAGAAATTGCATAGGAATTTAATACAAAAGGCACAATGCCGACTTAAGTACAAGAGGACTGACACTCTCACTTTCTATGATTTGAACCTCTCCTGTGAGACCAGTTTTAGATTCCGATGCTTCACTTCAGGTTTAGTGTATCCGTCGGACCTTCTTATTGACGATGAAACACAGAAATTGCATTCGCATTTATTACAAAAGGCACAATTCCGACTTAAGTACAAGAGGACTGACACTCTAACTTTCTATGATTGGAACCTCTCCTGTGAGTTCAGTTTTAGATTACGATGCTTCACTTCTGGTTTACTGTATACCTTGTACCTTCTTATTGACGATGAAACACAGAAATTGCAACCGAATTTAATACAAAAGGCACAATGCTGACTTAAGTACAAGAGGACTGACACTCTAACTTTCAATGATTTGAACCTCTCCTATGAGTCCAGTTTGAGATTCTGATGCTTCACTTCTGGTTTGCTGTATCCCTTGGACCTCCTTAGTGACGATGAAACTCAGAAATTGCATCCGAATTTAATACAAAAGGCACAATGCCGACTTAAGTACAAGAGGACTGACACTCTCACTTCCAATGAGTTGAACCTCTCCTGTGAGTCCAGTTTTAGATTCCGATGCTTCACTTTTGGTTTACTGTATCACTTGGACCTTCCTGTTGACGATGAAACTCAGAAATTGCATCCGAATTTAATACAAAAGGCACAATGCCGACTTAAGTACAAGGGGCTGACACATCAACTTTCTATGATTGTAAACCCTCCTGTGAGTCAAGTTTTAGATTACGATGCACCACATCTGGTTTACTGAATACCTTGGACCTTCTAATTGACGATGAAACATAGAAGTTGCATCCGAATTTAATACAAAAGGCACAATGCCGACTTAAGTACAAGAGGACTGACACTCAAACTTCCTATGATTGGAACCTCTCCTGTGAGTTCACTTTTAGATTACGATGCTTCACTTCAGGTTTACTGTATACCTTGGACTGACACTCTCACTTTCTACGATTTGAACCTCTCCTGTGAGTCCAGTTTTCGATTCTGATGCTTCACTTCATGTTTACTATATCCCTTGGACCTTCTTATTGACGATGAAACACAGAAATTGCATCCGAATTTAATACAAAAGGCACAATGCCGACTTAAGTACAAGAGGACTGACACTCTCACTTCAATGATTTGAACCTCTCCTGTGAGTCCAGTTTTAGATTCCGATGCTTCACTTAAGGTTTACTGTATCCCTTGGGCCTTCTTATTGACGATGAAACAAAGAAATTGCATTAGAATTTGATACAAGAAGCACAATGCCGACCTAAGTACAAGAGGACCGATACTCTCACTTCCAATGAGTTGAACCTCTCCTGCGAGTTCACTTTTAGATTCCGATGCTTCTCTTCAGGTTTACTGTATCACTTGGACCTTCCTATTGACGATGAAACACAGAAATTGCATCCGAATTTAATACAAAAGGCACAATGCCGACTTAAGTAAAGGAGGACTGACACACTGACTTTCTATGAATGTAACCTCTCCTGTGAGTCCAGTTTTAGATTACGATGCTTCACATCAGGTTTCCTGTATACCTTGGACCTTCTTATTGACGATGGAACATAGAAATTGCATCCGAATTTAATACCAAAGGCACAGTGCCGACTTAAGTACAGGAGGAGTGACACTCAAACTTTCTATGATTGGAACCTCTCCTGTGAGTCCAGTTTTGGATTACGATGCTTCACATCAGGTTTACTGTATACCATGGACCTTCTTATTGACGGTCAAACACAGAAATTGCATAGGAATTTAATACAAAATGCACTATGGCGACTTAAGTACAAGAGGACTGACACTATCAGTCCTATGATTTGAACCTCTCCTGTGAGTCCAGTTTTAGATTCCGATGCTTCACTTCAGGTTTACTGTATCCCTTGGACCTTCTTATTGACGATGAAACACAGAAATTTTATCCGAATTTAATACAAAAGGCACAATGCCGACTTAAGTACAAGAGGACTGACACTCTAACATTCTATGATTTGAACCTCTCCTAGGAGCCCTGTTTTAGATTCCGATGCTTCACTTCAGGTTTACTGTATCCCCTGGACCTTCTTATTGACGATGATACACAGTAATTGCATCCGAACTTAATACAAAAGGCACAATGCCGACTTAAGTACAAGAGGACTGACACTCTCACTTTCTATGAGTTGAACCTCCCCTGTGAGTCCAGTTTTAGATTCCGATGCTTCACTTCAGGTTTACTATATCACTTGGACCTTCTTATTGACGATGAAACACAGAAATTGCATCCGAATTTAATACAAAAGGCACATTGCCGACTTAAGTACAAGAGGACTGACTCTCTAATTTTCAATGATTTGAACCTCTTCTATGAGTCCAGTTTGATATTCCGATGCTTCACTTCAGGTTTACTGTATCCGTTGGACCTTCTTAGTGACGATGAAACACAGAAATTGCATCCGAATTTAATACAAAAGGCACAATGCCGACTTAAGTACAAAAGGGCTAACACTCTTACTTCCAATGAGTTGAACCTCTCCTGTGAGTCAGTTTTAGATTTCGATGCTTCACTTCTGGTTTACTGTATCACTTGGACCTTCCTATTGACGATGAAACACAGAAATTGCATCCGAATTTAATTCAAAAGGCAAAATGCCGACTTAAGTACAAGGGGGCTAACACATCATCTTTCTATGATTGTAAACTCTCCTGTGAGTCCAGTTTTAGATAACGATGCTTCACATCAGGTTTACGGAATACCTTGGACCTTCTAATTGACGATGAAACATAGAAATTGCATCCGAATTTAATACAAAAGGCACAATGCCGACTTAAGTACAAGAGGACTGACACTCTAACTTTCTATGATTTAAAACTCTCCTAGGAGCCCAGTTTTAGGTTCCGATGCTTCACTTCAGGTTTACTGTATCCCCTGGACCTTCTTATTGACGATGATACACAGTAATTGCATCCGAATTTAATACAAAAGGCACAATGCCGACTTAAGTACAAAAGGACTGACACTCTCACTTTCTATGAGTTGAACCTCTCCTGTGAGTCCAGTTTTAGATTCCGATGCTTCACTTCAGGTTTACTATATCACTTGGACCTTCTTATTGACGATGAAACACAGAAATTGCATCCGAATTTAATACAAAAGGCACAATGCCGACTTAAGTACAAGAGGACTGACACTCTAACTTTCAATGATTTGAACCTCTCCTATGAGTCCAGTTTGAGATTCCGATGCTTCACTTCAGGTTTACTGTATCCCTTGGACCTTCTTAGTGACGATGAAACACAGAAATTGCATCCGAATTTAATACAAAAGGCACAATGCCGACTGAAGTACAAGAGGACTGACACTTTTACTTCCAATGAGTTGAACCTCTCCTGTGAGTCAGTTTTAGATTCCGATGCTTCACTTCTGGTTGACTGTATCACTTGGATCTTCCTGTTGACGATGAGACACAGATATTGCATCCGAATTTAATTCAAAAGGCACAATGCCGACTTAAGTACATGGGGGCTGACACATCAACTTTCTATGATTGGAACCTCTCCTATGAGTCCAGTTTGAGATTCCAATGCTTCACTTCAGGTTTACTGTATCCCTTGGACCTTCTTAGTGACGATGAAACACAGAAATTGCATCCGAATTTAATACAAAAGGCACAATGCCGACTTAAGTACAAGAGGACTGACACTCTTACTTCCAAAGAGTTGAACCTCTCCTGTGAGTCAGTTTTAGATTCCTATGCTTCACTTCAGGTTTACTAGATCACTTGGACCTTCTTATTGACGATGAAACACATAAATTGGATCCGAATTTAATACAAAAGGCACAATGCCGACTTAAGTACAAGAGGACTGACACTCCAACTTTCAATTATTTGAACCTCTCCTATGAGTCCCGTTTGAGATTCCGATGCCTCACTTAAGGTTTACTGTATCCCTTGGACCCTCTTAATGACGATGAAACACAGAAATTGCATCCGAATTTAATACAAAATTCACAATGCCGATTTAACTACAAGTGGACTGACACTCTCACTTTCTATGATTTGAACCTATCCTGTGAGTCCAGTTTTAGATTACGATGCTCCACATCAGGTTTACTGAATACCTTGGACCTTCTAATTGACGATGAAACATAGAAATTGCATCCGAATTTAATACAAAAGGCACAATGCCGACTTAGGTAGAAGAGGACTGACACTCAAACTTTCTATGATTGGAACCTCTCCTGTGAGTTCAGTTTTAGATTACGATGCTTCACTTCAGGTTTACTGTATACCTTGGACTGACACTATCACTTTCTATGATTTGAACCTCTCCTGTGAGTCCAGTTTTAGATTCCGATGCTTCACTTAAGGTTTACTGTATCCCTTGGACCTTCTTATTGACGATGAAACAAAGAAATTGCATTAGAATTTAATACGAGAGGCACAATGCTGACCTAAGTACAAGAGGACCGACACTTTCACTTCCAATGAGTTGAACCTCTCCTGTGAGTTCAGTTTTAGATTCCGATGCTTCTCTTCAGGTTTACTGTATCACATGGACCTTCCTATTGACGATGAAACACAGAAATTGCATCCGAATTTAATACAAAAGGCACAATGCCGACTTAAGTAAAGGGGGACTGACACACTGACTTTCTATGAATGTATCCTCTCCTGTGAGTCCAGTTTTAGATTACGATGCTTCACATCAGGTTTACTGTATACCTTGGACCTCCTTATTGACGATGAAACATAGAAATTGCATCCGAATTTAATACAAAAGGCACAGTGCCGACTTAAGTACAAGAGGACTGACACTCAAACTTTCTATGATTGGAACCTCTCCTGTGAGTCCAGTTTTAGATTCCGATGCTTCACTTCAGGTTTACTGTATCCCTTTGACCTTCTTACTGACGATGAAATAAAGAAATTGCATCCGAATTTAATACAAAAGGCACAATGCCGACTTAAGTACAAGAGGACTGACACTCTCACTTTCTATGATTTAAACCTCTCCTGTGAGACCAGTTTTAGTTTCCGATGCTTCACTTCAGGTTTAGTGTATCCCTCAGACCTTCTTATTGACGATTAAACACTGAAATTGCATCCGAACTTAATACAAAAGGCACAATGCCGACTTAAGTACAAGAGGACTGATACTCTCACTTTCTATGAGTTGAACCTCTCCTGTGAGTCCAGTTTTAGATTCCGATGCTTCACTTCAGGTTTACTATATCACTTGGACCTCCTTATTGACGATGAAACACAGAAATTGAATCCGAATTTAATACAAAAGGCACAATGCCGACTTAAGTACAAGAGGACTGACACTCTCACTTTCTATGAGTAGAACCTCTCCTGTGAGTCCAGTTTTAGATTCCGATGCTTCACTTCAGGTTTACTATATCACTTGGACCTCCTTATTGACGATGAAACACAGAAATTGAATCCGAATTTAATACAAAAGGCACAATGCCGACTTAAGTACAAGAGGACTGACACTCTTACTTCCAATGAGTTGAACCTCTCCTGTTAGTCAGTTTTAGATTCCGATGCTTCACTTCTGGTTTACTGTATCACTTGGACCTTAATATTGACGATGAAACACAGAAATTGCATCCGAATTTAATTCAAAAGGCACAATGTCGTCTTAAGTACAAGGGGGCTGACACATCAACTTTCTATGATTGTAAACCCGCCTGTGAGTCCAGTTTTAGATTACGATGCTTCACATCAGGTTTACTGAATACCTTGGACCTTCTAATTGACGATGAAACATAGAAATTGCATTCGAATTTAATACAAAAGGCACGATGCCGACTTAAGTACAAGAGGACTGACACTCTCACTTTCTATGAGTTGAACCTCTCCTGTGAGTCCAGTTTTAGATTCCGATGCTTCACTTCACGTTTTCTATATCACTTGGACCTTCTTAGTGACGATGAAACATAGAAATTGCATCCGAATTTAATACAAAAGGCACAATGCCGACTTAAGTACAAGAGGACTGACACTCAAACTTTCTATGATTGGAACCTCTCCTGTGAGTTCATTTTAGATTACGATGCTTCACTTCAGGTTTACTGTATACCTTGGACTGACACTCTCACTTTCTATGATTTGAACCTCTCCTGTGAGTCCAGTTTTCGATTCCGATGCTTCACTCCAGGTTTACTATATCCCTTGGACCTTCTTATTGACGATGAAACACAGAAATTGCATCCGAATTTAATACAAAAGGCACAATGCCACCTTAAGTACAAGAGGACTGATACTTTCACTTTCTATGATTTGAACCTCTCCTGGGAGTCCAGTTTTAGATTCCGATGCTTCACTTCAGGTTTACTGCATTCCTTTGACCTTCTTACCGACGATGAAACAAAGAAATTGCATCCGAATTTAATACAAAAGGCACAATGCCGACTTATCTACAAGAGGACTGACACTCTCACTTTCTATGATTTCAACCTCTCGTGTGAGTCCAGTTTTAGATCACGATGCTTCACTTCAGGTTTACTGTATACCTTGGACCTTCTTATTGACGATGAAACACATAAATTGCATCCAAATATAATACAAAAGGAACAATGCCGACTTAAGTAGAGGAGGACTGACACTCTAACTTCCTATGATTTGAACCACTCCTAGGAGCCCAGTTTTAGATTCCGATGCTTCACTTCAGGTTTACTGTATTCCCGGGACCTTCTTATTGACGATGATACACAGTAAATGCATCCGAATTTAATACAAAAGGCACAATGCCGACTTAAGTACAAGAGGACTGACACTCTCACTTTCTATGAGTTGAATCTCTCCTGTGAGTCCATTTTTAGATTCCGATGCTTCACTTGAGGTTTACTATATCACTTGGACCTTCTTATTGACGATGAAACACAGAAATAGCATCCGAATTTAATTCAAAAGGCACAATGCCGACTTAAGTACAAGGGGGCTGAGACATCAAATTTCTATGATTGTAAACTCTCCTGTGAGTCAAGTTTTACATTACGATGCTCCACATCTGGTTTACTGAATACCTTGGACCTTCTAATTGACGATGAAACATAGAAATTGCATCCGAATTTAATACAAAAGGCACAATGCCGACTTAAGTACAAGAGGACTGACACTCAAACTTTCTATGATTGGAAGCTCTCCTGTGAGTTTAGTTTTAGGTTACGATGCTTCACTTCAGGTTTACTGTATACCTTGGACTGACACTCTCACTTTCTATGATTTGAACCTCTCCTGTGAGTCCAGTTTTCGATTCCGATGCTTCACTTAAGGTTTACTATATCCCTTGGACCTTCTTATTGACGATGAAACACAGAAATTGCATCCGAATTTAATACAAAAGGCACAATGCCGACTTAAGTACAAGAGGACTGACACTCTCACTTTCTATGATTTGAAACTCTCCTGTGAGTCCAGTTTTAGATTCCGATGCTTCACTTAAGGTTTACTGTATCCCTTGGACCTTCTTATTGACGATGAAACAAAGAAATTGCATTAGAATTTAATACAAGAGGCAAAATGACGACCTAAGTACAAGAGGACCGACACTCTCACTTCCAATGAGTTGAACCTCTCCTGTGAGTTCAGTTTTAGATTCCGATGCTTCTCTTCAGGTTTACTGTATCACATGGACCTTCCTATTGACGATGAAACACAAAATTGCATCCGAATTTAATACAAAAGGCACAATGCCGACTTAAGTAAAGGAGGACTGACACACTGACTTTCTATGAATGTAACCACTCCTGTGAGTCCAGTTTTAGATTACGATGCTTCACATCAGGTTTACTATATACCTTGGACCTTCTTATTGACGATGAAACATAGAAATTGCATCCGAATTTAATACAAGAGGCACAGTGCCGACTTAAGTACAGGAGGACTGACACTCAAACTTTCTATGATTGGAACCTCTCCTGTGAGTCCAGTTTTAGATTACGATGCTTCACTTCAGGTTTACTGTATACCTTGGACCTTCTTATTGACGATGAAACACAGAAATTGCGTAGGAATTTAATACAAAAGGCACAATGCCGACTTAAGTACAAGAGGACTGACACTCTCACTTTCTATGATTTGAACCTCTCCTGTGAGACCAGTTTTAGATTCCGATGCTTCACTTCAGGTTTAGTGTATCCGTCGGACCTTCTTATTGACGATGAAACACAGAAATTGCATTCGCATTTATTACAAAAGGCACAATTCCGACTTAAGTACAAGAGGACTGACACTCTAACTTTCTATGATTGGAACCTCTCCTGTGAGTCCAGTTTTAGATTACGATGCTTCACTTCTGGTTTACTGTATACCTTGTACCTTCTTATTGACGATGAAAAACAGAAATTGCAACCGAATTTAATACAAAAGGCACAATGCTGACTTAAGTACAAGAGGACTGACACTCTAACTTTCAATGATTTGAACCTCTCCTATGAGTCCAGTTTGAGATTCTGATGCTTCACTTCTGGTTTGCTGTATCCCTTGGACCTCCTTAGTGACGATGAAACTCAGAAATTGCATCCGAATTTAATACAAAAGGCACAATGCCGACTTAAGTACAAGAGGACTGACACTCTCACTTCCAATGAGTTGAACCTCTCCTGTGAGTCCAGTTTTAGATTCCGATGCTTCACTTTTGGTTTACTGTATCACTTGGACCTTCCTGTTGACGATGAAACTCAGAAATTGCATCCGAATTTAATACAAAAGGCACAATGCCGACTTAAGTACAAGGGGCTGACACATCAACTTTCTATGATTGTAAACGCTCCTGTGAGTCAAGTTTTAGATTACGATGCACCACATCTGGTTTACTGAATACCTTGGACCTTCTAATTGACGATGAAACATAGAAGTTGCATCCGAATTTAATACAAAAGGCACAATGCCGACTTAAGTACGAGAGGACTGACACTCAAACTTCCTATGATTGGAACCTCTCCTGTGAGTTCACTTTTAGATTACGATGCTTCACTTCAGGTTTACTGTATACCTTGGACTGACACTCTCACTTTCTACGATTTGAACCTCTCCTGTGAGTCCAGTTTTCGATTCTGATGCTTCACTTCATGTTTACTATATCCCTTGGACCTTCTTATTGACGATGAAACACAGAAATTGCATCCGAATTTAATACAAAAGGCACAATGCCGACTTAAGTACAAGAGGACTGACACTCTCACTTCTATGATTTGAACCTCTCCTGTGAGTCCAGTTTTAGATTCCGATGCTTCACTTAAGGTTTACTGTATCCCTTGGGCCTTCTTATTGACGATGAAACAAAGAAATTGCATTAGAATTTGATACAAGAAGCACAATGCCGACCTAAGTACAAGAGGACCGATACTCTCACTTCCAATGAGTTGAACCTCTCCTGCGAGTTCACTTTTAGATTCCGATGCTTCTCTTCAGGTTTACTGTATCACTTGGACCTTCCTATTGACGATGAAACACAGAAATTGCATCCGAATTTAATACAAAAGGCACAATGCCGACTTAAGTAAAGGAGGACTGACACACTGACTTTCTATGAATGTAACCTCTCCTGTGAGTCCAGTTTTAGATTACGATGCTTCACATCAGGTTTCCTGTATACCTTGGACCTTCTTATTGACGATGGAACATAGAAATTGCATCCGAATTTAATACCAAAGGCACAGTGCCGACTTAAGTACAGGAGGAGTGACACTCAAACTTTCTATGATTGGAACCTCTCCAGTGAGTCCAGTTTTGGATTACGATGCTTCACATCAGGTTTATTGTATACCATGGACCTTCTTATTGACGGTCAAACACAGAAATTGCATAGGAATTTAATACAAAATGCACTATGGCGACTTAAGTACAAGAGGACTGACACTATCAGTCCTATGATTTGAACCTCTCCTGTGAGTCCAGTTTTAGATTCCGATGCTTCACTTCAGGTTTACTGTATCCCTTGGACCCTCTTATTGACGATGAAACACAGAAATTTTATCCGAATTTAATACAAAAGGCACAATGCCGACTTAAGTACAAGAGGACTGACACTCTAACATTCTATGATTTGAACCTCTCCTAGGAGCCCTGTTTTAGATTCCGATGCTTCACTTCAGGTTTACTGTATCCCCTGGACCTTCTTATTGACGATGCTACACAGTAATTGCATCCGAACTTAATACAAAAGGCACAATGCCGACTTAAGTACAAGAGGACTGACACTCTCACTTTCTATGAGTTGAACCTCCCCTGTTAGTCCAGTTTTAGATTCCGATGCTTCACTTCAGGTTTACTATATCACTTGGACCTTCTTATTGACGATGAAACACAGAAATTGCATCCGAATTTAATACAAAAGGCACATTGCCGACTTAAGTACAAGAGGACTGACTCTCTAATTTTCAATGATTTGAACCTCTTCTATGAGTCCAGTTTGATATTCCGATGCTTCACTTCAGGTTTACTGTATCCGTTGGACCTTCTTAGTGACGATGAAACACAGAAATTGCATCCGAATTTAATACAAAAGGCACAATGCCGACTTAAGTACAAGAGGACTAACACTCTTACTTCCAATGTGTTGAACCTCTCCTGTGAGTCAGTTTTAGATTTCGATGCTTCACTTCTGGTTTACTGTATCACATGGACCTTCTTATTGACGATGATACACAGTAATTGCATCCGAATTTAATACAAAAGGCACAATGCCGACTTAAGTACAAGAGGACTGACACTCTAACTTTCTATGATTTAAAACTCTCCTAGGAGCCCAGTTTTAGGTTCCGATGCTTCACTTCAGGTTTACTGTATCCCCTGGACCTTCTTATTGACGATGATACACAGTAATTGCATCCGAATTTAATACAAAAGGCACATTGCCGACTTAAGTACAAGAGGACTGACTCTCTAATTTTCAATGATTTGAACCTCTTCTATGAGTCCAGTTTGATATTCCGATGCTTCACTTCAGGTTTACTATATCACTTGGACCTTCTTATTGACGATGAAACACAGAAATTGCATCCGAATTTAATACAAAAGGCACATTGCCGACTTAAGTACAAGAGGACTGACTCTCTAATTTTCAATGATTTGAACCTCTTCTATGAGTCCAGTTTGATATTCCGATGCTTCACTTCAGGTTTACTGTATCCGTTGGACCTTCTTAGTGACGATGAAACACAGAAATTGCATCCGAATTTAATACAAAAGGCACAATGCCGACTTAAGTACAAGAGGACTGACACTCTAACTTTCTATGATTTAAAACTCTCCTAGGAGCCCAGTTTTAGGTTCCGATGCTTCACTTCAGGTTTACTGTATCCCCTGGACCTTCTTATTGACGATGATACACAGTAATTGCATCCGAATTTAATACAAAAGGCACAATGCCGACTTAAGTACAAAAGGACTGACACTCTCACTTTCTATGAGTTGAACCTCTCCTGTGAGTCCAGTTTTAGATTCCGATGCTTCACTTCAGGTTTACTATATCACTTGGACCTTCTTATTGACGATGAAACACAGAAATTGCATCCGAATTTAATACAAAAGGCACAATGCCGACTTAAGTACAAGAGGACTGACACTCTAACTTTCAATGATTTGAACCTCTCCTATGAGTCCAGTTTGAGATTCCGATGCTTCACTTCAGGTTTACTGTATCCCTTGGACCTTCTTAGTGACGATGAAACACAGAAATTGCATCCGAATTTAATACAAAAGGCACAATGCCGACTGAAGTACAAGAGGACTGACACTTTTACTTCCAATGAGTTGAACCTCTCCTGTGAGTCAGTTTTAGATTCCGATGCTTCACTTCTGGTTGACTGTATCACTTGGATCTTCCTGTTGACGATGAGACACAGATATTGCATCCGAATTTAATTCAAAAGGCACAATGCCGACTTAAGTACATGGGGGCTGACACATCAACTTTCTATGATTGGAACCTCTCCTATGAGTCCAGTTTGAGATTCCAATGCTTCACTTCAGGTTTACTGTATCCCTTGGACCTTCTTAGTGACGATGAAACACAGAAATTGCATCCGAATTTAATACAAAAGGCACAATGCCGACTTAAGTACAAGAGGACTGACACTCTCACTTTCTATGATTGGAACCTCTCCTGTGAGTTCAGTTTTAGATTCCGATGCTTCTCTTCAGGTTTACTGTATCACATGGACCTTCCTATTGACGATGAAACACAGAAATTGCATCCGAATTTAATACAAAAGGCACAATGCCGACTTAAGTAAAGGAGGACTGACACACTGACTTTCTATGAATGTATCCTCTCCTGTGAGTCCAGTTTTAGATTACGATGCTTCACATCAGGTTTACTGTATACCTTGGACCTCCTTATTGACGATGAAACATAGAAATTGCATCCGAATTTAATACAAAAGGCACAGTGCCGACTTAAGTACAAGAGGACTGACACTCAAACTTTCTATGATTTAAACCTCTCCTGTGAGACCAGTTTTAGTTTCCAATGCTTCACTTCAGGTTTAGTGTATCCCTCAGACCTTCTTATTGACGATTAAACACTGAAATTGCATCCGAATTTAATACAAAAGGCACAATGCCGACTTAAGTACAAGAGGACTGATACTCTCACTTTCTATGAGTTGAACCTCTCCTGTGAGTCCAGTTTTAGATTCCGATGCTTCACTTCAGGTTTACTATATCACTTGGACCTCCTTATTGACGATGAAACACAGAAATTGAATCCGAATTTAATACAAAAGGCACAATGCCGACTTAAGTACAAGAGGACTGACACTCTCACTTTCTATGAGTTGAACCTCTCCTGTGAGTCCAGTTTTAGATTCCGATGCTTCACTTCAGGTTTACTATATCACTTGGACCTCCTTATTGACGATGAAACACAGAAATTGAATCCGAATTTAATACAAAAGGCACAATGCCGACTTAAGTACAAGAGGACTGACACTCTTACTTCCAATGAGTTGAACCTCTCCTGTTAGTCAGTTTTAGATTCCGATGCTTCACTTCTGGTTTACTGTATCACTTGGACCTTAATATTGACGATGAAACACAGAAATTGCATCCGAATTTAATTCAAAAGGCACGATGCCGACTTAAGTACAAGAGGACTGACACTCTCACTTTCTATGAGTTGAACCTCTCCTGTGAGTCCAGTTTTAGATTCCGATGCTTCACTTCACGTTTTCTATATCACTTGGACCTTCTTAGTGACGATGAAACATAGAAATTGCATCCGAATTTAATACAAAAGGCACAATGCCGACTTAAGTACAAGAGGACTGACACTCAAACTTTCTATGATTGGAACCTCTCCTGTGAGTTCATTTTAGATTACGATGCTTCACTTCAGGTTTACTGTATACCTTGGACTGACACTCTCACTTTCTATGATTTGAACCTCTCCTGTGAGTCCAGTTTTCGATTCCGATGCTTTACTCCAGGTTTACTATATCCCTTGGACCTTCTTATTGACGATGAAACACAGAAATTGCATCCGAATTTAATACAAAATGCACAATGCCGACTTAAGTACACGAGGACTGACACTCTCACTTTCTATGAGTTGAACCTCTCCTGTGAGTCCAGTTTTAGATTCCGATGCTTCACTTCAGGTTTACTGTATCACTTGGACCTTCCTATAGACGGTGAAACACAGAAATTGCACCCGAATGTAATACAAAAGGCACAATGCCGACTTAAGTACAAGGGGGCTGACACACAAACTTTCTATGATTGTAACCTCTCCTGTGAGTCCAGTTTTAGATTACGATGCTTCACATCAGGTTTACTGGATACCTTAGACCTTCTAATTTATAAATAAAAAATAAAAAATATAATTTATAATTTATAAACACAGAAATTGCATCCGAATTTAATACAAAAGGCACATTGCCGACATAAGTACAAGAGGTCTGATACTCTCACTTTCTATGATTTGAACCTCTCCTGTGAGTCCAGTTTTAGATTCCGATGCTTCACTTCAGGTTTACTATATCACTTTGACCTTCTTATTGACGATGAAACACAGAAATTGCTCCCGAATTTAATACAAAAGGCACAATGCCGACTTAAGTACAAGAGGACTGACACTCTAACTTTCAATGATTTGAACCTCTCCTAAGAGTCCTGTTTGAGATTCCGATGCTACACTTCAGGTTTACTGTATACCTTGGACCTTCTTAGTGACGATGAAACACAGAAATTGCATCCGAATTTCATACAAAAGGCACAATGCCGACATAAGTACAAGAGGACTGACACTCTCACTTCCAATGAGTTGAACCTCTCCTGTGAGTCAGTTTTAGATTCAGATGCTTCACTTCTGGTTTACTGTATCACTTGGACCTTCCTATTGACGATGAAACACAGAAATTGCATCCGAATTTAATTCAAAAGGCACAATGCCGACTTAAGTACAAGGGGGCTGACACATCAACTTTCTATGATTGTAAACTCTCCTGTGAGTCCAGTTCTAGATTACGATGCTTCACATCCGGTTTACTGAATACCTTGGACCTTCTAATTGACGATGAAACATAGAAATTGCATCCGAATTTAATACAAAATGCACAATGCCGACTTAAGTACAAGAGGACTGACACTCAAACTTTCTATTATTGGAACCTCTCCTGTGAGTTCAGTTTTAGATTACGATGCTTCACTTCAGGTTTACTGTATACCTTGGACTGACACTCTCACTTTCTATGATTTGAACCTCTCCTGTGAGTCCAGTTTTCGATTCCGATGCTTCACTCCGGGTTTACTATATCCCTTGGACTTTCTTATTAACGATGAAACACAGAAATTGCATCCGAATGTAATGCAAAAGGCACAATGCCGACTTAAGTACAAGAGGACTAACACTCTCACTTTCTATGATTTGATCCACTCCTGTGAGTCCGGTTTTAGATTCCGATGCTTCACTTAAGGTTTACTATATCCCTTGGACTTTCTTATTGACGATGAAACAAAGAAATTGCATCCGAATTTAACACAAAAGGCACAATGCCGACCTAAGTACAAGAGGACCGACACTCTCACTTCCAATGAGTTGAACCTCTCCTGTGAGTTCAGTTTTAGATACCGATGCTTCACTTCAGGTTTACTGTATCACTTGGACCTTCCTATTGACGATGAAACACAGAAATTGCATCCGAATTCAATACAAAAGGCACAATGCCGACTTAAGTACAAGGGGGCTGACACACTAAATTTCTATGATAGTAAACTCTCCTGTGAGTCCAGTTATAGATTACGATGCTTCACATCAGGTTTACTGGATACCTTGGACCTTCTAATTGACGATGAAACACAGAAATTGCATCCAAATTTAATACAAAAGGCACAATGTCGACTTAAGTACAAGAGATCTGATACTCTCACTTTCTATGAGTGGAACCTCTCCTGTGAGGCCAGTTCGAGATTCCGATGCTTCACTTCAGGTTTACTGTATCCCTTGGACCTTCTTGTTGACGATGAAACACAGAAATTGCATCCGAATTTAATACAGAAGGCACAATGCCGACTTAAGTACAGGAGGACTGACACACTAACTTTCTATGATTGTAACCTCTCCTGTGAGTCCAGTTTTAGATTACGATGCTTCACATCAGGTTTACTGTATACCTTGGACCTTCTTATTGACGATGAAACATAGCAATTGCATCCGAATTTAATACAAAAGGCACAATGCCGACTTAAGTACAAGAGGACAGACACTCAAACTTTCTATGATTGGAACCTCTCCTGTGAGTCCAGTTTTAGATTACGATGCTTCACTTCAGGTTTACTGTGTACCTTGGACCTTCTTATTGACGATGAAACACAGAAATTGCATAGGAATATAATGCAAAAGGCACAATGCCGACTTAAGTACAAGAGGACTGACACTCTCACTTTCTATGATTTGAACCTGTCCTGCGAGATCAGTTTTAGATTCCGATGCTTCACTTCAGGTTTAGTGTATCCCTCGGCCCTTCTTATTGACGATGAAACACAAAATTGCATTCGCATTTAATACAAAAGGCACAATGCTGACTTAAGTACAAGAGGACTGATACTCTCACTTTCTATGATTTGAACCTCTACTGTGAGTCCACTTTTAGATTCCGATGCTTCACTTAAGGTTTACTGTATCCCTTGGACCTTCTTATTGACGATGAAACACAGAAATTGCATCCGAATTTAATACAAAATGCACTATGCCGACTTAAGTACAAGAGGACTGACACTATCACTTTCTATGATTTGAACCCCTCCTGTGAGTTCAGTTTTAGATTCCGATGCTTCACTTCAGGTTTACTGTATCCCTTGGACCTTCTTATTGACGATGAAAAACAGAAATTGCATCCGAATTTAATACAAAAGGCACAATGCCGACTTAAGTACAAGAGGACTGACACTCTAACCTTCTATGATTTGAACCTCTCCTAGGAGTCCAGTTTTAGATTCCGATGCTTCACTTCAGGTTCACTGTATCCCCTGGCCCTTCACATTGACGATGATACACAGTAATTGCATCCGAATTTAATACAAAATGCACAATGCCGGCTTGAGTACAAGAGGACTGACACTCTCACTTTCTATGATTGGAACCTCTCCTGTGAGTTCAGTTTTAGATTACAATGCTTCACTTCAGGTTTTCTGTATACCTTGGACCTTCTTATTGACGATGAATTACAGAAATTGCATCCGAATTTAATACAAAAGGCACAATGCCGTCATTAGTACAAGAGGACTGACGCTCTCACTTTCTATGATTTGAACCTCTCCTGTGAGTCCAGTTTTAGATTCCGATGGTTCACTTCAGGTTTACTGTATCCCTTGGACCTTCTTATTGACGTTGAAACACAGAAATTGCATCCGAATTTAATACAAAAGGCACAATGCCGACTTAAGTACAAGAGGACTGACACACTAAATTTCTAAGATTGTAACCTCTCCTGTGAGTCCAGTTTTAGATTACGATGCTTCACATCAGGTTTACTGTATACCTTGGAACTTCTAATAGACGATGAAGCATAGAAATTGCATCCGAATTTAATACAAAAGGCAGAATGCCGACTTAAGTACAAGAGGACTGACACTCAAACTTTCTATGATTGGAACCTCTCCTGTGAGTCCAGTTTTTGATTACGATCCTTCACTTCAGGTTTACTGTATACCTTGGACCTTCTTATTGACGATGAAACACAGAAGTTGCATAGGAATTTAATACAAAAAGCACAATGCCGACTTAGGTACAAGAGGACTGACACTCTCACTTTCTATGATTTGAACCTCTCCTGTGAGTCCAGTTTTAGATTCCAATGGTTCACTTCAGGTTTACTGTATCCCTTCGACCTTCTTATTGACGTTGAAACACAGAAATTGCATCCGAATTTAATACAAATGGCACAATGCCGACTTAAGTACAAGAGGACTGACACACTCACTTTCTATAATTTGAACCTCTCCTGTGAGACCAGTTTTAGATTCCGATGCATCACTTCAGGTTTAGTGTATCCCTCGGACCTTCTTTTTGACGATGAAACACAGAAATTGCATTCGCATTTAATACAAAAGGCACAATGCCGACTTAAGTACAAGAGGACTGACACTCTAACTTTCTATGATTGGAACCTCTCCTGTGAGTCCAGTTTTAGATTATGATGCCTCACTTCTTGTTTACTGTATACCTTGGCCCTTCTTATTGACGATGAAACACAGAAATTGCATTCGAATTTAATACAAAAGGCACAATGCCGACTTAAGTGCAAGAGGACTGACACTCTCTATTTCTATGATTTGAACCTCTCCTGTGAGTCCAGTTTTAGATTCCGATGCTTCACTTCAGGTTTACTGTATCCCTTGGTCCTCCTTATTGACGTTGAAACACAGAAATTGCATCCGAATTAAATACAAAAGGCACAATGCCGACTTAAGTACAAGAGGACTGACACACTAACTTTCTAAGGTTGTAACCTCTCCTGTGAGTCCAGTTTTACATTACGATGCTTCACATCAGGTTTACTGTTTACCTTGGACCTTCTAATTGACGATGAAGCATAGAAATTGCATCCGAATTTAATACAAAATGCACAATGCCGACTTAAGTACAAGAGGACTGACACTCTCTTTTTCTATGTTTTGAACGTCTCCAGTGAGTGCAGTTTTAGATTCCGATGCTTCACTTCAGTTTTACTGTATCACTTGGACCTTCCTATTGACGATTAAACACTGAAATGGCATCCGAATGTAGTACAAAAGGCACAATGCCGATTTAAGTACAAGAGGGCTGACACACTAACTTTCAATGATTGTAACCTCTCCTGTGAGTCCAGTTTTTGATTACGACGCTCACATCAGGTTTACTGAATACCTTGGACCTTCTAATTGACGATGAAACATAGAAATTGCATCCGAATGTAATACAAAAGGCACAATTCCGACTTAAGTACAAGAGGACTGACACTCAAACTTTCTATGATTGGAACCTCTCCTGTGAGTTCAGTTTTAGATTACGATGCTTCACTTTAGGTTTACTGTATACCTTGGACCTTCTTATTGACGATGAATTACAGAAATTGCATCCGAATTTAATACAAAAGGCACAATGCCGACTTCAGTACAAGAGGACTGACGCTCTCACTTTCTATAATTTGAACCTCTCCTGTGAGTCCAGTTTTAGATTCCAATGGTTCACTTCAGGTTTACTGTATCCCTTCGACCTTCTTATTGACGTTGAAACACAGAAATTGCATCCGAATTTAATACAAATGGCACAATGCCATCATAAGTACAAGAAGACTGACGCTCTCACTTTCTATGATTTGAACCTCTCCTGTGAGTCCAGTTTTAGACTCCGATGCTTCACTTCCGGTTTAGTGTATCCCTCGGACCTTCTTATTGACGATGAAACACAGAAATTGCATTCGAATTTAATACAAAAGGCACAATGCCGACTTAAGTGCAAGAGGACTGACACTCTCAATTTCTATGATTTGAACCTCTCCTGTGAGTCCAGTTTTAGACTCCGATGCTTCACTTCAGGTTTAGTGTATCCCTTGGAACTTCTTATTGACGATGAAACACAGAAATTGCATCCGAATTTAATACAATAGGCACAATGCCGACTTAAGTACAAGAGGACTGATACTCTCACTTTCTATGATTTGAACCTCTACTGTGAGTCCACTTTTAGATTTCGATGCTTCAATTCAAGTTCACTGTATCCCCTGGCCCTTCTTATTGACGATGATACACAGTAATTGCATCCGAATGTAATAAAAAAGGCACAATGCCGCCATGAGTACAAAGGACTGACACTCTCACTTTCTATGATTGGAACCTCTCCTGTGAGTTCAGTTTTAGATTACGATGCTTCACTTCGGGTTTTCAGATTACCTTGGACCTTCTTATTGACGATGAATTACAGAAATTGCATCCGAATTTAATACAAAAGGCACAATGCCATCATAAGTACAAGAAGACTGACGCTCTCACTTTCTATGATTTGAACCTCTCCTGTGAGTCCAGTTTTAGACTCCGATGCTTCACTTCAGGTTTACTGTATCTCTTGGACCTTCTTATTGACGTTGAAACACAGAAATTGCATCCGAATTTAATACAAAACGCACAATGCCGACTTAAGTACAGGAGGAATGACACACTAACTTTCTAAGATTGTAACCTCTCCTGTGAGTCCAGTTTTAGATTACGATGCTTCACAACAGGTTTACTGTATACCTTGGACCTTCTAATTGACGATGAAGCATAGAAATTGCATCCGAATGTAATACAAAAGGCACAATGCCGACTTAAGTACAAGAGGACTGACACTCAAACTTTCTATGATTGGAACCTCTCCTGTGAGTCCAGTTTTAGATTACGATGCTTCACTTCAGGTTTACTGTATACCTTGGACCTTCTTATTGACGATGAAGCACAGAAATTGCATCCAAATTTAATACAAAAGGCACAATGCCGACTTAAGTACAAGAGGACTGACGCTCAAACTTTCTATGATTGGAACCTCTCCTGTAAGTCTAATTTTAGATTACGATGCTTCACTTCAGGTTTACTGTATCCCTTGGACGTTCTTATTGACGATGAAACACAGAAATTGCATCCGAATTTAATACAAAATGCACTATGACGACTTAAGTACAAGAGGACTTATACTATCACTTTCTATGATTTGAACCTCTCCTGTGAGTTCAGTTTTAGATTCCGATGCATCACTTCAGGTTTACTGTATACCTTGGAACTTCTTATTGACGATGAAACACAGAAATTGCATCCGATTTTAATAGGAAAGGAACATTTCTGACTTAAGTACAAGAGGAATGACACTCTAACTTTCTATGATTTGAACCTCTCCAGTGAGTCCAGTTTTAGGTTCCTATGCTTTACTTCAGGTTTACTGTATCCCTTGGGCCTTCGTATTGGCGATGAATCACAGAAATTGCATCCGAATTTAATACAAAAGGCACAATGTCGACTTAAGTACAACAGAAGTGACACTCTAACTTTCTATGATTTGAACCTCTCTTGCGAGTCCAGTTTTAGATTGCGATGCTTCACTTCAGGTTTACTGTATCCCTTGGGCCTTCTTATTGACGATGAAACACAGAAATTGCATCCGAATGTAATACAAAAGGCACAATGCCGACTTAAGTACAAGAAGACTGACGCTCTCACTTTCTATGATTTGAACCTCTCCTGTGAGTCCAGTTTTAGACTCCGATGCTTCACTTCAGGTTTACTGTATCTCTTGGACCTTCTTATTGACGTTGAAACACAGAAATTGCATCCGAATTTAATACAAAACGCACAATGCCGACTTAAGTACAGGAGGAATGACACACTAACTTTCTAAGATTGTAACCTCTCCTGTGAGTCCAGTATTAGATTACGATGCTTCACTTAAGGTTTACTGTATCCCTTGGACCTTCTTATTGACGATGAAACACAGAAATTGCATCCGAATTTAGTACAAAATGCACAATGCCGACTTAAGTACAAGAGGACTAAAACTCTCTCTTTCTATGTTTTGAACGTCTCCAGTGAGTGCAGTTTTATATTACGATACTTCACTTCAGGTTTACTGTATACCTTGGACCTTCTTATTGACGATGAAACACAGAAATTGCATCCGAATTTAATACAAAATGCACTATGACGACCTAAGTACAAGAGGACTTATACTATCACTTTCTATGATTTGAACCTCTCCTGTGAGTTCAGTTTTAGATTCCGATGCATCACTTCAGGTTTACTGTATCCCTTGGACGTTCTTATTGAAGATGAAAAACAGAAATTGCATCCGAATTTAATACAAAAGGCACAATGCCGACTTAAGTACAAGAGGACTGACACTCTAACTTTCTATGATTTGAACCTCTCCTAGGAGTCCAGTTTTAGATTCCGATGCTTCACTTCAGGTTTACTGTATCCCCTGGCCCTTCTTATTGACGATGATACACAGTAATTGCATCCGAATTTAATGCAAAAGGCACAATGCCGACTTGAGTACAAGAGGACTGACACTCTCGCTTTCTATGATTTGAACCTCTCCTGTGAGTCCAGTTTTCGATTCCGATGCTTCACTTCAGGTTTACTATATCCCCTGGACCTTCTTATTGACGTTGAAACACAGAAATTGCATCCGAATTTAATACAGAAGGCACAATGCCGACTTAAGTACAGGAGGACTGACACACTAACTTTCTATGATTGTAACCTCTCCTGTGAGTCCAGTTTTAGATTACGATGCTTCACATCAGGTTTACTGTATACCTTGGACCTTCTTATTGACGATGAAACATAGCAATTGCATCCGAATTTAATACAAAAGGCACAATGCCGACTTAAGTACAAGAGGACAGACACTCAAACTTTCTATGATTGGAACCTCTCCTGTGAGTCCAGTTTTAGATTACGATGCTTCACTTCAGGTTTACTGTGTACCTTGGACCTTCTTATTGACGATGAAACACAGAAATTGCATAGGAATATAATGCAAAAGGCACAATGCCGACTTAAGTACAAGAGGACTGACACTCTCACTTTCTATGATTTGAACCTGTCCTGCGAGATCAGTTTTAGATTCCGATGCTTCACTTCAGGTTTAGTGTATCCCTCGGCCCTTCTTATTGACGATGAAACACAAAATTGCATTCGCATTTAATACAAAAGGCACAATGCTGACTTAAGTACAAGAGGACTGATACTCTCACTTTCTATGATTTGAACCTCTACTGTGAGTCCACTTTTAGATTCCGATGCTTCACTTAAGGTTTACTGTATCCCTTGGACCTTCTTATTGACGATGAAACACAGAAATTGCATCCGAATTTAATACAAAATGCACTATGCCGACTTAAGTACAAGAGGACTGACACTATCACTTTCTATGATTTGAATTCCTCCTGTGAGTTCAGTTTTAGATTCCGATGCTTCACTTCAGGTTTACTGTATCCCTTGGACCTTCTTATTGACGATGAAAAACAGAAATTGCATCCGAATTTAATACAAAAGGCACAATGCCGACTTAAGTACAAGAGGACTGACACTCTAACCTTCTATGATTTGAACCTCTCCTAGGAGTCCAGTTTTAGATTCCGATGCTTCACTTCAGGTTCACTGTATCCCCTGGCCCTTCACATTGACGATGATACACAGTAATTGCATCCGAATTTAATACAAAATGCACAATGCCGGCTTGAGTACAAGAGGACTGACACTCTCAGTTTCTATGATTGGAACCTCTCCTGTGAGTTCAGTTTTAGATTACAATGCTTCACTTCAGGTTTTCTGTATACCTTGGACCTTCTTATTGACGATGAATTACAGAAATTGCATCCGAATTTAATACAAAAGGCACAATGCCGTCATTAGTACAAGAGGACTGACGCTCTCACTTTCTATGATTTGAACCTCTCCTGTGAGTCCAGTTTTAGATTCCGATGGTTCACTTCAGGTTTACTGTATCCCTTGGACCTTCTTATTGACGTTGAAACACAGAAATTGCATCCGAATTTAATACAAAAGGCACAATGCCGACTTAAGTACAAGAGGACTGACACACTAAATTTCTAAGATTGTAACCTCTCCTGTGAGTCCAGTTTTAGATTACGATGCTTCACATCAGGTTTACTGTATACCTTGGACCTTCTAATAGACGATGAAGCATAGAAATTGCATCCGAATTTAATACAAAAGGCAGAATGCCGACTTAAGTACAAGAGGACTGACACTCAAACTTTCTATGATTGGAACCTCTCCTGTGAGTCCAGTTTTTGATTACGATCCTTCACTTCAGGTTTACTGTATACCTTGGACCTTCTTATTGACGATGAAACACAGAAGTTGCATAGGAATTTAATACAAAAAGCACAATGCCGACTTAGGTACAAGAGGACTGACACTCTCACTTTCTATGATTTGAACCTCTCCTGTGAGTCCAGTTTTAGATTCCAATGGTTCACTTCAGGTTTACTGTATCCCTTCGACCTTCTTATTGACGTTGAAACACAGAAATTGCATCCGAATTTAATACAAATGGCACAATGCCGACTTAAGTACAAGAGGACTGACACACTCACTTTCTATAATTTGAACCTCTCCTGTGAGACCAGTTTTAGATTCCGATGCATCACTTCAGGTTTAGTGTATCCCTCGGACCTTCTTTTTGACGATGAAACACAGAAATTGCATTCGCATTTAATACAAAAGGCACAATGCCGACTTAAGTACAAGAGGACTGACACTCTAACTTTCTATGATTGGAACCTCTCCTGTGAGTCCAGTTTTAGATTATGATGCCTCACTTCTTGTTTACTGTATATATTGGCCCTTCTTATTGACGATGAAACACAGAAATTGCATTCGAATTTAATACAAAAGGCACAATGCCGACTTAAGTGCAGGAGGACTGACACTCTCTATTTCTATGATTTGAACCTCTCCTGTGAGTCCAGTTTTAGATTCCGATGCTTCACTTCAGGTTTACTGTATCCCTTGGTCCTCCTTATTGACGTTGAAACACAGAAATTGCATCCGAATTAAATACAAAAGGCACAATGCCGACTTAAGTACAAGAGGACTGACACACTAACTTTCTAAGGTTGTAACCTCTCCTGTGAGTCCAGTTTTAGATTACGATGCTTCACATCAGGTTTACTGTTTACCTTGGACCTTCTAATTGACGATGAAGCATAGAAATTGCATCCGAATTTAATACAAAATGCACAATGCCGACTTAAGTACAAGAGGACTGACACTCTCTTTTTCTATGTTTTGAACGTCTCCAGTGAGTGCAGTTTTAGATTCCGATGCTTCACTTCAGTTTTACTGTATCACTTGGACCTTCCTATTGACGATTAAACACTGAAATGGCATCCGAATGTAGTACAAAAGGCACAATGCCGATTTAAGTACAAGAGGGCTGACACACTAACTTTCAATGATTGTAACCTCTCCTGTGAGTCCAGTTTTAGATTAGGATGCTTCACTTAAGGTTTACTGTATCCCTTGGACCTTCTTAAAGACGATGAAACACAGAAATTGCATCCGAATTTAATACAAAATGCACTATGCCGACTTAAGTACAAGAGGACTGACACTATCACTTTCTATGATTTGAACCACTCCTGTGAGTCCAGTTATAGATTCTGATGCTTCACTTCAGGTTTACTGTATCCCTTGGAATTTATAATTGACGATGAAACACAGAAATTGCATCCGAATTTAATACAAAGGGCACAATGACGACTTAAGTACAAGAGGACTGACACTCTAATTTTCTATGATTTGAACCTCTCTTAGGAGCCCAGTTTTAGATTCCGATGCTTCACTTCAGGTTTATTGTATCCCCTGGACCTTCTTATTGACGATGATACACACGAATTGCATCCGAATTTAATACAAAATGCACAATGCCGACTTAAGTACAAGACGACTGACACTCTCACTTTCTATGATTTGAACCTCTCTTGTGAGTAGAGTTTTAGATTCCGATGTTTCACTTCAGGTTTAGTGTATCCCTCGGACCTTCTTATTGACGATGAAACACAGAAATTGCATTCGCATTTAATACAAAAGGCACAATGCCGACTTAAGTACAAGAGGACTGACACTCTAACTTTCTATGATTGGAACCCCTCCTGTGAGTCCAGTTTTAGATTACGATGCTTCACTTCAGGTTTACTGTATACCTTGGACCTTCATATTGACGATGAAACACAGAAATTGCATCCTAATTTAATACAAGAGGCACAATGCTGACTTAAGTGCAAGAGGACTGACACTCTCACTTTCTATGATTTGAAACTCTCCTGTGAGTCCAGTTTTAGATTCCGATCCTTCACTTCAGGTTTACTGCATCCCTTTTAACTTCTTATTCACGATGAAACACAGAAATTGCATCCGAATTTGATACAAAAGGCACAATGCCGACTTACGTACAAGAGGACTGACACTCTCTCTTTCTATGATTTGAAACTCTACTGTGAGTCCAGTTTCAGATTCCGATGCTTCACTTAAGGTTTACTGCATCCCTTGGACCTTCTTATTGACGATGAAACACAGAAACTGCATCCGAATTTTAGTAGAAAAGGCACAATGCCGACTTAAGTACAAGAGGACTGACACTCTCTCTTACTATGGTTTGAACGTCTCCAGTGAGTCCAGTTTTAGATTACGATGCTTCACTTCAGTTTTACTGTATACCTTGGACCTTCTTATTCACGATGAAACACAGAAATTGCATCCGAATTTAATACAAAATGCACTCTGCCGACTGAAGTACAAGAGGACTGACACTATCACTTTCTATGATTTGAACCTCTCCTGTGAGTTCAGTTTTAGATTCCGATGCTTCACTTCAGGTTTACTGTATCCCTTGGACCTTCTTATTGACGATTTAACACAGAAATTGCATACGAATTTAATACAAAAGGCACAATGCCGACTTAAGTACAAGAGGACTGACACTCTAACTTTCTATGATTTGAACCTCTCCTAGGAGTCCAGTTTTAGATTCCGATGCTTCACTTCAGGTTTACTGTATCCCCTGGCCCTTCTTATTGACGATGATACACATTAATTGCATCCAAATTTAATACAAAACGCACTATGCCGACTTGAGTACAAGAGGACTGACACTCTCACTTTCTATGATTTGAACCTATCTTGTGAGTCCAGTTTTAGATTCCGATGCTTCACTTCAGGTTTACTGTATCCCTTGGACCTTCTTATTGACGATGAAACACAGAAATTGCATCCGAATTTAATACAAATGTCAGAATGCCGACTTAAGTACAAGTGGACTGACACTCTAACTTTCTATGAGTTGAACCTCTCCTGTGAGTCCAGTTCTAGATTCCGATGCTTCACTTCAGTTTTACTGTATCACTTGGACCTTCCTATTGACGATGAAACACTGAAATTGCATCCGAATTTAGTACAAAAGGCACAATGCCGACTTAAGTACAAGAGGGCTGACACACTAACTTTCAATGATTGTAACCTTTCCTGTGAGTCCAGTATTAGATTACGATGCTTCACATCAGGTTTACTGAATACCTTGGACCTTCTAATTGACGATGAAACATAGAAATTGCATCCGAATTTAATACAAAAGGCACAATGCCGACTTAAGTACAAGCGGAATGACACTCAAATATTCTATGATTGGAACCTCTCCTGTGAGTTCAGGTTTAGATTACGATGCTTCACTTTAGGTCTACTGTATACCTTGGACCATCTTATTGACGATGAACTACAGAAATTACATCCGAATTTAATACAAAAGGCACAATGCCGACTTAAGTACAAGAGGACTGACGCTCTCACTTTCTATGATTTGAACACGTCCTGTGAGTCCAGTTTTAGATTCCGATGCTTCACTTCATAATTACAGTATACCTTGGACCTTCTTATTGACGATGAAACACAGAAATTGCATCCGAACTTAATATAAAATGCACAATGCCGACTTAAGTACAAGAGGACTGACACTCTATTTTTCTATGATTTGAACCTCTCCTGTGAGTCCAGTTTTAGATTCCGATGCTTCACTTCGGGTTTACTGTATCCCTTGGACCTTCTTATTGACGATGAAACACAGAAACAGCATCCGAATTTAATACAGAATGCACAATGCCGACTTAAGTACAAAAGGAATGACACTCTCACTTTCTATAATTTGAACCTCTCCTGTTAGTCCAGTTTTAGTTTCCAATGCTTCACTTTAGGTTTACTGTATACCTTGGACCTTCGTATTGACAATGAAACACAGATATTGCATCCAAATTTAGTACAAAAGGCACAATGCAGACTTAAGTACAAGAGGACTGACACTCTAACTTGCTATGATTTAAACTTCCCCTGTGATCCAGTTTTAGATTCCGATACTTCACTTCAGGTTTACTGTATCCCTTGGACCTTCTTATTGACGATGAAACACAGAAATTGCATCCGAATTTAATACAAAAGTCACAATGCCGACTTAAGTACAAGAGGACTGACACTCTAATTTTCTATGATTTGAACCTCACCTCTGACTCCAGTTTTAGATTCCGATGCTTCACTTCAGGTTTACTGTATCCCTTGGACCTTGTTATTGACGATGAAACACAGAAATTGCATCAGAATTTAATACAAAGGTCACAATGCCGACTTAAGTACAAGAGGACTGACACTCTTACTTTCTATGCTTGGAACCTCTCCTGTGAGTCCTGTTTTAGATTCCGATGCTTCACTTCAGGTTTACTGTATCCCTTGGACCTTCTTATTGACGATGAAACACAGAAATTGCATCCGAATTTAATACAAAGGGCACAATGACGACTTAAGTACAAGAGGACTGACACTCTAATTTTCTATGATTTGAACCTCTCTTAGGAGCCCAGTTTTAGATTCCGATGCTTCACTTCAGGTTTATTGTATCCCCTGGACCTTCTTATTGACGATGATACACACGAATTGCATCCGAATTTAATACAAAAGGCACAATGAAGACTTAAGTACAAGAGGACTGACACTCTCACGTTCTATGATTAGAACCTCTCCTGTGAGTCCAGTTTTAGATTCAGATGCTTCACTTCAGGTTTACTATATCCCTTGGACCTTCTTATTGACGATGAAACACAGAAATTGCATCCGAATTTAATACAAAAGGCACAATGCCGACTTAAGTACAAGAGGTCTGACACTCTCACTTTCTATGATTTGAACCTCTCCTATGAGTCCAGTTTTAGTTTCCGATGCTTCACTTAAAGTTTACTGTATCCCTTTGACCTTCTTATTGACGACGAAACACAGAAATTGCATCTGAATTTAATACAAAAGGCACAATGCCGACTTAAGTACAAGAGGACTGACACTCTCACTTCCAATGAGTTGAACATCTCCTGTGAGTCCAGTTTTAGATTCCGATGCTTCACTTCAGGTTTACTGTATCACTTGGACCTGTCCATTAACGATGAAACACAGAAATTGCATCCGAATTTAATACAAAAGGCACAATGCCGACTTAAGTACAAGGGGGCTGACACACTAACTTTGTATGATTGTAACCTCTCCCGTAAGTCCAGTTTTAGATTACGATGCTTCACATCAGGTTTACTGGATACCTTGGACCTTATAATTGACGATGAAACACAGAAATTGCAACCGAATTTAATACAAAAGGCACAAAGCCGACTTAAGTACATGAGGTCTGATACTCTCACTTTCTACGATTTGAACCTCTCCTGTGAGTCCTGTTTTAGATTCCGATGCTTCACTTCAGGTTTACTGTTTCCCTTGGACCTTCTTATTGACGATGAAACACAGAAATTGCATCCGAATTTAATACAGAAGGCACAATGCCGACTTAAGTGCAGGAGGACTGACACACTAATTTTTTATGATTGTAACCTCTCCTGTGAGTCCAGTTTTGGATTACGATGCTTCACATCAGATTTACTGTATACCTTGGACCTTCTAATTGACGATGAAACATAGCAATTGCATCCGAATTTAATACAAAAGGCACAATGCCGACTTAAGTACAAGAGGACTGACCCTCAAACTTTCGATGATTGGAACCTCTCCTGTGTGTCCAGTGTTAGATTACGATGCTTCACTTCAGGTTTTCTGTATACCTTGGACCTTCTTATTGACGATGAAACAAAGAAATTGCATAGGAATTTAGTACACAATGCACAATGCCGACTTAAGTACAAGACGACTGACACTCTCACTTTCTATGATTTGAACCTCTCTTGTGAGTAGAGTTTTAGATTCCGATGTTTCACTTCAGGTTTAGTGTATCCCTCGGACCTTCTTATTGACGATGAAACACAGAAATTGCATTCGCGTTTAATACAAAAGGCACAATGCCGACTTAAGTACAAGAGGACTGACACTCTAACTTTCTATGATTGGAACCCCTCCTGTGAGTCCAGTTTTAGATTACGATGCTTCACTTCAGGTTTACTGTATACCTTGGACCTTCATATTGACGATGAAACACAGAAATTGCATCCTAATTTAATACAAGAGGCACAATGCTGACTTATGTGCAAGAGGACTGACACTCTCACTTTCTATGATTTGAAACTCTCCTGTGAGTCCAGTTTTAGATTCCGATCCTTCACTTCAGGTTTACTGCATCCCTTGGAACTTCTTATTCACGATGAAACACAGAAATTGCATCCGAATTTGATACAAAAGGCACAATGCCGACTTACGTACAAGAGGACTGACACTCTCACTTTCTATGATTTGAAACTCTACTGTGAGTCCAGTTTCAGATTCCGATGCTTCACTTAAGGTTTACTGCATCCCTTGGACCTTCTTATTGACGATGAAACACAGAAACTGCATCCGAATTTTAGTAGAAAAGGCACAATGCCGACTTAAGTACAAGAGGACTGACACTCTCTCTTACTATGGTTTGAACGTCTCCAGTGAGTCCAGTTTTAGATTACGATGCTTCACTTCAGTTTTACTGTATACCTTGGACCTTCTTATTGACGATGAAACACAGAAATTGCATCCGAATTTAATACAAAATGCACTCTGCCGACTGAAGTACAAGAGGACTGACACTATCACTTTCTATGATTTGAACCTCTCCTGTGAGTTCAGTTTTAGATTCGGATGCTTCACTTCAGGTTTACTGTATCCCTTGGACCTTCTTATTGACGATTTAACACAGAAATTGCATACGAATTTAATACAAAAGGCACAATGCCGACTTAAGTACAAGAGGACTGACACTCTAACTTTCTATGATTTGAACCTATCTTGTGAGTCCAGTTTTAGATTCCGATGCTTCACTTCAGGTTTACTGTATCCCTTGGACCTTCTTATTGACGATGAAACACAGAAATTGCTTCCGAATTTAATACAAAAGTCACAATGCCGACTTAAGTACAAGAGGGCTGACACACTAACTTTCAATGATTGTAACCTTTCCTGTGAGTCCAGTTTTAGATTACGATGCTTCACATCAGGTTTACTGAATACCTTGGACCTTCTAATTGACGATGAAACATAGAAATTGCATCCGAATTTAATACAAAAGGCACAATGCCGACTTAAGTACAAGCGGAATGACACTCAAATTTTCTATGATTGGAACCTCTCCTGTGAGTTCAGGTTTAGATTACGATGCTTCACTTTAGGTCTACTGTATACCTTGGACCATCTTATTGACGATGAACTACAGAAATTGCATCCGAATTTTATACAAAAGGCACAATGCCGACTTAAGTACAAGAGGACTGACGCTCTCACTTTCTATGATTTGAACACGTCCTGTGAGTCCAGTTTTAGATTCCGATGCTGCACTTCAGGTTTACTGTATCCCTTGGACCTTCTTATTGACGTTGAAACAAAGAAATTGCATCCGAATTTAATACAAAAGCCACAATGCCGACTTAAATACAAGAGGACTGACACACTAACTTTCTAGGATTGTAACCTCTCCTAAGAGTCCAGTTTTAGATTACGATGCTTCACATCAGGTTTACTGTATACCTTGGACCTTCTAATTGACGATGTAGCATAAAAATTGCATCCGAATTTAATACAAAAGGCACAATGCCGACATCCGTACAAGAGGACTGACACTCATACTTTCTATGATTGGAACCTCTCCTGTGAAACCAGTTTTAGATTACGATGCTTCACTTCAGGTTTACTGTATACGTTGGATCATCTTATTGACGATGAAACACAGAAATTGCATCCGAATTTAATACAAAAGTCACAATGCCGACTTAAGTACAAGAGGACTGACACTCTCACATTCTATTATTTGAACCTCTCCTGTGAGTCCAGTTTTAGATTCCGATGCTTCACTTCAGGTTTAGTGTAACCCTCGGACCTTCTTTTTGACGATGAAACACAGAAATTGCATTCGCATTTAATACAAAAGTCACAATGCCGACTTCAGTACAAGAGGACTGACACTCTAACTTTCTATGATTTGAACCTCTCCTGTGAATCCAGTTTTAGATTCCGATGCTTCACTTCATAATTACAGTATACCTTGGACCTTCTTATTGACGATGAAACACAGAAATTGCATCCGAACTTAATACAAAATGCACAATGCCGACTTAAGTACAAGAGGACTGACACTCTATTTTTCTATGATTTGAACCTCTCCTGTGAGTCCAGTTTTAGATTCCGATGCTTCACTTCAGGTTTACTGTATCCCTTGGACCTTCTTATTGACGATGAAACACAGAAACTGCATCCGAATTTTTTACAGAATGCACAATGCCGACTTAAGTACAAGAGGAATGACACTCTCAATTTCTATCATTTGAACCTCTCCTGCGAGTCCAGTTTTAGATTCCGATGCTTCACTTCAGGTTTACTGTATCCCTTGGGCCTTCTTATTGGCGATGAAACACAGAAATTGAATCCGAATTTAATACAAAAGGCACAATGCCGACTTAAGTACAAGAGCAATGACACTCTAACTTTCTATGAATTGAACCTCTCCTGTGACTCCAGTTTTGGATTCCGATGCTTCACTTCAGGTTTACTGTATCCCTTGGGCCTTCTTATTGGCAAAGAAACACAGAAATTGCATCCGAATTTAATACAAAAGGCACAATGCTGACATAAGTACAAGTGGAGTGACACTCTAACTTTCTATGATTTGAACCTCTCCTGTGAGAACAGTTTTAGATTCCGATGCTACACTAGAGGTTTACTGTATCCCTTGGACCTTCTTATTGACGATGAAACACAGATATTGCATCCGAATTTAATACGAAAGGTACAATGGTGACTTAAGTACAAGAGGACTGACACTCTAACTTTCTATGATTGGAACCTCTCCTCTGAGTCCAGTTTTAGATTCCGATGCTTCACTTCAGGTTTACTGTAACCCTTGGACCTTCTAATTGACGTTGAATCACAGAAATTGCATCCGAATTTAATACAAAAGGCACAATTCCGACTTAACTACAAGAGGACTGACATTCTCACATTCTATGATTTGAACCTCTCCTGTGAGTCCAGTTTTAGATTCCGATGCTTCACTTCAGGTTTACTGTATACCTTGGACCTTCTTATTGACGATGAAACACAGAAATTGCATCCGAAATTAATACAAAATGCACTATGCCGACTTAAGTACAAGAGGGCTGACACCATCACTTACTATGATTTGAACCTCTCCTGTGAGTTCAGTTTTAGATTCCGATGCTTCACTTCAGGTTTACTGTATCCCTTGGACCTCCTTCTTGACGATGAATCACAGAAATTGCATTCGCATTTAATACAAAAGGCACAATGCCGACTTCAGTACAAGAGGACTGACACTCTAACTTTCTATGATTTGAATATCTCCTGTGAGTCCAGTTTTAGATTCCGATGTTTCACTTCATATTTACAGTATACCTTGGACCTTCCTATTGACGATGAAACACAGAAATTGCATCCGAATTTAATACAAAAGGCACAATGCCGACTTAAGTACAAGAGGACTGACACTCTCACTTTCTATCATTTGAACCTCTCTTGCGAGTCCAGTTTTAGATTCCGATGCTTCACTTCAGGTTTACTGTATACCTTGGACCTTCTTATTGACGATCAAACACAGAAATTGCGTCCGAATTTAATACAAAAGGCACATTGCCGACATAAGTACAAGAGGAGTGACACTCTAACTTTCTATGATTTGAACCTCTCCTGTGACTGCAGTTTCAGATTCCGATGCTTCACTTCAGGTTTACTGTATCCCTTGGACCTTCTTATTGACGATGAAACACAGAAATAGCATCCGAATTTAATACAAAAGGCACAATGCCGGCTTAAGTACAAGAGGACTTACACTCTAACTTCCTATGATTGGAACCTCTCCTGTGAGTCCAGTTTTAGTTTACGATTCTTCACTTCAGGTTTACTTTATTCCTTGTACCTTCTTATTGACGATGAAACTCAGAAATTGCATCCGAATTTAATACAAAAGGCACAATGCTGTCTGAAGTACCAGAGGACTGACACTCTTACTTCCTATGATTTGAATCTCTCCTGTGAGTCCAGTTTTAGATTCCGATGCTTCACTTCAGGTTTACTGTATCCCTTGGGCCTTCGTATTGGCGATGAAACACAGTAATTGCATCCGAATTTAATACAAAAGGCATAATGCCGACTTAAGTACAAGAGGAGAGACACTCTAACTTTCTATGATTTGAACCTCCCCTGTGACTCCAGTTTTAGATTCCGGTGCTTCTCTTCAGGTTTACTGTATCCCTTGGACCTTCTTATTGACGATGAAACACAGAAATTGCATCCGAATTTAATACAAAAGGCACAATGCCGACTTAGGTACAAGAGGACTGACACTCTCAATTTCAATCATTTGAACCTCTCCTGCGAGTCCAGTTTTAGATTCCGATGCTTCACTTCAGGTTTACTGTATCCCTTGGGCCTTCGTATTGGCGATGAAACACAGAAATTGCATCTGAATTTAATACAAAAGGCACAATGCCGACTTACGTACAAGAGCAATGACACTCTAACTTTCTATGAATTGAACCTCTCCTGTGACTCGAGTTTTGGATTCCGATGCTTCACTTCAGGTTTACTGTATCCCTTGGACTTTCTTATTGACGATGAAACACAGAAATTGCATCCGAATTTAATACAAAAGGCACATTGCCGACTTAAGTACAAGAGGACTGACACTCTAACTTTCTATGATTTGAACCTCTCCTGTGAGTCCAGTTTTAGATTCCGATGCTTCACTTCAGGTTTACTGTATACGTTGGACCTTCTTATTGACGATGAAACACAGAAATTGCATCCGAATTTAATACAAAAGGCACAATGCCGACTTCAGTACAAGAGGACTGACACTCTAACTTTTTATGATTTTAACCTCTCCTGTGAGTCCAGTTTTAGATTCCGATGCTTCACTTCATATTTACAGTATACCTTGGACCTTCTTATTGACGATGAAACACAGAAATTGCATCCGAATTTAATACAAAAGGCACAATGCCGACTTAAGTACAAGAGGACTGACACTCTATCTTTCTATGATTTAAACCTCTCCTGTGAGTCCAGTTTTAGATTCCGATGCTTCACTTCAGGTTTACTGTATACCTTGGACATTCTTATTGACTATGGAACATAGAATCTGCATCCGAATTTAATACAGAAGGCACAATGCCGACTTAAGTACAAGAGGAATGACACTCTCACTTTCTATAATTTGAACCTCTCCTGTGAGTCCAGTTTTAGTTTCCAATGCTTCACTTTAGGTTTACTGTATACCTTGGACCTTCTTATTGACAATGAAACACAGAAATTGCATCCGAATTTAATACAAAAGGCACAATGCCGACTTAAGTACAAGAGGACTGACACTCTAACTTTCTATGATTGGACCTCTCCTGTGAGTCCAGTTTTAGATTACGATGCTTCACTTCAGGTTTACTATATACCTTAGAACTTCTTATTGACGATGAACCACAGATATTGCATCCAAATTTAATACAAAAGGCACAATGCCGACATAAGTACAAGTGGAGTGACACTCTAACTTTCAATGATTTGAACCTCTCCTGTGAGTCCAGTTTTAGATTCCGATGCTTCACTTGAGGTTTACTGTATCCCTTGGACCTTCTTATTGACGATGAAACACAGATATTGCATCCGAATTTAATACGAAAAGCACAATGACGACTTAAGTACAAGAGGACTGACACTCTAACTTTCTATGATTGGAACCTCTCCTGTGAGTCCAGTTTTAGATTCCGATGCTTCACTTCAGGTTTACTGTATCCCTTGGACCTTCTAATTGACGATGAATCACAAAAATTGAATCCGAATTTAATACAAAAGGCACAATTCCGACTTAAGTACAAGAGGACTGACATTCTCACTTTCTATGATTTGAACCTCTCCTGTGAGTCCAGTTTTCGATTCCGGTGCTTCACTTCAGGTTTACTGTATATCTTGGACCTTCTTATTGACGATGAAACACAGAAATTGCATCCGAAATTAATACAAAATGCACTATGCCGACTTAAGTACAAGCGGAATGACACTCAAATTTTCTATTGTTGGAACCTCTCCTGTGAGTTCAGGTTTAGATTACGATGCTTCACTTCAGGTTTACTGTATACCTTGGACCTTCTTATTGACGATGAATTACAGAAATTGCATCCGATTTTAATACAAAAGGCACAATGCCGACTTAAGTACAAGAGGACCGACACTCTTATTTTCTAGGATTTGAACTTCTCCTGTGAGTCCAATTTTAGATTCCGATGCTTCACTTGAGGTTTACTGTATACCTTGGACCTTCTTATTGACGATGAAACACAGAAATTGCGTCCGAATTTAATACAACAGGCACAATGCCGACATAAGTACAAGAGGAGTGACACTTTAACTTTCTATGATTTGAACCTCTCCTGTGACTCCAGTTTCAGATTCCGATGCTTCACTTCAGGTTTACAGTATCCCTTGGACCTTCTTATTGACGATGAAACACAGAAATTGCATCCCAATTTAATACAAAAAGCACAATGCCGGCTTAAGTACAAGAGGACTGACACTCTTACTTTGTATGATTGGAACCTCTCCTGTGAGTCCACTTTTAGATTCCGATGCTTCACTTGAGGTTTACTGTATCCCTTGGACCTTCTTATTTACGATGAAACACAGATATTGCATCCGAATTTAATACGAAAGGAACAATGGCGACTTAAGTACAAGAGGACTGACACTCTACCTTTCTATGATTTGAACCTCTCCTGTGAGTCCAGTTTTAGATTCCGATGCTTCACTTCATGTTTACTGTATCCCTTGGACCTTCTTATTGACGATGAAACACAGAAACTGCATCCGAATTTAATACAGAAGGCACAATGCCGACTTAAGTACAAGAGGAATGACACTCTCACTTTCTATAATTTGAACCTCTCCTGTGAGTCCAGTTTTAGATTACGTTGCTTCACTTCAGGTTTACTGTATACCTTGGAATTTCTTATTGACGATGAAACACAGAAATTGCATCCGATTTTAATAGAAAAGGAACAATGCTGACTTAAGTACAAGAGGACTGACACTCTAATTTTCTGTGATATGAACCTGTCCTGTGTGTCCAGTTTTAGATTCCGATGCTTCACTTCAGGTTTACTGTATCTCTTGGACCTTCTTATTGACGATGAAACACAGAAATTGCGTCCGAATTTAATACAAAAGGCACAATGCCGACATAAGTACAAGAGGAGTGACACTCTAACTTTCTATGATGTGAACCTCTCCTGTGACTCCAGCTGCAGATTCCGATGCTTCACTTCAGGTTTACTGTATACCTTGGACCTTCTTATTGACGATGAAACACAGAAATTGCATCCGAATTTAATACAAAAGGCACAATGACGGCTTAAGTACAAGAGGACTGACACTCTAAATTTCTATGATTGGAACCTCTCCTGTGAGTCCAGTTTTAGATTACGATGCTTCACTTCAGGTTTACTGTATACCTTGGACCTTCTTATTGACGATGAATTACAGAAATTGCATCCGAAATTAGTACAAAAGGCACAATGCCGACTTAAGTACAAGAGGACCGACACTCTTATTTTCTAGGATTTGAACTTCTCCTGTGAGTCCAGTTTTAGATTCCGATGCTTCACTTCAGGTTTGCTGTAACCCTTGGGCCTTCTTATTGGCGTTGAAACATAGAAATTGCATCCGAATTTAATACAAAAGGCACAATGCCGACATAAGTACAAGAGGGGTGACACTCTAACATTCAATGATTTGGACCTCTCCTGTGACTCCAGTTTTAGATTCCGATGCTTCACTTGAGGTTTTCTGTATCCCTTTGACCTTCGTATTGACGTCGAAACACAGAAATTGCATCCGAATTTATTACAAAATTCACAATGCCGACTTAGGTACAAGAGGACTGTTACACTCACTTTCTATCATTTGAACCTCTCCTGCGAGTCCAGTTTTAGATTCCGATGCTTCACTTCAGGTTTACTGTATACCTTGGACCTTTTTATTGACGATGAAACACAGAAATTGCGTCCGAATTTAATACAACAGGCACAATGCCGACATAAGTACAAGAGGAGTGACACTTTAACTTTCTATGATTTGAACCTCTCCTGTGACTCCAGTTTCAGATTCCGATGCTTCACTTCAGGTTTACAGTATCCCTTGGACCTTCTTATTGACGATGAAACACAGAAATTGCATCCCAATTTAATACAAAAGGCACAATGCCGGCTTAAGTACAAGAGGACTGACACTCTTACTTTGTATGATTGGAACCTCTCCTGTGAGTCCAGTTTTAGATTCCGATGCTTCACTTGAGGTTTACTGTATCCCTTGGACCTTCTTATTGACGATGAAACACAGATATTGCATCCGAATTTAATACGAAAGGAACAATGGCGACTTAAGTACAAGAGGACTGACACTCTACCTTTCTATGATTTGAACCTCTCCTGTGAGTCCAGTTTTAGATTCCGATGCTTCACTTCATGTTTACTGTATCCCTTGGACCTTCTTATTGACGATGAAACACAGAAACTGCATCCGAATATAATACAGAAGGCACAATGCCGACTTAAGTACAAGAGGAATGACACTCTCACTTTCTATAATTTGAACCTCCCCTGTGAGTCCAGTTTTAGATTACGTTGCTTCACTTCAGGTTTACTGTATACCTTGGAATTTCTTATTGACGATGAACACAGAAATTGCATCCGATTTTAATAGAAAAGGAACAATGCTGACTTAAGTACAAGAGGACTGACACTCTAATTTTCTGTGATATGAACCTCTCCTGTGTGTCCAGTTTTAGATTCCGATGCTTCACTTCAGGTTTACTGTATCTCTTGGACCTTCTTATTGACGATGAAACACAGAAATTGCGTCCGAATTTAAAACAAAAGGCACAATGCCGACATAAGTACAAGAGGAGTGACACTCTAACTTTCTATGATTTGAACCTCTCCTGTGACTCCAGTTGCAGATTCCGATGCTTCACTTCAGGTTTACTGTATACCTTGGACCTTCTTATTGACGATGAAACACAGAAATTGCATCCGAATTTAATACAAAAGGCACAATGACGGCTTAAGTACAAGAGGACTGACACTCTAACTTCCTATGATTGGAACCTCTCCTGTGAGTCCAGTTTTAGTTTACGATTCTTCACTTCAGGTTTACTTTATACCTTGTACCTTCTTATTGACGATGAAACTCAGAAATTGCATCCGATTTTAATACAAAAGGCACAATGCTGACTGAAGTACCAGAGGACTGACACTCTTACTTCCTATGATTTGAATCTCTCCTGTGAGTCCAGTTTTAGATTCCGATGCTTCACTTCAGGTTTACTGTATCCCTTGGGCCTTCGTATTGGCGATGAAACACAGTAATTGCATCCGAATTTAATACAAAAGGCATAATGCCGACTTAAGTACAAGAGGAGAGACACTCTAACTTTCTATGATTTGAACCTCCCCTGTGACTCCAGTTTTAGATTCCGGTCCTTCTCTTCAGGTTTACTGTATCCCTTGGACCTTCTCATTGACGATGAAACACAGAAATTGCATCCGAATTTAATACAAAAGGCACAATGCCGACTTAGGTACAAGAGGACTGACACTCTCAATTTCAATCATTTGAACCTCTCCTGCGAGTCCAGTCTTAGATTCCGATGCTTCACTTCAGGTTTACTGTATCCCTTGGGCCTTCGTATTGGCGATGAAACACAGAAATTGCATCCGATTTTAATACAAAAGGCACAATGCCGACTTAAGTACAAGAGGACCGACACTCTTATTTTCTAGGATTTGAACTTCTCCTGTGAGTCCACTTTTAGATTCCGATGCTTCACTTCAGGTTTACTGTAACCCTTGGGCCTTCTTATTGGCGTTGAAACATAGAAATTGCATCCGAATTTAATACAAAAGGCACAATGCCGACAGAAGTACAAGAGGGGTGACACTCTAACATTCACTGATTTTGACCTCTCCTGTGACTCCAGTTTTAGATTCCGATGCTTCACTTGAGGTTTTCTGTATCCCTTTGACCTTCGTATTGACGTCGAAACACAGAAATTGCATCCGAATTTATTACAAAATTCACAATGCCGACTTAGGTACAAGAGGACTGTCACACTCACTTTCTATCATTTGAACCTCTCCTGCGAGTCCAGTTTTAGATTCCGATGCTTCACTTCAGGTTTACTGTATACCTTGGACCTTCTTATTGACGATGAAACACAGAAATTGCGTCCGAATTTAATACAACACGCACAATGCCGACATAAGTACAAGAGGAGTGACACTTTAACTTTCTATGATTTGAACCTCTCCTGTGACTCCAGTTTCAGATTCCGATGCTTCACTTCAGGTTTACAGTATCCCTTGGACCTTCTTATTGACGATGAAACACAGAAATTGCATCCCAATTTAATACAAAAGGCACAATGCCGGCTTAAGTACAAGAGGACTGACACTCTTACTTTGTATGATTGGAACCTCTCCTGTGAGTCCACTTTTAGATTCCGATGCTTCACTTGAGGTTTACTGTATCCCTTGGACCTTCTTATTGACGATGAAACACAGATATTGCATCCGAATTTAATACGAAAGGAACAATGGCGACTTAAGTACAAGAGGACTGACACTCTACCTTTCTATGATTTGAACCTCTCCTGTGAGTCCAGTTTTAGATTCCGATGCTTCACTTCATGTTTACTGTATCCCTTGGACCTTCTTATTGACGATGAAACACAGAAACTGCATCCGAATATAATACAGAAGGCACAATGCCGACTTAAGTACAAGAGGAATGACACTCTCACTTCCTATGAGTTGAATCTCTCCTGTGAGTCCAGTTTTAGATTCCGATGCTTCACTTCAGGTTTACTGTATCCCTTGGGCCTTCGTATTGGCGATGAAACACAGTAATTGCATCCGAATTTAATACAAAAGGCATAATGCCGACTTAAGTACAAGAGGAGAGACACTCTAACTTTCTATGATTTGAACCTCCCCTGTGACTCCAGTTTTAGATTCCGGTGCTTCTCTTCAGGTTTACTGTATCCCTTGGACCTTCTCATTGACGATGAAACACAGAAATTGCATCCGAATTTAATACAAAAGGCACAATGCCGACTTAGGTACAAGAGGACTGACACTCTCAATTTCAATCATTTGAACCTCTCCTGCGAGTCCAGTTTTAGATTCCGATGCTTCACTTCAGGTTTACTGTATCCCTTGGGCCTTCTTATTGACGATGAAACACAGAAATTGCGTCCGAATTTAATACAACAGGCACAATGCCGACATAAGTACAAGAGGACCGACACTCTTATTTTCTAGGATTTGAACTTCTCCTGTGAGTCCACTTTTAGATTCCGATGCTTCACTTCAGGTTTACTGTAACCCTTGGGCCTTCTTATTGGCGTTGAAACATAGAAATTGCATCCGAATTTAATACAAAAGGCACAATGCCGACAGAAGTACAAGAGGGGTGACACTCTAACATTCACTGATTTGGACCTCTCCTGTGACTCCAGTTTTTGATTCCGATGCTTCACTTGAGGTTTTCTGTATCCCTTTGACCTTCGTATTGACGTCGAAACACAGAAATTGCATCCGAATTTATTACAAAATTCACAATGCCGACTTAGGTACAAGAGGACTGTCACACTCACTTTCTATCATTTGAACCTCTCCTGCGAGTCCAGTTTTAGATTCCGATGCTTCACTTCAGGTTTACTGTATACCTTGGACCTTCTTATTGACGATGAAACACAGAAATTGCGTCCGAATTTAATACAACACTCACAATGCCGACATAAGTACAAGAGGAGTGACACTTTAACTTTCTATGATTTGAACCTCTCCTGTGACTCCAGTTTCAGATTCCGATGCTTCACTTCAGGTTTACAGTATCCCTTGGACCTTCTTATTGACGATGAAACACAGAAATTGCATCCCAATTTAATACAAAAGGCACAATGCCGGCTTAAGTACAAGAGGACTGACACTCTTACTTTGTATGATTGGAACCTCTCCTGTGAGTCCACTTTTAGATTCCGATGCTTCACTTGAGGTTTACTGTTCCCTTGGACCTTCTTATTGACGATGAAACACAGATATTGCATCCGAATTTAATACGAAAGGAACAATGGCGACTTAAGTACAAGAGGACTGACACTCTACCTTTCTATGATTTGAACCTCTCCTGTGAGTCCAGTTTTAGATTCCGATGCTTCACTTCATGTTTACTGTATCCCTTGGACCTTCTTATTGACGATGAAACACAGAAACTGCATCCGAATTTAATACAGAAGGCACAATGCCGACTTAAGTACAAGAGGACTGACACTCTCACTTTCTATAATTTGAACCTCTCCTGTGAGTCCAGTTTTAGATTACGTTGCTTCACTTCAGGTTTACTGTATACCTTGGAATTTCTTATTTACGATGAAACACAGAAATTGCATCCGATTTTAATAGAAAAGGAACAATGCTGACTTAAGTACAAGAGGACTCACACTCTAATTTTCTGTGATATGAACCTCTCCTGTGTGTCCAGTTTTAGATTCCGATGCTTCACTTCAGGTTTACTGTATCTCTTGGACCTTCTTATTGACGATGAAACACAGAAATTGCGTCCGAATTTAATACAAAAGGCACAATGCCGACATAAGTACAAGAGGAGTGACACTCTAACTTTCTATGATTTGAACCTCTCCTGTGACTCCAGTTGCAGATTCCGATGCTTCACTTCAGGTTTACTGTATACCTTGGACCTTCTTAGTGACGATGAAACACAGAAATTGCATCCGAATTTAATACAAAAGGCACAATGACGGCTTAAGTACAAGAGGACTGACACTCTAAATTTCTATGATTGGAACCTCTCCTGTGAGTCCAGTTTTAGATTACGATGCTTCACTTCAGGTTTACTTTATACCTTGGACCTTCTTATTGACGATGAATTACAGAAATTGCATCCGAATTTAATACAAAAGGCACAATGCCGACTTAAGTACAAGAGGACCGACACTCTTATTTTCTAGGATTTGAACTTCTCCTGTGAGTCCAGTTTTAGATTCCGATGCTTCACTTCAGGTTTACTGTAACCCTTGGGCCTTCTTATTGGCGTTGAAACATAGAAATTGCATCCGAATTTAATACAAAAGGCACAATGCCGACATAAGTACAAGAGGGGTGACACTCTAACATTCAATGATTTGGACCTCTCCTGTGACTCCAGTTTTAGATTCCGATGCTTCACTTGAGGTTTTCTGTATCCCTTTGACCTTCGTATTGACGTCGAAACACAGAAATTGCATCCGAATTTATTACAAAATTCACAATGCCGACTTAGGTACAAGAGGACTGTCACACTCACTTTCTATCATTTGAACCTCTCCTGCGAGTCCAGTTTTAGATTCCGATGCTTCACTTCAGGTTTACTGTATACCTTGGACCTTCTTATTGACGATGAAACACAGAAATTGCGTCCGAATTTAATACAACAGGCACAATGCCGACATAAGTACAAGAGGAGTGACACTTTAACTTTCTATGATTTGAACCTCTCCTGTGACTCCAGTTTCAGATTCCGATGCTTCACTTCAGGTTTACAGTATCCCTTGGACCTTCTTATTGACGATGAAACACAGAAATTGCATCCCAATTTAATACAAAAGGCACAATGCCGGCTTAAGTACAAGAGGACTGACACTCTTACTTTGTATGATTGGAACCTCTCCTGTGAGTCCAGTTTTAGATTCCGATGCTTCACTTGAGGTTTACTGTATCCCTTGGACCTTCTTATTGACGATGAAACACAGATATTGCATCCGAATTTAATACGAAAGGAACAATGGCGACTTAAGTACAAGAGGACTGACACCCTACCTTTCTATGATTTGAACCTCTCCTGTGAGTCCAGTTTTAGATTCCGATGCTTCACTTCATGTTTACTGTATCCCTTGGACCTTCTTATTGACGATGAAACACAGAAACTGCATCCGAATATAATACAGAAGGCACAATGCCGACTTAAGTACAAGAGGAATGACACTCTCACTTTCTATAATTTGAACCTCCCCTGTGAGTCCAGTTTTAGATTACGTTGCTTCACTTCAGGTTTACTGTATACCTTGGAATTTCTTATTGACGATGAAACACAGAAATTGCATCCGATTTTAATAGAAAAGGAACAATGCTGACTTAAGTACAAGAGGACTGACACTCTAATTTTCTGTGATATGAACCTCTCCTGTGTGTCCAGTTTTAGATTCCGATGCTTCACTTCAGGTTTACTGTATCTCTTGGACCTTCTTATTGACGATGAAACACAGAAATTGCGTCCGAATTTAATACAAAAGGCACAATGCCGACATAAGTACAAGAGGAGTGACACTCTAACTTTCTATGATTTGAACCTCTCCTGTGACTCCAGTTGCAGATTCCGATGCTTCACTTCAGGTTTACTGTATACCTTGGACCTTCTTATTGACGATGAAACACAGAAATTGCATCCGAATTTAATACAAAAGGCACAATGACGGCTTAAGTACAAGAGGACTGACACTCTAACTTCCTATGATTGGAACCTCTCCTGTGAGTCCAGTTTTAGTTTACGATTCTTCACTTCAGGTTTACTTTATACCTTGTACCTTCTTATTGACGATGAAACTCAGAAATTGCATCCGATTTTAATACAAAAGGCACAATGCTGACTGAAGTACCAGAGGACTGACACTCTTACTTCCTATGATTTGAATCTCTCCTGTGAGTCCAGTTTTAGATTCCGATGCTTCACTTCAGGTTTACTGTATACGTTGGACCTTCTTATTGACGATGAAACACAGAAATTGCATCCGAACTTAATACAAAAGGCACAATGCCGACTTAAGTACAAGAGGACTGACACTCTCACTTTCTATTATTTGAACCTCTCCTGTGAGTCCAGTTTTAGATTCCGATGCTTCACTTCAGGTTTAGTGTATCCCTCGGACCTTCTTCTTGACGATGAAACACAGAAATTGAATTCGCATTTAATACAAAAGGCACAATGCCGACTTCAGTACAAGAGGACTGACACTCTCACTTTCTATTATTTGAACCTCTCCTGTGAGTCCAGTTTTAGTTTCCAATGCTTCACTTTAGGTTTACTGTATACCTTGGACCTTCTTATTGACAATGAAACACAGAAATTGCATCCGAATTTAGTACAAAAGGCACAATGCAGACTTAAGTACAAGAGGACTGACACTCTAACTTTCTATGATTTGAACCTCCCCTGTGATCCAGTTTTAGATTCCGATGCTTCACTTCAATTTTACTCTATACCTTGGACCTTCGTATTGACGATGAAACACAGAAATTGCATCCGAATTTAGTACAAAAGGCACAATGCCGACTTAAGTACAAGAATACTGACACTCTCACTTTCTATGCTTTGAACCACTCCTGTGAGTCCAGTTTTAAACTCCGATACATCACTTCAGGTTTACTGTATCCCTTGGACCTTCTTATTGACGATGAAACACAGAAATTGCATCCGAATTTAATACAAAAGGCACAATGCCGACTTAAGTACAAGAGGACTGACACACTAACTTTCTATGATTGGAACCTCTCCTGTGAGTCCAGTTTTAGATTACGATGCTTCACTTCAGGTTTACTATATACCTTAGAACTTCTTATTGACGATGAAACACAGATATTGCATCCAAATTTAATACAAAAGGCACAATGCCGACATAAGTACAAGTGGAGTGACACTCTAACTTTCTATGATTTGAACCTCTCCTGTGAGTCCAGTTTTAGATTCCGATGCTTCACTTGAGGTTTACTGTATCCCTTGGACCTTCTTATTGACGATGAAACACAGATATTGCATCCGAATTTAATACGAAAGGCACAATGGCGACTTAAGTACAAGAGGACTGACACTCTAACTTTCTATGATTGGAACCTCTCCTGTGAGTCCAGTTTTAGATTCCGATGCTTCACTTCAGGTTTACTGTATCCCTTGGACCTTCTAATTGACGATGAATCACAGAAATTGAATCCGAATTTAATACAAAAGGCACAATTCCGACTTAAGTACAAGAGGACTGAAATTCTCACATTCTATGATTTGAACCTCTCCTGTGAGTCCAGTTTTCGATTCCGGTGCTTCACTTCAGGTTTACTGTATACCTTGGACCTTCTTATTGACGATGAAACACAGAAATTGCATCCGAAATTAATACAAAATGCACTATGCCGACTTAAGTACAAGCGGAATGACACTCAAATTTTCTATTGTTGGAACCTCTCCTGTGAGTTCAGGTTTAGATTACGATGCTTCACTTCAGGTTTACTGTATACCTTGGACCTTCTTATTGACGATGAATTACAGAAATTGCATCCGAATTTAATACAAAAGGCACAATGCCGACTTAAGTACAAGAGGACCGACACTCTTATTTTCTAGGATTTGAACTTCTCCTGTGAGTCCAGTTTTAGATTCCGATGCTTCACTTCAGGTTTACTGTAACCCTTGGGCCTTCTTATTGGCGTTGAAACATAGAAATTGCATCCGAATTTAATACAAAAGGCACAATGCCGACATAAGTACAAGAGGGGTGACACTCTAACATTCAATGATTTGGACCTCTCCTGTGACCCCAGTTTTAGATTCCGATGCTTCACTTGAGGTTTTCTGTATCCCTTTGACCTTCGTATTGACGTCGAAACACAGAAATTGCATCCGAATTTATTACAAAATTCACAATGCCGACTTAGGTACAAGAGGACTGTCACACTCACTTTCTATCATTTGAACCTCTCCTGCGAGTCCAGTTTTAGATTCCGATGCTTCACTTCAGGTTTACTGTATACCTTGGACCTTCTTATTGACAATGAAACACAGAAATTGCGTCCGAATTTAATACAACAGGCACAATGCCGACATAAGTACAAGAGGAGTGAAACTTTAACTTTCTATGATTTGAACCTCTCCTGTGACTCCAGTTTCAGATTCCGATGCTTCACTTCAGGTTTACAGTATCCCTTGGACCTTCTTATTGACGATGAAACACAGAAATTGCATCCCAATTTAATACAAAAGGCACAATGCCGGCTTAAGTACAAGAGGACTGACACTCTTACTTTGTATGATTGGAACCTCTCCTGTGAGTCCAGTTTTAGATTCCGATGCTTCACTTGAGGTTTACTGTATCCCTTGCACCTTCTTATTGACGATGAAACACAGAAATTGCATCCGAATGTAATACAAAAGGCACATTGCCGACTTAAGTACAAGAGGACTGACACTCTAACTTTCTATGATTTGAACCTCTCCTGTGAGTCCAGTTTTAGATTCCGATGCTTCACTTCAGGTTCACTGTATACGTTGGACCTTCTTATTGACGATGAAACACAGAAATTGCATCCGAATTTAATACAAAAGGCACAATGCCGACTTAAGTACAAGAGGACTGACACTCTCACTTTCTATTATGTGAACCTCTCCTGTGAGTCACGTTTTAGATTCCGATGCTTCACTTCAGGTTTACTGTATCCCTTGGGCCTTCGTATTGGCGATGAAACACAGTAATTGCATCCGAATTTAATACAAAAGGCATAATGCCGACTTAAGTACAAGAGGAGTGACACTCTAACTTTCTATGATTTGAACCTCCCCTGTGACTCCAGTTTTAGATTCCGGTGCTTCTCTTCAGGTTTACTGTATCCCTTGGACCTTCTTATTGACGATGAAACACAGAAATTGCATCCGAATTTAATACAAAATGCACAATGCCGACTTAGGTACAAGAGGACTGACACACTCAATTTCAATCATTTGAACCTCTCCTGTGAGTCCAGTTTTAGATTATGATGCTTCACTTGAGGTTTACTGTATCCCTTGCACCTTCTTATTGACGATGAAACACAGAAATTGTATCCGAATGTAATACAAAAGGCACATTGCCGACTTAAGTACAAGAGGACTGACACTCTAACTTTCTATGATTTGAACCTCTCCTGTGAGTCCAGTTTTAGATTCCGATGCTTCACTTGAGGTTTACTGTATCCCTTGGACCTTCTTATTGACGATGAAACACAGATATTGCATCCGAATTTAATACGAAAGGCACAATGGCGACTTAAGTACAAGAGGACTGACACTCTAACTTTCTATGATTTGAATCTCTCCTGTGAGTCCAGTTTTAGATTCCGATGCTTCACTTCAGGTTTACTGTATCCCTTGGACCTTCTAATTGACGATGAATCACAGAAATTGAATCCGAATTTAATACAAAAGGCACAATTCCGACTTAAGTACAAGAGGACTGAAATTCTCACATTCTATGATTTGAACCTCTCCTGTGAGTCCAGTTTTCGATTCCGGTGCTTCACTTCAGGTTTACTGTATTCCTTGGACCTTCTTATTGACGATGAAACACAGAAATTGCATCCGAAATTAATACAAAATGCACTATGCCGACTTAAGTACAAGCGGAATGACACTCAAATTTTCTATTGTTGGAACCTCTCCTGTGAGTTCAGGTTTAGATTACGATGCTTCACTTCAGGTTTACTGTATACCTTGGACCTTCTTATTGACGATGAATTACAGAAATTGCATCCGAATTTAATACAAAAGGCACAATGCCGACTTAAGTACAAGAGGACCGACACTCTTATTTTCTAGGATTTGAACTTCTCCTGTGAGTCCAGTTTTAGATTCCGATGCTTCACTTCAGGTTTACTGTAACCCTTGGGCCTTCGTATTGGCGTTGAAACATAGAAATTGCATCCGAATTTAATACAAAAGGCACAATGCCGACATAAGTACAAGAGGGGTGACACTCTAACATTCAATGATTTGGACCTCTCCTGTGACCCCAGTTTTAGATTCCGATGCTTCACTTGAGGTTTTCTGTATCCCTTTGACCTTCGTATTGACGTCGAAACACAGAAATTGCATCCGAATTTATTACAAAATTCACAATGCCGACTTAGGTACAAGAGGACTGTCACACTCACTTTCTATCATTTGAACCTCTCCTGCGAGTCCAGTTTTAGATTCCGATGCTTCACTTCAGGTTTACTGTATACCTTGGACCTTCTTATTGACAATGAAACACAGAGATTGCGTCCGAATTTAATACAACAGGCACAATGCCGACATAAGTACAAGAGGAGTGAAACTTTAACTTTCTATGATTTGAACCTCTCCTGTGACTCCAGTTTCAGATTCCGATGCTTCACTTCAGGTTTACAGTATCCCTTGGACCTTCTTATTGACGATGAAACACAGAAATTGCATCCCAATTTAATACAAAAGGCACAATGCCGGCTTAAGTACAAGAGGACTGACACTCTTACTTTGTATGATTGGAACCTCTCCTGTGAGTCCCGTTTTAGATTCCGATGCTTCACTTGAGGTTTACTGTATCCCTTGCACCTTCTCATTGACGATGAAACACAGAAATTGCATCCGAAGGTAATACAAAAGGCACATTGCCGACTTAAGTACAAGAGGACTGACACTCTAACTTTCTATGATTTGAACCTCTCCTGTGAGTCCAGTTTTAGATTCCGATGCTTCACTTCAGGTTTACTGTATACGTTGGACCTTCTTATTGACGATGAAACACAGAAATTGCATCCGAATTTAATACAAAAGGCACAATGCCGACTTAAGTACAAGAGGACTGACACTCTCACTTTCTATTATTTGAACCTCTCCTGTGAGTCCAGTTTTAGATTCCGATGCTTCACTTCAGGTTTACTGTATCCCTTGGGCCTTCGTATTGGCGATGAAACACAGTAATTGCATCCGAATTTAATACAAAAGGCATAATGCCGACTTAAGTACAAGAGGAGAGACACTCTAACTTTCTATGATTTGAACCTCCCCTGTGACTCCAGTTTTAGATTCCGGTGCTTCTCTTCAGGTTTACTGTATCCCTTGGACCTTCTTATTGACGATGAAACACAGAAATTGCATCCGAATTTAATACAAAATGCACAATGCCGACTTAGGTACAAGAGGACTGACACACTCAATTTCAATCATTTGAACCTCTCCTGCGAGTCCAGTTTTAGATTCCGATGCTTCACTTCAGGTTTACTGTATCCCTTGGGCCTTCGTATTGGCGATGAAACACAGAAATTGCATCCGAATTTAATACAAAAGGCACAATGCCGACTTAAGTACAAGAGCAATGACACTCTAACTTTCTATGAATTGAACCTCTCCTGTGACTCGAGTTTTGGATTCCGATGCTTCACTTCAGGTTTACTGTATCCCTTGGACCTTCTTATTGACGATGAAACACAGAAATTGCATCCGAATTTAATACAAAAGGCACATTGCCGACTTAAGTACAAGAGGACTGACACTCTAACTTTCTATGATTTGAACCTCTCCTGTGAGTCCAGTTTTAGATTCCGATGCTTCACTTCAGGTTTACTGTATACGTTGGACCTTCTTATTGACGATGAAACACAGAAATTGCATCCGAATTTAATACAAAAGGCACAATGCCGACTTAAGTACAAGAGGACTGACACTCTCACTTTCTATTATTTGAACCTCTCCTGTGAGTCCAGTTTTAGATTCCGATGCTTCACTTCAGGTTTAGTGTATCCCTCGGACCTTCTTCTTGACGATGAAACACAGAAATTGAATTCGCATTTAATACAAAAGGCACAATGCCGACTTCAGTACAAGAGGACTGACACTCTAACTTTCTATGATTTGAACCTCTCCTGTGAGTCCAGTTTTAGATTCCGATGCTTCACTTCATATTTACAGTATACCTTGGACCTTCTTATTGACGATGAAACACAGAAATTGCATCCGAATTTAATACAAAGGGCACAATGCCGACTTAAGTACAAGAGGACTGACACTCTATCTTTCTATGATTTAAACCTCTGCTGTGAGTCCAGTTTTAGATTCCGATGCTTCACTTCAGGTTTACTGTATACCTTGGACATTCTTATTGACGATGGAACACAGAATCTGCATCCGAATTTAATACAGAAGGCACAATGCCGACTTAAGTACAAGAGGAATGACACTCTCACTTTCTATAATTTGAACCTCTCCTGTGAGTCCAGTTTTAGTTTCCAATGCTTCACTTTAGGTTTACTGTATACCTTGGACCTTCTTATTGACAATGAAACACAGAAATTGCATCCGAATTTAGTACAAAAGGCACAATGCAGACTTAAGTACAAGAGGACTGACACTCTAACTTTCTATGATTTGAACCTCCCCTGTGATCCAGTTTTAGATTCCGATGCTTCACTTCAGGTTTACTGTATACCTTGGACCTTCGTATTGACGATGAAACACAGAAATTGCATCCGAATTTAGTACAAAAGGCACAATGCCGACTTAAGTACAAGAATACTGACACTCTCACTTCCTATGCTTTGAACCACTCCTGTGAGTCCAGTTTTAAACTCCGATGCATCACTTCAGGTTTACTGTATCCCTTGGACCTTCTTATTGACGATGAAACACAGAAATTGCATCCGAATTTAATACAAAAGGCACAATGCCGACTTAAGTACAAGAGGACTGACACTCTAACTTTCTATGATTGGAACCTCTCCTGTGAGTCCAGTTTTAGATTACGATGCTTCACTTCAGGTTTACTATATACCTTAGAACTTCTTATTGACGATGAAACACAGATATTGCATCCAAATTTAATACAAAAGGCTTAATGCCGACATAAGTACAAGTGGAGTGACACTCTAACTTTCTATGATTTGAACCTCTCCTGTGAGTCCAGTTTTAGATTCCGATGCTTCACTTGAGGTTTACTGTATCCCTTGGACATTGTTATTGACGATGAAACACAGATATTGCATCCGAATTTAATACGAAAGGCAAAATGGCGACTTAAGTACAAGAGGACTGACACTCTAACTTTCTATGATTGGAACCTCTCCTGTGAGGCCAGTTTTAGATTCCGATGCTTCACTTCAGGTTTACTGTATCCCTTGGACCTTCTAATTGACGATGAATCACAGAAATTGAATCCGAATCTAATACAAAAGGCACAATTCCGACTTAAGTACAAGAGGACTGACATTCTCACATTCTATGATTTGAACCTCTCCTGTGAGTCCAGTTTTCGATTCCGGTGCTTCACTTCAGGTTTACTAAATACCTTGGACCTTCTTATTGACGATGAAACACAGAAATTGCATCCGAAATTAATACAAAATGCACTATGCCGACTTAAGTACAAGCGGAATGACACTAAAATTTTCTATTGTTGGAACCTCTCCTGTGAGTTCAGGTTTAGATTACGATGCTCACTTCAGGTTTACTGTATACCTTGGACCTTCTTATTGACGATGAATTACAGAAATTGCATCCGAATTTAATACAAAAGGCACAATGCCGACTTAAGTACAAGAGGACCGACACTCTTATTTTCTAGGATTTGAACTTCTCCTGTGAGTCCAGTTTTAGATTCCGATGCTTCACTTCAGGTTTACTGTAACCCTTGGGCCTTCTTATTGGCGTTGAAACATAGAAATTGCATCCGAATTTAATACAAAAGGCACAATGCCGACATAAGTACAAGAGGGGTGACACTCTAACATTCAATGATTTGGACCTCTCCTGTGACTCCAGTTTTAGATTCCGATGCTTCACTTGAGGTTTTCTGTATCCCTTTGACCTTCGTATTGACGTCGAAACACAGAAATTGCATCCGAATTTATTACAAAATTCACAATGCCGACTTAGGTACAAGAGGACTGTCACACTCACTTTCTATCATTTGAACCTCTGCTGCGAGTCCAGTTTTAGATTCCGATGCTTCACTTCAGGTTTACTGAACCCTTGGGCCTTCTTATTGGCGTTGAAACATAGAAATTGCATCCGAATTTAATACAACAGGCACAATGCCGACATAAGTACAAGAGGAGTGACACTTTAACTTTCTATGATTTGAACCTCTCCTGTGACTCCAGTTTCAGATTCCGATGCTTCACTTCAGGTTTACAGTATCCCTTGGACCTTCTTATTGACGATGAAACACAGAAATTGCATCCCAATTTAATACAAAAGGCACAATGCCGGCTTAAGTACAAGAGGACTGACACTCTTACTTTGTATGATTGGAACCTCTCCTGTGAGTCCAGTTTTAGATTCCGATGCTTCACTTGAGGTTTACTGTATCCCTTGCACCTTCTTATTGACGATGAAACACAGAAATTGCATCCGAATGTAATACAAAAGGCACATTGCCGACTTAAGTACAAGAGGACTGACACTCTAACTTTCTATGATTTGAACCTCTCCTGTGAGTCCAGTTTTAGATTACGATGCTTCACTTCAGGTTTACTATATACCTTAGAACTTCTTATTGACGATGAAACACAGATATTGCATCCAAATTTAATACAAAAGGCACAATGCCGACATAAGTACAAGTGGAGTGACACTCTAACTTTCTATGATTTGAACCTCTCCTGTGAGTCAATTTTTAGATTCCGATGCTTCACTTGAGGTTTACTGTATCCCTTGGACCTTCTTATTGACGATGAAACACAGATATTGCATCCGAATTTAATACGAAAGGCACAATGGCGACTTAAGTACAAGAGGACTGACACTCTAACTTTCTATGATTGGAACCTCTCCTGTGAGTCCAGTTTTAGATTCCGATGCTTCACTTCAGGTTTACTGTATCCCTTGGACCTTCTAATTGACGATGAATCACAGAAATTGAATCCGAATTTAATACAAAAGGCACAATTCCGACTTAAGTACAAGAGGACTGACATTCTCACATTCTATGATTTGAACCTCTCCTGTGTGTCCAGTTTTCGATTCCGGTGCTTCACTTCAGGTTTACTGTATACCTTGGACCTTCTTATTGACGATGAAACACAGAAATTGCATCCGAAATTAATACAAAATGCACTATGCCGACTTAAGTACAAGCGGATTGACACTCAAATTTTCTATTGTTGGAACCTCTCCTGTGAGTTCAGGTTTAGATTACGATGCTTCACTTCAGGTTTACTGTATACCTTGGACCTTCTTATTGACGATGAATTACAGAAATTGCATCCGAATTTAATACAAAAGGCACAATGCCGACTTAAGTACAAGAGGACCGACACTCTTATTTTCTAGGATTTGAACTTCTCCTGTGAGTCCAGTTTTAGATTCCGATGCTTCACTTCAGGTTTACTGTAACCCTTGGGCCTTCTTATTGGCGTTGAAACATAGAAATTGCATCCGAATTTAATACAAAAGGCACAATGCCGACATAAGTACAAGAGGGGTGACACTCTAACATTCAATGATTTGGACCACTCCTGTGACTCCAGTTTTAGATTCCGATGCTTCACTTCTGGTTTACAGTATCCCTTGGACCTTCTTATTGACGATGAAACACAGAAATTGGATCCCAATTTAATACAAAAGGCACAATGCCGGCTTAAGTACAAGAGGACTGACACTCTTACTTTGTATGATTGGAACCTCTCCTGTGAGTCCAGTTTTAGATTCCGATGCTTCACTTGAGGTTTACTGTATCCCTTGGACCTTCTTATTGACGATGAAACACGGATATTGCATCCGAATTTAATACGAAAGGAACAATGGCGACTTAAGTACAAGAGGACTGATACTCTACCTTTCTATGATTTGAACCTCTCCTGTGAGTCCAGTTTTAGGTTCCGATGCTTCACTTCTGGTTTACAGTATCCCTTGGACCTTCTTATTGACGATGAAACACTAAAATTGCATCCGAATTTAGTACAAAATGCACAATGCCGATTTAAGTACAAGAGGGCTGACACACTAACTTTCAATGATTGTAACCTCTCCTGTGAGTCCAGTTTTAGATTACGATGCTTCACATCAGGTTTACCGAATACCTTGGACCTTCTAATTGACGATGAAACATAGAAATTGCATCCGAATTTAGTACAATAGGTACAATGCCGATTTAAGTACAAGCGGAAAGACACTCAAATTTTCTATTGTTGGAACCTATCCTGTGAGTTCAGGTTTAGAATACGATGCTTCACTTCAGGTTTACTGTATACCTTGGACCTTCTTATTGACGATGAATAACAGAAATTGCATCCGAATTTAATACAAAAGGCACAATGCCGACTTAAGTACAAGAGGACTGACACTCTAACTTTCTATGAATTGAACCGCTCCTAGGAGTCCAGTTTTAGATTCCGGTGCTTCACTTCAGGTTTACTGTATCCCCTGGCCCTTCTTATTGACGATGATACACAGTAATTGCATCCGAACTTAATACAAAACGCACAATGCCGACTTGAGTATAAGAGGACTGACACTCTCACTTTCTATGATTTGAACCTCTCCTGTGAGTCCAGTTTTAGATTCCGATGCTTCACTTTAGGTTTACTATATTCCTTGCACCTTCTTATTGACGATGAAACGCAGAAATTGCTCCGAATTTAATACAAAAGGCACAATGCCGACGTAAGTACAAGAGGACCGACACTCTAACTTTCTATGAGTTGAACCTCTCCTGTGAATCCAGTTTTAGATTCCGATGCTTCACTTCAATTTTACTGTATCACTTGGACCTTCCTATTGACGATGAAACACTGAAATTGCATCCGAATTTAGTACAAAATGCACAATGCCGATTTAAGTAGAAGAGGGCTGACACACTAACTTTCAATGATTGTAACCTCTCCTGTGAGTCCAGTTTTAGATTACGATGCTTCACATCAGGTTTACCGAATACCTTGGACCTTCTAATTGACGATGAAACATGGAAATTGCATCCGAATTTAGTACAATAGGTACAATGCCGATTTAAGTACAAGCGGAATGACACTCAAATTTTCTATTGTTGGAACCTCTCCTGTGAGTTCAGGTTTAGATTACGATGCTTCACTTCAGGTTTACTGTATACGTTGGACCTTCTTATTGACAATGAATTACAGAAATTGCATCCGAATTTAATACAAAAGGCACAATGCCGACTTAAGTACAAAAGGACCGACACTCTTATTTTCTAGGATTTGAACTTCTCCTGTGAGTCCAGTTTTAGATTCCGATGCTTCACTTCAGGTTTACTGTAACCCTTGGGCCTTCTTATTGGCGTTGAAACACAGAAATTGCATCCGAATTTAATACAAAAGGCACAATGCCGACATAAGTACAAGAGGAGTGACACTCTAACTTTCAATGATTTAAACCTCTCCTGTGACTCCAGTTTTAGATTCCGATGCTTCACTTGAGGTTTTCTGTATCCCTTGGACCTTCTTATTGACGATGAAACACAGAAATTACATCCGAATTTATTACAAAACTAATAATGCCGACTTAGGTACAAGAGGACTGTCACTCTCACTTTCTATCATTTGAACCTCTCCTGCGAGTCCAGTTTTAGATTCCGATGCTTCACTTCAAGTTTACTGTATACCTTGGACCTTCTTATTGACGATGAAACACAGAAATTGCATCCGAAATTAATACAAAATGCACTATGCCGACGTAAGTACAAGAGGGCTCACACTATCACTTTCTATGATTTGAACCTCTCCTGTGAGTTCAGTTTTAGATTCCGATGCTTCACTTCAGTTTTACTGTATCCCTTGGACCTTCTTATTGACGATGAAACTTAGAAATTGCTTCGGAATTTAAGACAAAACGCACTACGCCGACTTAAGTCCTAGAGGACTGACACTCTCACTTTCTGTGATTTGAGCCTCTCCTGTGAGTCCAGTTTTAGATTCGGATGCTTCCCTTCAGGTTTACTGTATCCCTTGGACCTTGTTATTGACGACGAAATACAGAAATTGCATCCGAAATTAATACAAAACCCACAATGCCGACATAAGTAAATGAGGACTGACACTCTCCCTTTCTATGATTTGAAGCTCTCCTGACAGTCCAGTTTTAGATTCCGATGCTTCACTTGAGGTTTACTGTATCCCTTGGACCTTCTTATTGACGATGAAACACAGATATTGCATCCGAATTTAATACGAAAGGCACAATGGCGACTTAAGTACAAGAGGACTGACACTCTAAATTTCTATGATTGGAACCTATTTTGTGAGTCCAGTATTAGATTCCGATGCTTCACTTCAGGTTTACTGTATCCCTTGGACCTTCTAATTGACGATGAATCACAGAAATTGCATCCGAATTTATTACAAAAAGCACAATTCCGACTTAAGTACAAGAGGACTGATATTCTCACATTCTATGATTTGAACCTCTCCTGTGAGTCCAGTTTTAGATTCCGGTGCTTCGCTTCAGGTTTACTGTATCCCTTGGACCTTCTTATTGACGATGAAACACAGAAATTGCATACGAATTTAATACAAAAGGCACAATGCCGACTTAAGTACAAGAGAACTGACACTCTAACTTTCTATGATTTGACCGCTCCTAGGAGTCCAGTTTTAGATTCCGATGCTTCACTTCAGGTTTACTGTATCCCCTGGCCCTTCTTATTGGCGATGATACACAGTAATTGCATCCGAACTTAATACAAAATGCACAATGCCGACTTGAGTACAAGAGGACTGACACTCTCACTTTCTATGATTTGAACCTCTCCTGTGAGTCCAGTTTTAGATTCCGGTGCTTCACTTCAGGTTTACTGTATCCCTTGGACCTTGTTATTGACGACGAAATACAGAAATTGCATCCGAAATTAATACAAAACCCACAATGCCGACATAAGTAAATGAGGACTGACACTCTCCCTTTCTATGATTTGAAGCTCTCCTGACAGTCCAGTTTTAGATTCCGATGCTTCACTTGAGGTTTACTGTATCCCTTGGACCTTCTTATTGACGATGAAACACAGATATTGCATCCGAATTTAATACGAAAGGCACAATGGCGACTTAAGTACAAGAGGACTGACACTCTAAATTTCTATGATTGGAACCTATTTTGTGAGTCCAGTATTAGATTCCGATGCTTCACTTCAGGTTTACTGTATCCCTTGGACCTTCTTATTGACGATGAAACACAGAAATTGCATACGAATTTAATACAAAAGGCACAATGCCGACTTAAGTACAAGAGGACTTACACTCTAACTTTCTATGACTTGAACCTCTCCTGTGAGTCCAGTTTTAGATTACGATGCTTCACTTCAGGTTTACTATATACCTTAGAACTTCTTATTGACGATGAAACACAGATATTGCATCCAAATTTAATACAAAAGGCACAATGCCGACATAAGTACAAGTGGAGTGACACTCTAACTTTCTATGATTTGAACCTCTCCTGTGAGTCCAGTTTTAGATTCCGATGCTTCACTTGAGGTTTACTGTATCCCTTGGACCTTCTTATTGACGATGAAACACAGATATTGCATCCGAATTTAATACGAAAGGCACAATGGCGACTTAAGTACAAGAGGACTGACACTCTAACTTTCTATGATTGGAACCTCTCCTGTGAGTCCAGTTTTAGATTCCGATGCTTCCCTTCAGGCTTACTGTATCCCTTGGACCTTCTAATTGACGATGAATCACAGAAATTGAATCCGAATTTAATACAAAAGGCACAATTCCGACTTAAGTACAAGAGGACTGAAATTCTCACATTCTATGATTTGAACCTCTCCTGTGAGTCCAGTTTTCGATTCCGGTGCTTCACTTCAGGTTTACTGTATACCTTGGACCTTCTTATTGACGATGAAACACAGAAATTGCATCCGAAATTAATACAAAATGCACTATGCCGACTTAAGTACAAGCGGAATGACACTCAAATTTTCTATTGTTGGAACCTCTCCTGTGAGTTCAGGTTTAGATTACGATGCTTCACTTCAGGTTTACTGTATACCTTGGACCTTCTTATTGACGATGAATTACAGAAATTGCATCCGAATTTAGTACAAAAGGCACAATGCCGACTTAAGTACAAGAGGACCGACACTCTTATTTTCTAGGATTTGAACTTCTCCTGTGAGTCCAGTTTTAGATTCCGATGCTTCACTTCAGGTTTACTGTAACCCTTGGGCCTTCTTATTGGCGTTGAAACATAGAAATTGCATCCGAATTTAATACAAAAGGCACAATGCCGACATAAGTACAAGAGGGGTGACACTCTAACATTCAATGATTTGGACCTCTCCTGTGACCCCAGTTTTAGATTCCGATGCTTCACTTGAGGTTTTCTGTATCCCTTTGACCTTCGTATTGACGTCGAAACACAGAAATTGCATCCGAATTTATTACAAAATTCACAATGCCGACTTAGGTACAAGAGGACTGTCACACTCACTTTCTATCATTTGAACCTCTCCTGCGAGTCCAGTTTTAGATTCCGATGCTTCACTTCAGGTTTACTGTATACCTTGGACCTTCTTATTGACAATGAAACACAGAAATTGCGTCCGAATTTAATACAACAGTCACAATGCCGACATAAGTACAAGAGGAGTGAAACTTTAACTTTCTATGATTTGAACCTCTCCTGTGACTCCAGTTTCAGATTCCGATGCTTCACTTCAGGTTTACAGTATCCCTTGGACCTTCTTATTGACGATGAAACACAGAAATTGCATCCCAATTTAATACAAAAGGCACAATGCCGGCTTAAGTACAAGAGGACTGACACTCTTACTTTGTATGATTGGAACCTCTCCTGTGAGTCCAGTTTTAGATTCCGATGCTTCACTTGAGGTTTACTGTATCACTTGCACCTTCTTATTGACGATGAAACACAGAAATTGCATCCGAATGTAATACAAAAGGCACATTGCCGACTTAAGTACAAGAGGACTGACACTCTAACTTTCTATGATTTGAACCTCTCCTGTGAGTCCAGTTTTAGATTGCGATGCTTCACTTCAGGTTTACTGTATACGTTGGACCTTCTTATTGACGATGAAACACAGAAATTGCATCCGAATTTAATACAAAAGGCACAATGCCGACTTAAGTACAAGAGGACTGACACTCTCACTTTCTATTATTTGAACCTCTCCTGTGAGTCCAGTTTTAGATTCCGATGCTTCACTTCAGGTTTACTGTATCCCTTGGGCCTTCGTATTGGCGATGAAACACAGAAATTGCATCCGAATTTAATACAAAAGGCACAATGCCGACTTAAGTACAAGAGCAATGACACTCTAACTTTCTATGAATTGAACCTCTCCTGTGACTCGACTTTTGGATTCCGATGCTTCACTTCAGGTTTACTGTATCCCTTGGACCTTCTTATTGACGATGAAACACAGAAATTGCATCCGAATTTAATACAAAAGGCACATTGCCGACTTAAGTACAAGAGGACTGACACTCTAACTTTCTATGATTTGAACCTCTCCTGTGAGTCCAGTTTTAGATTCCGATGCTTCACTTCAGGTTTACTGTATACGTTGGACCTTCTTATTGACGATGAAACACAGAAATTGCATCCGAATTTAATACAAAAGGCACAATGCCGACTTAAGTACAAGAGGACTGACACTCTCACTTTCTATTATTTGAACCTCTCCTGTGAGTCCAGTTTTAGATTCCGATGCTTCACTTCAGGTTTAGTGTATCCCTCGGACCTTCTTCTTGACGATGAAACACAGAAATTGAATTCGCATTTAATACAAAAGGCACAATGCCGACTTCAGTACAAGAGGACTGACACTCTAACTTTCTATGATTTGAACCTCTCCTGTGAGTCCAGTTTTAGATTCCGATGCTTCACTTCATATTTACAGTATACCTTGGACCTTCTTATTGACGATGAAACACAGAAATTGCATCCGAATTTAATACAAAAGGCACAATGCCGACTTAAGTACAAGAGGACTGACACTCTATCTTTCTATGATTTAAACCTCTCCTGTGAGTCCAGTTTTAGATTCCGATGCTTCACTTCAGGTTTACTGTATACCTTGGACATTCTTATTGACGATGGAACACAGAATCTGCATCCGAATTTAATACAGAAGGCACAATGCCGACTTAAGTACAAGATTAATGACACTCTCACTTTCTATAATTTGAACCTCTCCTGTGAGTCCAGTTTTAGTTTCCAATGCTTCACTTTAGGTTTACTGTATACCTTGGACCTTCTTATTGACAATGAAACACAGAAATTGCATCCGAAATTAGTACAAAAGGCACAATGCAGACTTAAGTACAAGAGGACTGACACTCTAACTTTCTATGATTTGAACCTCCCCTGTGATCCAGTTTTAGATTCCGATGCTTCACTTCAGGTTTACTGTATACCTTGGACCTTCGTATTGACGATGAAACACAGAAATTGCATCCGAATTTAGTACAAAAGGCACAATGCCGACTTAAGTACAAGAATACTGACACTCTCACTTCCTATGCTTTGAACCACTCCTGTGAGTCCAGTTTTAAACTCCGATGCATCACTTCAGGTTTACTGTATCCCTTGGACCTTCTTATTGACGATGAAACACAGAAATTGCATCCGAATTTAATACAAAAGGCACAATGCCGACTTAAGTACAAGAGGACTGACACTCTAACTTTCTATGATTGGAACCTCTCCTGTGAGTCCAGTTTTAGATTACGATGCTTCACTTCAGGTTTACTATATACCTTAGAACTTCTTATTGACGATGAAACACAGATATTGCATCCAAATTTAATACAAAAGGCTTAATGCCGACATAAGTACAAGTGGAGTGACACTCTAACTTTCTATGATTTGAACCTCTCCTGTGAGTCCAGTTTTAGATTCCGATGCTTCACTTGAGGTTTACTGTATCCCTTGGACATTCTTATTGACGATGAAACACAGATATTGCATCCGAATTTAATACGAAAGGCAAAATGGCGACTTAAGTACAAGAGGACTGACACTCTAACTTTCTATGATTGGAACCTCTCCTGTGAGTCCAGTTTTAGATTCCGATGCTTCACTTCAGGTTTACTGTATCCCTTGGACCTTCTAATTGACGATGAATCACAGAAATTGAATCCGAATCTAATACAAAAGGCACAATTCCGACTTAAGTACAAGAGGACTGACATTCTCACATTCTATGATTTGAACCTCTCCTGTGAGTCCAGTTTTCGATTCCGGTGCTTCACTTCAGGTTTACTGTATACCTTGGACCTTCTTATTGACGATGAAACACAGAAATTGCATCCGAAATTAATACAAAATGCACTATGCCGACTTAAGTACAAGCGGAATGACACTCAAATTTTCTATTGTTGGAACCTCTCCTGTGAGTTCAGGTTTAGATTACGATGCTCACTTCAGGTTTACTGTATACCTTGGACCTTCTTATTGACGATGAATTACAGAAATTGCATCCGAATTTAATACAAAAGGCACAATGCCGACTTAAGTACAAGAGGACCGACACTCTTATTTTCTAGGATTTGAACTTCTCCTGTGAGTCCAGTTTTAGATTCCGATGCTTCACTTCAGGTTTACTGTAACCCTTGGGCCTTCTTATTGGCGTTGAAACATAGAAATTGCATCCGAATTTAATACAAAAGGCACAATGCCGACATAAGTACAAGAGGGGTGACACTCTAACATTCAATGATTTGGACCTCTCCTGTGACTCCAGTTTTAGATTCCGATGCTTCACTTGAGGTTTTCTGTATCCCTTTGACCTTCGTATTGACGTCGAAACACAGAAATTGCATCCGAATTTATTACAAAATTCACAATGCCGACTTAGGTACAAGAGGACTGTCACACTCACTTTCTATCATTTGAACCTCTGCTGCGAGTCCAGTTTTAGATTCCGATGCTTCACTTCAGGTTTACTGTAACCCTTGGGCCTTCTTATTGGCGTTGAAACATAGAAATTGCATCCGAATTTAATACAACAGGCACAATGCCGACATAAGTACAAGAGGAGTGACACTTTAACTTTCTATGATTTGAACCTCTCCTGTGACTCCAGTTTCAGATTCCGATGCTTCACTTCAGGTTTACAGTATCCCTTGGACCTTCTTATTGACGATGAAACACAGAAATTGCATCCCAATTTAATACAAAAGGCACAATGCCGGCTTAAGTACAAGAGGACTGACACTCTTACTTTGTATGATTGGAACCTCTCCTGTGAGTCCAGTTTTAGATTCCGATGCTTCACTTGAGGTTTACTGTATCCCTTGCACCTTCTTATTGACGATGAAACACAGATATTGCATCCGAATTTAATACGAAAGGCACAATGGCGACTTAAGTACAAGAGGACTGACACTCTAACTTTCTATGATTGGAACCTCTCCTGTGAGTCCAGTTTTAGATTCCGATGCTTCACTTCAGGTTTACTGTATCCCTTGGACCTTCTAATTGACGATGAATCACAGAAATTGAATCCGAATTTAATACAAAAGGCACAATTCCGACTTAAGTACAAGAGGACTGACATTCTCACATTCTATGATTTGAACCTCTCCTGTGTGTCCAGTTTTCGATTCCGGTGCTTCACTTCAGGTTTACTGTATACCTTGGACCTTCTTATTGACGATGAAACACAGAAATTGCATCCGAAATTAATACAAAATGCACTATGCCGACTTAAGTACAAGCGGATTGACACTCAAATTTTCTATTGTTGGAACCTCTCCTGTGAGTTCAGGTTTAGATTACGATGCTTCACTTCAGGTTTACTGTATACCTTGGACCTTCTTATTGACGATGAATTACAGAAATTGCATCCGAATTTAATACAAAAGGCACAATGCCGACTTAAGTACAAGAGGACCGACACTCTTATTTTCTAGGATTTGAACTTCTCCTGTGAGTCCAGTTTTAGATTCCGATGCTTCACTTCAGGTTTACTGTAACCCTTGGGCCTTCTTATTGGCGTTGAAACATAGAAATTGCATCCGAATTTAATACAAAAGGCACAATGGCGACATAAGTACAAGAGGGGTGACACTCTAACATTCAATGATTTGGACCTCTCCTGTGACTCCAGTTTTAGATTCCGATGCTTCACTTCAGGTTTACAGTATCCCTTGGACCTTCTTATTGACGATGAAACACAGAAATTGCATCCCAATTTAATACAAAAGGCACAATGCCGGCTTAAGTACAAGAGGACTGACACTCTTACTTTGTATGATTGGAACCTCTCCTGTGAGTCCAGTTTTAGATTCCGATGCTTCACTTGAGGTTTACTGTATCCCTTGGACCTTCTTATTGACGATGAAACACGGATATTGCATCCGAATTTAATACGAAAGGAACAATGGCGACTTAAGTACAAGAGGACTGATACTCTACCTTTCTATGATTTGAACCTCTCCTGTGAGTCCAGTTTTAGGTTCCGATGCTTCACTTAATGTTTAATGTATCCCTTGGACCTTCTTATTGACGATGAAACACAGAAACTGCATCCGAATTTAATACAGAAGGCACAATGCCGACTTAAGTACAAGAGGAATGACACTCTCACTTTCTATAATTTGAACCTCTCCTGTGTGTCCAGTTTTAGATTCCGATGCTTCACTTCAGGTTTACTGTATCTCTTGGACCTTCTTATTGACGATGATACACAGAAATTGCGTCCGAATGTAATACAAAAGGCACAATGCCGACATAAGTACAAGAGGAGTGACACTCTAACTTTCTATGATTTGAACCTCTCCTGTGACTCCAGTTTTAGATTCCAATGCTTCTCTTCAGGTTTACTGTATCCCTTGGACCTTCTAATTGACGATGAATCACAGAAATTGCATCCGAATTTAATACAAAAGTCACAATTCCGACTTAAGTACAAGAGGACTGACACTCTAACTTTCTATGATTTGAACCGCTCCTAGGAGTCCAGTTTTAGATTCCGGTGCTTCACTTCAGGTTTACTGTATCCCCTGGCCCTTCTTATTGACGATGATACACAGTAATTGCATCCGAACTTAATACAAAACGCACAATGCCGACTTGAGTATAAGAGGACTGACACTCTCACTTTCTATGATTTGAACCTCTCCTGTGAGTCCAGTTTTAGATTCCGATGTTTCACTTCAGGTTTACTATATTCCTTGCACCTTCTTATTGTCGATGAAACGCAGAAATTGCTGCGAATTTAATACAAAAGGCACAATGCCGACGTAAGTACAAGAGGACCGACACTCTAACTTTCTATGAGTTGAACCTCTCCTGTGAATCCAGTTTTAGATTCCGATGCTTCGCTTCAGTTTTACTGTATCACTTGGACCTTCCTATTGACGATGAAACACTAAAATTGCATCCGAATTTAGTACAAAATGCACAATGCCGATTTAAGTACAAGAGGGCTGACACACTAACTTTCAATGATTGTAACCTCTCCTGTGAGTCCAGTTTTAGATTACGATGCTTCACATCAGGTTTACCGAATACCTTGGACCTTCTAATTGACGATGAAACATAGAAATTGCATCCGAATTTAGTACAATAGGTACAATGCCGATTTAAGTACAAGCGGAAAGACACTCAAATTTTCTATTGTTGGAACCTATCCTGTGAGTTCAGGTTTAGAATACGATGCTTCACTTCAGGTTTACTGTATACCTTGGACCTTCTTATTGACGATGAATTACAGAAATTGCATCCGAATTTAATACAAAAGGCACAATGCCGACTTAAGTACAAGAGGACTGACACTCTAACTTTCTATGAATTGAACCGCTCCTAGGAGTCCAGTTTTAGATTCCGGTGCTTCACTTCAGGTTTACTGTATCCCCTGGCCCTTCTTATTGACGATGATACACAGTAATTGCATCCGAACTTAATACAAAACGCACAATGCCGACTTGAGTATAAGAGGACTGACACTCTCACTTTCTATGATTTGAACCTCTCCTGTGAGTCCAGTTTTAGATTCCGATGCTTCACTTTAGGTTTACTATATTCCTTGCACCTTCTTATTGACGATGAAACGCAGAAATTGCTCCGAATTTAATACAAAAGGCACAATGCCGACGTAAGTACAAGAGGACCGACACTCTAACTTTCTATGAGTTGAACCTCTCCTGTGAATCCAGTTTTAGATTCCGATGCTTCACTTCAATTTTACTGTATCACTTGGACCTTCCTATTGACGATGAAACACTGAAATTGCATCCGAATTTAGTACAAAATGCACAATGCCGATTTAAGTAGAAGAGGGCTGACACACTAACTTTCAATGATTGTAACCTCTCCTGTGAGTCCAGTTTTAGATTACGATGCTTCACATCAGGTTTACCGAATACCTTGGACCTTCTAATTGACGATGAAACATGGAAATTGCATCCGAATTTAGTACAATAGGTACAATGCCGATTTAAGTACAAGCGGAATGACACTCAAATTTTCTATTGTTGGAACCTCTCCTGTGAGTTCAGGTTTAGATTACGATGCTTCACTTCAGGTTTACTGTATACGTTGGACCTTCTTATTGACAATGAATTACAGAAATTGCATCCGAATTTAATACAAAAGGCACAATGCCGACTTAAGTACAAAAGGACCGACACTCTTATTTTCTAGGATTTGAACTTCTCCTGTGAGTCCAGTTTTAGATTCCGATGCTTCACTTCAGGTTTACTGTAACCCTTGGGCCTTCTTATTGGCGTTGAAACACAGAAATTGCATCCGAATTTAATACAAAAGGCACAATGCCGACATAAGTACAAGAGGAGTGACACTCTAACTTTCAATGATTTAAACCTCTCCTGTGACTCCAGTTTTAGATTCCGATGCTTCACTTGAGGTTTTCTGTATCCCTTGGACCTTCTTATTGACGATGAAACACAGAAATTACATCCGAATTTATTACAAAACTAATAATGCCGACTTAGGTACAAGAGGACTGTCACTCTCACTTTCTATCATTTGAACCTCTCCTGCGAGTCCAGTTTTAGATTCCGATGCTTCACTTCAAGTTTACTGTATACCTTGGACCTTCTTATTGACGATGAAACACAGAAATTGCATCCGAAATTAATACAAAATGCACTATGCCGACGTAAGTACAAGAGGGCTCACACTATCACTTTCTATGATTTGAACCTCTCCTGTGAGTTCAGTTTTAGATTCCGATGCTTCACTTCAGTTTTACTGTATCCCTTGGACCTTCTTATTGACGATGAAACTTAGAAATTGCTTCGGAATTTAAGACAAAAGGCACTACGCCGACTTAAGTCCTAGAGGACTGACACTCTCACTTTCTGTGCTTTGAGCCACTCCTGTGAGTCCAGTTTTAGATTCGGATGCTTCCCTTCAGGTTTACTGTATCCCTTGGACCTTGTTATTGACGACGAAATACAGAAATTGCATCCGAAATTAATACAAAACCCACAATGCCGACATAAGTAAATGAGGACTGACACTCTCCCTTTCTATGATTTGAAGCTCTCCTGACAGTCCAGTTTTAGATTCCGATGCTTCACTTGAGGTTTACTGTATCCCTTGGACCTTCTTATTGACGATGAAACACAGATATTGCATCCGAATTTAATACGAAAGGCACAATGGCGACTTAAGTACAAGAGGACTGACACTTTAATTTCTATGATTGGAACCTATTTTGTGAGTCCAGTATTAGATTCCGATGCTTCACTTCAGGTTTACTGTATCCCTTGGACCTTCTAATTGACGATGAATCACAGAAATTGCATCCGAATTTATTACAAAAAGCACAATTCCGACTTAAGTACAAGAGGACTGATATTCTCACATTCTATGATTTGAACCTCTCCTGTGAGTCCAGTTTTAGATTCCGGTGCTTCGCTTCAGGTTTACTGTATCCCTTGGACCTTCTTATTGTCGATGAAACACAGAAATTGCATACGAATTTAATACAAAAGGCACAATGCCGACTTAAGTACAAGAGAACTGACACTCTAACTTTCTATGATTTGACCGCTCCTAGGAGTCCAGTTTTAGATTCCGATGCTTCACTTCAGGTTTACTGTATCCCCTGGCCCTTCTTATTGACGATGATACACAGTAATTGCATCCGAACTTAATACAAAATGCACAATGCCGACTTGAGTACAAGAGGACTGACACTCTCACTTTCTATGATTTGAACCTCTCCTGTGAGTCCAGTTTTAGATTCCGATGCTTCACTTCAGGTTTACTATATTCCTTGCACCTTCTTATTGACGATGAAACGCAGAAATTGCTCCGAATTTAATACAAAAGGCCCAATGCCGACGTAAGTACAAGAGGACCGACACTCTAACATTCTATGAGTTGAACCTCTCCTGTGAATCCAGTTTTAGATTCCGATGCTTCACTTCAGTTTTACTGTATCACTTGGACCTTCCTGTTGACGATGAAACACTGAAATTGCATCCGAATTTAGTACAAAAGGCACAATGCCGACTTAAGTACAAGAGGGCTGACACAATAACTTTCAATGATTGTAACCTCTCCTGTGAGTTCAGTTTTAGATTACGATGCTTCACATCAGGTTTACCGAATACCTTGGACCTTCTAATTGACGATGAAACATAGAAATTGCATCCGAATTTAGTACAATAGGTACAATGCCGATTTAAGTACAAGCGGAGTGACACTCAAATTTTCTATTGTTGGAACCTCTCCTGTGAGTTCAGGTTTAGATTACGATGCTTCACTTCAGGTTTACTGTATACCTTGGACCTTCTTATTGACGATGAAACACAGAAATTGCATCCGAATTTAATACAAAAGGCACAATGCTGACTTAAGTACCAGAGGACTGACACTCTTACTTTCTATGATTTGAACCTCTCCTGTGAGTCCAGTTTTAGATTCCGATGCTTCACTTCAGGTTTACTGTATCCCTTGGGCCTTCTTATTGGCGATGAAACACAGAAATTGCATCCGAATTTAATGCAAAAGACACAATGCCGACTTACGTACAAGAGGCGTGACACTCTAACTTTCTATGATTTGAACCTCTCCTGTGACTCCAGTTTTAGATTCCGATGCTTCACTTCATGTTTACTGTATCCCTTGGGCCTTCTTTTTGGCGATGAAACACAGAAATTGCATCAGAATTTAATACAAAAAGCACAAAGCCGACTTAAGTACAAGAGGACTGACACTCTTACTTTCTGTGATTGGAACCTCTCCTGTGAGTCCAGTTTTAGATTCTGATGCTTCACTTAAGGTTTACTGTATCCCTTGGACCTTCTTATTGACGATGAAACACAGATATTGCATCCGAATTTAATACGAAAGGCACAATGCCGACTTAAGTACATGAGGACTGACACTCTAACTTTCTATGATTTGAACCTCTCCTGTGATCCAGTTTTAGGATCCGATGCTTCACTTCAGGTTTACTGTATACCTTAGACCTTCTTATTGACGATGATACACAGAAATTGCATCCGAATTTAATACAAAAGGCACAATGCCAACTTAAGTACAAGAGGACAGACTCTCTCACATTCTATGATATAAACCTCTCCTGTGAGTCCAGTTTTAAATTCCGATGCATCACTTCAGGTTTACTGATCCCTTGGACCTTCTTATTGACGATGAAACATAGAAATTGCATCAGAATTTAATACAAAAGGCACAATGCCGACTTAAGTACAAGAAAACTGACACTCTAACTTTCTATGATTGGAACCTCTCCTGTGAGTCCAGTTTTAGATCCCGATGCTTCACTTCAGGTTTACTGTATCCCTTGGACCTTCTAATTGACGATGAATCACAGAAATTGCATCAGAATTTAATACAAAAGGCACAATGCCGACATAAGTACAAGAGGAGTGACACTCTAAGTTTCTATGATTTGAACCTCTCTTGTGACTCCAGCTTTAGATTCCGATGCTTCACTGGAGGTTTTCTGTATCCCTTGGACCTTCTTATTGACGATGAAACACAGAAATTGCAACCGAACTTAATACAAAATTCACAATGCCGACTTAGGTACAAGAGGACTGTCACTCACACTTTCTATCATTTGAACCTCTCCTGCGAGTCCAGTTTTAGATTCCGATGCTTCACTTCAGGTTTACTGTATCCCTTGGGCCTACTTATTGGCGATGAAACACAGAAATTGCATCTGAATTTAATACAAAAGGCACAATGCCGACTTAAGTACAAGAGGACTGATACTCTAACTTTCTATAATTTGAACCTCTCCTGTGACTCCAGTTTTAGATTCCGATGCTTCACTTCAGGTTTACTGTATACCTTGGACCTTCTTATTGACGATGAAACACAGAAATTGCGTCCGAATTGAATACAACAGGCACAATGCCGACATAAGTACAAGAGGAGTGACACTCTAACTTTCTATGATTTGAACCTCTCCTGTGACTCCAGTTTCAGATTCCGATGCTTCACTTCAGGTTTACTGAATCCCTCGGACCCTCTTATTGACGATGAAACACAGAAAATGCATCCGAATTTAATACAAAAGGCATAATGCCGGCTTATGTACAAGAGGACTGACACTCTAACTTTCTATGATTGGAACCTGTCCTGTGAGTCCAGTTTTAGATTACGATTCTTCACTTCAGGTTTACTGTATACCTTGGACCTTCTTATTGACGATGAAAGACAGAAATTGCATCCGAATTTAATACAAAAGGCACAATGCTGACTTAAGTACCAGAGGACTGACACTTTTACTTTCTATGATTTGAACCTCTCCTGTGAGTCCAGTTTTAGATTACGATGCTTCACTTCAGGTTTACTGTATCCCATGGGCCTTCGTATTGGCGATGAAACACAGTAATTGCATCCGAATTTAATACAAAAGGCATAATGCCGACTTAAGTACAAGAGGAGTGACACTCTAACTTTCTATGATTTGAACCTCTGCTGTGACTCCAGTTTTAGATTCCGATGCTTCACTTCCGGTTTACTGTATCCGTTGGACCCTCTTATTGACGATGAAACACAGAAATTGCATCCGAATTTAATACAAAAGGCAAAATGCCGACTTAGGTACAGGAGGACTGACACTCTCACTTTCTATCATTTGAACCTCTCCTGTGAGTCCAGTTTTAGATTCCGATGCTTCACTTCAGGTTTACTGTATACCTTGGGCCTTCTTATTGGCGATGAAACACAGAAATTGCATCCAAATTTAATACAAAAGGCACAATGCCGACTTAAGTACAAGAGGAGTGACACTCTAACGTTCTATGATTTGAACCTCCCCTGTGACTCCCGTTTTAGATTCCGATGCTTCACTTCAGGTTTACTGTATCCCTTGGGCCTTCTTATTGGCGATGAAACACAGAAATTGCATCAGAATTTAATACAAAAGGCACAATGCCGACTTAAGTACAAGAGGACTGACACTCTTACTTTCTATGATTGGAACCTCTCCTGTGAGTCCAGTTTTAAATTCCGATGCTTCACTTCAGGTTTACTGTATCCCTTGGACCTTCTAATTGACGATGAATCACAGAAATTGCATCCGAATTTAATACAAAAGGCACAATTCCGACTTAAGTACAAGAGGACTGACATTCTCACATTCTATGATTTGAACCTCTCCTGTGAGTCCAGTTTTAGATTCCGATGCTTCACTTCAGGTTTACTGTATCCCTTGGACCCTCTTATTGACGATGAAACACAGAAATTGCATACGAATTTAATACAAAAGGCACAATGCCGACTTAAGTACAACAAAACTGACACTGTAACTTTCTATGATTGGAACCTCTCCTGTGAGTCCAGTTTTAGATTCCGATGCTTCACGTGAGGTTTACTGTATCCCTTGGACCTTCTAATTGACGATGAATCACAGAAATTGCATCCGAATTTAATACAAAATGCACAATTCGGACTTAAGTACAAGAGGACTGACATTGTCACATTCTATGAATTGAACCTCTCTTGTGAGTCCAGTTTTAGATTCCGATGCTTCACTTCAGGATTACTGTATCCCTTGGACCTTCTTATTGACGATGAAACACAGAAATTGCATCCGAATTTAATACAAAAGGCACAATGCCGACGTAAGTACAAGAGGACTGACACTCTAACTTTCTATGATTCGAACCGCTCCTGTGATCCAGTTTTAGATTCCGATGCTTCACTTCAGGTTTACTGTATAGCTTCGACCTTCTTATAGACGATGAAACACAGAAATTGCATCCGAATTTAATACAAAAGGCACAATGCCAACTTAAGTACAAGAGGACTGACACTCTCACTTTCTATGATTGGAACCTCTCCTGTGAGTCCAGTTTTAGAAACCGATGCTTCACTTGAGGTTTACTGTATCCCTTGGACCTTCTTATTGACGATGAAACACAGAAATTGCATCCGAATTTAATACAAAAGGCACAATGCTGACTTAAGTACCAGAGGACTGACACTCTTACTTTCTATGGTTTGAACCTTTCCTGTGAGTCCAGTTTTAGATTCCGATGCTTCACTTCAGGTTTACTGTATCCCTTGGGCCTTCGTATTGGCGATGAAACACAGTAATTGCATCCGAATTTAGTACAAAAGGCATAATGCCGACTTAAGTACAAGAGGTGTGACACTCTAACTTTCTATGATTTGAACCTCTCCTGTGACTCCAGTTTTAGATTCCGATGCTTCACTTCAGGTTTACTATATCCCTTGGACCTTCTTATTGACGATGAAACACAGAAATTGCATCCGAATTTAATATAAAAGGCACAATGCCGACTTAGGTACAAGAGGACTGACACTCTCACTTTCTATCATTTGAACCTCTCCTGCGAGTCCAGTTTTGGATTCCGATGCTTCACTTCAGGTTTACTGTATCCCTTGGGCCTTCTTATTGGCGATGAAACACAGAAATTGCATCCGAATTTAATACAAAAGGCACAATGCCGACATAAGTACAAGAGGAATGACACTCTAACTTTCTATGATTTGAACCTCTCCTGTGACTCCAGTTTTAGATTCCGATGCTTCACTTCAGGTTTACTGTATCCCTTCGACCTTCTTATTGATGATGAAACACAGAAATTGCATCCGAATTTATTACAAAAGGCACAATGCCGACTTAAGTACAAGAGGACTGACACTCTTACTTTCTATGATTGGAACCTCTCTTGTGAGTCCAGTTTTAGATTCCGATGCTTCACTTCAGGTTTACTGTATCCCGTGGGCCTTCTAATTGACGATGAATCACAGAAATTGCATCCGAATTTAATACAAAAGGCACAATTCCGACTTAAGTACAAGAGCACTGACATTCTCACATTCTATGATTTGAACCCCTCCTGTGAGTCCAGTTTTAGATTCCGATGCTTCACTGCAGGTTTACTGTATATCTTGGACCTTCTTATTGACGATGAAACACAGAAATTGCATCCGAATTTCATACAAAAGGCACAATGCCAACTTAAGTACAAGAGGACTGACACTCTCACTTTCTATCATTTGAACATCTCCTGTGAGTCCAGTTTTAAATTCCGATGCATGACTTCAGGTTTACTGTATCCCTTGGACCTTCTTATTGACGATGAAACACAGAAATTGCATCCGAATTTAATACAAAAGGCACAATTCCGACTCAAGTACAAGAGGACTGACATTCTCACATTCTATGATTTGAACCTCTCCTGTGAGTCCAGTTTTAGATTCCGATGCTTCACTTCAGGATTACTGTATCCCTTGGACGTTCTTATTGACGATGAAACACAGAAATTGCATCCGAATTTAATACAAAAGGCACAATGCCAACTTAAGTACAAGAGGACTGACACTCAAAATTTCTATGATTCGAACTTCTCCTGTGATCCAGTTTTAGATTCCGATCCTTCACTTCATGTTTACTGTATAGCTTCGACCTTCTTATAGACGATGAAACACAGAAATTGCATCCGAATTTAATACAAAAGGCACAATGCCAACTTAAGTACAAGAGGACTGACACTCTCACTTTCTATGATTAGAACCTCTCCTGTGAGTCCTGTTTTAAATTCCGATGCATCACTTCAGGTTTACTGTATCCCTTGGACCTTTTTATTGACGATGAAACACAGAAATTGCATCCGAATTTAATACAAAAGGCACAATACCGACTTACGCACAAGAGGACTGACACTCTAACTTTGTATTATTGGAACGTCTCCTGTGAGTCTAGTTTTAGATTACGATGCTTCACTTCAGATTTACTGTATACCTTGGACCTTCTTATTGACGATGAAACACAGAAATTGCATCCGAATGTAACACAAATGGCACAATGCCGACTTACGTACAAGAGGACTGACACTCTCACTCTCTATCATTCGAACCACTCCTGCGAGTCCAGTTTTAGATTCCGATGCTTCCTTTCAGGTTTACAGTATCCCTTGGACGTTCTTATTGACGATGAAACACAGAAATTGCATCAGAATTTAACAACAAAAGGCACAATGCCGACTTAAGTACAAGAGGACTGACACTCTAATTTTCTATGCTTGGAACCTCTCCAGTAAGTCCAGTTTTAGATTCCGATGCCTCACTTCAGGTTTACTGTATACCTTGGACCTTCTTATTGACGATGAAACACAGAAATTGCATCCGAATTTAATACAAAAGGCACAATGCCGACTTCAGTACAAGAGGACTGACACTCTAACTTTCTATGATTGGAACCTGTCCTGTGAGTCCAGTTTTAGATTACGATTCTTCACTTCAGGTTTACTGTATACCTTGGACCTTCTTATTGACGATGAAAGACAGAAATTGCATCCGAATTTAATACAAAAGGCACAATGCTGACTTAAGTACCAGAGGACTGACACTTTTACTTTCTATGATTTGAACCTCTCCTGTGAGTCCAGTTTTAGATTACGATGCTTCACTTCAGGTTTACTGTATCCCATGGGCCTTCGTATTGGCGATGAAACACAGTAATTGCTTCCGAATTTAATACAAAAGGCATAATGCCGACTTAAGTACAAGAGGAGTGACACTCTAACTTTCTATGATTTGAACCTCTGCTGTGACTCCAGTTTTAGATTCCGATGCTTCACTTCCGGTTTACTGTATCCGTTGGACCCTCTTATTGACGATGAAACACAGAAATTGCATCCGAATTTAATACAAAAGGCAAAATGCCGACTTAGGTACAGGAGGACTGTCACTCTCACTTTCTATCATTTGAACCTCTCCTGTGAGTCCAGTTTTAGATTCCGATGCTTCACTTCAGGTTTACTGTATACCTTGGGCCTTCTTATTGGCGATGAAACACAGAAATTGCATCCAAATTTAATACAAAAGGCACAATGCCGACTTAAGTACAAGAGGAGTGACACTCTAACGTTCTATGATTTGAACCTCCCCTGTGACTCCCGTTTTAGATTCCGATGCTTCACTTCAGGTTTACTGTATCCCTTGGGCCTTCTTATTGGCGATGAAACACAGAAATTGCATCAGAATTTAATACAAAAGGCACAATGCCGACTTAAGTACAAGAGGACTGACACTCTTACTTTCTATGATTGGAACCTCTCCTGTGAGTCCAGTTTTAAATTCCGATGCTTCACTTCAGGTTTACTGTATCCCTTGGACCTTCTAATTGACGATGAATCACAGAAATTGCATCCGAATTTAATACAAAAGGCACAATTCCGACTTAAGTACAAGAGGACTGACATTCTCACATTCTATGATTTGAACCTCTCCTGTGAGTCCAGTTTTAGATTCCGATGCTTCCCTTCAGGTTTACTGTATCCCTTGGACCCTCTTATTGACGATGAAACACAGAAATTGCATACGAATTTAATACAAAAGGCACAATGCCGACTTATGTACAACAAAACTGACACTGTAACTTTCTATGATTGGAACCTCTCCTGTGAGTCCAGTTTTAGATTCCGATGCTTCACGTGAGGTTTACTGTATCCCTTGGACCTTCTAATTGACGATGAATCACAGAAATTGCATCCGAATTTAATACAAAATGCACAATTCGGACTTAAGTACAAGAGGACTGACATTGTCACATTCTATGAATTGAACCTCTCTTGTGAGTCCAGTTTTAGATTCCGATGCTTCACTTCAGGATTACTGTATCCCTTGGACCTTCTTATTGACGATGAAACACAGAAATTGCATCCGAATTTAATACAAAAGGCACAATGCCGACGTAAGTACAAGAGGACTGACACTCTAACTTTCTATGATTCGAACCGCTCCTGTGATCCAGTTTTAGATTCCGATGCTTCACTTCAGGTTTACTGTATAGCTTCGACCTTCTTATAGACGATGAAACACAGAAATTGCATCCGAATTTAATACAAAAGGCACAATGCCAACTTAAGTACAAGAGGACTGACACTCTCATTTTCTATGATTAGAACCTCTCCTGTGAGTCCTGTTTTAAATTCCGATGCATCAGTTCAGGTTTACTGTATCCCTTGGACATTTTTATTGACGATGAAACACAGAAATTGCATCCGAATTTAATACAAAAGGCACAATAACGACTTAAGTACAAGAGGACTGACACTCTAACTTTGTATTATTGGAACCTCTCCTGTGAGTCTAGTTTTAGATTACGATGCTTCACTTCAGGTTTACTGTACACCTTGGACCTTCTTATTGACGATGAAACACAGAAATTGCATCCGAATGTAACACAAATGGCACAATGCCGACTTACGTACAAGAGGACTGACACTCTCACTCTCTATCATTCGAACCTCTCCTGCGGGTCCAGTTTTAGATTCCGATGCTTCCTTTCAGGTTTACTGTATCCCTTGCACCTTCTTATTGACGATGAAACACAGAAATTGCATCAGAATTTAATACAAAAGGCACAATGTCGACTTAAGTACAAGAGGACTGACACGCTAACTTTCTATGCTTGGAACCTCCCAGTAAGTCCAGTTTTAGATTCCGATGCCTCACTTCAGGTTTACTGTATCCCTTGGACCTTCTTATTGACGATGAAACACAGAAATTGCATCCGAATTTAATACAAAAGGCACAATGCCGGCTTAAGTAGAAGAGGACTGACACTCTAACTTTCTATGATTGGAACCTCTCCTGTGAGTCCAGTTTTAGAAACCGATGCTTCACTTCAGGTTTACTGTATACCTTGGACCTTCTTATTGACGATGAAACACAGAAATTGCATCCGAATTTAATACAAAAGGCACAATGCTGACTTAAGTACCAGAGGACTGACACTCTTACTTTCTATGGTTTGAACCTTTCCTGTGAGTCCAGTTTTAGATTCCGATGCTTCACTTCAGGTTTACTGTATCCCTTGGGCCTTCGTATTGGCGATGAAACACAGTAATTGCATCCGAATTTAGTACAAAAGGCATAATGCCGACTTAAGTACAAGAGGTGTGACACTCTAACTTTCTATGATTTGAACCTCTCCTGTGACTCCAGTTTTAGATTCCGATGCTTCACTTCAGGTTTACTATATCCCTTGGACCTTCTTATTGACGATGAAACACAGAAATTGCATCCGAATTTAATATAAAAGGCACAATGCCGACTTAGGTACAAGAGGACTGACACTCTCACTTTCTATCATTTGAACCTCTCCTGCGAGTCCAGTTTTGGATTCCGATGCTTCACTTCAGGTTTACTGTATCCCTTGGGCCTTCTTATTGGCGATGAAACACAGAAATTGCATCCGAATTTAATACAAAAGGCACAATGCCGACATAAGTACAAGAGGAATGACACTCTAACTTTCTATGATTTGAACCTCTCCTGTGACTCCAGTTTTAGATTCCGATGCTTCACTTCAGGTTTACTGTATCCCTTCGACCTTCTTATTGATGATGAAACACAAAAATTGCATCCGAATTTATTACAAAAGGCACAATGCCGACTTAAGTACAAGAGGACTGACACTCTTACTTTCTATGATTGGAACCTCTCCTGTGAGTCCAGTTTTAGATTCCGATGCTTCACTTGCGGTTTGCTGTATCCCTTGGACCTTCTTATTGACGATGAAACACAGATATTGCATCCGAATTTAATACGAAAGGCACAACGCCGACTTAAGTACAAGAGGACTGACACTCTAACTTCCTATGATTGGAACCTCTCTTGTGAGTCCAGTTTTAGATTCCGATGCTTCACTTCAGGTTTACTGTATCCCGTGGGCCTTCTAATTGACGATGAATCACAGAAATTGCATCCGAATTTAATACAAAAGGCACAATTCCGACTTAAGTACAAGAGCACTGACATTCTCACATTCTATGATTTGAACCTCTCCTGTGAGTCCAGTTTTAGATTTCGATGCTTCACTGCAGGTTTACTGTATATCTTGGACCTTCTTATTGACGATGAAACACAGAAATTGCATCCGAATTTCATACAAAAGGCACAATGCCAACTTAAGTACAAGAGGACTGACACTCTCACTTTCTATCATTTGAACATCTCCTGTGAGTCCAGTTTTAAATTCCGATGCATGACTTCAGGTTTACTGTATCCCTTGGACCTTCTTATTGACGATGAAACACAGAAATTGCATCCGAATTTAATACAAAAGGCACAATTCCGACTCAAGTACAAGAGGACTGACATTCTCACATTCTATGATTTGAACCTCTCCTGTGAGTCCAGTTTTAGATTCCGATGCTTCACTTCAGGATTACTGTATCCCTTGGACGTTCTTATTGACGATGAAACACAGAAATTGCATCCGAATTTAATACAAAAGGCACAATGCCAACTTAAGTACAAGATGACTGACACTCTAAATTTCTATGATTCGAACTTCTCCTGTGATCCAGTTTTAGATTCCGATCCTTCACTTCATGTTTACTGTATAGCTTCGACCTTCTTATAGACGATGAAACACAGAAATTGCATCCGAATTTAATACAAAAGGCACAATGCCAACTTAAGTACAAGAGGACTGACACTCTCACTTTCTATGATTAGAACCTCTCCTGTGAGTCCTGTTTTAAATTCCGATGCATCACTTCAGGTTTACTGTATCCCTTGGACCTTTTTATTGACGATGAAACACAGAAATTGCATCCGAATTTAATACAAAAGGCACAATACCGACTTACGCACAAGAGGACTGACACTCTAACTTTGTATTATTGGAACGTCTCCTGTGAGTCTAGTTTTAGATTACGATGCTTCACTTCAGGTTTACTGTATACCTTGGACCTTCTTATTGACGATGAAACACAGAAATTGCATCCGAATGTAACACAAATGGCACAATGCCGACTTACGTACAAGAGGACTGACACTCTCACTCTCTATCATTCGAACCACTCCTGCGAGTCCAGTTTTAGATTCCGATGCTTCCTTTCAGGTTTACAGTATCCCTTGGACGTTCTTATTGACGATGAAACACAGAAATTGCATCAGAATTCAACAACAAAAGGCACAATGCCGACTTAAGTACAAGAGGACTGACACTCTAATTTTCTATGCTTGGAACCTCTCCAGTAAGTCCAGTTTTAGATTCCGATGCCTCACTTCAGGTTTACTGTATACCTTGGACCTTCTTATTGACGATGAAACACAGAAATTGCATCCGAATTTAATACAAAAGGCACAATGCCGACTTAAGTACATGAGGAATGACACTCTCACTTTCTATGATTTGACCCTCTCCTGCGAGTCCAGCTTTAGATTCCGATGCTTCACTTCAGGTTTACTGTATCCCTTGGGCCTTCTTACTGGCGATGAAACACAGAAATTGCATCCGAATGTAATACAAAAGGCACAATGCCGACTTAAGTACAAGAGGACTGGCACTCTAACTTTCTATGATTTGAACCTCTCCTGTGACTCCAGTTTTAGATTCCGATGCTTCACTTCAGGTTTACTGTATCCCTTCGACCTTCTTATTGACGATGAAACACAGAAATTGCATCCGAATTTAATACAAAAGGCACAATGCCGACTTAAGTACAAGAGGACTGACACTCTTACTTTCTATGATTGGAACCTCTCCTGTGAGTCCAGTTTTAGATTCCGATGCTTCACTTGCGGTTTACTGTATCCCTTGGACCTTCTTATTGACGATGAAACACAGATATTGCATCCGAATTTAATACAAAAGGCACAATGCTGACTTAAGTACCAGAGGACTGACACTCTTACTTTCTATGGTTTGAACCTTTCCTGTGAGTCCAGTTTTAGATTCCGATGCTTCACTTCAGGTTTACTGTATCCCTTGGGCCTTCGTATTGGCGATGAAACACAGTAATTGCATCCGAATTTAGTACAAAAGGCATAATGCCGACTTAAGTACAAGAGGTGTGACACTCTAACTTTCTATGATTTGAACCTCTCCTGTGACTCCAGTTTTAGATTCCGATGCTTCACTTCAGGTTTACTATATCCCTTGGACCTTCTTATTGACGATGAAACACAGAAATTGCATCCGAATTTAATATAAAAGGCACAATGCCGACTTAGGTACAAGAGGACTGACACTCTCACTTTCTATCATTTGAACCTCTCCTGCGAGTCCAGTTTTGGATTCCGATGCTTCACTTCAGGTTTACTGTATCCCTTGGGCCTTCTTATTGGCGATGAAACACAGAAATTGCATCCGAATTTAATACAAAAGGCACAATGCCGACATAAGTACAAGAGGAATGACACTCTAACTTTCTATGATTTGAACCTCTCCTGTGACTCCAGTTTTAGATTCCGATGCTTCACTTCAGGTTTACTGTATCCCTTCGACCTTCTTATTGATGATGAAACACAAAAATTGCATCCGAATTTATTACAAAAGGCACAATGCCGACTTAAGTACAAGAGGACTGACACTCTTACTTTCTATGATTGGAACCTCTCCTGTGAGTCCAGTTTTAGATTCCGATGCTTCACTTGCGGTTTGCTGTATCCCTTGGACCTTCTTATTGACGATGAAACACAGATATTGCATCCGAATTTAATACGAAAGGCACAACGCCGACTTAAGTACAAGAGGACTGACACTCTAACTTCCTATGATTGGAACCTCTCTTGTGAGTCCAGTTTTAGATTCCGATGCTTCACTTCAGGTTTACTGTATCCCGTGGGCCTTCTAATTGACGATGAATCACAGAAATTGCATCCGAATTTAATACAAAAGGCACAATTCCGACTTAAGTACAAGAGCACTGACATTCTCACATTCTATGATTTGAACCTCTCCTGTGAGTCCAGTTTTAGATTTCGATGCTTCACTGCAGGTTTACTGTATATCTTGGACCTTCTTATTGACGATGAAACACAGAAATTGCATCCGAATTTCATACAAAAGGCACAATGCCAACTTAAGTACAAGAGGACTGACACTCTCACTTTCTATCATTTGAACATCTCCTGTGAGTCCAGTTTTAAATTCCGATGCATGACTTCAGGTTTACTGTATCCCTTGGACCTTCTTATTGACGATGAAACACAGAAATTGCATCCGAATTTAATACAAAAGGCACAATTCCGACTCAAGTACAAGAGGACTGACATTCTCACATTCTATGATTTGAACCTCTCCTGTGAGTCCAGTTTTAGATTCCGATGCTTCACTTCAGGATTACTGTATCCCTTGGACGTTCTTATTGACGATGAAACACAGAAATTGCATCCGAATTTAATACAAAAGGCACAATGCCAACTTAAGTACAAGAGGACTGACACTCTAAATTTCTATGATTCGAACTTCTCCTGTGATCCAGTTTTAGATTCCGATCCTTCACTTCATGTTTACTGTATAGCTTCGACCTTCTTATAGACGATGAAACACAGAAATTGCATCCGAATTTAATACAAAAGGCACAATGCCAACTTAAGTACAAGAGGACTGACACTCTCACTTTCTATGATTAGAACCTCTCCTGTGAGTCCTGTTTTAAATTCCGATGCATCACTTCAGGTTTACTGTATCCCTTGGACCTTTTTATTGACGATGAAACACAGAAATTGCATCCGAATTTAATACAAAAGGCACAATACCGACTTACGCACAAGAGGACTGACACTCTAACTTTGTATTATTGGAACGTCTCCTGTGAGTCTAGTTTTAGATTACGATGCTTCACTTCAGGTTTACTGTATACCTTGGACCTTCTTATTGACGATGAAACACAGAAATTGCATCCGAATGGAACACAAATGGCACAATGCCGACTTACGTACAAGAGGACTGACACTCTCACTCTCTATCATTCGAACCACTCCTGCGAGTCCAGTTTTAGATTCCGATGCTTCCTTTCAGGTTTACAGTATCCCTTGGACGTTCTTATTGACGATGAAACACAGAAATTGCATCAGAATTCAACAACAAAAGGCACAATGCCGACTTAAGTACAAGAGGACTGACACTCTAATTTTCTATGCTTGGAACCTCTCCAGTAAGTCCAGTTTTAGATTCCGATGCCTCACTTCAGGTTTACTGTATACCTTGGACCTACTTATTGACGATGAAACACAGAAATTGCATCCGAATTTAATACAAAAGGCACAATGCCGACTTAAGTACATGAGGAATGACACTCTAACTTTCTATGATTTGAACCTCTCCTGTGAGTCCAGTTTTAGATTCCGATGCTTCACTTGAGGTGTTCTGTATCCCTTGGACCTTCTTATTGACGATGAAACACAGAAATTGCATCCGAATTTAATACAAAATTCACAATGCCGACTTAGGTACAAGAGGACTGTCACTCTCACTTTCTATGATTTGACCCTCTCCTGCGAGTCCAGCTTTAGATTCCGATGCTTCACTTCAGGTTTACTGTATCCCTTGGGCCTTCTTATTGGCGATGAAACACAGAAATTGCATCCGAATGTAATACAAAAGGCACAATGCCGACTTAAGTACAAGAGGACTGGCACTCTAACTTTCTATGATTTGAACCTCTCCTGTGACTCCAGTTTTAGATTCCGATGCTTCACTTCAGGTTTACTGTATCCCTTCGACCTTCTTATTGACGATGAAACACAGAAATTGCATCCGAATTTAATACAAAAGGCACAATGCCGACTTAAGTACAAGAGGACTGACACTCTTACTTTCTATGATTGGAACCTCTCCTGTGAGTCCAGTTTTAGATTCCGATGCTTCACTTGCGGTTTACTGTATCCCTTGGACCTTCTTATTGACGATGAAACACAGATATTGCATCCGAATTTAATACGAAAGGCACAATGCCGACTTAAGTACAAGAGGACTTACACTCTAACTCTCTATGATAGGAACCTCTCTTGTGAGTCCAGTTTTAGATTCCGATGCTTCACTTCAGGTTTACTGTATCCCTCGGGCCTTCTAATTGACGATGAATCACAGAAATTGCATCCGAATTTAATACAAAAGGCACAATTCCGACTTAAGTACAAGAGGACTGACATTCTCACATTCTATGATTTTAACCTCTCCTGTGAGTCCAGTTTTAGATTCCGATGCTTCACTTCAGGTTTACTGTATACCTTGGACCTTCTTATTGACGATGAAACACAGAAATTGCATCCGAATTTCATACAAAAGGCACAATGCCAACTTAAGTACAAGAGGACTGACACTCTCACTTTCTATCATTTGAACATCTCCTGTGAGTCCAGTTTTAAATTCCGATGCATGACTTCAGGTTTACTGTATCCCTTGGACCTTCTTATTGACGATGAAACACAGAAATTGCATCCAAATTTAATACAAAAGGCACAATTCCGACTCAAGTACAAGAGGACTGACATTATCACATTCTATGATTTGAACCTCTCCTGTGAGTCCAGTTTTAGATTCCGATGCTTCACTTCAGGATTACTGTATCCCTTGGACCTTCTTATTGACGATGAAACACAGAAATTGCATCCGAATTTAAAACAAAAGGCACAATGCCAACTTAAGTACAAGAGGACTGACACTCTAAATTTCTATGATTCGAACTTCTCCTGTGATCCAGTTTTAGATTCCGATCCTTCACTTCAAGTTTACTGTATAGCTTCGACCTTCTTATAGACGATGAAACACAGAAATTGCATCCGAATTTAATACAAAAGGCACAATGCCAACTTAAGTACAAGAGGACTGACACTCTCACTTTCTATAATTTGAACCTCTCCTGTGAGTCCTGTTTTAAATTCCGATGCATCACTTCAGGTTTACTGTATCCCTTGGACCTTTTTATTGACGATGAAACACAGAAATTGCATCCGAATTTAATACAAAAGGCACAATACCGACTTACGTACAAGAGGACTGACACTCTAACTTTGTATTATTGGAACGTCTCCTGTGAGTCTAGTTTTAGATTACGATGCTTCACTTCAGGTTTACTGTATACCTTGGACCTTCTTATTGACGATGAAACACAGAAATTGCATCCGAATGTAATACAAAAGGCACAATGCCGACTTAAGTACAAGAGGACTGACACTCCAAATTTCTATGATTGGAACCTCTCCTGCGAGTCTAGTTTTACATTACGATGCTTCACTTCAGGTTCACTGTATTCCTTGGAACTTCTTATTGACGATGAAACACAGAAATTGCATCCGATTTTAATAGAAAAGGAACAATGATGACTTAAGTACAAGAGGACAGACACTCTTATTTTCTAGGATTTGAACCTCTCCTATGAGTCCAGTTTTAGATTCCGATGCTTCACTTCAGGTTTACTGTATCCCTTGGGCCTTCTTATTGGCGATGAAAGATAGAAATTGCATCCGAATTTAATACAAAAGGCACAATGCCGACATAAGTACAAGATGAGTGACACTTTAACTTTCTATGATTTGAACCTCTCCTGTGACTCCAGTTTTATATTCCGATGCTTCACTTGAGGCTTTCTGTATCCCTTGGACCTTCTTATTGACGATGAAACACAGAAATTGCATTCGAATTTAATACAAAACTCAAAATGCCGACTTAGGTACAAGAGTACTGTTACTCTCACTTTCTATCATTTGAACCTCTCCTGCGAGTCCAGTTTTAGATTCCGATGCTTCACTTCAGGTTTACTGTATCCCTTGGGCCTTCTTATTGGCGATGAAACACAGAAATTGCATCCGAATTTAATACAAAAGGCACAATGCCGACATAAGTACAAGTGGAGTGACACTCTAACTTTCTACGATTTGAACCTCGCCTGTGACTCCAGTTTTAGATTCCATTGCTTCACTTCAGGTTTACTGTATCCCTTCGACCTTCTTATTGACGATGAAACACAGAAATTGCATCAGAATTTAATACAAAAGGCACAATGCCGACTTAAGTACAAGAGGACTGACACTCTTACTTTCTATGATTGGAACCTCTCCTGTGAGTCCAGTTTTAGATTCCGATGCTTCACTTGAGGTTTACTGTATCCCTTGAACCTTCTTATTGACGATGAAACACAGATATTGCATCCGAATTTAATACGAAAGGCACAATGCCGACTTAAGTACAAGAGGACTGACACTCTAACTTTCTATGATTGGAACCTCTCCTGTGAGTCCTGTTTTATATTCCGATGCTTCACTTCTGGTTTACTGTATCCCTTGGGCCCTCTAATTGATGAGGAATCACAGAATTTGCATCCGAATTTAATACAAAAGGCACAATTCCGACTTAAGTACAAGAGGACTGATATTCTCACATTCTATGATTTGAACCTCCCCTGTGAGTCCAGATATAGATTTCGATGCTTCACTTCAGGTTTACTGTATCCCTTGGACCTTCTTATTGACGATGAAACACAGAAATTGCATCCGAATTTAATACAAAAGGCACAATGCCGACGTAAGTACAAGAGGACTGACACTTTAACATTATATGATTTGAACTTCTCCTGTGATCCAGTTTTAGATTCCGATGCTTCACTTCAGGATTTCTGTATACCTTGCACCTTCTTATTGACGATGAAACACAGAAATTGCATCCGAATTTCATACAAAAGGCACAATGCAACTTAAGTACAAGAGCACTGACACTCTCACTTTCTATGATTTGAACCTCTCCTGTGAGTCCAGTTTTAAATTCCGATGCATCACTTCAGGTTTACTGTATCCCTTGGACCTTCTTATTGACGATGAAACACAGAAATTGCATCCGAATTTAATACAAAAGGCACAATGCCGACTTAAGTACAAGAAAACTGACACTCTAACTTTCTATGATTGGAACCTCTCCTGTGAGTCCAGTTTTAGATTCCGATGCTTCACTTCAAGTTTACTGTATCCCTTGGACCTTCTAATTGACGATGAATCACAGAAATTGCATCCGAATTTAATACAAAAGGCACAATTCCGACTCAAGTACAAGAGGACTGACATTCTCACATTCTATGATTTGAACCTCTCCTGTGAGTCCAGTTTTAGATTCCGATGCTTCACTTCAGGATTACTGTATCCCTTGGACCTTCTTATTGACGATGAAACACAAAAATAGCATCCGAATTTAATACAAAAGGCACATGCCGACTTAAGTACAAGAGGACTGACACTCTCACTTTCTATGATTTGAACCTCTCCTGTGAGTCCAGTTTTAAATTCCGATGCATCATGTCAGGTTTACTCTATCCCTTGGACTTTTTTATTGACGATGAAACACAGAAATTGCATCCGATTTTAATACAAAAGGTTCAATGCCGACTTAAGTACAAGAGGACTGACACTCTAATTTTCTATGATTGGAACCTCTACTGTGAGACTAGTTTTAGATTACGATGCTTCACTTAAGGTTTACTGTTTACCTTGGACCTTCTTATAGACGATGAAACACAGAAATTGCATCCGAATGTAATACAAATGGCACAATGCCGACTTACGTACAAGAGGACTGACACTCTCACTCTCTATCATTCGAACCTCTCCTGCGAGTCCAGTTTTAGATTCCGATGCTTCACTTCAGGTTTACTGTATCCCTTGGACCTTCTTATTGACGATGAAACACAGAAATTGCATCAGAATTTAATACAAAAGGCACAATGCCGACTTAAGTACGTAAGGATTGACACTCTAACTTTCTATGCTTGGAACCTCTCCAGTAAGTCCAGTTTTAGATTCCGATGCTTCACTTGAGGTTTACTGTATCCCTTGGACCTTCTTATTGACGAAGAAACACAGAAATTGCATCCGAATTTAATACAAAAGGCACAATGCTGACTTAAGTACAAGAGGACTGACACTCTAACTTTCTATGCTTGGAACCTCTCCAGTAAGTCCAGTTTTAGATTCCGATGCATCACTTGAGGTCTACTGTATACCTTGGACCTTCTTATTGACGATGAAACACAGAAATTGCATACGAATTTAATTCAAAAGGCACAATGCCGACTTAATGTACTTAAGGTCTGACACTCTCGCTTTCTATGATTTGAACCTCTCCTGTGAGTCCAGTTTTAAATTCCGATGCATCATGTCAGGTTTACTCTATCCCTTGGACTTTTTTATTGACGATGAAACACAGAAATTGCATCCGATTTTAATACAAAAGGTTCAATGCCGACTTAAGTACAAGAGGACTGACACTCTAATTTTCTATGATTGGAACCTCTACTGTGAGACTAGTTTTAGATTACGATGCTTCACTTAAGGTTTACTGTTTACCTTGGACCTTCTTATAGACGATGAAACACAGAAATTGCATCCGAATGTAATACAAATGGCACAATGCCGACTTACGTACAAGAGGACTGACACTCTCACTCTCTATCATTCGAACCTCTCCTGCGAGTCCAGTTTTAGATTCCGATGCTTCACTTCAGGTTTACTGTATCCCTTGGACCTTCTTATTGACGATGAAACACAGAAATTGCATCAGAATTTAATACAAAAGGCACAATGCCGACTTAAGTACGTAAGGATTGACACTCTAACTTTCTATGCTTGGAACCTCTCCAGTAAGTCCAGTTTTAGATTCCGATGCTTCACTTGAGGTTTACTGTATCCCTTGGACCTTCTTATTGACGAAGAAACACAGAAATTGCATCCGAATTTAATACAAAAGGCACAATGCTGACTTAAGTACAAGAGGACTGACACTCTAACTTTCTATGCTTGGAACCTCTCCAGTAAGTCCAGTTTTAGATTCCGATGCATCACTTGAGGTCTACTGTATACCTTGGACCTTCTTATTGACGATGAAACACAGAAATTGCATACGAATTTAATTCAAAAGGCACAATGCCGACTTAAGTACAAGAGGTCTGACACTCTCGCTTTCTATGATTTGAACCTCTCCTGTGAGTCCTGTTTTAGATTACGATGCTTCACTTCAGGTTTACTGGATACCTTGGCCCTTCTTATTGACGATGAAACACAGAAATTGCATCCGAATTTAATACAAATTGCACAATGCCGACTTAGGTACAATAGGTCTGACACTCTCACTTTCTATCATTTAAACCTCTCCTGCGAGTCCAGTCTTAGATTCCGATTCTTCATTTCAGGTTTACTGTACCCCTTGGACGTTCTTATTGACGATGAAACACACAAATTGCATCCGAATTTAATACAAAAGGCACAATGCCGACTTAAGTACAAGAGGAATGACACTCTCACTTTCTTTCATTTGAACCTCTCCTGTGAGTCCAGTTTTAGATTCCGATGCTTCACTTCGGGTTTACTGTATCCCTTGGACCTTCTTATTGACGATGAAACACAGAAATTGCATTAGAATTTAATACAAATACAGAATTTAATACAGAATTTAATAAAAAAATACTTAAGTACAAGAGGACTGACACTCTAACTTTCTATGCTTGGAACCTCTCCAGTAAGTCCAGTTTTAGATTCCGATGCTTCACTTGAGGTCTACTGTACACCTTGGACCTTCTTATTGACGATGAAACACAGAAATTGCATCCGAATTTCATACAAAAGGCACAATGCAACTTAAGTACAAGCGGACTGACACTCTCACTTTCAATGATTTGAACCTCTCCTGTGAGTCCAGTTTTAAATTCCGATGCATCACTTCAGGTTGACTGTATACCTTGGACCTTCTTATTGACGATGAAACGCAGAAGTAGCATCCGAGATTAATACAAAAGACACAATGCCGACTTAAGTACAAGAGGACAGTCACTCTCACTTTCTATGATTTGAACCTCTCCTGTGAGTCCAGTCTTGAATTCCGATGCTTCACTTCAGGTTTACTGTATCCCATGGACCTTCTTATTGACGATGAAACACAGAAATTGCATCCGAATTTAATACAAAAGGCACAAGGCGGACTTAAGTACAAGAGGACTGACACTCTAAACTTTCTATGATTGGAACCTCTCCTGTGAGTCCAGTTTTAGATTTCGATGCCTCACTTCAGGTTGACTGTATATTTTGGACCTTCTTATTGACGATGAAACACACAAATAGCATCCAAATTTAATACAAAAGGCACAATGCCGACTTAAGTACAAGAGGAATGACACTCTCACTTTCTTTGATTTGAACCTCCCTGTGAGTCCATTTTTAGATTCCGATGCTTCACTTCAGGTTTACTGTATCCCTTGGACCTTCTTATTGACGAAGAAACACAGAAATTGCATCCGAATTTAATACAAAAGGCACAATGCTGACTTAAGTACAAGAGGACTGACACTCTAACTTTCTATGCTTGGAACCTCTCCAGTAAGTCCAGTTTTAGATTCCGATGCATCACTTGAGGTCTATTGTATACCTTGGACCTTCTTATTGACGATGAAACACAGAAATTGCATACGAATTTAATTCAAAAGGCACAATGCCAACTTAAGTACAAGAGGTCTGACACCCTCGCTTTCTATGATTTGAAGCTCTCCTGTGAGTCCAGTTTTAGATTCCGATGCTTCACTTCAGGTTTGCTGTATCCCTTGGACCATCTTATTGACGATGAAACACAGAAATTGCATCCGAATTTAATACAAAAGGCACAATGCCGACTTAAGTACAAGAGGACTGACACTCGAACTTACTATGATTGGAACCTCTCCTGTGGGTCCAGTTTTGGATTACGATGCTTCACTTCAGGTTGATTGTATACCTTGGACCTTCTTATTGACGATGAAACACAGAAATTGCATCCGAATTTAATACAAAAGGCACAATGCCGACTTAGGTACAATAGGGATGACACTCTCACTTTCTATCATTTGAACCTCTTCGGCGAGTCCTATTTTAGATTCCGATGCTTCATATCAGGTTTACCTTATCCCTTTGAACCTCTTATTGACGATGAAACACAGAAATTGCATCAGAATTTAATACAAAAGGCACAATGCCGACTTAAGTACAAGAGGAGTGACACTCTCACTTTCTATGATTTGAACCTCTCCTGTAAGTCCAGTTTTAGCTTCCGATGCTTCACTTCAGGTTTACTGTATCCCTTGGACCCTCTTATTGACGATGAAACACACAAATAGCATCTGAATTTAATACAAAAGGCACAATGCCGACTTAAGTACAAGAGGAATGACACTCTCACTCTCTTTGATTTGAACCTCTCCTGTGAGTCCAGTTTTAGATTCCGATGCTTCACTTTAGGTTTACAGTATCCCTTGGACCTTCTTATTGACGATGAAACACAGAAATTGCATCCGAATTTAATACAAAAGGCACAATGCCGACTTAAGTACAAGAGGGCTGACACTCTAACTTTCAATGATTGGAACCTCTCCTGTGAGTCCTGTTTTAGATTACGATGCTCCACTTCAGGTTTACTGTATACCTTGGCCCGTTTTATTGACGATGAATCACAGAAATTGCATCCGAATTTAATACAAAAGGCACAATTCCGACTTAAGTACAAGAGGACTGATATTCTCACATTCTATGATTTGAACCTCTCCTGTGAGTCCAGATATAGATTTCGATGCTTCACTTCAGGTTTACTGTCTCCCTTGGACCTTCTTATTGACGATGAAACACAGAAATTGCATCAGAATTTAATACAAAAGGCACAATGCCAACGTAAGTACAAGAGGACTGACACTCTAACATTATATGATTTGAACCTCTAATGTGATCCAGTTTTAGATTCCGATGCTTCACTTCAGGTTTACTGTATACCTTGCACCTTCTTATTGACGATGAAACACAGAAATTGCATCCGAATTTCATACAGAAGGCACAATGCAACTTAAGTACAAGAGGACTGACACTCTCACTTCCTATGATTTGAACCTCTCCTGTGAGTCCAGTTTTAAATTCCGATGCATCACTTCAGGTTTACTGTATCCCTTGGACCTTCTTATTGACGATGAAACACAGAAATTGCATCCGAATTTAATACAAAAGGCACAATGAAGACTTAAGTACAAGAAAACTGACACTCTAACTTTCTATGATTGGAACCTCTCCTGTGAGTGCAGTTTTAGATTCCGATGCTTCACTTCAGGTTTACTGTATCCCTTGGACCTTCTAATTGACGATGAATCACAGAAATTGCATCCGAATTTAATACAAAAGGCACAATTCCGACTCAAGTACAAGAGGACTGACATTCTCACATTCTATGATTTGAACCTCTCCTGTGAGTCCAGTTTTAGATTCCGATGCTTCACTTCAGGAGTACTGTATCTCTTGGACCTTCTTATTGACGATGAAACACAGAAATTGCATCCGAATTTAAGACAAAAGGCACAATGCCAACTTAAGTACAAGAGGACTGACACTCTCACTTTCTATGATTTGAACCTTTCCTGTGAGTCCAGTTTTAAATTCCGATGCATCACTTCAGGTTTACTGTATCCCTTGGACCTTTTTATTGACGATGAAACACAGAAATTGCATCCGATTTTAATACAAAAGGCTCAATGCCGACTTAAGTACAAGAGGATTGACACTCTAACTTTCTATGATTGGAACCTGTACTGTGAGACTAGTTTTAGATTACGATGCTTCACTTCAGGTTTACTGTTTACCTTGGACCTTCTTATAGACGATGAAACACAGAAATTGCATCCGAATGTAAAACAAATGGCACAATGCCGACTTACGTACAAGAGGACTGACACTCTCACTCTCTATGATTCGAACCTCTCCTGCGAGTCCAGTTTTAGATTCCGATGCTTCACTTCAGGTTTACTGTATCCCTTGGACCTTCTTATTGACGATGAAACACAGAAATTGCATCAGAATTTAATACAAAAGGCACAATGCCGACTTAAGTACAAGAGGATTGACACTCTAACTTTCTATGCTTGGAACCTCTCCAGTAAGTGCAGTTTTAGATTCCGATGCTTCACTTGAGGTCTACTGTATACCTTTGACCTTCTTGGTGACGACGAAACACAGAAATTTCATCCAAATTTAGTTCAAAAGCCACAATGCCGACTTAAGTACAAGAGGACTGACACCCTTGCTTTCTATGATCTGAACCACCCCAGTGAGTCCTGTTTTAGATTCCGATGCTTCACTTCAGGTTTACTGTATCCCTTGGACCATCTTATTGACGATGAATCACAGAAATTGCATCCGAATTTAATACAAAAGTCACAATGCCGACTTAAGTACAAGAGGACTGACACTCTAACTTACTATGATTGGAACCTCTCCTGTGGGTCCAGTTTTAGATTACGTTGCTTCACTTAAGGTTTACTGTGTCCCTTGGACCTTCTTATTGACGATGAAACACAGAAATTGCATCCGAATTTAATACAAAAGGCACAATGCCGACTTAGGTACAATAGGTACGACACTCACACTTTCTATCATTCAAACCCCTCCTGCGAGTCCAGTTTTAGATTCCGATGCTTCATTTCAGGTTTACTGTATCCCTTGGACCTTCTTATTGACGATGAAACACACAAATAGCATCCGAATTTAATCCAAATGCACAATGCCGACTTAAGTACAAGAGGAATGACACTCTCACTTTCTTTCATTTGAACCTCTCCTGTGAGACCAGTTTTAGATTCCGATGCTTCACTTCGGGTTTACTGTATCCCTTGGACCTTCTTATTGACGATGAAACACAGAAATTGCATCCGAATTTAATACAAAAGGCACAATGCCGACTTAAGTACAAGAGGACTTACACTCTCACTTTCTATGATTTGAACCTCTCCTGTGAGTCCTGTTTTAGATTACGAGGCTTCACTTCAGGTTTACTGTATACCTTGGCCCTTCTTATTGACGATGAAACACAGAAATTGCATCCGAATTTAATACAAATTGCACAATGCCGACTTAAGTACAAGAGGACTGACACTCTTACTTTCTATGATTTGAACCTCTCCTGTGAGTCCAGTTTTAGATTCCGATGCTTCACTTCAGGATTACTGTATCCCTTGGACCTTCTTATTGACGATGAAACACAGAAATTGCATCCGAATTTAATACAAAATGCACAATGCCGACGTAAGTACAAGAGGACTGACACTCTACCTTTCTATGATTCGAACCTCTCCTGTGATCCAGTTTTAGATTCCGATGCTTCACTTCAGATTTACAGTATACCTTGGACCTTCTTATTGACGATGAAACACAGAAATTGCATCAGAATTTAATACAAAAGGCACAATGCCGACTTAAAAACAAGAGGACTGACACTCTAACTTTCTATGCTTGGAACCTCTCCAGTAAGTCCAGTTTTAGATTCCGATGCTTCACTTGAGGTCTACTGTGCACCTTGGACCTTCTTATTGGCGACGAAACACAGAAATTGCATCCGAATTTAATTCAAAAGGCACAATGCCGACTTAAGCACAAGAGGACTGACACTCTCGCATTCTATGATTTGAACCTCTCCTGTGAGTCCAGTTTTCGATTCCGATGCTTCACTTCAGGTTTACTGTATACCTTGGACAATCTTATTGACGATGAAACACAGAAATTGCATCCGAATTTAATACAAAAGGCACAATGCCGACTTAGGTACAAGAGGTCTGACACTCTCACTTTCTATCATTTGAACCTCTCCTGCGAGTCCAGTTTTAGATTCCGATGCTTCATTTCAGGTTTACTGTATCCCTTTGACCCTCTTATTGACGATGAAACACAGAAATTGCATCAGAATTTAATACAAAAGGCACAATGCCGACTTAAGTACAAGAGGCCTGACACTCTAACTTTCTATGATTGGAACCTGCGAGTCTAGTTTTAGATTACGATGCTTCACTTCAGGTTTACTGTATACCTTGGACCTTCTTATTGACGATGAAACACAGAAATTGCATCCGAATGTAATACAAATGGCACAATGCTGACTTACGTACAAGAGGACTGATACTCTCACTCTCTATCATTCGAACCTCTCCTGCGAGTCCAGTTTTAAATTCCGATGCTTCACTTCAGGTTTACTGTATCCCTTGGACCTTCTTATTGACGATGAAACACAGAAATTGCATCAGAATTTAATACAAAAGGCACAATGCAGACTTAAGTACAAGAGGACTGACACTCTCGCATTCTATGATTTGAACCTCCCTGTGAGTCCAGTTTTAGATTCCGATGCTTCACTTCAGGTTTACTGTATCCCTTGGACCTTCTTATTGACGATGAAACACAGAAATTGCATCAGAATTTAATACAAAAGGCACAATACCGACTAAAGTACAAGAGGACAGACACTCTAACTTTCTATGATTTGAACCTCTCCTGTGGGTCCAGTTTTAGATTCCGATGCTTCACTTGAGGTGTACTGTTTACCTTGGACTTTCTTATTGACGATGAAACGCAGAAATAGCATCCGAGATTAATACAAAAGGCACAATGCCGACTTAAGTACAAGAGGACAGTCACTCTCACTTTCTATGATTTGAACCTCTCCTGCGAGTCCAGTCTTGAATTCCGATGCTTCACTTCAGGTTTACTGTATCCCATGGACCTTCTTATTGACGATGAAGCACAGAAATTGCATCCGAAATTAATACAAAAGGCACAAGGCGGACTTAAGTACAAGAGGACTGACACTCTAAATTTTCTATGATTGGAACCTCTCCTGTGAGTCCAGTTTTAGATTCCGATGCCTCACTTCAAGTTGACTGTATACCTTGGACCTTCTTATTGACGATGAAACACACAAATAGCATCCGAATTTAATACAAAAGGCACAATGCCGACTTAAGTACAAGAGGAATGACACTCTCACTTTCTTTGATTTGAACCTCCCTGTGAGTCCATTTTTAGATTCCGATGCTTCACTTCAGGTTTACTGTATCCCTTGGACCTTCTTATTGACGATGAAACACAGAAATTGCATCCGAATTCAATACAAAAGGCACAATGCTGACTTCAGTACAAGAGGACTGACACTCTAACTTTCTATGCTTGGAACCTCTCCAGTAAGTCCAGTTTTAGATTCCGATGCATCACTTGAGGTCTACAGTATACCTTGGACCTTCTTATTGACGATGAAACACAGAAATTGCATACGAATTTAATTCAAAAGGCACAATGCCGACTTAAGTACAAGAGGTCTGACACTCTCGCTTTCTATGATTTGAACCTCTCCTGTGAGTCCAGTTTTAGATTCCGATGCTTCACTTCAGGTTTACTGTATCCCTTGGACCATCTTATTGACGATGAAACACAGAAATTGCATCCGAATTTAATACAAAAGGCACAATGCCGACATAAGTACAAGAGGACTGACACTCTAACTTACTATGATTGGAACAGCTCCTGTGGGTCCAGTTTTAGATTACGATGCTTCACTTCAGGTTGACTGTATACCTTGGACCTTCTTATTGACGATGAAACACAGATATTGCATCCTAATTTAATACAAACGGCACAATGCCGACTTAGGTACAATAGGTCTGACACTGTCACTATCTATCATTTGAACCTCTTCTGCGAGTCCTATTTCAGATTCCGATGCTTCATATCAGGTTTACCGTATCCCTTTGACCCCCTTATTGACGATGAAACACAGAAATTGCATCAGAATTTAATACAAAATCACAATGCCGACTTAAGTACAAGAGGAATGACACTCTCACTTTCTATGATTTGAACCTCTCCTGTAAGTCCAGTTTTGGCTTCTGATGCTTCACTTCAGGTTTACTGTATCCCTTGGACCTTCTTATTGACGATGAAACACGCAAATAGCATCTGAATTTAATACAAAAGGCACAATGCCGACTTAAGTACAAGAGGTACGACACTCTCACTCTCTTTGATTTGAACCGCTCCTGTGAGTCCAGTTTTAGATTCCGATGCTTCACTTCGGGTTTACAGTATCCCTTGGACCTTCTTGTTGACGATGAAACACAGAAATTGCATCCGAATTTAATACAAAAGGCACAATGCCGACTTAAGTACAAGAGGACTGACACTCTAACTTTCAATGATTGGAACCTCTCCTGTGAGTCCAGTTGTAGATTCCGATGCTTCACTTGAGGTCTACTGTATACCTTCGAAATTCTTATTGTCGATGAAACACAGAAATTGCATCCGAATTTAATTCAAAAGGCACAATGCCGACTTAAGTACAAGAGGACTGACACTCTCGCTTTCTATGATTTGAACCCCTCCTGTGAGTCCAGTTTTAGATTCCGATGCTTCACTTCAGGTTCACTGTATCCCTTGGACCATCTTATTGACGATGAAACACAGAAATTGCATCCGAATTTAATACAAAAGGCACAATGCCGACTTAAGTACAAGAGGACTGACACTCTAACTTACTATGATTGGAACCTCCCCTGTGGGTCCAGTTTTAGATTATGATGCTTCACTTCAGGTTGACTGTATACCTTTGACTTTTTATTGACGATGAAACACAGAAATTGCATCCGATATTAATACAAAAGGCACAATGCCGACTTAGGTACAATCGGTATGACACTCTCACTTTCTGTCATTTGAACCTCTCCTGCGAGTCTAGTTATAGATTCCGATGCTTCATTTCAGGTTTACAGTATCCCTTGGACCCTCTTATTGACGATGAAACTAGAAATTGCATCAGAATTTAATACAAAAGGCACAATGACAACTAAAGTACAAGATGACAGACACTCTAACTTTCTATGATTTGAACCTCTCCTTGGGGCCAGTTTTAGATTCCGATGTTTAAATTGAGGTTTACTGTATACCTTGGACTTTCTTATTGACGATGAAACACAGAAATTGCATCCGAAATTAATACAAAAGGCACAATTCCGACTTAAGTACAAGAGGACAGACAGTCTCACTTCCTATGTTTGAACCTCTCCTGCGAGTCCAGTTTTAGATTCCGATGCTTCACTTCAGGTTTACTGTATCCCTTGGACCATCTTATTGACGATGAAACACAGAAATTGCATCTGAATTTAATACAAAAGGCACAATGCCGACTTAAGTACAAGAGGACTGACACTCTAACTTTCAATGATTGGAACCTCTCCTGTGAGTCCTGTTTTAGATTACGATGCTTCACTTCAGGTTTACTGTATACCTTGGCCCGTCTTATTGACGATGAATCACAGAAATTGCATCCGAATTTAATACAAAATGCACAATGCCGACATAAGTACAAGAGGACTGACACTCTCACTTTCTATGATTTGAACCTCTCCTGTGAGTCCAGTTTTAGATTCCGATGCTTCACTTCAGGTTTACTGTATCCCTTGGACCTTCTTATTGTCGATGAAACACAGATATTGCATCAGACTTTAATACAAAAGGCACAAAGCCGTCTTAAGTACAAGAGGGTTGACACTCTAAATTTCTATGCTTGGAACCTCTCCTGTGAGTCCAGTTGTAGATTCCGATGCTTCACTTGAGGTCTACTGTATACCTTCGAAATTCTTATTGTCGATGAAACACAGAAATTGCATCCGAATTTAATTCAAAAGGCACAATGCCGACTTAAGTACAAGAGGACTGACACTCTCACTTTCTATGATTTGAACCCCTCCTGTGAGTCCAGTTTTAGATTCCGATGCTTCACTTCAGGTTCACTGTATCCCATGGACCATCTTATTGACGATGAAACACAGAAATTGCATCCGAATTTAATACAAAAGGCACAATGCCGACTTAAGTACAAGAGGACTGACACTCTAACTTACTATGATTGGAACCTCTCCTGTGGGTCCAGTTTTAGATTATGATGCTTCACGTCAGGTTGACTGTATACCTTGGACCTTTTTATTGACGATGAAACACAGAAATTGCAACCGAATTTAATACAATAGGCACAATGCCGACATAGGTACAATCGGTATGACACTCTCACTTTCTGTCATTTGAACCTCTCCTGCGAGTCCAGTTATAGATTCCGATGCTTCATTTCAGGTTTACTGTATCCCTTGGACAGTCTTATTGACGATGAAACTAGAAATTGCATCAGAATTTAATACAAAAGGCACAATGTCGACTAAAGTACAAGATTACAGACAATCTAACTTTCTATGATTTGAACCTCTCCTTGGGGCCAGTTTTAGATTCCGATGCTTAAATTGTGGTTTACTGTATACCTTGGACTGTCTTATTGACGATGAAACACAGAAATTGCATCCGAAATTAATACAAAAGGCACAATTCCGACTTAAGTACAAGAGGACAGACAGTCTCACTTCCTATGTTTGAACCTCTCCTGCGAGTCCAGTTTTAGATTCCGATGCTTCACTTTAGGTTTACTGTATCCCTTGGACCATCTTATTGACGATGAAACACAGAAATTGCATCCGAATTTAATACAAAAGGCACAATGCCGACTTAAGTACAAGAGGACTGACACTCTAACTTTCAATGATTGGTACCTCTCCCGTGAGGCCAGTTTTAGATTACGATGCTTTACTTCAGGTTTACTGTATACCTTGGACCTTCTTATTGACAATGAAACACAGAAATTGCATCCGAATTCAATACCAAAGGCACAATGCCGACGTAAGTACAAGACTACTGACACTCTCACTTTCTATGATATGAACCTCTCCTGTAAGTCCAGTTCTAGTTTCCGATGCTTCACTTCAGGTTTACTGTATCCCGTGGACCTTCTTATTGACGATGAAAGACACAAATAGCATCCGACTTTAATACAAAAGGCACAATGCCGACTTAAGTACAAGACGAATGACACTCTCACTTTCTTTGATTTGAACCTCCCCTGTGAGTCCAGTTTTAGATTCCGATGCTTCACTTCAGGTATACTGTATACCTTGGACTTTCTTATTGACGATGAAACGCAGAAATAGCAACCGAGATTAATGCAAAAGGCACAATGCCAACTTAAGTACAAAAGGGCAGTCACTATCACTTTCTATGATTTGAACCTCTCCTGTGAGTCCAGTCTTGAATTCCGATGCTTCACTTCAGGTTTACTGTATCACATGGACCTTCTTATTGACGGTGAAACACAGAAATTGCATCCGAATTTAATACAGAAGGCACAAGGCGGACTTAAGTACAAGGGGGCTGACACTCTAACTTTCTATGATTGGAACCTCTCCTGTGAGTCCAGTTTTAGATTCCGATGCCTCACTTCAGGTTGACTGTATACCATGGACCTTCTTATTGACGATGAAACACACTAATAGCATCCGAATTTAATACAAAAGGCACAATGCCGACTTAAGTACAAGAGGAATGACACTCTCACTTTCTTTGATTTGAACCTCCCTGTGAGTTCAGTTTTAGATTCCGATGCTTCACTTCAGGTTTACTCTATCCCTTCGACCTTCTTATTGACGATGAAACACAGAAATTGCATCCGAATTTAATACAAAAGGCACAATGCTGACTTAAGTACAAGAGGACTGACACTCTAACTTTCTATGCTTGGAACCTCTCCAGTAAGTTCGGTTTCAGATTCCGATGCATCACTTGAGGTCTACTGTATACCTTGGACCTTCTTATTGACGATGAAACACAGAAATTGCATACGAATTGAATTCAAAGGGCACAATGCCGACATAAGTACAAGAGGTCTGACACTCTCGCTTTCTATGATTTGAACCTCTCCTGTGAGTCCAGTTTTAGATTCCGATGATTCACTTCAGGTTTACTGTATCCCTTGGACCATCTTATTGACGATGAAACACAGAAATTGCATCCGAATTTAATACAAAAGGCACAATGCCGACTTAAGTACAAGAGGACTGACACTCTAACTTACTATGATTGGAACCTCTCCTGTGGGTCCAGTTTTAGATTACGATGCTTCACTACAGGTTGACTGTATACCTTGTACCTTCTTATTGACGATGAATCACAGAAATTGCATCCGAATTTAATACAAAAGGCACAATGCAGACTTAGGTACAATAGGTCTGAAACTCTCACTTTCTATCATTTGAACCTCTCCTGCGAATCCTATTTTAGATTCCGATGCTTCATATCAGGTTTACCGTATCCCTTTGTCCCTCTTATTGACGATGAAACACAGAAATTGCATCAGAATTTAATACAAAAATAACAATGCCGACTAAAGTACAAGAGGACAGACACTCTAACTTTCAATGATTGGAACCTCTCCTGTGAGTCCAGTTGTAGATTCCGATGCTTCACTTGAGGTCTACTGTATACCTTCGAAATTCTTATTGTCGATGAAACACAGAAATTGCATCCGAATTTAATTCAAAAGGCACAATGCCGACTTAAGTACAAGAGGACTGACACTCTCGCTTTCTATGATTTGAACCCCTCCTGTGAGTCCAGTTTTAGATTCCGATGCTTCACTTCAGGTTCACTGTATCCCTTGGACCATCTTATTGACGATGAAACACAGAAATTGCATCCGAATTTAATACAAAAGGCACAATGCCGACTTAAGTACAAGAGGACTGACACTCTAACTTACTATGATTGGAACCTCCCCTGTGGGTCCAGTTTTAGATTATGATGCTTCACTTCAGGTTGACTGTATACCTTTGACTTTTTATTGACGATGAAACACAGAAATTGCATCCGATATTAATACAAAAGGCACAATGCCGACTTAGGTACAATCGGTATGACACTCTCACTTTCTGTCATTTGAACCTCTCCTGCGAGTCTAGTTATAGATTCCGATGCTTCATTTCAGGTTTACAGTATCCCTTGGACCCTCTTATTGACGATGAAACTAGAAATTGCATCAGAATTTAATACAAAAGGCACAATGACAACTAAAGTACAAGATGACAGACACTCTAACTTTCTATGATTTGAACCTCTCCTTGGGGCCAGTTTTAGATTCCGATGTTTAAATTGAGGTTTACTGTATACCTTGGACTTTCTTATTGACGATGAAACACAGAAATTGCATCCGAAATTAATACAAAAGGCACAATTCCGACTTAAGTACAAGAGGACAGACAGTCTCACTTCCTATGTTTGAACCTCTCCTGCGAGTCCAGTTTTAGATTCCGATGCTTCACTTCAGGTTTACTGTATCCCTTGGACCATCTTATTGACGATGAAACACAGAAATTGCATCTGAATTTAATACAAAAGGCACAATGCCGACTTAAGTACAAGAGGACTGACACTCTAACTTTCAATGATTGGAACCTCTCCTGTGAGTCCTGTTTTAGATTACGATGCTTCACTTCAGGTTTACTGTATACCTTGGCCCGTCTTATTGACGATGAATCACAGAAATTGCATCCGAATTTAATACAAAATGCACAATGCCGACATAAGTACAAGAGGACTGACACTCTCACTTTCTATGATTTGAACCTCTCCTGTGAGTCCAGTTTTAGATTCCGATGCTTCACTTCAGGTTTACTGTATCCCTTGGACCTTCTTATTGTCGATGAAACACAGATATTGCATCAGACTTTAATACAAAAGGCACAAAGCCGTCTTAAGTACAAGAGGGTTGACACTCTAAATTTCTATGCTTGGAACCTCTCCTGTGAGTCCAGTTGTAGATTCCGATGCTTCACTTGAGGTCTACTGTATACCTTCGAAATTCTTATTGTCGATGAAACACAGAAATTGCATCCGAATTTAATTCAAAAGGCACAATGCCGACTTAAGTACAAGAGGACTGACACTCTCACTTTCTATGATTTGAACCCCTCCTGTGAGTCCAGTTTTAGATTCCGATGCTTCACTTCAGGTTCACTGTATCCCATGGACCATCTTATTGACGATGAAACACAGAAATTGCATCCGAATTTAATACAAAAGGCACAATGCCGACTTAAGTACAAGAGGACTGACACTCTAACTTACTATGATTGGAACCTCTCCTGTGGGTCCAGTTTTAGATTATGATGCTTCACGTCAGGTTGACTGTATACCTTGGACCTTTTTATTGACGATGAAACACAGAAATTGCAACCGAATTTAATACAAAAGGCACAATGCCGACATAGGTACAATCGGTATGACACTCTCACTTTCTGTCATTTGAACCTCTCCTGCGAGTCCAGTTATAGATTCCGATGCTTCATTTCAGGTTTACTGTATCCCTTGGACCCTCTTATTGACGATGAAACTAGAAATTGCATCAGAATTTAATACAAAAGGCACAATGACGACTAAAGTACAAGATTACAGACAATCTAACTTTCTATGATTTGAACCTCTCCTTGGGGCCAGTTTTAGATTCCGATGCTTAAATTGTGGTTTACTGTATACCTTGGACTGTCTTATTGACGATGAAACACAGAAATTGCATCCGAAATTAATACAAAAGGCACAATTCCGACTTATGTACAAGAGGACAGACAGTCTCACTTCCTATGTTTGAACCTCTCCTGCGAGTCCAGTTTTAGATTCCGATGCTTCACTTTAGGTTTACTGTATCCCTTGGACCATCTTATTGACGATGAAACACAGAAATTGCATCCGAATTTAATACAAAAGGCACAATGCCGACTTAAGTACAAGAGGACTGACACTCTAACTTTCAATGATTGGTACCTCTCCTGTGAGGCCAGTTTTAGATTACGATGCTTTACTTCAGGTTTACTGTATACCTTGGACCTTCTTATTGACAATGAAACACAGAAATTGCATCCGAATTCACTACCAAAGGCACAATGCCGACGTAAGTACAAGAGGACTGACACTCTCACTTTCTATGATATGAACCTCTCCTGTAAGTCCAGTTCTAGTTTCCGATGCTTCACTTCAGGTTTACTGTATCCCGTGGACCTTCTTATTGACGATGAAAGACACAAATAGCATCCGACTTTAATACAAAAGGCACAATGCCGACTTAAGTACAAGACGAATGACACTCTCACTTTCTTTGATTTGAACCTCCCCTGTGAGTCCAGTTTTAGATTCCGATGCTTCACTTCAGGTATACTGTATACCTTGGACTTTCTTATTGACGATGAAACGCAGAAATAGCAACCGAGATTAATGCAAAAGGCACAATGCCAACTTAAGTACAAGAGGACAGTCACTATCACTTTCTATGATTTGAACCTCTCCTGTGAGTCCAGTCTTGAATTCCGATGCTTCACTTCAGGTTTACTGTATCACATGGACCTTCTTATTGACGGTGAAACACAGAAATTGCATCCGAATTTAATACAGAAGGCACAAGGCGGACTTAAGTACAAGGGGGCTGACACTCTAACTTTCTATGATTGGAACCTCTCCTGTGAGTCCAGTTTTAGATTCCGATGCCTCACTTCAGGTTGACTGTATACCTTGGACCTTCTTATTGACGATGAAACACACTAATAGCATCCGAATTTAATACAAAAGGCACAATGCCGACTTAAGTACAAGAGGAATGACACTCTCACTTTCTTTGATTTGAACCTCCCTGTGAGTTCAGTTTTAGATTCCGATGCTTCACTTCAGGTTTACTCTATCCCTTCGACCTTCTTATTGACGATGAAACACAGAAATTGCATCCGAATTTAATACAAAAGGCACAATGCTGACTTAAGTACAAGAGGACTGACACTCTAACTTTCTATGCTTGGAACCTCTCCAGTAAGTTCGGTTTCAGATTCCGATGCATCACTTGAGGTCTACTGTATACCTTGGACCTTCTTATTGACGATGAAACACAGAAATTGCATACGAATTGAATTCAAAGGGCACAATGCCGACATAAGTACAAGAGGTCTGACACTCTCGCTTTCTATGATTTGAACCTCTCCTGTGAGTCCAGTTTTAGATTCCGATGATTCACTTCAGGTTTACTGTATCCCTTGGACCATCTTATTGACGATGAAACACAGAAATTGCATCCGAATTTAATACAAAAGGCACAATGCCGACTTAAGTACAAGAGGACTGACACTCTAACTTACTATGATTGGAACCTCTCCTGTGGGTCCAGTTTTAGATTACGATGCTTCACTACAGGTTGACTGTATACCTTGTACCTTCTTATTGACGATGAATCACAGAAATTGCATCCGAATTTAATACAAAAGGCACAATGCAGACTTAGGTACAATAGGTCTGAAACTCTCACTTTCTATCATTTGAACCTCTCCTGCGAATCCTATTTTAGATTCCGATGCTTCATATCAGGTTTACCGTATCCCTTTGTCCCTCTTATTGACGATGAAACACAGAAATTGCATCAGAATTTAATACAAAAATAACAATGCCGACTAAAGTACAAGAGGACAGACACTCTAACTTCTATGATTTGAACCTCTCCTGTGGGTCCAGTTTTAGATTCCGATGCTACACTTGAGGTTTACTGTATACCTTGGACTTTCTTATTGACGATGAAACGTAGAAATTGATCCGAAATTAATACAAAAAGCACAATGCCGACTTAAGTACAAGAGGGCAGACACTCTCACTTTCTATGATTTGAACCTCTCCTGTGAGTCCAGTTTTAGATTCCGCTGCTTCACTTCAGGTTTACTGTATCCCTTGGACCATCTTAATGATGATGAAACACAGAAATTGCATCCGAATTTAATACAAAAGGCACAATGCCGACATAAGTACAAGAGGACTAACACTCTAACTTTCAATGATTGGAACCTCTCCTGTAAGTCCAGTTTTAGTTTCCGATGCTTCACTTCAGGTTTACTGTATCCCTTGGACCTTCTTATTGACGATGAAACACAGAAATAGCATCCGACTTTAATACAAAAGGCACAATGCCGACTTAAGTACAAGAGGAATGACACTCTCACTCTCTTTGATTTGAACCTCTCCTGTGAGTCCAGTTTTAGATTCCGATGCTTCACTTCAGGTTTACAGTATCCTTTGGACCTTCTTATTGACGATGAAACACAGAAATTGCATCCGAATTTAATACAAAAGGCACAATGCCGACTTAAGTACAAGAGGACTGACACTCTAACTTCCTATGATTGGAACCTCTCCTGTGAGTCCTGTTTTAGATTACGATGCTTCACTTCAGGTTTACTGTATACCTTGGCCCGCCTTTTTGACGATGAATCACAGAAATTGCATCCGAATTTAATACAAAAGGCACAATGCCGACATAAGTACAAGAGGACTGACACTCTGACTTTCTATGATTTGAACCTCTCCTGTGAGTCCAGTTTTAGATTCCGATGTTTCACTTCAGGTTTACTGTATCCCTTGGACCTTCTTATTGACGATGAAACACAGAAATTGCATCCGAATTTAATACAAAAGGCACAATGCTGACTTAAGTATAAGAGGACTGACACTCTCACTTTCCATCATTTGAACCTCTCCTGTGAGTCCAGTTTCCGATTCCGATGCCTCACTTCAGGTATACTGTATCCCTTGGACCTTCTTATTGAAGATGAAACACAGAAATGGCATCCGAATTTAATAAAAAAGGCACAATGCCGACTTAAGCACAAGAGGTCTGACACTCTAACTTTCTATGATTGGAACCTCTCCTGTGAGTCCAGTTTTAGATTACGATGCTTCACTTCAGGGTTACTGTATACCTTGGGCCTCCTTATTGACGATGAAACACAGAAATTGCATCCGAATTTAATACAAAAGGCACAATGCTGACTTAAGTACAAGAGGACTGACACTCTCACTTTCTATGATTTGAACCTCACCTGTGAGTCCTGTCTTAAATTCCGATGCCTCACTTCAGGTTTACTGTATCCCATGGACCTTCTTATTGACGATGAAACACAGAAATTGCATCCGAACTTAATACAAAAGGCACAATGCCGACTTAAGTACAAGAGGACTGACTTTCTCACTTTCTATGATTTGAACCTCTCCTGTTAGTCCAGTTTTAGATTCCGATGCTTCACTTCAGGTTTACTGTATCCCTTGGACCTTCTTATTGACGATGAAACACAGATATTGCATCAGATTTTAATACAAAAGGCACAATGCCGTCTTAAGTACAAGAGGGTTGACACTCTAACTTTCTATTCTTGGAACCTCTCCTGTGAGTCCAGTTGTAGATTCCGATGCATCACTTGAGGTCTACTGTATACCTTGGACCTTCTTATTGTCGATGAAACACAGAAATTGCAACCGAATTTAATTCAAAAGGCACAATGCCGACTTAAGTACAAGAGGACTGACACTCTCACTTTCTATGATTTGAACCCCTCCTGTGTGTCCAGTTTTAGATTATGATGCTTCACTTCAGGTTGACTGTATACCTTGGACCTTCTTATTGACGATGAAACACAGAAATTGCATCCGAAATTAATACAAAAGGCACAATGCCGACTTAGGTACAATCGGTCTGACACTCACACTTTCTGTCATTTGAACCTCTCCTGCGAGTCCAGTTATAGATTCCGATGCTTCATTTCAGGTTTACTGTATCCCTTGGACCCTCTTATTGACGATGAAACACAGAAATTGCATCAGAATTTAATACAAAAGGCACAATGCCGACATAAGTACAAGAGGACTGACACTCTAACTTTCAATGATTGGAACCTCTCCTGTGAGGCCAGTTTTAGATTACGATGCTTTACTTCAGGTTTACTGTATACCTTGGACCTTCTTATTGACAATGAAACACAGAAATTGCATCCGAATTTAATACAAAAGGCACAATGCCGACGTAAGTACAAGAGGACTGACACTCTCACATTCTATGATTTGAACCTCTCCTGTAAGTCCAGTTTTAGTTTCCGATGCTTCACTTCAGGTTTAGTGTATCCCGTGGACCTTCTTATTGACGATAAAACACACAAATAGCATCCGACTTTAATACAAAAGGCATAATGCCGACTTAAGTACAAGACGAATGACACTCTCACTTTCTTTGATTTGAACCTCTCCTGTGAGTCCAGTTTTAGATTACGATGCTTTACTTCAGGTTTACTGTATACCTTGGACCTTCTTATTGACAATGAAATACAGAAATTGCATCCGAATTTAATACAAAAGGCACAATGCCGACGTAAGTACAAGAGGACTGACACTCTCATTTTCTATGATTTGAACCTCTCCTGTGAGTCCAGTTTTAGATTCCGATGCTCCACTTCAGGTTTACTGTATCCCTTGGACCTTCTTATTGCCGATGAAACACAGAAATTGCAACCGAATTTAATACAAAAGGCACAATGCTGACTTAAGTATAAGAGGACTGACACTCTCACTTTCCATCTTTTGAACCTCTCCTGTGAGTCCAGTTTTAGATTCCGATTCTTCACTTCAGGTTTACAGTATCCCCTGGACCTTCTTATTGACGATGAAACACAGAAATAGCATCCGAATTTAATACAGAAGGCACAATGCCGACTTAAGTACAAGAGGTCTGAAACTCTAACTTTCTATGATTGGAACCTCTCCTGTGAGTCCAGATTTAGATTACGATACTTCACTTCTGGTTTACTGTATACCTTGGGCCTTCTTATTGACGATGAAACACAGAAATTGCATCCGAATTTAATACAAAAGGCACAATGCTGACTTAAGTACAAGAGGACTGCCAATCTCACTTTCTATGATTTGAACCTCTCCTGTGAGTCCAGTCTTGAATTCCGATGCTTCACTTCAGGTTTACTGTATCCCATGGACCTTCTTATTGACGATGAAACACAGAAATTACATCCGAATTTAATACAAAAGGCACAAGGCCGACTTAAGTACAAGAGGCCTGACACTCTAACTTTCTATGATTGGAACCTCTCGTGTGAGTCCAGTCTTAGATTACGATGCTTCACTTCAGGTTGGCTGTAAACCTTGGCCCTTCTTATTGACGATGAAACACAGTAATTGCATCCGAATTTAATACTAAAGGCACAATGCCGACCTAAGTACAAGTGGACTGACACTCTCACTTTCTATGATTTGAAATTCTCCTGTGAGTCCAGTTTTAGATTCCGATGCTTCACTTCAGGTGTACTGTATCCCTTGGACCTTCTTATTGACGATGAAACACAGAAATTGCAATCGAATTTAATACAAAAGGCACAATGTCGACTTAAGTACAAGAGGACTGACTCTCTAACTTTCTATGATTTGAACCTCTCCTGTGAGACCAGTTTTAGATTACGATGCTTCACTTCAGGTTTACTGTAACCCATGGACCTTCTTATTGACGATGAAACACAGAAATTGCATCCGAATTAAATACAAAAGGCACAATACCGACTTAAGTACAAGAGGACTGACACTCTAACTTTCTATGATTTGAACCTCTCCTGTGAGTCCAGTTTTAGATTCCGATGCTTCATTTCAGGATTACTGTATCCCTTGGATCTTCTTATTGACGATGAAACAGAGAAATTTCATCCGAATTTAATACAATAGGCACAATGTAGATATTTGTACAAGAGGACTGACACTCTCATTTTCTATGATTTGAACCTCTCCTGTGAGTTTAGTTTTAGATTCCGATGCTTCACCTCGGGTTTTCTGTAACCCTTGGACCTTCTTATTGACGATGAAACACAGAAATTGCATCCGAAATTAATACAAAAGGCACAATGCCGACTTAAGTACAAGAGGACAGACAGACTCACTTCCTATGTTTGAACCTCTCCAGCAAGTCCAGTTTTAGATTCCGATGCGTCACTTCAGGTTTACTGTATACCTCGGGCCTCCTGATTGACGATGAAACACAGAAATTTCATCCGAATTTAATACAAAAGGCACAATGCTGACTTAAGTACAAGAGGACTGACACTCTCACTTTCTATGATTTGAACCTCTCCTAGGAGTCCAGTCTTGAATTCCGATGCCTCACTTCTGGTTTACTGTATCCCATGGACCTTCGTATTGACGATGAAACACAGAAATTGCATCCGAACATAATACAAAAGGCACAATGCCGACTTAAGTACAAGAGGACTGACACTCTCACTTTCTATGATTTGAACCTCTCCTGTTAGTCCAGTTTTAGATTCCGATGCTTCACTTCAGGTTAACTGTATCCCTTGGACCTTCTTATTGATGATGAAACACAGATATTGCATCAGATTTTAATACAAAAGGCACATGGCCGTCTTAAGTACAAGAGGGTTGACACTCTAACTTTCTATGCTTGGAACCTCTCCTGTGAGTCCAGTTGTAGATTCCGATGCTTCACTTGAGGTCTACTGTATACCTTGGACCTTCTTATTGTCGATGAAACACAGAAATTGCATCCGAATTTAATACAAAAGGCACAATGCCGATTTAAGTACAAGAGGACTGACACTCTCACTTATTATGACTTGAACCTCTACTGTGAGTCCAGTTTTAGATTCCGATGCTTCACTTCCGGTTTACTGTATCCCTTGGACCTTCTTATTGACGATGAAACACAGAAATTGCATCCGAACATAATACAAAAGGCACAATGCCGACTTAAGTACAAGAGGACTCACACTCTCACTTTCTATGATTTGAACCCCTCCTGTGTGTCCAGTTTTAGATTCCGATGCTTCACTTCAGGTTCACTGTATCCCTTGGACTATCTTATTGACGATGAAACACAGAAATTGCAACCGAATTTAATACAAAAGGCACAATGCTGACTTAAGTACAAGAGGACTGACACTCTCACTTTCTATGATTTGAACCTCTCCTAGGAGTCCAGTCTTGAATTCCGATGCCTCACTTCAGGTTTACTGTATCCCATGGACCTTCGTATTGACGATGAAACACAGAAATTGCATCCGAACATAATACAAAAGGCACAATGCCGACTTAAGTACAAGAGGACTCACACTCTCACTTTCTATGATTTGAACCTCTCCTAGGAGTCCAGTCTTGAATTCCGATGCCTCACTTCAGGTTTACTGTATCCCATGGACCTTCGTATTGACGATGAAACACAGAAATTGCATCCGAACATAATACAAAAGGCACAATGCCGACTTAAGTACAAGAGGACTCACACTCTCACTTTCTATGATTTGAACCCCTCCTGTGTGTCCAGTTTTAGATTCCGATGCTTCACTTCAGGTTCACTGTATCCCTTGGACCATCTTATTGACGATGAAACACAGAAATTGCAACCGAATTTAATACAAAAGGCACAATGCTGACTTAAGTATAAGAGGACTGACGCTCTCACTTTCCATCTTTAGAATCTCTCCTGTGAGTCCTGTTTTAGATTTCGATTCTTCACTTCAGGTTTACAGTATCCCCTGGACCTACTTATTGACGATGAAACACAGAAATGGCATCCGAATTTAATACAAAAGGCACAATGCTGACTTAAGTATAGAGGACTGACGCTCTCACTTTCCATCTTTAGAATCTCTCCTGTGAGTCCAGTTTTAGATTCCGATTCTTCACTTCAGGTTTACAGTATCCCCTGGACCTACTTATTGACGATTAAACACAGAAATGGCATCCGAATTTAATACAGAAGGCACAATGCCGACTTAAGTACAAGAGGTCTGACACTCTAACTTTCTATGATTGGAACCTCTCCTGTGAGTCCAGATTTAGATTACGATGCTTCACTTCAGGTTTACTGTATACCTTGGGCCTTCTTATTGACGATGAAACACAGAAATTGCATCCGAATTTAATACAAAAGGCACAATGCTGACTTAAGTACAAGAGGACTGCCACTCTCACTTTCTATGATTTGAACCTCTCCTGTGAGTCCAGTCTTGAATTCCGATGCTTCACTTCAGGTTTACTGTATCCCATGGACCTTCTTATTGACGATGAAACATAGAAATTGCATCCGAATTTAATACAAAAGGCACAATGCTGACTTAAGTACAAGGGGACTGACACTCTATTTTTCTATGATTGGAACCTCTCCTGTGAGTCCAGTTTTAGATTACGATGCTTCACTTCAGGTTTACTGTATACCTTGGCCCTTCTTATTGACGATGAAACACAGAAATTGCATCCGAATTTAATACAAAATGCACAATGCCGACATAAGTACAAGAGGACTGACACTCTCATTTTCTATGATTTGAACCTCTCCTGTGAGTCCAGTTTTAGATTCCGATGCTTCACTTCAGGTTTACTGTATCCCTTGGACCTTCTTATTGCCGATGAAACACAGAAATTGCAACCGAATTTAATACTAAAGGCACAATGCTGACTTAAGTATAAGAGGACTGACACTCTCACTTTCCATCTTTTGAACCTCTCCTGTGAGTCCAGTTTTAGATTCCGATTCTTCACTTCAGGTTTACAGTATCCCCTGGACCTTCTTATTGACGATGAAACACAGAAATGGCATCCGAATTTAATACAGAAGGCACAATGCCGACTTAAGTACAAGAGGTCTGACACTCTAACTTTCTGTGATTGGAACCTCTCCTGTGAGTCCAGATTTAGATTACGATACTTCACTTCTGGTTTACTGTATACCTTGGGCCTTCTTATTGACGATGAAACACAGAAATTGCATCCGAATTTAATACAAAAGGCACAATGCTGACTTAAGTACAAGAGGACTGCCAATCTCACTTTCTATGATTTGAACCTCTCCTGTGAGTCCAGTCTTGAATTCCGATGCTTCACTTCAGGTTTACTGTATCCCATGGACCTTCTTATTGACGATGAAACACAGAAATTACATCCGAATTTAATACAAAAGGCACAAGGCCGACTTAAGTACAAGAGGCCTGACACTCTAACTTTCTATGATTGGAACCTCTCCTGTGAGTCCAGTCTTAGATTACGATGCTTCACTTCAGGTTGGCTGTAAACCTTGGCCCTTCTTATTGACGATGAAACACAGTAATTGCATCCGAATTTAATACAAAAGGCACAATGCCGACCTAAGTACAAGTGGACTGACACTCTCACTTTCTATGATTTGAAATTCTCCTGTGAGTCCAGTTTTAGATTCCGATGCTTCACTTCAGGTTTACTGTATCCCTTGGACCTTCTTACTGACGATGAAACACAGAAATTGCAATCGAATTTAATACAAAAGGCACAATGTCGACTTAAGTACAAGAGGACTGACTCTCTAACTTTCTATGATTTGAACCTCTCCTGTGAGACCAGTTTTAGATTACGATGCTTCACTTCAGGTTTACTGTAACCCATGGACCTTCTTATTGACGATGAAACACAGAAATTGCATCCGAATTAAATACAAAAGGCACAATACCGACTTAAGTACAAGAGGACTGACACTCTAACTTTCTATGATTTGAACCTCTCCTGTGAGTCCAGTTTTAGATTCCGATGCTTCATTTCAGGATTACTGTATCCCTTGGATCTTCTTATTGACGATGAAACAGAGAAATTTCATCCGAATTTAATACAATAGGCACAATGTAGACTTTTGTACAAGAGGACTGACACTCTCATTTTCTATGATTTGAACCTTTCCTGTGAGTCCAGTTTTAGATTCCGATGCTTCACCTCGGGTTTTCTGTAACCCTTGGACCTTCTTATTGACGATGAAACACAGAAATTGCATCCGAACTTAATACAAAAGGCACAATGCCGACTTAAGTACAAGAGGACAGACAGACTCACTTCCTATGTTTGAACCTCTCCAGCAAGTCCAGTTTTAGATTCCGATGCGTCACTTCAGGTTTACTGTATCCCTTGGACCATCTTATTGACGATGAAACACAGAAATTGCATCCGAATTTAATACAAAAGGCACAATGCCGACTTAAGTACAAGACGACTGACACTCTAACTTTCAATGATTGGAACCTCCCCTGTGAGGCCAGTTTTAGATTACGATGCTTCACTTCAGGTTTACTGTAGCCCTTGGACCTTCTTATTGACGATGAAACACAGAAATTGCAACCGAATTTAATACAAAAGGCACAATGCTGACTTAAGTATAAGAGGACTGACACTATCACTTTCCATAATTTGAACCTCTCCTGTGAGTCCAGTTTTCGATTCCGATGCCTCACTTCAGGTTTACTGTATACCTTGGGCCTCCTGATTGACAATGAAACACAGAAACTTCATCCGAATTTAATACAAAAGGCACAATGCTGACTTAAAAACAAGAGGACTGACACTCTCACTTTCTATGATTTGAACCTCTCCTAGGAGTCCAGTCTTGAATTCCGATGCCTCACTTCAGGTTTACTGTATCCCATGGACCTTCTTATTGACGATGAAACACAGAAATTGCATCCGAACTTAATACAAAAGGCACAATGCCGACTTAAGTACAAGAGGACTGACACTCTCACTTTCTATGATTTGAACCTCTCCTGTTAGTCCAGTTTAGATTCCGATGCTTCACTTCAGGTTTACTGTATCCCTTGGACCTTCTTATTGACGATGAAACACAGATATTGCATCAGATTTTAATACAAAAGGCACATGGCCGTCTTAAGTACAAGAGGGTTGACACTCTAACTTTCTATGCTTGGAACCACTCCTGTGAGTCCAGTTGTAGATTCCGATGCTTCACTTGAGGTCTACTGTATACCTTGGACCTTCTTAATGTCGATGAAACACAGAAATTGCATCCGAATTTAATTCAAAAGGCACAATGCCGACTTAAGTACAAGAGGACTCACACTCTCACTTTCTATGATTTGAACCCCTCCTGTGTGTCCAGTTTTAGATTCCGATGCTTCACTTCAGGTTCACTGTATCCCTTGGACCATCTTATTGACGATGAAACACAGAAATTGCATCCGAATTTAATACAAAAGGCACAATGCCGACTTAAGTACAAGAGGACTGACACTCTAACTTTCAATGATTGGAACCTCTTATGTGAGGCCAGTTTTAGATTACGATGCTTTACTTCTAGTTTACTGTATACCTTGGACCTTCTTATTGACAATGAAAAACAGAAATTGCATCCGAATGTAATACAAAAGGCACAATGCCGACGTAAGTACAAGAGGACTGACACTCTCACTTTCTATGATTTGAACCCCTCCTGTAAGTCCAGTTTTAGTTTCCGATGCTTCACTTCAGGTTTAGTGTATCCCGTGGACCGTCTTATTGACGATGAAACACACAAAGAGCATCCGACTTTAATACAAAAGGCACAATGCCGAATTAAGTAAAAGACGAATGACACTCTCACTTTCTTTCATTTGAACCTCTCCTGTGAGTCCAGTTTTAGATTCCGATGCTTTACTTCAGGTTTACTGTATACCTTGGACCTTCTTATTGACAATGAAACACAGAAATTGCATCCGAATTTAATACAAATGGCACAATGCCGACTTAAGTACAAGAGGACTGACACTCTCATTTTCTATGATTTGAACCTCTCCTATGAGTCCAGTTTTAGATTCCGATGCTTCACTTCAGGTTTACTGTATCCCTTGGACCTTCTTATTGACGATGAAACACAGAAATTGCAACCGAATTTAATACAAAAGGCACAATGCTGACTTAAGTATAAGAGGACTGACGCTCTCACTTTCCATCTTTTGAACCTCTCCTGTGAGTCCAGTTTTAGATTCCGATTCTTCACTACAGGTTTACAGTATCCCCTGGACCTACTTATTGACGATGAAACACAGAAATGGCATCCGAATTTAATACAGAAGGCACAATGCCGACTTAAGTACAAGAGGTCTGACACTCTAACTTTCTATGATTGGAACCTCTCCTGTGACTCCAGATTTAGATTACGATGCTTCACTTCAGGTTTACTGTATACCCTGGGCCTTCTTATTGACGATGAAACACAGAAATTGCATCCGAATTTAATACAAAAGGCACAATGCTGACTTAAGTACAAGAGGACTGCCACTCTCACTTTCTATGATTTGAACCTCTCCTGTGAGTCCAGTCTTGAATTCCGATGCTTCACTTCAGGTTTACTGTATCCCATAGACCTTCTTATTGACGATGAAACATAGAAATTGCATCCGAATTTAATACAAAAGGCACAATGCCGACGTAAGTACAAGAGGACTGACACTCTCACTTTCTATGATTTGAACCTCTCCAGTAAGTCCAGTTTTAGTTTCCGATTCTTCACTTCAGGTTTACTGTATCCCGTGGACCTTCTTATTGACGGTGAAACACACAAATAGCATCCGACTTTAATACAAAAGCCACAATGGCGACTTAAGTACAAGACGAATGACACTCTCACTTTCTTTGATTTGAACCTCTCCTGTGAGTACAGTTTTAGATTCCGATGATTCACTTCAGGTTTACTGTATCCCATGGACCTTCTTATTGACGATGAAACATAGAAATTGAATCCGGATTTAATACAAAAGGCACAATGCTGACTTAAGTTCAAGGGGACTGACACTCTATTTTTCTATGATTGGAACCTCTCCTGTGAGTCCAGTTTTAGATTACGATGCTTCACTTCAGGTTTACTGTATACCTTGGCCCTTCTTATTGACGATGAAACACAGAAATTGCATCCGAATTTAATACAAAATGCACAATGCCGACATAAGTACAAGAGGACTGACACTCTCACTTTCTATGATTTGAAATTTTCCTGTGAGTCCAGTTTTAGATTCCGATGCTTCACTTCAGGTTTACTGTATCCCTTGGACCTTCTTATTGACGATGAAACACAGAAATTGCAACCGAATTTAATACAAAAGGCACAATGCTGACTTAAGTATAAGAGGACTGACACTCTCATTTTCCATCATTTGAACCTCTCCTGTGAGTCCAGTTTTAGATTCCGATGCTTCACTTCAGGTTTACAGTATCCCCTGCACCTTCTTATTGACGATGAAACACAGAAATTGCATCCGAATTTAATACAGTAGGCACAATGCCGACTTAAGTACAAGAGGTCTGACACTCTAACTTTCTATGATTGGAACCTCTCCTGTAAGTCCAGATTTAGATTACGATGCTTCACTTCAGGTTTACTGTATACCTTGGGCCTTCTTATTGACGATGAAACACAGAAATTGCATCCGAATATAATACCAAAGGCACAATGCTGACGTAAGTACAAGAGGATTGACACTCTCACTTTCTATGATTTGAACCTCTCCTGTGAGTCCAGTCTTGAATTCCAATGCTTCACTTCAGGTTTGCTGTATCCCATGGACCTTCTAATTGACGAAGAAACACAGAAATTACATCCGAATTTAATACAGAAGGCACAAGGCCGACTTAAGTACAAGAGGGTTGACACTCTAACTTTCTATGATTGGAACCTCTCCTGTGAGACCAGTCTTCGATTACGATGCTTCACTTCAGGTTGACTGTATACATTGGCCCTTCTTATTGACGATGAAACACAGAAATTGCATCCGAATTTAATACAAAAGGCACAATGCCGACCTAAGTAAAAGTGGACTGACACTCTCACTTTCTATGATTTGAACCTCTCCTGTGAGTCCAGTTTTAGATTCCGATGCTTCACTTCAGGTTTACTGTATCCCTCGGACCTTCTTATTGACGATGAAACACAGAAATTGCAATCGAATTTAATACAAAAGGCACAATGTCGACTTAAGTACAAGAGGACTGACTCTCTAACTTTCTGTAATTTGAACCTCTCTTGTGAGGCCAGTTTTAGATTACGATGCTATACTTCAGGTTTACTGTATACCTTGGAACTTCTTATTGACAATGAAACACAGAAATTGCATCCGAACTTAATACAAAAGGCACAATGCCGACGTAAGTACTAGAGGACTGACACTCTCACTTTCTATGATTAAACCTCTCCTGTAAGTCCAGTTTTAGTTTCCGATGCTTCACTTCAGGTTTACTGTATCCCGTGGACCTTCTAATTGACGATGAAACACACAAATAGCATCCGACTTTAATACAAAAGGCACAATGCCGAATTAAGTAAAAGACGAATGACACTCTCACTTTCTTTGATTTGAACCTCTCCTGTGAGTCCAGTTTTAGATTCCGATGCTTTACTTCAGGTTTACTGTATACCTTGGACCTTCTTATTGACAATGAAACACAGAAATTGCATCCGAATGTAATACAAAAGGCACAATGCCGACGTAAGTACAAGAGGACTGACACTCTCACTTTCTATGATTTGAACCCCTCCTGTAAGTCCAGTTTTAGTTTCCGATGCTTCACTTCAGGTTTAGTGTATCCCGTGGACCTTCTTATTGACGATGAAACACACAAATAGCATCCGACTTTAATACAAAAGGCACAATGCCGAATTAAGTAAAAGACGAATGACACTCTCACTTTCCTTGGTTTGAACCTCTCCTGTGAGTCCAGTTTTAGATTCCGATGCTTTACTTCAGGTTTACTGTATACCTTGGACCTTCTTATTGACAATGAAACACAGAAATTGCATCCGAATTTAATACAAATGGCACAATGCCGACGTAAGTACAAGAGGACTGACACTCTCATTTTCTATGATTTGAACCTCTCCTATGAGTCCAGTTTTAGATTCCGATGCTTCACTTCAGGTTTACTGTATCCCTTGGACCTTCTTATTGACGATGAAACACAGAAATTGCAACCGAATTTAATACAAAAGGCACAATGCTGACTCAAGTATAAGAGGACTGACGCTCTCACTTTCCATCTTTTGAACCTCTCCTGTGAGTCCAGTTTTAGATTCCGATTCTTCACTACAGGTTTACAGTATCCCCTGGACCTACTTATTGACGATGAAACACAGAAATGGCATCCGAATTTAATACAGAAGGCACAATGCCGACTTAAGTACAAGAGGTCTGACACTCTAACTTTCTATGATTGGAACCTCTCCTGTGACTCCAGATTTAGATTACGATGCTTCACTTCAGGTTTACTGTATACCCTGGGCCTTCTTATTGACGATGAAACACAGAAATTGCATCCGAATTTAATACAAAAGGCACAATGCTGACTTAAGTACAAGAGGACTGCCACCCTCACTTTCTATGATTTGAACCTCTCCTGTGAGTCCAGTCTTGAATTCCGATGCTTCACTTCAGGTTTACTGTATCCCATAGACCTTCTTATTGACGATGAAACATAGAAATTGCATCCGAATTTAATACAAAAGGCACAATGCCGACGTAAGTACAAGAGGACTGACACTCTCACTTTCTATGATTTGAACCTCTCCTGTAAGTCCAGTTTTAGTTTCCGATTCTTCACTTCAGGTTTACTGTATCCCGTGGACCTTCTTATTGACGGTGAAACACACAAATAGCATCCGACTTTAATACAAAAGCCACAATGGCGACTTAAGTACAAGACGAATGACACTCTCACTTTCTTTGATTTGAACCTCTCCTGTGAGTACAGTTTTAGATTCCGATGATTCACTTCAGGTTTACTGTATCCCATGGACCTTCTTATTGACGATGAAACATAGAAATTGCATCCGGATTTAATACAAAAGGCACAATGCTGACTTAAGTACAAGGGGACTGACACTCTATTTTTCTATGATTGGAACCTCTCCTGTGAGTCCAGTTTTAGATTACGATGCTTCACTTCAGGTTTACTGTATACCTTGGCCCTTCTTATTGACGATGAAACACAGAAATTGCATCCGAATTTAATACAAAATGCACAATGCCGACATAAGTACAAGAGGACTGACACTCTCACTTTCTATGATTTGAAATTCTCCTGTGAGTCCAGTTTTAGATTCCGATGCTTCACTTCAGGTTTACTGTATCCCTTGGACCTTCTTATTGACGATGAAACACAGAAATTGCAACCGAATTTAATACAAAAGGCACAATGCTGACTTAAGTATAAGAGGACTGACACTCTCATTTTCCATCATTTGAACCTCTCCTGTGAGTCCAGTTTTAGATTCCGATGCTTCACTTCAGGTTTACAGTATCCCCTGGACCTTCTTATTGACGATGAAACACAGAAATTGCATCCGAATTTAATACAGTAGGCACAATGCCGACTTAAGTACAAGAGGTCTGACACTCTAACTTTCTATGATTGGAACCTCTCCTGTAAGTCCAGATTTAGATTACGATGCTTCACTTCAGGTTTACTGTATACCTTGGGCCTTCTTATTGACGATGAAACACAGAAATTGCATCCGAATATAATACCAAAGGCACAATGCTGACGTAAGTACAAGAGGATTGACACTCTCACTTTCTATGATTTGAACCTCTCCTGTGAGTCCAGTCTTGAATTCCGATGCTTCACTTCAGGTTTGCTGTATCCCATGGACCTTCTAATTGACGAAGAAACACAGAAATTACATCCGAATTTAATACAGAAGGCACAAGGCCGACTTAAGTACAAGAGGGTTGACACTCTAACTTTCTATGATTGGAACCTCTCCTGTGAGACCAGTCTTCGATTACGATGCTTCACTTCAGGTTGACTGTATACATTGGCCCTTCTTATTGACGATGAAACACAGAAATTGCATCCGAATTTAATACAAAAGGCACAATGCCGACCTAAGTAAAAGTGGACTGACACTCTCACTTTCTATGATTTGAACCTCTCCTGTGAGTCCAGTTTTAGATTCCGATGCTTCACTTCAGGTTTACTGTATCCCTCGGACCTTCTTATTGACGATGAAACACAGAAATTGCAATCGAATTTAATACAAAAGGCACAATGTCGACTTAAGTACAAGAGGACTGACTCTCTAACTTTCTATGATTTGAACCTCTCTTGTGAGGCCAGTTTTAGATTACGATGCTATACTTCACGTTTACTGTATACCTTGGAACTTCTTATTGACAATGAAACACAGAAATTGCATCCGAACTTAATACAAAAGGCACAATGCCGACGTAAGTACTAGAGGACTGACACTCTCACTTTCTATGATTAAACCTCTCCTGTAAGTCCAGTTTTAGTTTCCGATGCTTCACTTCAGGTTTACTGTATCCCGTGGACCTTCTAATTGACGATGAAACACACAAATAGCATCCGAATTTAATACAAAAGGCACAATGCCCACTTAAGTACAAGACGAATGACACTCTCACTTTCTTTGATTTGAAACTCTCCTGTGAGTCCAGTATTAGATTCAGATGCTTCACTTCAGGTTTACTGTATCCCATGGACCTTCTTATTGACGATGAGACATAGAAATTGCATCCGAATTTAATACAAAAGGCACAATGCCGACTTAAGTACAAGAGGACTGACACTCTATTTTTCTATGATTGGAACCTCTCCTGTGAGTCCAGTTTTAGATTACGATGCTTCACTTCAGGTTTACTGTATACCTTGGCCCTTCCTATTGACGATGAAACACAGAAATTGCATCCGAATTTAATACAAAATGCACAATGCCGACATAAGTACAAGAGGACTGACACTCTCACTTTCTATGATTTGAACCTCTCCTGTGAGTCCAGTTTTAGATTCCGATGCTTCACTTCAGGTTTACTGTATCCCTTGGACCTTCTTATTGACGACGAAACACAGAAATTGCAATCGAATTTAATACAAAAGGCACAATGTCGACTTAAGTACAAGAGGACTGACTCTCTAACTTTCTATGATTTGAACCTCTCTTGTGAGGCCAGTTTTAGATTACGATGCATTACTTCAGGTTTACTGTATACCTTGGACCTTCTAATTGACAATGGAACACAGAAATTTCATCCGAACTTAATACAAAAGGCACAATGCCGACGTAAGTACTAGAGGACTGACACTCTCACTTTCTATGATTAAACCTCTCCTGTAAGTCCAGTTTTAGTTTCCGATGCTTCACTTCAGGTTTACTGTATCCCGTGGACCTTCTTATTGACGATGAAACAAAAAATAGCATCCGAATTTAATACAAAAGGCACAATGCCCACTTAAGTACAAGGCGAATGACACTCTCAATTTCTTTGATTTGAACCTCTCCTGTGAGTCCAGTTTTAGATTCAGATGCTTCATTTCAGGTTTACTGTATCCCTTGGACCTTCTTATTGACGATGAAACATAGAAATTGCATCCGAATTTAATACAAAAGGCACAATGCCGACTTAAGTACAAGAGGAATGACACTCTATTTTTCTATGATTGGAACCTCTCCTGTGAGTCCAGTTTTAGGTTACGATGCTTCACTTCAGGTTTACTGTATACCTTGGCCCTTGTTATTGACGATGAAACACAGAAATTGCATCCGAATTTAATACAAAATGCACAATGCCGACTTAAGTACAAGACGAATGACACTCTCACTTTCTATGATTGGAACCTCTCCTGTGAGTCCAGTCTTAGATTACGATGCTTCACTTCAGTTTGACTGTATACATTGGCCCTTCTTATTGACGATGAAACACAGAAATTGCATCCGAATTTAATACAAAAGGCACAATGCCGACCTAAGTACAAGTGGACTGACACTCTCACTTTCTATGATTTGAACCTCTCCTGTGAGTCCAGTTGTAGATTCCGATGCTTCACTTCAGGTTTACTGTATCCCTTGGACCTCCTTATTGACGATGAAACACAGAAATTGCAATCGAATTTAATACAAAAGGCACAGTGTCGACTTAAGTACAAGAGGACTGACTCTCTAACTTTCTATGATTTGAACCTCTCCTGTGAGTCCAGTTTTGGATTCTGATGCTTCACTTCAGGTTTACTGTATCCCTTGGACCGGCTTATTGACGAAGAAACAAAGAAATTGCAACCGAAATTAATATAAAAGGCACAATGCAAACTTAAGTGCAGGAGGACTGACACTCTCACTTTCTATCATTTGAACCTCTTCTGTGAGTCCAGTTCTAGATTCCGATGCTTCACTTTAGGTTTACTGTATCCCTTGGACCTTCTTATTGACGATTAAACATAGAAATTGCATCCGATCTTATTACAAAAGGCACAATGCCGACTTAAGTACAAGAGGACTGACACTCTATCTTTCCATGATTGGAACCTCTCCTGTGAGTCCAGTTTTAGATTACGATGCTTCACTTCAGGATTACTGAATCCCTCGGACCTTCCTATTGACGATGAAACAGAGAAATTTCATCCGAATTTAATACAATAGGCACAATGTAGACTTTTGTACAAGAGGACTGACACTCTCATTTTCTATGATTTGAACCTCTCCTGTGAGTCTAGTTTTAGATTCCGATGCTTCACTTCGGGTTTTCTGTAACCCTTGGACCTTCTTATTGACGATGAAACACAGAAATTGCATCCGAACTTAATACAAAAGGCAGAATGCCGACTTAAGTAAAAGAGGACTGACACTCTCACTTTCTATGATTGGAAACAATCCTGTGAGTCCAGTTCTCGATTCCTATGCTTCACTTCAGGTTTACTGTATCCCTTGCACCTTCTTATTGACGATGAAACACAGAAATTGCATCCGAATTTAATAAAAAGGCACAATGACGACTTAAGTACAAGAGGATTGACATTCTAACTTTCTATGATTTGAACCTCTCCTGTGGGTCCAGTTTTAGATTCCGATGCTTCAATTGAGGTTTACTGTATACCTTGGACTTTCTTATTGACGATGAAACACAGAAATTGCATCCGAAATTAATACAAAAGGCACAATGCCGACTTAAGTACAAGAGGACACACAGACTCACTTCCTATGTTTGAACCTATCCAGCAAGTCCAGATTTAGATTCCGATGCGTCACTTCAGGTTTACTGTATCCCTTGGACCATCTTATTGACGATGAAACACAGAAATTGCATCCGAATTTAATACAAAAGGCACAACGCCGACTTAAGTACAAGAGGACTGACACTCTAACTTTCAATGATTGGAACCTCTCCTGTGAGGCCAGTTTTAGATTACGATGCTTTACTTCAGGTTTACTGTATACTTTGGACCTTCTTATTGACAATGAAACACAGAAATTGCATCCGAAATTAATACAAAAGGCACAATGCCGACGTAAGTACAAGAGGACTGACACTCTCACTTTCTATAATTTAAACCTCACCTGTAAGTCCAGTTTTAGTTTCCGATGCTTCACTTCAGGTTTACTGTATCCCGTGGACCTTCTTATTGACGATGAAACACACAAATAGCATCCGAATTTAATACAAAAGGCACAATGCCGACTTAAGTACACGACGAATGACACTCTCACTTTCTTTGATTTGAACCTCTCCTGTGAGTCCAGTTTTAGATTCCGATGCTTCACTTCAGGATTACTGTATCCCTTGGACCTTCTTATTGACGATGAAACAGAGAAATTGCATCCGAATTTAATACAAAAGCCACAATGCCGACTTAAGTACAAGAGGACTGACACTCTAACTTTCTATGATTTGAACCTCTCCTGTGAGTCCAGTTTTAGATTCCGATGCTTCACTTCAGGTTTACTGTATACCTTGGCCCTTCTTATTGTCGATGAAACACAGAAATTGCATCCGAATTTAATACAAAAGGCACAATACCGACTTAAGTACAAGAGGACTGACACTCTAACTTTCTATGATTTGAACCTCTCCTGTGAGTCCAGTTTTAGATTCCGATGCTTCACTTCAGGTTTACTGTATCCCTTGGACCTTCTTATTAACGATGAAGAACAGAAATTGCATCCGAATTTAATACAAAAGGCGCAATGCCGACTTAAGTACAAGAGGACTGACGCTCTCACTTTCTATGATTTGAACCTCTCCTGTGCCTCCAGTTTTACATTCTGATGCATCACTTCAGGTTTACTGTATCCCTCGGACCTTCTTATTGACGATGAAACACAGAAATTGCAATCGAATTTAATACAAAAGGCACAATGTCGACTTAAGTACAAGAGGACTGACGCTCTCACTTTCCATCTTTTGAACCTCTCCTGTGAGTCCAGTTTTAGATTCCGATTCTTCACTACAGGTTTACAGTATCCCCTGGACCTACTTATTGACGATGAAACACAGAAATGGCATCCGAATTTAATACAGAAGGCACAATGCCGACTTAAGTACAAGAGGTCTGACACTCTAACTTTCTATGATTGGAACCTCTCCTGTGACTCCAGATTTAGATTACGATGCTTCACTTCAGGTTTACTGTATACCCTGGGCCTTCTTATTGACGATGAAACACAGAAATTGCATCCGAATTTAATACAAAAGGCACAATGCTGACTTAAGTACAAGAGGACTGCCACTCTCACTTTCTATGATTTGAACCTCTCCTGTGAGTCCAGTCTTGAATTCCGATGCTTCACTTCAGGTTTACTGTATCCCATAGACCTTCTTATTGACGATAAAACATAGAAATTGCATCCGAATTTAATACAAAAGGAACAATGCCGACGTAAGTACAAGAGGACTGACACTCTCACTTTCTATGATTTGAACCTCTCCTGTAAGTCCAGTTTTAGTTTCCGATTCTTCACTTCAGGTTTACTGTATCCCGTGGACCTTCTTATTGACGGTGAAACACACAAATAGCATCCGACTTTAATACAAAAGCCACAATGGCGACTTAAGTACAAGACGAATGACACTCTCACTTTCTTTGATTTGAACCTCTCCTGTGAGTACAGTTTTAGATTCCGATGATTCACTTCAGGTTTACTGTATCCCATGGACCTTCTTATTGACATTGAAACATAGAAATTGCATCCGAATTTAATACAAAAGGCACAATGCTGACTTAAGTACAAGGGGACTGACACTCTATTTTTCTATGATTGGAACCTCTCCTGTGAGTCCAGTTTTAGATTACGATGCTTCACTTCAGGTTTACTGTATACCTTGGCCCTTCTTATTGACGATGAAACACAGAAATTGCATCCGAATTTAATACAAAATGCACAATGCCGACATAAGTACAAGAGGACTGACACTCTCACTTTCTATGATTTGAAATTCTCCTGTGAGTCCAGTTTTAGATTCCGATGCTTCACTTCAGGTTTACTGTATCCCTTGGACCTTCTTATTGACGATGAAACACAGAAATTGCAACCGAATTTAATACAAAAGGCACAATGCTGACTTAAGTATAAGAGGACTGACACTCTCATTTTCCATCATTTGAACCTCTCCTGTGAGTCCAGTTTTAGATTCCGATGCTTCACTTCAGGTTTACAGTATCCCCTGGACCTTCTTATTGACGATGAAACACAGAAATTGCATCCGAATTTAATACAGTAGGCACAATGCCGACTTAAGTACAAGAGGTCTGACACTCTAACTTTCTATGATTGGAACCTCTCCTGTAAGTCCAGATTTAGATTACGATGCTTCACTTCAGGTTTACTGTATACCTTGGGCCTTCTTATTGACGATGAAACACAGAAATTGCATCCGAATATAATACCAAAGGCACAATGCTGACGTAAGTACAAGAGGATTGACACTCTCACTTTCTATGATTTGAACCTCTCCTGTGAGTCCAGTCTTGAATTCCGATGCTTCACTTCAGGTTTGCTGTATCCCATGGACCTTCTAATTGACGAAGAAACACAGAAATTACATCCGAATTTAATACAGAAGGCACAAGGCCGACTTAAGTACAAGAGGGTTGACACTCTAACTTTCTATGATTGGAACCTCTCCTGTGAGACCAGTCTTCGATTACGATGCTTCACTTCAGGTTGACTGTATACATTGGCCCTTCTTATTGACGATGAAACACAGAAATTGCATCCGAATTTAATACAAAAGGCACAATGCCGACCTAAGTAAAAGTGGACTGACACTCTCACTTTCTATGATTTGAACCTCTCCTGTGAGTCCAGTTTTAGATTCCGATGCTTCACTTCAGGTTTACTGTATCCCTCGGACCTTCTTATTGACGATGAAACACAGAAATTGCAATCGAATTTAATACAAAAGGCACAATGTCGACTTAAGTACAAGAGGACTGACTCTCTAACTTTCTATGATTTGAACCTCTCTTGTGAGGCCAGTTTTAGATTACGATGCTATACTTCAGGTTTACTGTATACCTTGGAACTTCTTATTGACAATGAAACACAGAAATTGCATCCGAACTTAATACAAAAGGCACAATGCCGACGTAAGTACTAGAGGACTGACACTCTCACTTTCTATGATTAAACCTCTCCTGTAAGTCCAGTTTTAGTTTCCGATGCTTCACTTCAGGTTTACTGTATCCCGTGGACCTTCTAATTGACGATGAAACACACAAATAGCATCCGAATTTAATACAAAAGGCACAATGCCCACTTAAGTACAAGACGAAAGACACTCTCACTTTCTTTGATTTGAAACTCTCCTGTGAGTCCAGTTTTAGATTCAGATGCTTCACTTCAGGTTTACTGTATCCCATGGACCTTCTTATTGACGATGAAACATAGAAATTGCATCCGAATTTAATACAAAATGCACAATGCCGACTTAAGTACAAGAGGACTGACACTCTATTTTTCTATGATTGGAACCTCTCCTGTGAGTCCAGTTTTAGATTACGATGCTTCACTTCAGGTTTACTGTATACCTTGGCCCTTCCTATTGACGATGAAACACAGAAATTGCATCCGAATTTAATACAAAATGCACAATGCCGACATAAGTACAAGAGGACTGACACTCTCACTTTCTATGATTTGAACCTCTCCTGTGAGTCCAGTTTTAGATTCCGATGCTTCACTTCAGGTTTACTGTATCCCTTGGACCTTCTTATTGACGACGAAACACAGAAATTGCAATCGAATTTAATACAAAAGGCACAATGTCGACTTAAGTACAAGAGGACTGACTCTCTAACTTTCTATGATTTGAACCTCTCTTGTGAGGCCAGTTTTAGATTACGATGCATTACTTCAGGTTTACTGTATACCTTGGACCTTCTAATTGACAATGAAACACAGAAATTTCATCCGAACTTAATACAAAAGGCACAATGCCGACGTAAGTACTAGAGGACTGACACTCTCACTTTCTATGATTAAACCTCTCCTGTAAGTCCAGTTTTAGTTTCCGATGCTTCACTTCAGGTTTACTGTATCCCGTGGACCTTCTTATTGACGATGAAACAAAAAATAGCATCCGAATTTAATACAAAAGGCACAATGCCCACTTAAGTACAAGGCGAATGACACTCTCAATTTCTTTGATTTGAACCTCTCCTGTGAGTCCAGTTTTAGATTCAGATGCTTCATTTCAGGTTTACTGTATCCCTTGGACCTTCTTATTGACGATGAAACATAGAAATTGCATCCGAATTTAATACAAAAGGCACAATGCCGACTTAAGTACAAGAGGAATGACACTCTATTTTTCTATGATTGGAACCTCTCCTGTGAGTCCAGTTTTAGGTTACGATGCTTCACTTCAGGTTTACTGTATACCTTGGCCCTTGTTATTGACGATGAAACACAGAAATTGCATCCGAATTTAATACAAAATGCACAATGCCGACTTAAGTACAAGACGAATGACACTCTCACTTTCTATGATTGGAACCTCTCCTGTGAGTCCAGTCTTAGATTACGATGCTTCACTTCAGTTTGACTGTATACATTGGCCCTTCTTATTGACGATGAAACACAGAAATTGCATCCGAATTTAATACAAAAGGCACAATGCCGACCTAAGTACAAGTGGACTGACACTCTCACTTTCTATGATTTGAAGCTCTCCTGTGAGTCCAGTTGTAGATTCCGATGCTTCACTTCAGGTTTACTGTATCCCTTGGACCTCCTTATTGACGATGAAACACAGAAATTGCAATCGAATTTAATACAAAAGGCACAGTGTCGACTTAAGTACAAGAGGACTGACTCTCTAACTTTCTATGATTTGAACCTCTCCTGTGAGTCCAGTTTTGGATTCTGATGCTTCACTTCAGGTTTACTGTATCCCTTGGACCGGCTTATTGACGAAGAAACAAAGAAATTGCAACCGAAATTAATATAAAAGGCACAATGCAAACTTAAGTGCAGGAGGACTGACACTCTCACTTTCTATCATTTGAACCTCTTCTGTGAGTCCAGTTCTAGATTCCGATGCTTCACTTTAGGTTTACTGTATCCCTTGGACCTTCTTATTGACGATGAAACATAGAAATTGCATCCGATCTTATTACAAAAGGCACAATGCCGACTTAAGTACAAGAGGACTGACACTCTATCTTTCCATGATTGGAACCTCTCCTGTGAGTCCAGTTTTAGATTACGATGCTTCACTTCAGGTTTACTGTAACCCATGGACCTTCTTATTGACGATGAAACACAGAAATTGCATCCGAATTTAATACAAAAGCACAATACCGACTTAAGTACAAGAGGACTGACACTCTAACTTTCTATGATTTGAACCTCTCCTGTGAGTCCAGTTTTAGATTCCGATGCTTCACTTCAGGATTACTGAATCCCTCGGACCTTCCTATTGACGATGAAACAGAGAAATTTCATCCGAATTTAATACAATAGGCACAATGTAGACTTTTGTACAAGAGGACTGACACTCTAATTTTCTATGATTTGAACCTCTCCTGTGAGTCTAGTTTTAGATTCCGATGCTTCACTTCGGGTTTTCTGTAACCCTTGGACCTTCTTATTGACGATGAAACACAGAAATTGCATCCGAACTTAATACAAAAGGCAGAATGCCGACTTAAGTAAAAGAGGACTGACACTCTCACTTTCTATGATTGGAAACAATCCTGTGAGTCCAGTTCTCGATTCCTATGCTTCACTTCAGGTTTACTGTATCCCTTGCACCTTCTTATTGACGATGAAACACAGAAATTGCATCCGAATTTAATAAAAAGGCACAATGACGACTTAAGTACAAGAGGATTGACATTCTAACTTTCTATGATTTGAACCTCTCCTGTGGGTCCAGTTTTAGATTCCGATGCTTCAATTGAGGTTTACTGTATACCTTGGACTTTCTTATTGACAATGAAACACAGAAATTGCATCCGAAATTAATACAAAAGGCACAATGCCGACTTAAGTACAAGAGGACACACAGACTCACTTCCTATGTTTGAACCTATCCAGCAAGTCCAGATTTAGATTCCGATGCGTCACTTCAGGTTTACTGTATCCCTTGGACCATCTTATTGACGATAAAACACAGAAATTGCATCCGAATTTAATACAAAAGGCACAACGCCGACTTAAGTACAAGAGGACTGACACTCTAACTTTCAATGATTGGAACCTCTCCTGTGAGGCCACTTTTAGATTACGATGCTTTACTTCAGGTTTACTGTATACTTTGGACCTTCTTATTGACAATGAAACACAGAAATTGCATCCGAAATTAATACAAAAGGCACAATGCCGACGTAAGTACAAGAGGACTGACACTCTCACTTTCTATAATTTAAACCTCACCTGTAAGTCCAGTTTTAGTTTCCGATGCTTCACTTCAGGTTTACTGTATCCCGTGGACCTTCTTATTGACGATGAAACACACAAATAGCATCCGAATTTAATACAAAAGGCACAATGCCGACTTAAGTACACGACGAATGACACTCTCACTTTCTTTGATTTGAACCTCTCCTGTGAGTCCAGTTTTAGATTCCGATGCTTCACTTCAGGATTACTGTATCCCTTGGACCTTCTTATTGACGATGAAACAGAGAAATTGCATCCGAATTTAATACAAAAGGCACAATGCCGACTTAAGTACAAGAGGACTGACACTCTAACTTTCTATGATTTGAACCTCTCCTGTGAGTCCAGTTTTAGATTCCGATGCTTCACTTCAGGTTTACTGTATACCTTGGCCCTTCTTATTGTCGATGAAACACAGAAATTGCATCCGAATTTAATACAAAAGGCACAATACCGACTTAAGTACAAGAGGACTGACACTCTAACTTTCTATGATTTGAACCTCTCCTGTGAGTCCAGTTTTAGATTCCGATGCTTCACTTCAGGTTTACTGTATCCCTTGGACCTTCTTATTGACGATGAAACACAGAAATTGCAACCGAATTTAATACAAAAGGCACAATGCTGACTTAAGTATAAGAGGACTGACGCTCTCACTTTCCATCTTTTGAACCTCTCCTGTGAGTCCAGTTTTAGATTCCGATTCTTCACTACAGGTTTACAGTATCCCCTGGACCTACTTATTGACGATGAAACACAGAAATGGCATCCGAATTTAATACAGAAGGCACAATGCCGACTTAAGTACAAGAGGTCTGACACTCTAACTTTCTATGATTGGAACCTCTCCTGTGACTCCAGATTTAGATTACGATGCTTCACTTCAGGTTTACTGTATACCCTGGGCCTTCTTATTGACGATGAAACACAGAAATTGCATCCGAATTTAATACAAAAGGCACAATGCTGACTTAAGTACAAGAGGACTGCCACTCTCACTTTCTATGATTTGAACCTCTCCTGTGAGTCCAGTCTTGAATTCCGATGCTTCACTTCAGGATTACTGTATCCCATAGACCTTCTTATTGACGATGAAACATAGAAATTGCATCCGAATTTAATACAAAAGGCACAATGCCGACGTAAGTACAAGAGGACTGACACTCTCACTTTCTATGATTTGAACCTCTCCTGTAAGTCCAGTTTTAGTTTCCGATTCTTCACTTCAGGTTTACTGTATCCCGTGGACCTTCTTATTGACGGTGAAACACACAAATAGCATCCGACTTTAATACAAAAGCAACAATGGCGACTTAAGTACAAGACGAATGACACTCTCACTTTCTTTGATTTGAACCTCTCCTGTGAGTACAGTTTTAGATTCCGATGATTCACTTCAGGTTTACTGTATCCCATGGACCTTCTTATTGACGATGAAACATAGAAATTGCATCCGAATTTAATACAAAAGGCACAATGCTGACTTAAGTACAAGGGGACTGACACTCTATTGTTCTATGATTGGAACCTCTCCTGTGAGTCCAGTTTTAGATTACGATGCTTCACTTCAGGTTTACTGTATACCTTGGCCCTTCTTATTGACGATGAAACACAGAAATTGCATCCGAATTTAATACAAAATGCACAATGCCGACATAAGTACAAGAGGACTGACACTCTCACTTTCTATGATTTGAAATTCTCCTGTGAGTCCAGTTTTAGATTCCGATGCTTCACTTCAGGTTTACTGTATCCCTTGGACCTTCTTATTGACGATGAAACACAGAAATTGCAACCGAATTTAATACAAAAGGCACAATGCTGACTTAAGTATAAGAGGACTGACACTCTCATTTTCCATCATTTGAACCTCTCCTGTGAGTCCAGTTTTAGATTCCGATGCTTCACTTCAGGTTTACAGTATCCGCTGGACCTTCTTATTGACGATGAAACACAGAAATTGCATCCGAATTTAATACAGTAGGCACAATGCCGACTTAAGTACAAGAGGTCTGACACTCTAACTTTCTATGATTGGAACCTCTCCTGTAAGTCCAGATTTAGATTACGATGCTTCACTTCAGGTTTACTGTATACCTTGGGCCTTCTTATTGACGATGAAACACAGAAATTGCATCCGAATATAATACCAAAGGCACAATGCTGACGTAAGTACAAGAGGATTGACACTCTCACTTTCTATGATTTGAACCTCTCCTGTGAGTCCAGTCTTGAATTCCGATGCTTCACTTCAGGTTTGCTGTATCCCATGGACCTTCTAATTGACGAAGAAACACAGAAATTACATCCGAATTTAATACAGAAGGCACAAGGCCGACTTAAGTACAAGAGGGTTGACACTCTAACTTTCTATGATTGGAACCTCTCCTGTGAGACCAGTCTTCGATTACGATGCTTCACTTCAGGTTGACTGTATACATTGGCCCTTCTTATTGACGATGAAACACAGAAATTGCATCCGAATTTAATACAAAAGGCACAATGCCAACCTAAGTAAAAGTGGACTGACACTCTCACTTTCTATGATTTGAACCTCTCCTGTGAGTCCAGTTTTAGATTCTGATGCTTCACTTCAGGTTTACTGTATCCCTCGGACCTTCTTATTGACGATGAAACACAGAAATTGCAATCGAATTTAATACAAAAGGCACAATGTCGACTTAAGTACAAGAGGACTGACTCTCTAACTTTCTATGATTTGAACCTCTCTTGTGAGGCCAGTTTTAGATTACGATGCTATACTTCAGGTTTACTGTATACCTTGGACCTTCTTATTGACAATGAAACACAGAAATTGCATCCGAACTTAACACAAAAGGCACAATGCCGACGTAAGTACTAGAATACTGACACTCTCACTTTCTATGATTGAACCTCTCCTGTAAGTCCAGTTTTAGTTTCCGATGCTTCACTTCAGGTTTACTGTATCCCGTGGACCTTCTAATTGACGATGAAACACACAAATAGCATCCGAATTTAATACAAAAGGCACAATGCCCACTTAAGTACAAGACGAATGACACTCTCACTTTCTTTGATTCGAAACTCTCCTGTGAGTCCAGTTTTAGATTCAGATGCTTCACTTCAGGTTTACTGTATCCCATGGACCTTCTTATTGACGATGAAACATAGAAATTGCATCCGAATTTAATACAAAAGGCACAATGCCGACTTAAGTACAAGAGGACTGACACTCTCACTTTCTATGATTTGAACCTCTCCTGTGAGTCCAGTTTTAGATTCCGATGCTTCACTTCAGGTTTACTGTATCCCTTGGACCTTCTTATTGACGATGAAACACAGAAATTGCAATCGAATGTAATACAAAAGGCACAATGTCGACTTAAGTACAAGAGGACTGACTCTCTAACTTTCTATGATTTGAACCTCTCTTGTGAAGCCAGTTTTAGATTACGATGCATTACTTCAGGTTTACTGTATACCTTGGACCTTCTAATTCACAATGAAACACAGAAATTTCATCCGAACTTAATACAAAAGGCACAATGCCGACGTAAGTACTAGAGGACTGACACTCTCACTTTCTATGATTAAACCTCTCCTGTAAGTCCAGTTTTAGTTTCCGATGCTTCACTTCAGGTTTACTGTATCCCGTGGACCTTCTTATTGACGATGAAACAAAAAATAGCATCCGAATTTAATACAAAAGGCACAATGCCCACTTAAGTACAAGGCGAATGACACTCTCAATTTCTTTGATTTGAACCTCTCCTGTGAGTCCAGTCTTGAATTCCGATGCTTCACTTCAGGATTACTGTATCCCATAGACCTTCTTATTGACGATGAAACATAGAAATTGCATCCGAATTTAATACAAAAGGCACAATGCCGACGTAAGTACAAGAGGACTGACACTCTCACTTTCTATGATTTGAACCTCTCCTGTAAGTCCAGTTTTAGTTTCCGATTCTTCACTTCAGGTTTACTGTATCCCGTGGACCTTCTTATTGACGGTGAAACACACAAATAGCATCCGACTTTAATACAAAAGCAACAATGGCGACTTAAGTACAAGACGAATGACACTCTCACTTTCTTTGATTTGAACCTCTCCTGTGAGTACAGTTTTAGATTCCGATGATTCACTTCAGGTTTACTGTATCCCATGGACCTTCTTATTGACGATGAAACATAGAAATTGCATCCGAATTTAATACAAAAGGCACAATGCTGACTTAAGTACAAGGGGACTGACACTCTATTGTTCTATGATTGGAACCTCTCCTGTGAGTCCAGTTTTAGATTACGATGCTTCACTTCAGGTTTACTGTATACCTTGGCCCTTCTTATTGACGATGAAACACAGAAATTGCATCCGAATTTAATACAAAATGCACAATGCCGACATAAGTACAAGAGGACTGACACTCTCACTTTCTATGATTTGAAATTCTCCTGTGAGTCCAGTTTTAGATTCCGATGCTTCACTTCAGGTTTACTGTATCCCTTGGACCTTCTTATTGACGATGAAACACAGAAATTGCAACCGAATTTAATACAAAAGGCACAATGCTGACTTAAGTATAAGAGGACTGACACTCTCATTTTCCATCATTTGAACCTCTCCTGTGAGTCCAGTTTTAGATTCCGATGCTTCACTTCAGGTTTACAGTATCCCCTGGACCTTCTTATTGACGATGAAACACAGAAATTGCATCCGAATTTAATACAGTAGGCACAATGCCGACTTAAGTACAAGAGGTCTGACACTCTAACTTTCTATGATTGGAACCTCTCCTGTAAGTCCAGATTTAGATTACGATGCTTCACTTCAGGTTTACTGTATACCTTGGGCCTTCTTATTGACGATGAAACACAGAAATTGCATCCGAATATAATACCAAAGGCACAATGCTGACGTAAGTACAAGAGGATTGACACTCTCACTTTCTATGATTTGAACCTCTCCTGTGAGTCCAGTCTTGAATTCCGATGCTTCACTTCAGGTTTGCTGTATCCCATGGACCTTCTAATTGACGAAGAAACACAGAAATTACATCCGAATTTAATACAGAAGGCACAAGGCCGACTTAAGTACAAGAGGGTTGACACTCTAACTTTCTATGATTGGAACCTCTCCTGTGAGACCAGTCTTCGATTACGATGCTTCACTTCAGGTTGACTGTATACATTGGCCCTTCTTATTGACGATGAAACACAGAAATTGCATCCGAATTTAATACAAAAGGCACAATGCCAACCTAAGTTAAAGTGGACTGACACTCTCACTTTCTATGATTTGAACCTCTCCTGTGAGTCCAGTTTTAGATTCCGATGCTTCACTTCAGGTTTACTGTATCCCTCGGACCTTCTTATTGACGATGAAACACAGAAATTGCAATCGAATTTAATACAAAAGGCACAATGTCGACTTAAGTACAAGAGGACTGACTCTCTAACTTTCTATGATTTGAACCTCTCTTGTGAGGCCAGTTTTAGATTACGATGCTATACTTCAGGTTTACTGTATACCTTGGACCTTCTTATTGACAATGAAACACAGAAATTGCATCCGAACTTAACACAAAAGGCACAATGCCGACGTAAGTACTAGAATACTGACACTCTCACTTTCTATGATTGAACCTCTCCTGTAAGTCCAGTTTTAGTTTCCGATGCTTCACTTCAGGTTTACTGTATCCCGTGGACCTTCTAATTGACGATGAAACACACAAATAGCATCCGAATTTAATACAAAAGGCACAATGCCCACTTAAGTACAAGACGAATGACACTCTCACTTTCTTTGATTTGAAACTCTCCTGTGAGTCCAGTTTTAGATTCAGATGCTTCACTTCAGGTTTACTGTATCCCATGGACCTTCTTATTGACGATGAAACATAGAAATTGCATCCGAATTTAATACAAAAGGCACAATGCCGACTTAAGTACAAGAGGACTGACACTCTCACTTTCTATGATTTGAACCTCTCCTGTGAGTCCAGTTTTAGATTCCGATGCTTCACTTCAGGTTTACTGTATCCCTTGGACCTTCTTATTGACGATGAAACACAGAAATTGCAATCGAATGTAATACAAAAGGCACAATGTCGACTTAAGTACAAGAGGACTGACTCTCTAACTTTCTATGATTTGAACCTCTCTTGTGAAGCCAGTTTTAGATTACGATGCATTACTTCAGGTTTACTGTATACCTTGGACCTTCTAATTGACAATGAAACACAGAAATTTCATCCGAACTTAATACAAAAGGCACAATGCCGACGTAAGTACTAGAGGACTGACACTCTCACTTTCTATGATTAAACCTCTCCTGTAAGTCCAGTTTTAGTTTCCGATGCTTCACTTCAGGTTTACTGTATCCCGTGGACCTTCTTATTGACGATGAAACAAAAAATAGCATCCGAATTTAATACAAAAGGCACAATGCCCACTTAAGTACAAGGCGAATGACACTCTCAATTTCTTTGATTTGAACCTCTCCTGTGAGTCCAGTTTTAGATTCAGATGCTTCATTTCAGGTTTACTGTATCCCTTTGACCTTCTTATTGACGATGAAACATAGAAATTGCATCCGAATTTAATACAAAAGGCACAATGCCGACTTAAGTACAAGAGGAATGACACTCTATTTTTCTATGATTGGAACCTCTCCTGTGAGTCCAGTTTTAGGTTACGATGCTTCACTTCAGGTTTACTGTATACCTTGGCCCTTGTTATTGACGATGAAACACAGAAATTGCATCCGAATTTAATACAAAATGCACAATGCCGACTTAAGTACAAGACGAATGACACTCTCACTTTCTATGATTGGAACCTCTCCTGTGAGTCCAGTCTTAGATTACGATGCTTCACTTCAGTTTGACTGTATACATTGGCCCTTCTTATTGACGATGAAACACAGAAATTGCATCCGAATTTAATACAAAAGGCACAATGCCGACCCAAGTACAAGTGGACTGACACTCTCACTTTCTATGATTTGAACCTCTCCTGTGAGTCCAGTTGTAGATTCCGATGCTTCACTTCAGGTTTACTGTATCCCTTGGACCTCCTTATTGACGATGAAACACAGGAATTGCAATCGAATTTAATACAAAAGGCACAGTGTCGACTTAAGTACAAGAGGACTGACTCTCTAACTTTCTATGATTTGAACCTCTCCTGTGAGTCCAGTTTTGGATTCTGATGCTTCACTTCAGGTTTACTGTATCCCTTGGACCGGCTTATTGACGAAGAAACAAAGAAATAGCAACCGAAATTAATATAAAAGGCACAATGCAAACTTAAGTGCAGGAGGACTGACACTCTCACTTTCTATCATTTGAACCTCTTCTGTGAGTCCAGTTCTAGATTCCGATGCTTCACTTTAGGTTTACTGTATCCCTTGGACCTTCTTATTGACGATGAAACATAGAAATTGCATCCGATCTTATTACAAAAGGCACAATGCCGACTTAAGTACAAGAGGACTGACACTCTATCTTTCCATGATTGGAACCTCTCCTGTGAGTCCAGTTTTAGATTACGATGCTTCACTTCAGGTTTACTGTAACCCATGGACCTTCTTATTGACGATGAAACACAGAAATTGCATCCGAATTTAATACAAAAGCACAATACCGACTTAAGTACAAGAGGACTGACACTCTAACTTTCTATGATTTGAACCTCTCCTGTGAGTCCAGTTTTAGATTCCGATGCTTCACTTCAGGATTACTGAATCCCTCGGACCTTCCTATTGACGATGAAACAGAGAAATTTCATCCGAATTTAATACAATAGGCACAATGTAGACTTTTGTACAAGAGGATTGACACTCTAATTTTCTATGATTTGAACCCCTCCTGTGAGTCTAGTTTTAGATTCCGATGCTTCACTTCGGGTTTTCTGTAACCCTTGGACCTTCTTATTGACGATGAAACACAGAAATTGCATCCGAACTTAATACAAAAGGCAGAATGCCGACTTAAGTAAAAGAGGACTGACACTCTCACTTTCTATGATTGGAAACAATCCTGTGAGTCCAGTTCTCGATTCCTATGCTTCACTTCAGGTTTACTGTATCCCTTGCACCTTCTTATTGACGATGAAACACAGAAATTGCATCCGAATTTAATAAAAAGGCACAATGACGACTTAAGTACAAGAGGATTGACATTCTAACTTTCTATGATTTGAACCTCTCCTGTGGGTCCAGTTTTAGATTCCGATGCTTCAATTGAGGTTTACTGTATACCTTGGACTTTCTTATTGACGATGAAACACAGAAATTGCATCCGAAAGTAATACAAAAGGCACAATGCCGACTTAAGTACAAGAGGACACACAGACTCACTTCCTATGTTTGAACCTATCCAGCAAGTCCAGATTTAGATTCCGATGCGTCACTTCAGGTTTACTGTATCCCTTGGACCATCTTATTGACGATGAAACACAGAAATTGCATCCGAATTTAATACAAAAGGCACAACGCCGACTTAAGTACAAGAGGACTGACACTCTAACTTTCAATGATTGGAACCTCTCCTGTGAGGCCAGTTTTAGATTACGATGCTTTACTTCAGGTTTACTGTATACCTTGAACCTTCTTATTGACGATGAAACACAGAAATAGCATCCGAATTTAATACAAAAGCCACAATGTCGACTTAAGTACAAGAGGACTGACTCTCTCACTTATTTTGATTTGAACCTCTCCCGTAAGTCCAGTTATAGATTCCTATGCTTCACTTCAGGTTTACTGTATCCCTTGCACCTTCTTATTGACGATGAAACACAGAAATTGCATCCGAATTTAATAAAAAGGCACAATGACGACTTAAGTACAAGAGGATTGACATTCTAACTTTCTATGATTTGAACCTCTCCTGTGGGTCCAGTTTTAGATTCCGATGCTTCAATTGAGGTTTACTGTATACCTTGGACCTTCTTATTGACAATGAAACACAGAAATTGCATCCGAAATTAATACAAAAGGCACAATGCCGACGTAAGTACAAGAGGACTGACACTCTCACTTTCTATAATTTAAACCTCACCTGTAAGTCCAGTTTTAGTTTCCGATGCTTCACTTCAGGTTTACTGTATCCCGTGGACCTTCTTATTGACGATGAAACACACAAATAGCATCCGAATTTAATACAAAAGGCACAATGCCGACTTAAGTACACGACGAATGACACTCTCACTTTCTTTGATTTGAACCTCTCCTGTGAGTCCAGTTTTAGATTCCGATGCTTCACTTCAGGATTACTGTATCCCTTGGACCTTCTTATTGACGATGAAACAGAGAAATTGCATCCGAATTTAATACAAAAGGCACAATGCCGACTTAAGTACAAGAGGACTGACACTCTAACTTTCTATGATTTGAACCTCTCCTGTGAGTCCAGTTTTAGATTCCGATGCTTCACTTCAGGTTTACTGTATACCTTGGCCCTTCTTATTGTCGATGAAACACAGAAATTGCATCCGAATTTAATACAAAAGGCACAATACCGACTTAAGTACAAGAGGACTGACACTCTAACTTTCTATGATTTGAACCTCTCCTGTGAGTCCAGTTTTAGATTCCGATGCTTCACTTCAGGTTTACTGTATCCCTTGGACCTTCTTATTAACGATGAAGAACAGAAATTGCATCCGAATTTAATACAAAAGGCACAATGCCGACTTAAGTACAAGAGGACTGACGCTCTCACTTTCTATGATTTGAACCTCTCCTGTGCCTCCAGTTTTACATTCTGATGCATCACTTCAGGTTTAGTGTATCCCTTGGACCTTCTTATTGACAATGAAACATAGTAATTGCATCCGAATTTAATACAAAAAGCAGAATGCCGACTTAAGTACAAGAAGAGTGACACTCTAATTTTCTATGATTAGAACCTCTCCTGTGACTCCAGTTTTAGATTCTGATGCTTCACTTTAGGTTTATTGTATCCCTTGGACCTTCTTATTGACGATGAAACACAGAAATTGCATCCGAATTTAATACAAATGCACAACGCCGACTTAAGTACAAGAGGAGTGACACTCTCACTTTCTATGATTTGAACCCATCCTGTGAGTCCAGTTTTAGATTACGATGCTTCACTTCAGGTTTACTGTATTCCTTGGACCTTCTTATTGACGATGAAACACAGAAATTGCATCCGAATTTAATACAAAAGGCACAATGCCGACTTAAGTACAAGAGCACTCACACTCTCACTTTCTATGATTTGAACCTCTCCTGTGAGACCAGTTTTAGATTCTGATGCTTCAGTTTAGGTTTACTGTATCCCTTGGACCTTCTTATTGACGATGAAACACAGAAATTGCATCCGAATTTAAAACAAAAGGCACAATGCCGACTTAAGTACAAGAGAACTGACACTCTCACTTTCTATGATTTGAACCCATCCTGTGAGTCCAGTTTTAGATTACGATGCTCCACTTCAGGTTCACTGTATACCTTGGACCTTCTTATTGACGATGAAATACAGAAATTGCATCCGAATTTAATACAAAAGGCACAATGCCGACTTAAGTACGAGAGGACTGACAACCCCATTTTCTATGATTTGAGCCTCTCGTGTGAGTCCAGTTTTAGATTACGATGCTTCACTTCAGGTTTACTGTATCCCTTGGAACTTCTTATTGACGATGAAACACAGAAATTGTATCCGAATTTAATACAAAAGGCACAATGCCAACTTAAGTACAAGAGAACTGACACTCTCACTTATTATGACTTGATCCTCTACTGTGGTCCAGTTTTAGATTCCGATGCTTCACTTCCGGTTTACTGTATCCCTTGGACCTTCTTATTGACGATGAAACACAGAAATTGCAGCCGAATTTAATACAAAAGGCGCAATGCCGACTTAAGTACAAGAGGACTGACACTCTCACTTTCTATGATTTGAACCTCTCCTGTGAGTCCAGCTTTAGATTACGATGCTTCACTACAGGTTTACTGTATCCCTTGGACCTTCTTATTGACGATGAAACACAGAAATTACATCCGAAATTAATACAATTGGCACAATGCCGACTTAAGTACAAGAGGACTGACACTATCACTTTCTATGATTGGAACCTCTCCTGTGAGTCCAGTTTTAGATTCCGATGCTTCACTTCAGGTTTACTGTATCCCTTGGACCTTCTTATTGACGATGAAACACAGAAATTGCATCCGAATTTAACACAAAAGGCACAATGCCGACTTAAGTACAAGAGGACTGACTCTCTCACTTACTATGATTTGAACCACTCCTAGGATTCCAGTTTTAGATTCCGATGCTTCACTTCAGGTTTACTGTATCCCCTGGACCTTCTTATTGACGATGATACACTGTTATTGCATTCGAATTTAATACAAAAGGCACAATGCCGACTTAAGTACAAGCGTATTGAGACTCACACTTTCTATTGTTTGAACCTCTCCTGTGAGTCCAGTTCTAGATTACGATGCTTCACTTCAGGTTTACGGTATACCTTGAACCTTCTTATTGACGATGAAACACAGAAATAGCATCCGAATTTAATACAAAAGCCACAATGTCGACTTAAGTACAAGAGGACTGACTCTCTCACTTATTTTGATTTGAACCTCTCCCGTAAGTCCAGTTATAGATTCCGATGCTTCACTTCAGGTTTACTATATCCCTTGGACCTTCGTATTGACGATGAAACACAGAAATTGCATCCGAATTTAATACAAAAGGCACAATGCCGCCTTAAGTACAAGAGGACTCACACTCTTTTTTTCTATGATTTGAACCTCTCCTGTGAGTCCAGTTTTAGATTCTGATGCTTCACTTTAGGTTTACTGTATCCCTTGGACCTTCTTATTGACGATGAAACACAGAAATTGCATCCGAATTTAATACAAAAGGCACAATGCCGACTTAAGTACAAGAGGACTGACACTCTCACTTTCTATGATTTGAACCCATCTTGTGAGTCCAGTTTTAGATTACGATGCTTCACTTCAGGTTTACTGTATACCTTGGACCTTCTTATTGACGATGAGACACAGAAATTGCATCCGAATTTCATACAAATGCACAATGCCGACTTAAGTACGAGAGGACGGACACACCACTTTCTATGATTTGAGCCTCTCCTGTGAGTCCAGTTTTAGATTCCGATGCTTCACTTCAGGTTTACTGTATCCCTTGGAACTTCTTATTGACGATGAAACACAGAAATTGTATCCGAATTCAATACAAAAGGCACAATGCCGACTTAAGTACAAGAGGACTGACACTCTCACTTATTATGACTTGATCCTCTACTGTGAGTCCAGTTTTAGATTTCGATGCTTCACTTCCGGTTTACTGTATCCCTTGGACCTTCTTATTGACGATGAAACACAGAAATTGCATCCGTATTTAATACAAAAGGCACAATGCCGACTTAAGTACAAGAGGACTGACACTCTCACTTTCTATGATTTGAACCTCTCCTGTGAGTCCAGCTTTAGATTACGATGCTTCACTACAGGTTTACTGTATACCTTGGACCTTCTTATTGACGATGAAACACAGAAATTGCATCCGAATTTAATACAATTGGCACAATGCCGACTTAAGTACAAGAGGACTGACACTATCACTTTCTATGATTTGAACCTCTCCTGTGAGTCCAGTTTAAGATTCTGATGCTTCACGTCAGGTTTACTGTATCCCTTGGACCTTCTTATTGACGATGAAACACAGAAATTGCATCCGAATTTAACACAAAAGGCACAATGCCGACTTACGTACAAGAGGACTGACTCTCTCACTTTCTATGATTTGAACCTCTCCTAGGATTCCAGTTTTAGATTCCGATGCTCCACTTCAGGTTTACTGTCTCCCTTGGACCTTCTTATTGACGATGAATTACAGAAATTTCATCCGAATTTAATACAAAAGGCACAACGACGACTTATGTACAAGAGGACTGACACTCTCACTTTCTATGATGTGAACCTCTCCTGTGAGACCAGTTTTAGATTCCGATGCTTCACTTCAGGTTTACTGTATCCCTTGGACCTTCTTATTGACGATGAAACATAGAAATTGCATCCCAATTTAATATAGAAGGCACAATGCCGACTTAAGTACAAGAGGAGTGACACTCTAACTTACTATGATGTGAACCTCTCCTTTGACTCCAGTTTTAGATTCCGCTGCTTCACTTCAGGATTACTGTATACCTTGGACCTTCTTATATACGATGAAACACAGAAATTGCATCCGAATTTAATACAAAAGGCACAATGCCGACTTACGTAGAAAAGGACAGACACTCTCACTTTCTACAATTTCAACCTCTCCTGTGAATCCAGTTTTAGATTCCGTTGCTTCACTTGAGGTTTTACTGTATCCCTTGGACCTTCTTATTGACGATGAAACACAGAAATAGCAACCGAATTTAATACAAAAGGCACAATGCCGACTAAAGTACAAGAGGACAGACACTCTCACTTTCTTAGAATTGAACCTCTCCTGTGTGTCCAGTCTTAACCTCCGATGCTTCACTTCAGGTTTACTGTATCCCTTCGACCTTCCTATTGACGATGAAACACAGAAATTGCATCCGAATTTAATACAAAAGGCACAATGCCGACTTAAGTACAAGAGGACTCACACTCTCAATTTCTATGATTTGACCCTCTCCTGTGAGTCCAGTTTTAGATTCCGATGCTTCACTTCAGGTTTACTTATCCCTTGGACCTTCTTATTGACGATGAAACACAGAAATTGCATCCGAATTTAATACAAAAGCACAATGCCGACTTAAGTACAAGAGGACTGACACTCTCACTTTCTATGATTTGAACCCATCCTGTGAGTCCAGTTTTAGATTACGATGCTTCACTTCAGGTTTACTGTATACCTTTGACCTTCTTATTGACGATGAAACACAGAAATTGCATCCGAATTAATATAAAAGGGACAATGCCGACTTAAGTACGAGAGGACTGACACCCCACTTTCTATTATTTGAGCCTCTCCTGTGAGTCCAGTTTTAGATTCCGATGCTTCACTTCAGGTTTACTGTATCCCTTGGAACTTCTTATTCGCGATGAAACACAGAAATTGTATCCGAATTTAATACAAAAGGGACAATGACGACTTAAGTACAAGAGGACTGACAGTCTCATTTATTATGACTTGAACCTCTACTGTGAGTCCAGTTTTAGATTCCGATGCTTCACTTCCGGTTTACTGTATCCCTTGGACCTTCTTATTGACGATGAAACACAGAAATTGCATCCGAATGTAATACAAAAGGCACAATGCCGACTTAAGTGCAAGAGGACTTACACTCTCACTTTCTATGATTTGAACCTCTCCTGTGAGTCCAGCTTTAGATTACGATGCTTCACTTCAGGTTTACTGTATACCTTGGACCTTCTTATTGACGATGAAACACAGAAATTGCATCCGAATTTAATACAATTGGCACAATGCCGACTTAAGTACAAGAGGCTGACACAATCACTTTCTATGATTTGAACCTCTCCTGTGAGTCCAGTTTTAGATTCCGATTCTTCACTTCAGGTTTACTGTATCCCTTGGACCTTCTTACTGACGATGAAACACAGTAATTGCATCCGAATTTAACACAAAAAGCACAATGCCGACTTAAGTACAATAGGACTGACACTCTCACTTTCTATGATTTGAACCTCTATTAGGATTCCAGTTTTAGATTCCGATGCTTCACTTCAGGTTTACTGTATCCCCTGGACCTTCTTATTGACGATGATACACAGTAATTGCATTCGAATTTAATACAATAGGTACAATGCCGACTTCAGTACTAGCGTATTGAGACTCACACTTTCTATGATTTGAACCTCTCCTGTGAATCCAGTTTTAGATTACGATGCTTCACTTCAGGTTTACGGTATACCTTGAACCTTCTTATTGACGATGAAACACAGAAATTGCATCCGAATTTAATAGCAAAAGCCACAATGCCGACTTAAGTACAAGAGGACTGACACTCTCACTTTCTGTGATTTGAACCTCTCCCGTGTGTCCAGTTTTAGATTCTGATGCTTCACTTCAGGTTTACTGTATCCCTTGGACCTTCTTATTGACAATGAAAACACAGAAATTGCATCCGAATTTAATACAAAAGGCACAATGCCGACTTACGTAGAAGAGGACTGACACTCTCACTTTCTACAATTTGAACCTCTCCTGTGAGTCCAGTTTTAGATTCCGTTGCTTCACTTGAGGTTTACTGTATCCCTTGGACCTTCTTATTGACGATGAAACACAGAAAATTGCAACCGAAATTAATACAAAAGGCATAATGCCGACATAAGTACAAGAGTACTGACACTCTCACTTTCTATGAATTGAACCTCTCCTGTGAGTCCAGTTTTAGATTCCGATGCTTCACTTCAGAGTTACTGTATCCCTTGGACCTTCTTAATGACGATGAAACACAGAAATTGCATCCGAATTTAATACAAAAGACACAATGCCGACTTAAGTACAAGAGGACTCACACTCTCACTTTCTATGATTTGAACCTCTCCTGTGAGTCCAGCTTTAGATTACGATGCTTCACTACAAGTTTACTGTATACCTTGGACCTTCTTATTGAGGATGAAACACAGTAATTGCATCCGAATTGAATACAATTGGCACAATTCCGACTTAAGTACAAGAATACTGACTTTATCACTTTCTATTATTTGAACCTCCCCTATGAGTCCAGTTTTAGTTTCCGATGCTTCACTTCAGGTTTACTGTATCCCTTGGACCTTCTTAATGACGATGAAACACAGAAATTGCATCCGAATTTAACACAAAAGGCACAATGCCGACTTAAGTACAAGAGGACTGACACTCTCACTTTCTATGATTCGAACCTCTCCTAGGATTCCAGTTTTAGATTCCGATGCTTCACTTCAGTTTTACTGTATCCCCTGGACCTTCTTATTGACGATGATACACAGTAATTGCATTCGAATTTGATACAAAGAGCACAATGCCGACTTAAGTACAAGCGTATTGAGACTTACACTTTCTATGATTTGAAACTCTCCGGTGAGTCCAGTTTTAGATTACGATGCTTCACTTCAGGTTTACGGTATACCTTGAACCTTCTTATTGACGATGAAACACAGAAATAGCATCCGGAATTTAATACAAAAGGCACAATGCCGACTTAAGTACAAGAGAACAGACACTCTCACTTTCTTTGACTTGAAACTCTCCTGCGAGTCCAGTTTTAGATTCCGATGCTTCACTTCAGGTTTAGTGTATCCCTTGGACCTTCTTATTGACAATGAAACACAGAAATTGCATCCGAATTTAATACAAATGGCACAATACAGTCTTAAGTACAAGAGGACTGACACTCTAACATTCTATGATTTGAACCACTCCTGTGGGTCCAGTTTTAGATTCCGATGCTCCACTTCAGGTTTACTGTCTCCCTTGGACCTTCTTATTGACGATGAATTACAGAAATTTCATCCGAATTTAATACAAAAGGCACAACGACGACTTATGTACAAGAGGACTGACACTCTCACTTTCTATGATTTGAACCTCTCCTGTGAGACCAGTTTTAGATTCCGATGCTTCACTTCAGGTTTACTGTATCCCTTGGACCTTCTTATTGACGATGAAACATAGAAATTGCATCCCAATTTAATATAGAAGGCACAATGCCGACTTAAGTACAAGAGGAGTGACACTCTAACTTACTATGATGTGAACCACTCCTTTGACTCCATTTGTAGATTCCGCTGCTTCACTTCAGGATTACTGTATACCTTGGACCTTCTTATATACGATGAAACACAGAAATTGCATCCGAATTTAATACAAAAGGCACAATGCCGACTTACGTAGAAGAGGACTGACACTCTCACTTTCTACAATTTCAACCTCTCCTGTGAATCCAGTTTTAGATTCCGTTGCTTCACTTGAGGTTTTACTGTATCCCTTGGACCTTCTTATTGACGATGAAACACAGAAATAGCAACCGAATTTAATACAAAAGGCACAATGCCGACTAAAGTAGAAGAGGACTGACACTCTCACTTTCTTAGAATTGAACCTCTCCTGTGTGTCCAGTTTTAACTTCCGATGCTTCACTTCAGGTTTACTGTATCCCTTCGACCTTCTTATTGACGATGAAACACAGAAATTGCATCCGAATTTAATACAAAAGGCACAATGCCGACTTAAGTACAAGAGGGACTCACACTCTCAATTTCTATGATTTGACCCTCTCCTGTGAGTCCAGTTTTAGATTCCGATGCTTCACTTCAGGTTTACTTATCCCTTGGACCTTCTTATTGACGATGAAACACAGAAATTGCATCCGAATTTAATACAAAAGCACAATGCCGACTTAAGTACAAGAGGACTGACACTCTCACTTTCTATGATTTGAACCCATCCTGTGAGTCCAGTTTTAGATTACGATGCTTCACTTCAGGTTTACTGTATACCTTTGACCTTCTTATTGACGATGAAACACAGAAATTGCATCCGAATTAATATAAAAGGGACAATGCCGACTTAAGTACGAGAGGACTGACACCCCACTTTCTATTATTTGAGCCTCTCCTGTGAGTCCAGTTTTAGATTCCGATGCTTCACTTCAGGTTTACTGTATCCCTTGGAACTTCTTATTCACGATGAAACACAGAAATTGTATCCGAATTTAATACAAAAGGGACAATGACGACTTAAGTACAAGAGGACTGACAGTCTCATTTATTATGACTTGAACCTCTACTGTGAGTCCAGTTTTAGATTCCGATGCTTCACTTCCGGTTTACTGTATCCCTTGGACCTTCTTATTGACGATGAAACACAGAAATTGCATCCGAATGTAATACAAAAGGCACAATGCCGACTTAAGTGCAAGAGGACTTACACTCTCACTTTCTATGATTTGAACCTCTCCTGTGAGTCCAGCTTTAGATTACGATGCTTCACTTCAGGTTTACTGTATACCTTGGACCTTCTTATTGACGATGAAACACAGAAATTGCATCCGAATTTAATACAATTGGCACAATGCCGACTTAAGTACAAGAGGCTGACACAATCACTTTCTATGATTTGAACCTCTCCTGTGAGTCCAGTTTTAGATTCCGATTCTTCACTTCAGGTTTACTGTATCCCTTGGACCTTCTTACTGACGATGAAACACAGAAATTGCATCCGAATTTAACACAAAAAGCACAATGCCGACTTAAGTACAATAGGACTGACACTCTCACTTTCTATGATTTGAACCTCTATTAGGATTCCAGTTTTAGATTCCGATGCTTCACTTCAGGTTTACTGTATCCCCTGGACCTTCTTATTGACGATGATACACAGTAATTGCATTCGAATTTAATACAATAGGTACAATGCCGACTTCAGTACTAGCGTATTGAGACTCACACTTTCTATGATTTGAACCTCTCCTGTGAATCCAGTTTTAGATTACGATGCTTCACTTCAGGTTTACGGTATACCTTGAACCTTCTTATTGACGATGAAACACAGAAATTGCATCCGAATTTAATACAAAAGCCACAATGCCGACTTAAGTACAAGAGGACTGACACTCTCACTTTCTATGATTTGAACCTCTCCCGTGTGTCCAGTTTTAGATTCTGATGCTTCACTTCAGGTTTACTGTATCCCTTGGACCTTCTTATTGACAATGAAACACAGAAATTGCATCCGAATTTAATACAAAAGGCACAATGCCGACTTACGTAGAAGAGGACTGACACTCTCACTTTCTACAATTTGAACCTCTCCTGTGAGTCCAGTTTTAGATTCCGTTGCTTCACTTGAGGTTTACTGTATCCCTTGGACCTTCTTATTGACGATGAAACACAGAAATTGCAACCGAAATTAATACAAAAGGCATAATGCCGACATAAGTACAAGAGTACTGACACTCTCACTTTCTATGAATTGAACCTCTCCTGTGAGTCCAGTTTTAGATTCCGATGCTTCACTTCAGAGTTACTGTATCCCTTGGACCTTCTTAATGACGATGAAACACAGAAATTGCATCCGAATTTAATACAAAAGACACAATGCCGACTTAAGTACAAGAGGACTCACACTCTCACTTTCTATGATTTGAACCTCTCCTGTGAGTCCAGCTTTAGATTACGATGCTTCACTACAAGTTTACTGTATACCTTGGACCTTCTTATTGAGGATGAAACACAGTAATTGCATCCGAATTGAATACAATTGGCACAATTCCGACTTAAGTACAAGAATACTGACTTTATCACTTTCTATTATTTGAACCTCCCCTATGAGTCCAGTTTTAGTTTCCGATGCTTCACTTCAGGTTTACTGTATCCCTTGGACCTTCTTAATGACGATGAAACACAGAAATTGCATCCGAATTTAACACAAAAGGCACAATGCCGACTTAAGTAAAAGAGGACTGACACTCTCACTTTCTATGATTCGAACCTCTCCTAGGATTCCAGTTTTAGATTCCGATGCTTCACTTCAGTTTTACTGTATTCCCTGGACCTTCTTATTGACGATGATACACAGTAATTGCATTCGAATTTGATACAAAGAGCACAATGCCGACTTAAGTACAATCGTATTGAGACTTACACTTTCTATGATTTGAAACTCTCCGGTGAGTCCAGTTTTAGATTACGATGCTTCACTTCAGGTTTACGGTATACCTTGAACCTTCTTATTGACGATGAAACACAGAAATAGCATCCGAATTTAATACAAAAGGCACAATGCCGACTTAAGTACAAGAGAACAGACACTCTCACTTTCTTTGACTTGAAACTCTCCTGCGAGTCCAGTTTTAGATTCCGATGCTTCACTTCAGGTTTAGTGTATCCCTTGGACCTTCTTATTGACAATGAAACACAGAAATTGCATCCGAATTTAATACAAATGGCACAATACAGTCTTAAGTACAAGAGGACTGACACTCTAACATTCTATGATTTGAACCACTCCTGTGGGTCCAGTTTTAGATTCCGATGCTCCACTTCAGGTTTACTGTATCCCTTGGAACTTCTTATTGACGATGAAACACAGAAATCGTATCCGAATTTAATACAAAAGGCACAATGCCGACTTAAGTACAAGAGGACTGACACCCTCACTTATTATGACTTGAACCTCTACTGTGAGTCCAGTTTTAGATTCCGATGCTTCACTTCCGGTTTACTGTATCCCTTGGACCTTCTTATTGACGATGAAACACAGAAATTGCATACGAATTTAATACAAAAGGCACAATGCCGACTTAAGTACAAGACGACTGACACTCTCACTTTCTATGATTTGAACGTCTCCTGTGATTCCAGCTTTAGATTACGATGTTTCACTTCAGGTTTACTGTATACCTTGGACCTTCTTATTGACGATGAAACACAGAAATTGCATCCGAATTTAATACAATTGGCACAATGCCGACTTAAGTACAAGAGGCTGACACAATCACTTTCTATGATTTGAACCTCTCCTGTGAGTCCAGTTTTAGATTCCGATGCTTCACTTCAGGTTTAGTGTATCCCTTGGACCTTCTTACTGACGATGAAACACAGAAATTGCATCCGAATTTAACACAAAAAGCACAATGCCGACTTAAGTACAATAGGACTGACACTCTCACTTTCTATGATTTGAACCTCTATTAGGATTCCAGTTTTAGATTCCGATGCTTCACTTCAGGTTTACTGTATCCCCTGGACCTTCTTATTGACGATGATACACAGTAATTGCATTCGAATTTAATACAATAGGGACAATGCCGACTTCAGTACTAGCGTATTGAGACTCACACTTTCTATGATTTGAACCTCTCCTGTGAATCCAGTCTTAGATTACGATGCTTCACTTCAGGTTTACGGTATACCTTGAACCTTCTTATTGACGATGAAACACAGAAATTGCATCCGAATTTCATACAAAAGCCACAATGCCGACTTAAGTACAAGAGGACTGACACTCTCACTTTCTATGATTTGAACCTCTCCCGTGTGTCCAGTTTTAGAATCTGATGCTTCACTTCAGTTTTACTGTATCCCTTGGACCTTCTTATTGACGATGAAACACAGAAATTGCATCCGAATTTAATACAAAAGGCACAATGCCGACTTACGTAGAAGAGGACTGACACTCTCACTTTCTACAATTTGAACCTCTCCTGTGAGTCCAGTTTTAGATTCCGTTGCTTCACTTGAGGTTTACTGTATCCCTTGGACCTTCTTATTGACGATGAAACACAGAAATTGCAACCGAAATTAATACAAAAGGCATAATGCCGACATAAGTACAAGAGTACTGACACTCTCACTTTCTATGAATTGAACCTCTCCTGTGAGTCCAGTTTTAAATTCCGATGCTTCACTTCAGAGTTACTGTATCCCTTGGACCTTCTTAATGACGATGAAACACAGAAATTGCATCCGAATTTAATACAAAAGACACAATGCCGACTTAAGTACAAGAGGACTCACACTCTCACTTTCTATGATTTGAACCTCTCCTGTGAGTCCAGTTTTAGATTCTGATGCTTCACTTCAGGTTTACTGTATCCCTTGGACCTTCTTATTGACGATGAAACACAGAAATTGCATCCGAATTTAATACAAATTGCAAAATGCCGACTTAAGTACAAGAGGACTGACACTCTCACTTTCTATGATTTGAACCCATCCTGTGAGTCCAGTTTTAGATTACGATGCTTCACTTCAGGTTTACTGTATCCCTTGGAACTTCTTATTGACGATGAAACACAGAAATCGTATCCGAATTAAATACAAAAGGCACAATGCCGACTTAAGTACAAGAGGACTGACACCCTCACTTATTATGACTTGAACCTCTACTGTGAGTCCAGTTTTAGATTCCGATGCTTCACTTCCGGTTTACTGTATCCCTTGGACCTTCTTATTGACGATGAAACACAGAAATTGCATCCGAATTTAATAGAAAAGGCACAATGCCGACTTAAGTACAAGACGACTGACACTCTCACTTTCTATGATTTGAACCTCTCCTGTGAGTCCAGCTTTAGATTACGATGCTTCACTACAAGTTTACTGTATACCTTGGACCTTCTTATTGAGGATGAAACACAGAAATTGCATCCGAATTGAATACAATTGGCACAATTCCGACTTAAGTACAAGAATACTGACACTATCACTTTCTATTATTTGAACCTCCCCTATGAGTCCAGTTTTAGATTCCGATGCTTCACTTCAGGTTTACTGTATCCCTTGGACCTTCTTAATGACGATGAAACACAGAAATTGCATCCGAATTTAACACAAAAGGCACAATGCCGACATAAGTACAAGAGGACTGACACTCTCACTTTCTATGATTCGAAACTCTCCTAGGATTCCAGTTTTAGATTCCGATGCTTCACTTCAGTTTTACTGTATCCCCTGGACCTTCTTATTGATGATGATACACAGTAATTGCATTCGAATTTGATACAAAGGGCACAATGCCGACTTAAGTACAAGCGTATTGAGACTTACACTTTCTACGATTTGAACCTCTCCGGTGAGTCCAGTTTTAGATTACGATGCTTCACTTCAGGTTTACGGTATACCTTGAACCTTCTTATTGACGATGAAACACAGAAATAACATCCGAATTTAATACAAAAGCCACAATGCCGACTTAAGTACAAGAGGACTGACACTCTTACTTTCTATGATTTGAACCTCTCCTGTGAGTCCAGTTTTAGAATCCGATGCTTCACTTCAGGTTTACTATATCCCTTGGACCTTGTTATTGACGATGAAACACAGAAATTGCATCCGAATTTAATACAAAAGGCACAATGCCGACTTAAGTACAAGAGGACTGACACACTAACTTTCAATGATTTGAACCTCTCTTGTGAGTCCAGTTTTAGATTCCGATGCTTCACCTTAGGTTTACTGTATCCCTTGGACTTTCTTATTGACGATTTAACACAGAAATTGCATCCGAAGTTAATACAAAAGGCATAATGCTGACTTAAGTACAAGCGGACTGACACTCTTACTTTCTATGATTTGAACCTCTCCTGTGAGTCCAGTTTTAGATTCCGATGCTTCACTTCAGAGTTACTGTATCCCTTGGACCTTCTTAATGACGATGAAACACAGAAATTGCATCCGAATTTAATACAAAAGACACAATGCCGACTTAAGTACAAGAGGACTCACACTCTCACTTTCTATGATTTGAACCTCTCCTGTGAGTCCAGTTTTAGATTCTGATGCTTCACTTCAGGTTTACTGTATCCCTTGGACCTTCTTATTGACGATGAAACACAGAAATTGCATCCGAATTTAATACAAATTGCAAAATGCCGACTTAAGTACAAGAGGACGGACACTCTCACTTTCTATGATTTGAACCCATCCTGTGAGTCCAGTTTTAGATTACGATGCTTCACTTCAGGTTTACTGTATCCCTTGGAACTTCTTATTGACGATGAAACACAGAAATCGTATCCGAATTAAATACAAAGGGCACAATGCCGACTTAAGTACAAGAGGACTGACACCCTCACTTATTATGACTTGAACCTCTACTGTGAGTCCAGTTTTAGATTATGATGCTTCACTTCCGGTTTACTGTATCCCTTGGACCTTCTAATTGACGATGAAACTCAGAAATTGCATCCGAATTTAATAGAAAAGGCACAATGCCGACTTAAGTACAAGACGACTGACACTCTCACTTTCTATGATTTGAACCTCTCCTGTGAGTCCAGCTTTAGATTACGATGCTTCACTACAAGTTTACTGTATACCTTGGACCTTCTTATTGAGGATGAAACACAGAAATTGCATCCGAATTGAATACAATTGGCACAATTCCGACTTAAGTACAAGAATACTGACACTATCACTTTCTATTATTTGAACCTCCCCTATGAGTCCAGTTTTAGATTCCGATGCTTCACTTCAGGTTTACTGTATCCCTTGGACCTTCTTAATGACGATGAAACACAGAAATTGCATCCGAATTTAACACAAAAGGCACAATGCCGACATAAGTACAAGAGGACTGACACTCTCACTTTCTATGATTCGAAACTCTCCTAGGATTCCAGTTTTAGATTCCGATGCTTCACTTCAGTTTTACTGTATCCCCTGGACCTTCTTATTGATGATGATACACAGTAATTGCATTCGAATTTGATACAAAGGGCACAATGCCGACTTAAGTACAAGAGGACTGTCACTCTAACTTTCTATGTTTGGGACCTCTCCTGTGAGTCCAGTTTTAGTTTACGATGCAACACTTCAGGTTTACTGTATACCTTGGACCTTCTTATTGACGATGAAACACAGAAATTGCATCCAAATTTAATACAAAGGCACAATGCCGACTTAAGTGCAAGAGGACTGACACTCTCACTTTCTATGATTTGAACCTCTCCTATAAGTCCAGTTTTAGACTCCGATGCTTCACTTGAGGCTTACTGTATGCCTTGGAACTTCTTATTGACGATGAAACACAGAAATTGCAACCGAACTTAATACAAAAGGAGCAATGCCGACTGAAGTACAAGAGGACTGACACTCTCAATTTCTGTGAATTGAACCTCTCCTGTGGGTCCAGTTTTAACTTCCGATGCTTCACTTCAGGTTTACTGTATCCCTTGGACCTTCTTATTGACGATGAAACACAGAATTTGCATCCGAATTTAATACAAAAGGCACACTGCCGACTTAAGTACAAGAGGACTGACACACTAACTTTCTATGATTTGATCTCTCTTGTGAGTCCAGTTTTAGATTCCGATGCTTCACCTTAGGTTTACTGTATCCCTTGGACCTTCTTATTGACGATTTAACACAGAAATTGCATCCGAAGTTAATACAAAAGGCATAATGCTGACTTAAGTACAAGCGGACTGACACTCTTACTTTCTACGATTTGAACCTCTCCTGTGAGTCCAGTTATAGATTACGATGCTTCACTTCAGGTTTACTGTATCTCTTGGACCTTCTTATTGACGATGAAACACAGAATTTGCATCCGAATTTAATAGAAAAGGCACAATGCCGACTTAAGTACAATAGGACAGACACTCTCACTTTCTACGATTTAAACCTCTCCTGTGAATCCAGTTTTAGATTCCGATGCTTCACTTCAGGTTTACTGTATCCCTTGGACCATCTTATTGACGATGAAACACAGAAATTGCATCGGAATTTAATACAAAAGGCACAACGACGACTTAAGTACAAGAGGACTGACACTCTAACTTTCTATGTTTGGAACCTCTGCTGTGAGTCCAGTTTTAGTTTACGATGCAACACTTCAGGTTTACTGTATACCTTGGACCTTCTTATTGACGATGAAACACAGAAATTGCATCCAAATTTAATACAAAGGCACAATGCCGACTTAAGTGCAAGAGGACTGACACTCTCACTTTATATGATTTGAACCTCTCCTATAAGTCCAGTTTTAGACTCCGATGCTTCACTTGAGGCTTACTGTATGCCTTGAACTTCTTATTGACGATGAAACACAGAATTTGCATCCGAATTTAATAGAAAAGGCACAATGCCGACTTAAGTACAATAGGACAGACACTCTCACTTCCTACGATTTAAACCTCTCCTGTGAATCCAGTTTTAGATTCCGATGCTTCACTTCATGTTTACTGTATCCCTTGGACCATCTTATTGACGATGAAACACAGAAATTGATCCGAATTTAATACAAAAGGCACAACGATGACTTAAGTACAAGAGGACTGACACTCTAACTTTCTATGTTTGGAACCTCTCCTGTGAGTCCTGTTTTAGTTTACGATGCAACACTTCAGGTTTACTGTATACCTTGGACCTTCTTATTGACGATGAAACACAGAAATTGCATCCAAATTTAATAAAAAGGCACAATGCCGACTTAAGTACAAGAGGACTGACACTCTCAATTTCTATGAATTGAACCTCTCCTGTGTGTCCAGTTTTAACTTCCGATGCTTCACTTCAGGTTTACTGTATCCCTTGGACCTTCTTATTGACGATGAAACACAGAAATTGCATCCGAATTTAATACAAAGGCACAATGCCGACTTAAGTGCAAGAGGACTGACACTCTCACTTTCTATGATTTGAACCTCTCCTATAAGTCCAGTTTTAGACTCCGATGCTTCACTTGAGGCTTACTGTATGCCTTGGAACTTCTTATTGACGATGAAACACAGAAATTGCAACCGAACTTAATACAAAAGGAGCAATGCCGACTGAAGTACAAGAGGACTGACACTCTCAATTTCTGTGAATTGAACCTCTCCTGTGGGTCCAGTTTTAACTTCCGATGCTTCACTTCAGGTTTACTGTATCCCTTGGACCTTCTTATTGACGATGAAACACAGAATTTGCATCCGAATTTAATACAAAAGGCACACTGCCGACTTAAGTACAAGAGGACTGACACACTAACTTTCTATGATTTGATCTCTCTTGTGAGTCCAGTTTTAGATTCCGATGCTTCACCTTAGGTTTACTGTATCCCTTGGACCTTCTTATTGACGATTTAACACAGAAATTGCATCCGAAGTTAATACAAAAGGCATAATGCTGACTTAAGTACAAGCGGACTGACACTCTTACTTTCTACGATTTGAACCTCTCCTGTGAGTCCAGTTATAGATTACGATGCTTCACTTCAGGTTTACTGTATCTCTTGGACCTTCTTATTGACGATGAAACACAGAATTTGCATCCGAATTTAATAGAAAAGGCACAATGCCGACTTAAGTACAATAGGACAGACACTCTCACTTTCTACGATTTAAACCTCTCCTGTGAATCCAGTTTTAGATTCCGATGCTTCACTTCAGGTTTACTGTATCCCTTGGACCATCTTATTGACGATGAAACACAGAAATTGCATCGGAATTTAATACAAAAGGCACAACGACGACTTAAGTACAAGAGGACTGACACTCTAACTTTCTATGTTTGGAACCTCTGCTGTGAGTCCAGTTTTAGTTTACGATGCAACACTTCAGGTTTACTGTATACCTTGGACCTTCTTATTGACGATGAAACACAGAAATTGCATCCAAATTTGATACAAAGGCACAATGCCGACTTAAGTGCAAGAGGACTGACACTCTCACTTTATATGATTTGAACCTCTCCTATAAGTCCAGTTTTAGACTCCGATGCTTCACTTGAGGCTTACTGTATGCCTTGAACTTCTTATTGACGATGAAACACAGAATTTGCATCCGAATTTAATAGAAAAGGCACAATGCCGACTTAAGTACAATAGGACAGACACTCTCACTTCCTACGATTTAAACCTCTCCTGTGAATCCAGTTTTAGATTCCGATGCTTCACTTCATGTTTACTGTATCCCTTGGACCATCTTATTGACGATGAAACACAGAAATTGATCCGAATTTAATACAAAAGGCACAACGATGACTTAAGTACAAGAGGACTGACACTCTAACTTTCTATGTTTGGAACCTCTCCTGTGAGTCCTGTTTTAGTTTACGATGCAACACTTCAGGTTTACTGTATACCTTGGACCTTCTTATTGACGATGAAACACAGAAATTGCATCCAAATTTAATAAAAAGGCACAATGCCGACTTAAGTACAAGAGGACTGACACTCTCAATTTCTATGAATTGAACCTCTCCTGTGTGTCCAGTTTTAACTTCCGATGCTTCACTTCAGGTTTACTGTATCCCTTGGACCTTCTTATTGACGATGAAACACAGAAATTGCATCCGAATTTAATACAAAAGGCACAATGCCAACTTATGTACATGAGGACTGACACTCTCACTTTCTATGATTTGAACCTCTCCCGTGAGTCCAGTTTTAGATTCTGATGCTTGACTTCAGGTTTACTGTATCCCTTGGACCTTCTTATTGACGATGAAACACAGAAATTGCATTCCGAATTTAATACAAATGGCACAATGCCGACTTAAGTACAAGAGGACTGACACCCCACTTACTGTGATTTGAACCTCTCCTGTGAGTCCAGTTTTAGATTCCGATGCTTCACTTCAGGTTTACTGTATCCCTTGGACCTTCTTATTGACGATGAAACACAGAAATTGCATCCGAATTTAATACAAATGCACAATGTCGACTTAAGTACAAGAGAACTGATACTCTCACTTTCTATGATTTGAACCTCTCCTGTGAGGCCAGTTTTAGATTTCGATGCTTCACTACAGGTTTACTGTATCCCTTGGAGGCTCTTATTGACGATGAAACAAAGAAATTGCATCCAAATTTAATACATAGGCACAATGCCGACTTAAGTACAAGAGGACTGACACTCTCACTTTCTATGATTTGAACCTCCCTATAAGTCCAGTTTTAGACTCCGATGCTTCACGTGAGGCATACTGTATCCCTTGGAAGTTCTTATTGACGATGAAACACAGAAATTGCAACCGAATTTAATACAAAAGGCACAATGCCGACTGAAGTACAAGAGGACTGACACTCTCAATTTCTATGAATTGAACCTCTCCTGTGGGTCCAGTTTTAACTTCCGACGCTTCACTTCAGGTTTACTGTATCCCTTGGACCTTCTTATTGACGATGAAACACAGAAATTGGATCTGAATTTAATACAAAAGCACAATGCCGACTTAAATACAAGAGGACTGACAGTATCACTTTCTATGATTTGAACCTCGCCTGTGACTCCTGTTTTACATTCTGATGCATCACTTCAGGTTTACTGTATCCCTTGGACCTTCTTATTGACTATGAAACATAGAAATTGCATCCCAATTTAATACAAAGGGCACAATGCCGACTTAAGTACAAGAAGAGTGAAACTCTAACTTTCTATGATTTGAACCTCTCCTGTGACTCCAGTTTTAGATTCCGCTGCTTCACTTCAGGATTACTGTATACCTTGGACCTACTTATTGACGATGAAACACAGAAATTGCATCCGAATTTAATACAAAAGGCACAATGCCGACTTACGTAGAAGAGGACTAACACTCTCACTTTCTACAATTTGAACCTCTCCTGTGAGTCCAGTTTTAGATTCCGTTGCTTCACTTGAGGTTTACTGTATCCCTTGGACCATCTTATTGACGATGAAACACAGAAATTGCAAATGAATTTAATACAATAGGCACAATGCCGAGTTAAGTACAAGAGTACTGACACTCTCACTTTCTATGAATTGAACCTCTCCTGTGAGTCCAGTTTTAGATTCCGATGCTTCACTTCAGGTTTACTGTATACCTTGGACCTTCTTATTGACGATGAAACACAGAAATTGCATCCGAATTTAATACAAAAGGCACAATGCCGACTTAAGTACAAGAGGACTCACACTCCCACTTTCTAAGATTTGAACCTCCCCTGTGAGTCCAGTTTAAGATTCCGATGCTTCACTTTAGGTTTACTTTATCCCTTGGACCTTCTTATTGACGATAAAACAAAGAAATTGCATCCGAATTTAACACAAAAGGCACAATGCCGACTTAAGTACAAGAGGACTGACACTCTCACTTTCTATGATTCGAACTTCTCCTAGGATCCCAGTTTTAGATTCCGATGCTTCACTTCAGGTTTACTGTATCCCTTGGACCTTCTTATTGACGACGAAACATAGAAATTGCATCCCAATTTAATACAAAAGGCACAATGCCGACTTAAGTACAAGAGGAGTGACACTCTAACTTTCTAAGATTTGAACCACTCCTGTGACTCCAGTTTTTGATTCCCCTGCTTCACTACAGGATTACTGTATACCTTGGACCTTCTTATTGACGATGAAACACAGAAATTGCATCCGAATTTAATACAAAAGGCACAATGCCGACTTACGTAGAAGAGGACTAACACTCTCACTTTCTACAATTTGAACCTCTCCTGTGAGTCCAGTTTTAGATTCCGTTGCTTCTCTTGAGGTTTACTGTATCCCTTGGACCTTCTTATTGACGATGAAACACAGAAATTGCAACCGAATTTAATACAAAAGGCACAATGCCGACTTAAGTACAAGAGTACTGACACTCTCACTTTCTATGAATTGAACCTCACCTGTGAGTCCAGTTTTAGATTCCGATGCTTCACTTCAGGTTTACTGTATCCCTTGGACCTTCTTATTTACGATGAAACACAGAAATTGCATCCGAATTTAATACAAAAGGCACAATGCCGACTTAGGTACAAGAGGACTCACACTCTCACATTCTATGATTTGAACCTCCCCTGTGAGTCCAGTTTTAGATTCTGAGGCTTCACTTTAGGTTTACTGTATCCCTTGGACCCTGCTTATTGACGATGAAACACAGAAATTGCATCCGAATTTAATACAAAAGCCACAATGAAGACTTAAGTACAAGAGGACTGACACTCTCACTTTCTATGATTTGAACCCATCCTGTGAGTCCAGTTTTAGATTACGATTCTTCACTTCAGGTTTACTGTATACCTTGGACATTCTTACTGACGATGAAATACAGAAATTTAATCCGAATGTAATACAAAAGGCACAATGCCGACTTAAGTACGAGAGGACTGACACCCCACTTTCTATGATTTGAGCCTCTCCTGTGAGTCCAGTTTTAGATTCCGATGCTTCACTTCAGGTTTACTGTATCTCTTGGACCTTCTTATTGACGATGAAACACAGAAATTGCATCAGAATTTAATACAAAAGGCACAATGCCGACTTAAGTACAAGAGGACTGACACTCTCACTTTCTATGATTTGAACCCATCCTGTGAGTCCAGTTTTAGATTACGATTCTTCACTTCAGGTATACTGTATACCTTGGACCTTCTTACTGACGATGAAATACAGAAATTTAATCCGAATTTAATACAAAACGCACAATGCCGACTTAAGTACAAGAGGGCTGACAGTCTCACTTATTATGACTTGAACCTCTACTGTGAGTCCAGTTTTAGATTCCGATGCTTCACTTCCGGTTTACTGTATCCCTTGGACCTTCTTATTGACGATGAAACACAGAAATTGCATCAGAATTTAATACAAAAGATACAATGCCGACTTAAGTACAAGAAGACTGACAGTCTCACTTATTATGACTTGAACCTCTACTGTGAGTCCAGTTTTAGATTCCGATGCTTCACTTCAGGTTTACTGTATCCCTTGGAACTTCTTATTGACCATGAAACACAGAAATTGCATCCGAATTTAACACAAAAGGCACAATGCCGACTTAAGTACAAGAGGACTGACGCTCTCACTTTCTATGATTTGAACCTCTCCTAGGAATCCAGTTTTAGATTCCGATGCTTCACTTCAGGTTTACTGTATCCCCTGGACCTTCTTATTGACGATGGTACACAGTAATTGCATTCGAATTTAATACAAAAGGCACAATGCCGACTTAAGTACAAGCGTATTGAGTCTCACACTTTCTATGATTTGAACCTCTCCTGTGAGTCCAGTTTTAGATTCCGATGCTTCACTTCAGGTTTACGGTATACCTTGAACCTTCTTATTGACGATGAAACACAGAAATAGCATCCGAATTTAATACAAAAGCCCCAATGCCGACTTAAGTACAAGAGGACTGACACTCTCACTTTTTTTGATCTGAACCTCTCCCGTAAGTCCAGTTATAGATTCCGATGCTTCACTTCAGGTTTACTATATCCCTTGGACCTTCTTATTGACGATGAAACACAGAAATTGCATCCGAATTTAATACAAAAGGCACACTGCCGACTTAAGTACAAGAGGATTGACACTCTAACTTTCTATGATTTGAACCTCTCTTGTGAGTCCAGTTTTAGATTCCGATGCTTCACCTTAGGTTTACTGTATCCCTTTGACCTTCTTATTGACGATGAATCACAGAAATTGCATCCGAATTTAATACAAAAGGCACAATGCCGACTTAAGTACAAGAGGACTGACACTCTAACATTCTGTGAGTGGAACCTCTCCTGTGAATCCAGTTTTAGATTACGATGCTTCACTTCAGGTCTACTGTATACCTTGGACCTTCTTATTGACGATGAAACACAGAAATTGCATCCGAATTTAATACAAAAGGCACAATGCTAACTTAAGTACAAGAGGACTGACACTCTTACTTTCTATGATTTGAACCTCTCCTGTGAGTCCAGTTTTAGAATCGGATGCTTCACTTCAGGTTTACTGTATCCCTTGGACCTTCTTATTGACGAAGAAACACAGGATTTGCATCCGAATTTAATAGAAAAGGCACAATGCCGACTTAAGTACAATAGGGCTGACACTCTCACTTTCTATGATTTAAACCTCTCCTGTGAGTCCGGTTTTAGATTCCTATGCTTCACTTCAGGTTTACTGTATCCCTTGGACCATCTTATTGACGATGAAACACAGAAATTGCAACCGAATTTAATACAAAAGGCACAATGCCGACTTAAGTACAAAAGGACTGACACTGTAACTTTCTATGTTTGGAACCTCTCCTGTGAGTCCAGTTTTAGATTACGATGCAACACTTCAGGTTTACTGTATACCTTGGACATTCGTATAGACGATGAAACACAGAAATTGCATCCGAATTTAAAACAAAGGCACAATGCCGACTTAAGTACAAGAGGACTGACACTCTCACTTTCTATGATTTGAACCTCTTCTATAAGTCCAGTTTTAGACTCCGATGCTTCACTTGAGGTTTACTGTTTCCCTTGGACCTTCTTATTGACGATGAAACACACAAATAGCATCCGAATTTAATACAAAAAGCACAATGCCGACTTAAGTACAAGAGAACTGACACTCTCACTATCTTCGATTTGAAACTCTCCTGTGAGTCCAGTTTTAGATTCCGATGCTTCACTTCAGGTTTACTGTATCCCTTGGACCTTCTTATTGACGATGAATCACAGAAATTGCATCCGAATTTAATACAATTGGCACAATGCCGACTTAAGTACAAGAGGACTGATACTATCACTTTCTATGATTTGAACCTCTCCTGTGAGTCCAGTTTTAGATTCCGATGCTTCACTTCAGGTTTACGGTATACCTTGAACCTTCTTATTGACGATGAAACACAGAAATAGCATCCGAATTTAATACAAAAGCCACAATGCCGACTTAAGTACAAGAGGATTGACACTCTAACTTTCTATGATTTGAACCTCTTTTGTGAGTCCAGTTATAGATTCCGATGCTTCACTTCAGGTTTACTATATCCCTTGGACCTTCTTATTGACGATGAAACACAGAAATTGCATCCGAATTTAATACAAAAGGCACACTGCCGACTTAAGTACAAGAGGACTGACACTCTTACTTTCTTTGATTTGAACCTCTCCTGTGAGTCCAGTTTTAGACTCCGATGCTTCACTTGAGGTTTACTGTTTCCCTTGGACCTTCTTATTGACGATGAAACACACAATTAGCATCCAAATTTAATACAAAAGGCACAATGCCGACTTAAGTACAAGAGAACTGACACTCTCGCTTTCTTTGATTTGAAACTCTCCTGTGAGTCCAGTTTTAGATTCCGATGCTTCACTTCAGGTTTACTGTATCCCTTGGACCTTCTTATTGACAATGAAACACAGAAATTGCATCCGAATTTAATACAAATGGCACAATACCGCCTTAAGTACAAGAGCACTGACACTCTCACTTTCTATGATTTGAACCTCTCCTGTGAGTCCAGTTTTAGATTCCGATGCCTCACTTAAGGTTTACTGTATCCCTTGGACCTTCTTATTGACGATGAAACACAGAAATTGCATCCGAATTAAATACAATTGGCACAATGCCGACTTAAGTACAAGAGGACTGACACTATCACTTTCTATGATTTGAACCTCTCCTGTGAGTCCAGTTTTAGATTCCGATGCTTCACTTCAGGTTTACGGTATACCTTGAACCCTCTTATTGACGATGAAACACAGAAATAGCATCCGATTTTAATACAAAAGCCACAATGCCGACTTAAGTACAAGAGGACTGACACTCTCACTTTTTTTGATTTGAACCTCTCCCGTAAGTCCAGTTATAGATTCCGATGCTTCACTTAAGGTTTACTATATCCCTTGGACCTTCTTATTGACGATGAAACACAGAAATTGCAACCGAATTTAATACAAAAGGCACAATGCCGACTTAAGTAGAAGAGGACTGACACTCTCAATTTCTATGAATTGAACCTCTCCTGTGGGTCCAGTTTTAACTTCCGATGCTTCACTTCAGGTTTACTGTATCCCTTGGACCTTCTTATTGACGATGAAACACAGAAATTACATCCGAATTTAATACAAAGGGCACAATGCCAACTTAAGTACAAGAGGACTGACACTCTCACTTTCTATGATTTGAACCTCTCCCGTGAGTCCAGTTTTAGATTCTGATGCTTGACTTCAGGTTTACTGTATCCCTTGGACCTTCTTATTGACGATGAAACACAGAAATTGCATCCGAATTTAATACAAATGGCACAATGCCGACTTAAGTACAAGAGGACTGACACCCCACTTACTGTGATTTGAACCTCTTCTGTGAGTCCAGTTTTAGATTCCGATACTTCACTTCAGGTTTACTGTATCCCTTGGACCTTCTTATTGACGATGAAACACAGAAATTGCATCCGAATTTAATACAAATGCACAATGTCGACTTAAGTACAAGAGGACTGATACTCTCACTTTCTACGATTTGAACCTCTCCTGTGAGTCCAGTTTTAGATTTCGATGCTTCACTTCAGGTTTACTGTATCCCTTGGAAGCTCTTATTGACGATCAAACACAGAAATTGCATCCAAATTTAATACAAAGGCACAATGCCGACTTAAGTACAAGAGGACTGACACTCTCACTTTCTATGATTTGAACCTCTCCTATAAGTCCAGTTTTAGACTCCGATGCTTCACTTGAGGCTTACTGTATCCCTTGGAACTTCTTATTGACGATGAAACACAGAAATTGCAACCGAATTTCATACAAAAGGCACAATACCGACTGAAGTACAAGAGGACTGGCACTCTCAATATCTATGAATTGAACCTCTCCTGTGGGTCCAGTTTTAACTTCCGACGCTTCACTTCAGGTTTACTGTATCCCTCGGACCTTCTTATTGACGATGAAACACAGAAATTGCATCCGAATTTAATACAAAAGGCAATATGCCAACTTAAGTACATGAGGACTGACACTCTCACTTTCTATGACTTGAACCTCTACTGTGAGTCCAGGTTTAGATTCCGATGCTTCACTTCCGGTTTAATGTATCCCTTGGACCTTTTTATTGACGATGAAACACAGAAATTGGATCTGAATTTAATACAAAAGCACAATGCCGACTTAAATACAAGAGGACTGACACTATCACTTTCTATGATTTGAACCTCTCCTGTGACTCCTGTTTTACATTCTGATGCATCACTTCAGGTATACTGTATCCCTTGGACCCTCTTATTGACTATGAAACATAGAAATTGCATCCCAATTTAATACAAAAGGCACAATGCCGACTTAAGTACAAGAGGACTGACACTCTTACTTTCTTTGATTTGAACCTCTCCTGTGAGTCCAGTTTTAGACTCCGATGCTTCACTTGAGGTTTACTGTTTCCCTTGGACCTTCTTATTGACGATGAAACACACAATTAGCATCCAAATTTAATACAAAAGGCACAATGCCGACTTAAGTACAAGAGAACTGACACTCTCGCTTTCTTTGATTTGAAACTCTCCTGTGAGTCCAGTTTTAGATTCCGATGCTTCACTTCAGGTTTACTGTATCCCTTGGACCTTCTTATTGACAATGAAACACAGAAATTGCATCCGAATTTAATACAAATGGCACAATACCGCCTTAAGTACAAGAGCACTGACACTCTCACTTTCTATGATTTGAACCTCTCCTGTGAGTCCAGTTTTAGATTCCGATGCCTCACTTAAGGTTTACTGTATCCCTTGGACCTTCTTATTGACGATGAAACACAGAAATTGCATCCGAATTAAATACAATTGGCACAATGCCGACTTAAGTACAAGAGGACTGACACTATCACTTTCTATGATTTGAACCTCTCCTGTGAGTCCAGTTTTAGATTCCGATGCTTCACTTCAGGTTTACGGTATACCTTGAACCCTCTTATTGACGATGAAACACAGAAATAGCATCCGATTTTAATACAAAAGCCACAATGCCGACTTAAGTACAAGAGGACTGACACTCTCACTTTTTTTGATTTGAACCTCTCCCGTAAGTCCAGTTATAGATTCCGATGCTTCACTTAAGGTTTACTATATCCCTTGGACCTTCTTATTGACGATGAAACACAGAAATTGCAACCGAATTTAATACAAAAGGCACAATGCCGACTTAAGTAGAAGAGGACTGACACTCTCAATTTCTATGAATTGAACCTCTCCTGTGGGTCCAGTTTTAACTTCCGATGCTTCACTTCAGGTTTACTGTATCCCTTGGACCTTCTTATTGACGATGAAACACAGAAATTACATCCGAATTTAATACAAAGGGCACAATGCCAACTTAAGTACAAGAGGACTGACACTCTCACTTTCTATGATTTGAACCTCTCCCGTGAGTCCAGTTTTAGATTCTGATGCTTGACTTCAGGTTTACTGTATCCCTTGGACCTTCTTATTGACGATGAAACACAGAAATTGCATCCGAATTTAATACAAATGGCACAATGCCGACTTAAGTACAAGAGGACTGACACCCCACTTACTGTGATTTGAACCTCTTCTGTGAGTCCAGTTTTAGATTCCGATACTTCACTTCAGGTTTACTGTATCCCTTGGACCTTCTTATTGACGATGAAACACAGAAATTGCATCCGAATTTAATACAAATGCACAATGTCGACTTAAGTACAAGAGGACTGATACTCTCACTTTCTACGATTTGAACCTCTCCTGTGAGTCCAGTTTTAGATTTCGATGCTTCACTTCAGGTTTACTGTATCCCTTGGAAGCTCTTATTGACGATCAAACACAGAAATTGCATCCAAATTTAATACAAAGGCACAATGCCGACTTAAGTACAAGAGGACTGACACTCTCACTTTCTATGATTTGAACCTCTCCTATAAGTCCAGTTTTAGACTCCGATGCTTCACTTGAGGCTTACTGTATCCCTTGGAACTTCTTATTGACGATGAAACACAGAAATTGCAACCGAATTTCATACAAAAGGCACAATACCGACTGAAGTACAAGAGGACTGGCACTCTCAATATCTATGAATTGAACCTCTCCTGTGGGTCCAGTTTTAACTTCCGACGCTTCACTTCAGGTTTACTGTATCCCTCGGACCTTCTTATTGACGATGAAACACAGAAATTGCATCCGAATTTAATACAAAAGGCAATATGCCAACTTAAGTACATGAGGACTGACACTCTCACTTTCTATGACTTGAACCTCTACTGTGAGTCCAGGTTTAGATTCCGATGCTTCACTTCCGGTTTAATGTATCCCTTGGACCTTTTTATTGACGATGAAACACAGAAATTGGATCTGAATTTAATACAAAAGCACAATGCCGACTTAAATACAAGAGGACTGACACTATCACTTTCTATGATTTAAACCTCTCCTGTGACTCCTGTTTTACATTCTGATGCATCACTTCAGGTATACTGTATCCCTTGGACCCTCTTATTGACTATGAAACATAGAAATTGCATCCCAATTTAATACAAAAGGCACAATGCCGACTTAAGTACAAGAAGAGTGAAACTCTAACTTTCTATGATTTGAACCTCTCCTGTGACTCCAGTTTTAGATTCCGCTGCTTCACTTCAGGATTACTGTATACCTTGGACCTTCTTATTGACGATGAAACACAG